>NC_141157.1:107908301-108540801 GCF_053477565.2 Lygodium microphyllum
GTAGACATCAACGGCCAGAGTTATGGCATGTATATCCATATCTTGATATTTTTGTGGGAAGGTCTAGATATCCTTATGATGAGGGTTACTCCCTAAAATAGAAATTCCATTGATCGAGATGAACTTAGTTGGTTTTTTGCTTACGTGATGATTTTGTGATCTAGTTGATCGTTAGTATGAAGAATGAGGTCCTGCCAAGGAAGGATAGTTTAACGAGCCTTTGAGTCCTCCATCCATTGGATTCACCTAAGCTTGATCTATGATATAGTTGGGGTGGTTAGCATCAATGTATCAATCCATCCCATATTGCCATTCTGGATAGGAGAGGTGAGAACTGTATATTCATTATAAAATAGTTAAAAATTATTTCACCATTTGAATGCTTTTCAAATATATGCACGGCTTGAAATGTAGGAAATTTCTTTGGACTTTGTCACCTCTATTAGTCAACTCTATTTCTACTAAGGTTTTAAAAAATCCTTAAATCTTAGAAACCTTAAGGGTTTCTATCCACCTTAGCCTCTTTAAATGGTTTTGGAGGTAAGCAAGATGGTTTGCGTCAATGAAAAATACCCTTTGCTTAACATCCATTGTCTTTCGTAATACAAGAGCGAAGAATTGTATATCTAATCTAATATTTGCATCATTTGGTTTCTCCAACTGAAACTAGAGTGCATTGCTAACATAAACATAACATGGAAAATCAAGAATCATTCCCAAGGTTTGTCCATTTTCCAGAAATCAAGAACATATATTAATAAGAGAAGATTTTCACAACTTAAGATATTTTATATTGTAGTTATAATTAGATTTATTTTCTTGCATCGTATCCTATACCAGAGTGTTCTTTGATATCAACTATAATGTGCCCGCCCGAGCCACTTCCTCGTCGACACGTTCTTAGTAGCCCATCAAGAGATGTCTTAGAAAATGCCATCCGAGATTTGATGAATTACCTCAAAGTTTGCTATTTAGGCTCACTTGAGTCTACCCCGCAGTGGAAGTTGCAGCCATCCCCATGAGGATCAACCTAGGCTTTTTCGGTTCCTATTATTAGTCAAATTAACTACTAACGATTGATTAGTGTCAGCATTTCGAGTTTCCACTTCTTATCCCATTCCCGGTCCTAAAACGATTCAAGTCAGGCTTCCTAATCTCCAGTGGTCATACATTTACCTATTAAAAAATGCAAAATTTTTCCCTTTCTAGGAAAGCTCTCGTCTCATCGAGTCCGCTAAACCGTAGGTCTCGATTTGTCGGGGATCCATCATCCTGCTTCCCTCAAAATAGTATTTTTAATTACATAATTACCTACCACCTTAGATTCAACATATAAAAATAGCTTCTTTGATTATCTCCTGATACAAATTCGTTACATGCCTTTATTTCACAACACAAAGATAGAGTAAAGAAATTCCTTCTCAATAGTTCCTTTAAGAAAAATAAAATTTTACAATGTTTTCTATTTTAGCTAGATATGATGTCAACCCGAAGGTATTATTCTCTCCAAGTTCAGTTCCTAAACTAGTTTTGAAACTTCCAGGATACTATCTGGAATTCAAAGGGTAGTTGGCAATTTGTAAGAGTCCAAGGAGTTTATGACCAGAGCCCCCTGGTATCCTCACCTTCTCCTACCAACTAGAGTTCCCTACGATAAGACCTTTCATGCCATGATTGGTCTATACTTGGTAATGCAAAAAAAAAAAAAAACGCTTGGAGTAGGTTCTATCCATGTTGGCCTTGGGGAGGTCTAGCGCCATCAAAGAACACTACCTCCGTCAATGTTCTATATTCATCAGAATATTGCCTCGGTCGGTGATCTGTATTCCATCATCCATCTTTTAGCCTGATGATTTTAGGAAAGATTAGTACCTAACTTACAATCACAAACATCTTATTTCGAATTCATTATACGTAAACTTTTAACAAACTTATTTTCAAGACAATTCTTTCCTTCCCAAAAATAATAATATCAAGGCAAAACTTAGTGTAAGTGGCAATATCTTCCAATAATCTTCTCAAATTACCCTCCCCTCGGGATCTAGTCCGGATTGAATCTAAACAAGAATTCTATTTTTGAGAACAATTCCCGTGATGGTCTTTTCTTTTCTCAATGGAGTTCGTGGGTTTTTGCTTTTAAAAAATATTGGTTAGTTTTATTATGAAAACTATACTTCAAGACCCTTCTTTTTCATATGGAAAATTAGTGTCCATGTTTATCCATGAAAGGTTCTGTTAGTTCAATACAGATCAAAATTTTTGAGTCTTTTTAAGAGCACAATACCTTCCTTATACTTCTCCTTGGAACATCTCGTACAAACCGTTCGCTATGATGTTGCAAAACATAGGACTCATAACTCCACAAACATAAAGAGAGAAAGAGAGAGGGGGTAGATATGGTCAAGTCTCATCCCTAGCTCACATGCTTTGTTGTGCTTCACAAGAAAAGAACCCACACACTTTCTCTTTCACTACTCACTCACTCATGCACACACACACACACACACACACACACACTCTCTCTCTCTCTCTCTCTCTCTCTCTCTCTCTCTCTCTCTCTCTCTCTCTCTCTCTCTTGGAAGGACCTACAGTGGCTATTGCCATAGCCATGGCCTAGTTGTACTTGGCCTTTCACACGTTTCTAAGGATTGCTCAAAGCATGCTAGAACTATTCTAGCAAAAGAAATCTTCCTAGCAAGCAAATCTTCTCAATACTCATATGTGTTTTAATTTCTCCTAGTTCTACTCACGATTCTAGATTTAAAAACAACAATAGTATCCATTTGGTTATACATGATGCACATTAGTTATGGCATGAGGAGGAGAGAGTCATTTTTGTTGCCTTGGTGCTTTGCATTTTTTCTACTTCATAGTGCACAAGAGCATGGAAAGGCCAATTCAGCAATTTGACCCTAGGTAATAAATATCATAGGAATGCATGGAAAGGGAAAATTTTAATCCAAATCTATGCCTTTCAAAACTACTATAAAGTTCCTCCCTCCTTCTCACTCTTCTTGTCAAGACATCAATATAGATGGCATGGCACACCTTCACACATGGATGAATATCTAAATTAGCACATTTCTTCCATATTGCTATAACAGAACTATTGGTAAAATAAAGGGCCTATGGATTGCTTTGTTGAGGTGATCAAGCTTGTAGAGGCTATGAGCATGTCTTCCCTTTCCTTGCCAATCTTGGTAACATGCCTCTATATGTGTAATGGAACATCTATCAGACTAAGTTAAAACTTCCCTCGTGTTAATATCAAAATGACCCAAAGCTCGTTTTTGAGCTCCATATGATATATGTAATTTGTCTATTTAAAAAATTCATATAGGTAATGTGAAACAAGAGAATTATAATGAGCACTCTAGCCTCTTTGTCCACATCCCGCCCTCTACCCTTCACTACTGAATGAGAGAGAGAGAGAGAGAGAGAGAGAGAGAGAGAGAGAGAGAGAGAGAGAGAGAGGAGAGAGAGAGAGAGAGAGAAGTTTTTGAAGAAAAGAAGAAGAAGTAGAAGAGAAGAGGGCGGACAGACATCACAAGTAACATTGTTATAGCGCTATACTTCTTTTATGGAGGAGGTGGGGCATAGAAAGACAGCCCTTTCATCGCCTTCTCAACATTAACGCAGATTATACCTAAGTCAACTGGCTAGAGATGCCAAATTTCCACATCTTCAAGGCCCATGTCCGTGGGGTGAAGAGGGCGATGTGCAAGTGCTTGTCCATGAAGGCAATATGGTGCAGATCAGTGGTGAATTCTAGAAGCAAGAGGCAGAGAGGAAGAAGGGGCCTGCAACTTGGCACAGAAGCGAGAGACCCTCGGGAAAATTCTTCTGTCATTTCCAGATCCCAAATGGTAATTTGCTCATTGACTACATTAGAGTCCATCAAGAGGATGCGATGTTTACCATCAGTGTGCTTAAGAAGGCCCTTGCTAAGCCTATTTCCAAGAAGGTGCACATCATTAGCAAGCTTTGAAGCACCGTCTCTCTCTTTCTCTCTCTCTCCTCCCAAACATTATAGAGAAACGGTGCATACAGGAGCCTGGCTTTCAGGACCTAGCCTTTGTCTCTCTCATGTGCTACAAACACGGCATAGGCATGAGATGCAACAAATACAACCAAGACAAAAATCCGTAGTGGAGTTAGCTTGTTGTCACTGCAGGCACTGCTTTGTTCTTTTTGGTGACAATCAGACATGCAACATGCTATCTATGTTGGAGTGGTACTCACAATGGGATTTGTTGCCTTAATTGAAGTTTATGTTTGTGACTGGGACTATTATTATAGTCATTAACTATGCATATGCAAAGAAGAATGGCAGATTGGGGTCCAACTGATGAGTGAGATTCCCTGGACCATATGAGAGTCTATTTGCTTATGGGGTTTTGAGCCAAGATTCTACCAAGTCATGGCATGATATGATTTTAACAGGTATGAATGTGGGTTCTAGATTGACAGCCTACACCTTTCATACTTTGTTAGCAGTTGTTTGAGTTTATGTTTCTATTACCTAAAGTAAGGAATTTCACATGACCACGTAGGTAATATAGACTGAGATGCTATAGTTTTTAAGATGTAATATTGAATCAGATAGCCTGATTTTCTCTGCAAAACCCACAGATGCAAGTTGATAGACATGATAAGGCCTAGGGATCAATGTTTGTCATTGACAGTAAGAATGCACGTGTTGTCCATCCCTTAGAGCACTTTTAGCACCTAATGACAGAGTGTAAGGGGACAATCATCATTAAGCAAGGATGTATGAAGAGATGAAGGTTGTGTTGCACGAATTAGCCCCTTTCTCAAATTGAGGAGCATGATATCAAATAATGGATGGTTAAATTTTTTTGGCAGATTAATGAGTAGGAAATGCTAAAACTAAGCACTATCATGTGTGGAAGTTGTGAAAGAGAGTGGAGTGCCCATTGTTTTATCAATGATCGACTAGTTATGGCTATGGCAAATGATGCAGGTGGAGTGGATTTGGGGCAGACTGATCCTTTTGCAAAGAATCGCAGGTCTCTGTTAGGTCCTGGCAAGATTATTGGAGCATTGTGCAAAAGGCATGGAAGTCCCCTAGGCTATATAAGATGAATATTTATTTAGGATCACTGAATGGCAAAGAGAGGCATCACAAAAGCATCTTAAAGCTAGTGATCTACTCTTCTATGCTACAACAGATTCAAACATGATTAAAAGGACTCAGGCTGATGTGGAATGAGGATTATGTGTAGCTAAGGGTATGCTAAGATTACTACTTGTGATGGGTCTCCAGAATGTGTAGCAGGTTGTAGCACTTGAATATGATGTCACTTGCAATCTAGAGATGATAGTGAAGTTATACTTGCTGGAACTTGTATGCTAGAGTGCCTTGCTTTGTTTTGATGATGTGACTAAAAGGTGGGTTGTCTTGGAGTATCTCTATAATATTTTATATCATTTTTTAGGATGGGAAATCAGGCTATAATATGGCTATAATTCCACCACAATCCCACTTCTAGGAATGAAGGAATTGCAAAGATTGTATCTTATACTAGTTTTGCAGCACCATTGACATTTATGATTTCCTAGCATATTCAGGTGCATCTCTAGCTACAAAAACCTTGCTACAATTTCCTGTAGTTTATGGTCATTAGCAAGTTTTCTTTTAGAGAACAAGTCTAGAGCTTCGACATGTGTATCCAAACATTTAGCCAAAAAAAACATTGTATTCCAAAACTAGGTTTTTTCTGTTTTTACCACAGCTTTACGTATTGATCACAAATTGATGATGACTATGATATGGATGTGTGCTTGTTGCATCTGGGAAAGATTGTACGTTACCAATGGTGTATGTTCATCAAGATATTCATATGTCAATGCATATCTATATTTGTCTTACAAGCTACTTTTCTTCTCTACAATTGCTAGATGATTTGGTAGGGCACAATGATGGTTTGTTCAAAAGAGTTGAAGGCTTTGGTGTCCATTCATGGAAAAGAGGTAATCAAAACATACTATCTTAACTCAAGTTTTTTCTCTAAAAGTCACTCTTAAAGTACACTAAAAATTTTTCTTTATTACTTTTTGATATTTGACATGTTTCATGCTTGTTGGTATCTTAAGCTAGGATAGTTGCTCTCTTAGGGGATACTGCACCTTTTTACTTATCTAAGTTTAGATTGCTACAAATATCTTACATTTTCCCACCTTTTATGGAACTTTAATAGATTGCATAACAGGTAATGACACCCTTTGAGTCAACCTTCTCACTTGATATTGACTCAAAATTGGACTGTTATTTTCCCCTATTTACATCCAACAATTCCTTTTGGACAAAATGTCAAAGAGAGAGTGGTAGTACTCAAAACTTTTCTTGATGCATATGATATGGTTATTTGTGTACTAGCTGATAATAAGTGCAACAAAAGATGTGGGCTTACAACTTTAGGATGGTCATGTGATTTTCTCTCAAAATATTGGACGTATTGCTTAATCATGGCTGGAAATCCTTTTGTCTTGATTACATGTTTTGCTGCCAGCCCCTCCCAGTGTGACTATGCCTATGGCTAGTCAGTTGACTCCATCAAATGTTGGAGGCCAAGTTTCGAACCCTAATGTTGTTCCTGTGAGTCAACAACCAATGCCCAATCAAATTGTTAGGCCAATGGAACGACGGATAGACGATCAAGGCTATGAGTCGAGTGCCTCTAATGTCCTTTGCGAAGTTAAGGATATGATGAAGCACTACACTAACATGATTTCTGAACAATATCGGCAAATAGTTGTTGATGTCAATTTCTTGAAGAAGCCGCAGAATCTGATAGGGAGTCGACGCCCTGAAGAGGGTGGCCCCTCAAGATTCAGCTGTAAGTGGTGTGGTAGACAACATTTCCCTAGAAACTGTCCAAATGTTAAATGTGATATTTGTGGGAAGTTGGGCCACTTAGCCGCTACCTGTTGGAGTAAGATTAGTTCTCTCCAACAAGGGAGTAAATAGCTAGGTCCAGTTAATCATAGAGCGCAAGGTAATAACCTGCAGCAAAATGATGGACCAAGACAAATATTGCAAAGGGGAAAGACCACGATAGAAGAGTTGCCACAAGGCAATGGAGTCAGCCTTATTGAGACTGTACGTGTTAATGATGTTGAAACCTCTAACCTACGAGCCGTGACAAGAGGCTAAAAGGCTAAAGAGGGTGACAAAGATAATGCAAAACCAGTTGAGGAAAACCCTAAGCAAGGGGATAAGGGGACGTGAGTCCTGAATCCTAGCGTGGAAGGTGGACCTCTAAGGCCTATTGATAAAAAAGCTAATCCTAAGAAGGATGAGGAAGTGCCAAGAAAGAAGGCAAGGGCTAAAAAAGAAGCACCAAAGCCGGTCCCGAGACCAAAAGAAAGGATGGTTTGGTGAGAAAAGAGAGCTTTGGCTACCTATCATGATTTTGATTTAGCAAGTTCTCTTTGCGAAGTCAAACCAGATGTAAACCTCTTACACTTGATTAAATTATCTCGAGGAGTACGCAAGGAATTCAAAAAGATCCTGCGTATTGGATATATTGTAGAATCTTTGGGCATAGCACGAGTAGGGGAAGATTGGTTTGATCATGCTGAAAAGAATTTCCCTAGGGTTCCAGCATATGTGGATTGAATATTAGTGAAACATGCTATCGTAGACATTGGATCCTCCGTCAATATCATGAGTTCAGAGTTGATGGAGAGGTTGGGTCTAGGCATTCAAAAAGATAGCTCCACCCTTCTTAGAATGGCTAATGATAGTCTAAGACAACCAGAAGGATCTGGGAGGAAAAGTGGTATCATCCGATAGCTTTTGCTAGTAAAAAATTGGGCATATCAAAAATTAACTACACCTACATGGAGAAGTTATGCCTTCCGATGGTCTTTGCACTAAAAAATTCAGGCACTACATCCTCTATGAGAAGGTAGTTTTCTATACGAAGACGGAAGGGCTTAGATTACTTATGAACAAGCTACAGCCGCCGTTTGATTATGAGATTAAGAGTAAGCCACTAAAGTTGCAGGGGATTGTGGAATGCCTTGTGGATTTCGGGGAGCCGGAAGAGACTTTGGCTACAGGAAGTGATATTGATGAAATGTTTAAAATTGATATAGCTTCTATCCCATCTTGGTATGCTGCTATCACGCATTATTTATCAACAGGAGAGACTGGAGCTGGTTTATCAAAATCTGAAAAGAGGAAAATCAGACAACAGGCTTTGAAGTTTTCTTTGATCGCAGAAACACTATATCGGCTATGTGTTGATGATATCTATCGCCGATGTGTGATGCCTGACGAGGTTCCTTTCATCTTGGAAGAGTGCCATGACTCTGCATGTGGAGCGCACTTTGCTGTCACAGAAAGCTTTAAGAGCTGGATATTGGTGGCCGTCCATCTTCCAGGATTCTTTTGAGTACGTTAAGAGATGTGATACCTGTCAAAGACATGACAGGAGAGAGAATAGAAAACGCCCACTTACGCCTATCATGGCTATCCTTCCATTTGAGAAGTGGGGCATTGACATTGTGGGTCCTATCACCCCATCGTCTACTACTCAGAAGAGATATATTATAGTAGCAACTGATTATTTTACAAAATGGTCAGAAGAGCGGGCGACGAGGCAGGACAATGCAAAAGAGACTGCAAGTTTTCTTTTAGAGCAGATTATCTGCCGTTTTGGTCCACCGAAGGAACTAGTGTCGGACTGTGGAACCCACTTTTTGAATAAAGTGATCAAAAGCTTGACTAAAGCTTGGCAAATCAAGCACAATAAAACAACCCCCTATAATCCGCAAGCAAATGGGAAAGTCGAAAGTATTAATAAGCAGCTTTTGGGTATCTTGTCTAAAATAGTCTCTGAGAAGAAACGAGACTGGGATAGGAAGTTGTATGTGGCAGTATGGGCATACAATACAATGTTCAAGCGAGCTACCGGCCATACTCCATTTAAATTAGTTTATGGGGAGGAGTGTGTGTTACCCCTCGAAATCGAGTTGCCAACCATATGGTTTGCAATTAACCACTCTTTGGGAGATAAGGATTCACTCTTTGAACGTTTTACGACCATAGCCCACCTGGATAAACTGAAATTGCAGAGCTTATTACACCAGGAAGTAGCTAAACATCGGATGAAGAAGTTGCAGAACCTTAAAGCAAAGAAGTATACCTTTAGAAAATGGCAATTAGTTCTATACTATGATGCGCATAGGGAGCTGTTTCCAAGGAAGCTGGAACCTAGATGGGATGGCCCCTACAAGATTGTTAGGATAGGGAAAAATAGGTCTATGGCTCTACTAGCTGATCTGTAGGAAGTAGAGTTTAAAAATAAGGTTAATCTTAATAAGATTAAACCTTATTATTTCTGAGTTTTCTAACACAAGAGAAATGCATTGTAGGAAGTAGAGTTTAAAAATAAGGTTAATCTTAATAAGATTAAACCTTATTATTTCTGAGTTTTCTAACACAAGAGAAATGCATTGCAGGTCCCTGCTAGGGCTGATTTGAGACCTGCAAAATAGCTTAAAGCTGGTTGATGGGGCGGTTAATTCCTTATTTGGAGCACCCATATCTAGAGCAGAGATACCATCAAGGGAAACTTATCTGGTGGAGCAAAGGATACAAAGTGATTGAGGAAGAAGACGGAACCTTTGTGTGGGAGATCAAAGTCTTTTGCCATCACTGCTTACGAATGTTGACAAGTATCCCTGTTGAGTTCAATGAAGAAGGTGGGATGGAGCCATCAGTTCATCCTCTCAACATGCTAAATTTTGACTATCATAATTACGAATAGAGGAGTTCGTGATGGCAGGCTGTGTAAACCCATTGTGGACGTACACATTATATTTTGATGGAGCGTCCAAGGGCCCTAATAAAAAAGGGAGTGTTGGAGTAGTAATCTAAGATCCCCGACGTAGAGTTATGATGAAGTTAGCTGCTTATCTCGGGGTAGGATTCACTAACAATATGGCGGAGTATAAAGCCTTGATTATGGGACTGCATATTGCCAAACAAGGTGGTATTTGGCAGTTGTTAGTAAAAGGGGATTCCCAGTTGATCCTGAATCAGCTAGATGGAACATACACAGTGTAGAATCCCATTCTTTGTATGTATCATCAAACTGCGATGACCCTACTTGAGGAGTTTGAGAGAGTGTCTTTTCAGGCTGATTCCACGTTACTGGATTCAGTTTGCGGAATCACTGGAAAATCTTGCTTATGAAGAAGACATTTTCTTTAATTGTGGTCATAGTTTGGATATTGTTATCAATGATGAAACAGGACCCGGTCGCTTGTAGGGAATGTTATCAGAGCATGCAATATATGGCAGACGATGGTTGATATGGGTGATCCAAAGAGTAGCCGAGACCAATCTACCGTTGTTATCCTGGACCCATAGGCTGATTAGACAACATGTTATGCGTACACCTCTTGCTGTATATGCAAGAGGGATGGGTCATAACCTTATGCATCTAGTTTAGGGCTGCGAGCCCATTTTTCCTCCTTGGAAAGGAGCATATTATTGTATACATGTACTATTTCGGGGAGGGATGTGTAGGTGCTATTCTGTTTTATTTCGTTAGGCCAAGAGGGCCAGTTGTTTGTTTAGTACAGGTGCGGTTAATGGTTTCTTGTTTTAATCTTGTGCTAGACAGGTTCAAAGAAGAGCTTGGAAGGAGCCTTTGTTGCGCGGGAGCTTCTTGTGGCCCTATCCAAGTGATATCTCTCCTTTATGAGTACCCTGTTTTTATGCTATATGTGTCTGTGTACTTATTGGGGGATTTTTCTTTTCTTGTTGGGGACCGACGTCCAAGACATGAAGTCCCATGTTTAGGTTAAGTATGTCTGAGGGAGGTTTGAGTAGTCGTTGCCTCCTGTAAAGACATTGCCAGGCATTAAAAGACCTGTTTTAGAAGGTGGTCTGGTCTGCTAGCCTGCTAGGCAGCCGTTCTAGGAGTTTTTGGTTAGTTGTGAGGCAGTTAGAGAAGCATGTTGAAGAAAACTAATGGTGATAGAGAGAAAAAAAATCTTGAATATCTTAAAGACAATTAATATTACGAAGGTGTGTAAAAAGGGGTTCTAACCCCGTACAAAAATAGAAAAGCAAAGAAAGGAAAATTTATAAGTAGTTGATCATCGCCTAGCGAAGGCCTGGTAGGTTCCTCCGGCCTACTTCATTTGGGCTCGGGTCATAACTCGCAAGGGAATAGGTGTGGCCTCCCCATCGGGGTTTTCGACACCAAACAGCCCCAATGGGACGGATGGCAAATTAGCTGAGTTTGGTAAGGGTCCGGGTGATTGAAGGTTTTCCATGTGGATTGATGATGAGGTTTGGGCAAGGTTGGCTATGGAAAAGGAACACACCCAAAATTGATGAGAGGTTGTGGAAGCCGAGGATGGATTGAGTGGATGATGGGGGCCTCTAATGTCAATGGCTGATCACGGGTTGCCGAATGTACCTAAAGGAAAAATAAGTCCACTTCTTGGACCACGAACTTGGTTTGCTTTCTTGAGCTCCTTACCACGAACCAGGCTCTGATACCATGTCAAGGTTGTGGGAGAGAAGGAAGGAGTCTCGCTTGTAGCTTTCTCACTTACACAATGGGGGAATACACACAAAGGTGGAGGCTGAAAACAGTTTTTCTCTTCTTAGTTGTGTAAGCCAAAAAGAACACACGTACAGAGAAATAGAAGAACCCTATATATGAGTCTCAAACCAAACTCAACTAACTAAGGTGGCATACTAACTGAGCCACGAACTAGAGTAGATAAGGATAGCTGTCATCTAGCTATTATTCATGGGTGGTGTACCAACCGCATCTGCAACTAACAAGTCGGTGACATAAATGCACAATGGTCACCTTGGCATATCACGAGTGGAGCTCGATATCTCAACACAGAGTGCTTGGCAATTGTGGGAAAAGATCAAAAATCTCTATGACAAGAAAAGTCCAGCGAGTCAAATGTATTGGCTGAAGTAGCTTATGGATCTGCGTATGAAGGAGAATGTGACTATGTCTGCTCACTTGAGCCAGTTCCATGCTATACTCAAGAACTTGACTTCACAGGACATCACTTTTATAGAGGATGTCACTCCTCTTTTCTTGCTTGGTAGTCTTAATGAGTCATGGGATGTATTCCGCACTGCATTATGTGCCTCTACTGCTACCTTGAAATTATTTGATGTTGAGAGTGCTCTTTTGCAAGAAGAGGTTAACCATAAGAATTTGGATGCCTCTCGTGTGTCTCATGCTATGACAGTTAGAGGCAGGAATGATGGATATGGAAAGCATAGCAGTGGTAGTGGCCGTGGATGGGATTCTCAGAAATCTCGGTTCAAGCCTCGTGGAAAGTCACGTGTGGTTTGCAGTACTTACCACCCCTTGATTATGGATGTTTTGATTCATGTGAGCATTGTCTTTATGCCTTGTTAGTATATGGGTGGTGCAAAGTATTTTGTTACGTTCATAGATGATTTTTCACGAAAAGCTTGGGCTTATCCCATTAAGCTGAAATCCGATGTCTTGGCTATGTTTCAGAGATGGCTTGCATTGGTTGAGAACCAGTCTGGGTATAGGCTAAAATGCCTAAGGACAGATAATGGGGGTGAGTATGTCTCACGTGCTTTTGAGCAGTTATGTGATGAGAGGGGTATTAAGTGTCAGTTGACCGCCCCCTACACCCCCCCCAGAATGGTTTGGCTGAGCGAATGAATAGAACCATCCAGGAGCGTATACGCAATATGCTTAGTTATGCAGGCCTGCCACAAAGCTTTTGGGCTGAGGCAGTTAGTACAGTTGTGCATGTCATAAATAGATCACCTTCTAGTGGTTTGGATTTCCAGGTTGCAGAGGAGGTATGGACTGGAAACCCCCCCTCTTATGCGCATCTCCGTGTCTTTGGATGTGAGGCATTTTGCCATGTGCCCAGGGACAAGAGAAGTAAGTTGGATCCCAAGAGTGTCAAATGCATTTTTCTTGGTTATGAGGATGCAGGCGAGATGGGTTACTGTCTCTAGGTTCCGCATGCGCGAAAAGTCGTCCGCAGTCATGATGTAGTATTCCATGAAGACAAAATGCATAGGCAGCCTGAGAGAGTTGTTGAGATCCGTAGGGTCATATTTCAAGAGGAGCCGAGAGCTCTTGCACAGCCAATTGGACAGCCTACAGCTGCAGCAGATACTCATGGTCAGGGTGTTGGACAGGTAGTTGAACAGGCAACAGAGCCTGCCGTGAGACGGTCTACTAGAGACAGATATCCACCAGATAGATTTCAGCCCTCGATGCATTATGTCTTGGTTACAGATGCAGGAGAGCCTTTCACTTATGATGAGGCTATGCGCGGGGGTGACAGTCACTCCTAGGAGAGGGCTATGATGTCTGAGATAGACTCCCTGCATAAGAATGACACTTGGGATTCAGTTTCCTTGCCTACGGGCAAGAAGGCTTTGCAATGCAAGTGGGTGTACAAGCTAAAAAGTGCCCCTGGACACCCCAAGCTGGCATACAAGGCTAGATTGGTAGCAAAGGGTTTTAAGCAAGATCATGGTGTGGACTTTGACGAGGTCTTTTCTCCTGTGGTTAAGATGACCACCCTGCACTTAGTCTTGGCTTTGGTTGCTCTGCTTGACTTGGATTTATACCAGATGGATGTCAAGATGGCTTTCTTACATGGGGACTTGCATGATGAGATTTATGTGGAGCAGCCTAAGGGCTTTGCAGAACCTGGCAGGCAGCACCTAGTGTGCAAATTGAAGAAAAGTCTTTATGGCTTGAAACACGCACCTAGGGAGTGGTATCATAAGTTTGATGCCTTTATGCAGTCACAGGGCTACAACCAAAGTGCTATGGATCCGTGTCTTTACACGAAGAAAGCCTGTGATGGTTCTTTATTGATTTTGGTACTCTATGTGGATGATACGTTGATAGCAGGGAAAGCTCATGATGAGCTAGATGCTCTTAAGGCTCAGCTCAAGAAGAGCTTTGAGATGAAAGATCTGGGACAGGCCACTCACATACTTGGTATGCGCATTAGACACAACAGGCATCAGGGACTCCTCTACTTGTCACAGAGGGAGTACATTCATAAAGTTCTTGAGCGCTTTCGCATGCAAGACGTAAAGCCTATTGGCTGTCCATTGCCTTCTTATGTGAAGGTATCACAGGTTGATTGTCCGCAGACAGATGAGCAGAGGGCAAAGATGGCCAAGATTCCCTATGCATCCGCAGTGGGCAGTCTTATGTATGCCATGATAGCCACTCGTCCAGATATTGCCTTTGTAGTTGGTGTTGTGGCACGCTATATGGCTGCACCTGGCAAGAAGCATTGGGATGCCGTGAAGGGTATCATGAGGTACCTAAAGGGCACTGCAGATATGTGCATATGCTATGGTAGCCAGGATACAGGAGTCGTGGGGTACACTGACTCTGATTATGCAGGACATGCAGATAGTAGGAAGTCCACTTCCGGCTATGTATTCACCTATGCTGGAGGTGCTGTTTCTTGGATGTCCAGGGTGCAGAAATGCACGGCCCTTTCTACTACAGAGGCCGAGTATGTTGCAACCACTGAGGCTTGCAAGGAGGCCATTTGGTTGGGTTGTTTAGTTGCTGACCTTGGTATTGATGCTATCCCTACACTGTATTCGGATTCTATGAGTGTTATTCAGTTAGCCAAGAATCTGGTCTTCCATGCGAAGATGAAACACATTGAGGTGAGGTATCACTTCATACGTGGGGCCGTTGATGTCAAGTCTATTGATCTTGTCAAGATCTCGACTAACCAGAATCCTGCAGATCTGCTCACGAAAAGCCTCTCTACAGAGCGCTTTGCCTTCCTCAGGAGGTTGATGGGCATGGGATGAGATGACGTCTTTCCTCATCCTGTTGTACATGTGTACATGTTGTACTATCTTTTTTTTCTTTTTCTTTTCACTCCTCACTGGGGCAGATTCGCCTTTAAGTGGGAGGTTGTTGGAGGTAAAGGCGCCTCTGCCTAGCCGCCCGTGTATTACTGCACTGACAGTCACCGCCACTACACACTACAGGTGGCGGGCGCCCGTCACCGTCACTTTATTCTTTATTCTTTTAGTGACAGTTTGAATAAAGGAAGGCCCGGTCACACATTATGACTGTTGGAGTTCCCATTTCTAGTCTCTCCCTTTCTTGCTCTTGCTCTCCTGCCATAGCTCTCGAGTCCAACCTTCGATCCATCGCTCCCTTTCAAGCAGAACCATCAAGGAATATCTCATCCAGTGGAAAGCCTTATCTTGAAGAGGATGCCACTTGGATGGACAAAGACACTCCATGTAAACAACACCCCCAGTTTCTTCTATAAAGAAGGATTAGTGCCCACTGAAATCTTAGAAGGAGCTTCAAGAGATATAATAAGCCCTACACTTGTAATAAGAACTACCTGTAATGGCTATTTTATCTTGCCCCTATAATCACTACATTACTTTAAACTTTCAACATTTGTGTGTAGCACAGCAGAAGCATGATGGGTCTTAACCCACAAACCCTGCAATCCAACTTATTCCCTAACTTTGAGATGAGGACATCTTGACTCCTCTAAGGGTAAAAGGATGTAATGTCCTAGCTCTCCCCACCACATGTGAAGGGGGGAAACTTGTAAGGTTTATAACCTTAAAAGAGAATTTTTCTTAATAAAAAGAAAAAGTAAACTGGCTGACAAACTAATTGATTGTGCTGACTTCATAATCAAGCAGCACCACCCCTCATCATCGACTGTGATGCCATCTTCATTCTAAACCATCAAGAACTACATCACACACACACACACACAAATGATCTTCAAAATCATCACTACCAATAGAGAGTAAAATACACCACATGATGAATTGTGAGATGACTTGACAGCCAATAACACACTTAATAGCCTTAGAACTAAGGCTTAAGGTTTATAGGAGCCTTAGCTTAGGCTAGCTAAGTGATTGACTTTTTATTTTACCTTGCACCAGTTGTTGCTATATATATATATATATATATATATATATATATATATATATATATATATATATATATATATATATATATATATATATATAGAGAGAGAGAGAGAGAGAGAGAAGGAGAAGGAGAATAAGAGAGGAGTGAGAGGAAAGGAAGGAGGAAAGAAGAAGAGAAAAGTGAGAGGAGACCATCATCATTGGTAAGCCGCAAGGAAGCACTACTCCAGCTCATGGAAGCTTCGTCCACCTTGTCTCTAGCATCCATAGTGCGGCTCATTCTTCTATCCATAAGATCTCCGTATCACAAGTAAACCCTCCTAGCCGCTCAAGGCCTCCAATTAAGACTGATGAAGTTTGGAAGCTAGCGTATGAGGGCTCCCTATTTGCGATGCCCCAAAGAGATGATATTCTAGAATGGGAAGTGAGAGAGCTACAAATGTGATTGCAAACGTGGAAAAAACACCACTGCATGCAATATCATCCCATGTTCTTTCATAGATTAAATTCATTCAATACAAAGATTAGAAAGGTAATTAAAATATTTTTCAATACTTGACGAAGAATTTATAGCTTAATAAATAGAAAAAAAGAGGTGAAGTCAATAAGAAAGAAATACAGTAATAGGAACCACTAATTTAGATTTTAAATTTTGAAATGTAGAATAAAATTGCATGGCATTACTGTTTTCATTGAATAGCTACATACAAATAAAGTACATCAAAATAATCATTTTTATAATTCAAGAAGAATCATTAGAAAAACCTATAACAAATTAGGAATCAAGTAGGTACATAAAAAAATATTTTCTTGGTATTTATAGATTATGAAAATATAGAGAATTATTTTCTTAACATTTATACATCATGTAAAGTGAATTAAGAAAATTAAAGTAGATTATTAAATTCGTTGAATTGAAGTATCCTCGTTGACAGAGAAAATTCTATCATAGTTAATTCAGTTGAAATTATTAAATTACATATGTAACCATTACAAAATTATTGAATGGCATAAGTAGCTCTATTAGAACCTAGGATATTCAAATCAACTCACTTTGTCAAAATAACAAAGTGAAATATAAACCTTATGTCATAAAGCAAGCGAAAAGATTATATAATTCTCCTTCAAAAAAATAAAGTCTTAAATTCTTACGAGAGGGAAATATTCGCCTTGTCAACTTACATAGCTTCCAAGGTTCTGGCTTGGTTTCCACAAATTAATACGAATTTTAACTATTTTCCAACACGTATGAGTATTAGGAGTATGGAAAAATAGTCAAAACTCGTAATAAGGTCAATTGACTAACCTTTGACAAAGGTTAGAATGAGGAAGATTGCGAGCAAGGACCAAAACAAGTTAGAAAAAATAATATTAGCCAAAGGAATATGAGTAATTAGAAGGTAAATTAGAAAATCTGAAAGGGAACTAGGAGAAACTCAAAAATGAGGTAAAACTAAGTTAAAAAGAATTTTTACTAATTAAAAACCTTATTCTGATTTGCCTTCCTATTTTATATAAAATTATTAATTTGAAAAATAAGTGTTTGTGCTTGCAAAAATATGCATACAAGTTCACTTGATACACTTGGAAAGTTTGGTTGAAATCATCAAAACTTTAAGCAAAAATATTGGTAAAATAAAAGCCTTTTGGTTGTTTTTTTTGTATAAGCAAAAGGTGAACAGTTGTATAAGATTCTCTATTAAATAAAAATATTTTTCAAAGGGTTGTTTTCCTTGTTTGCATATAGTGACTTAAGTTACGTGAACGAACATTGTAATTAAAAGGGACTAATTAAAGAAGTGCAACATAAATGTATTAGATAAGTCAAACTACCCAACCAAGGGGAAGTGGGAGAGCATGGTTCCTACGAATCTATCCTAAGAAAAAATAGTCTCTATAAACCAAGAGCTTCTTTACAATTCAATGCGTTATAGCATAGGAAATATTGACCACAGAATTAAACCTTGACTCCGTATCATTTTAGAAAAATGGAGTGAGACATAAACCAAATGCAGACATTAGGCAAACAAATATTCACATTGTTCACATGCACATTCAATTTTTCTTTTAATGTTTCAAGGTAGTTTCTACATTCCTCCGTGCAATGCATGAATCTTGCTAGAGTTAGCTCCAGATGGTGCGACAAGTAGAGGACAAGTGGTCTTGCATACCAAAAGTATAAGTGGAGCTTAGATGAAACTTCTTTTTTGCTTGGTAGTATACATCATCATCTATACTCTCTTTGCACACTGTAGAGAATATTTCACCTTTTTGTCATCTTCAACCACACGAATATGTATAATCCTTACTACCATTATGAGTGCCTTAGAAATTTGATTTTATGCTTCCTAGACATGCATGCTCAATATTTCACCCTACTTATTCCTGTTTAGTGTTTCATACTCTCTTCAACCTCGCATTGGCTCGCTTGTAGACTTAGCACACACACCATCTAAATCTGTAGCATGAATTCATATTCTCATTACTGGACTCTGATTGCTTCTTTATAGAATCAGGGGCTACGCTTTGAAGATCGATAAGATTTTTGCCAATTTGCCAATTTGCCAAGTGTACACTACATTTGTGTTGCAAAACCACATCATTTGCTACTTTGTCTTATTTGAATAAGATCGAGTGGTATAAAATGAAGGTGCAGGTGCTCAATTTGTACATGTCCAAAGATTGAGCATCCAATACCAACCATAGAGGCCACCCTACTTCTTGTTAGTGTGCGCTTTGGCGCCTAAGGCATCAACGTACTTGCAAACATGTCGCTCACATACAACACGCATGTGTTGCAAGCACATGTACAAAAGCATTAGCACAAGCCCTGCAGGTTTCATATAAAAACATGTGGTGTGAAGATCTGAACCATTAGACAAGCACACTCTGCTCAAGCACACTTCTTGCTCTGTGGTTCGTCTGGAAGCTCAGCACAAACATTCTTACTCGAACGGTTGTATTTCATGTGAGACTTCACTAGATGTCCTGCAGCTAGGGCTGACATAAGGGACAATTCTCCAGCTAAAACACCAGCGGCTACAACCCTTGCCAGCTTTTGTGCATTAGCTCCAGGCATGTCCCTGTTAGCTCCTTTCACACCCAAAAGGTTCAAGCATGCAGCTTGAGATGGTAGCTGTGTACCGCCACCTATTGTCCCAATCTGAAATACAATTTTTGTTCAAAAAGTTTGTTAGTGTCTCACAAATAGAAACTTAAGGTGTATATATATATCATAAGGAACATTCTCACCTCCAGGGATGGCATCGTGACAGAAATGTATAGATCCTGTCCACCATTAGCTGGTTCCATCAATGTTATACAGCTAGAGCTCTCCACATTCTGAGCAGGATCTTGGCCTGTTGCAATGTAGATTGCAGACACAATGTTGGACGCATGGGCATTGAAACCTCCAAGGGCACCAGCAACAGCAGAGCCTGTCAGATTTTTTATGGTGTTGAGCTCCACCAATGCCGATACGGATGTCTTTAACACCTTAGCAACAACATCACCCTTTATGATGGCTTCACAAACAACAGATTTGCCTCGCCCATTTACCCAGTTTACAGCTGTAGCTTTCTTATCTGCACAGTAATTACCTGAACCATCCCAAGATTCCGAGCATTTAAGGGCAACACGACGAAAAACAAAATATTGTTGCTTTTCTTACAGGAGAGAGATAGTATTGACACTGAACAATGGGCAACAGAAGAATATACCTGACAAACTCACAACATCCATGTCAGGAAAAAGAAGCTGGAGGTGTTCCAAAACGTTTTGTACACCTTTGGACACCATATTCATTCCCATTGCATCTCCTGTTGAGCAACTAAATCGCAGATAAAGATTGCGACCAGCCAAGGCGCATTGAATCTGCTGTAGCCGTGCAAACCTACTTGATCTGATAAAGAAAAAGAATCAAGAACAATTGTGAGTGTTTGCCTGCATAGGCATACTGGATCTGATACCAAGTTCATCACACCAGTCAATACCTGTTGAAAACAACACACAAAGTCTCGAAATTGGAAGAGTCCTCAACATAAAACTTCAATGCTGCAGCGCGTTGCGCATTCTCGAATCGCACTACTGGTGCCCTGGTCATGCCATCTCTGAGGAGGACACTTGCTGCCCCTCCAGAAAGGTAGATAGCCTTCAAGCCTCGATTAGTACTGGCCACAAGGCAGCCTTCAGTTGTCGCCATGGGGACCATGTACTCACCCCCATCAAGCAGAAGAGGTCCTGCCACACCAACAGGTATCTGTACATGCCCAATAACCATTTCACAGCACTGCCCAAGCACAGAAGCATAATCAAAACCTTCGAGAGGAAGGCCTTCAAGGGATCTCCCAGTCATCAGCTCGACTGCCCGTTTCCTGACGTATGCAGCTCTGTGACAATCACTAAGAGTGCTTTCCAACGAATAAGATGCTACTGAACCACAACTAACTGCATACGCAATGTCTTCATTGTCATTGTCAGCTAGATCTTGGCCCTTTAGTTCCACCCTAGGCCTAACCACAGGAACCTGAACTGAAACTAGCTTTGGTACATGTGCCATCCCTTCAGCTTCCTCACCAAAATCCCACTCTCCATCTGTAGACCTTATGAAATTTTGAACATAATCTATTCCAAAGAACCCCAATAAATATATGAAGGATGACACCAGGGAGATAAGTGCTACTATATCCCCAAAGCTCAAGATATGGAGGGGCGTCGGAGTTCTGATCTTCTTTTCTCCCCATCTTCTCAGAGAATAGGCAGATGCCACAAAAAACAGAATGATGAATACAATATTAGTAAGCCATACTGGAAGTGGAAGAGCATCAGATGCTCGCAGTCTGGTATTCTTGTTGTGCTTAGACTGCTTCTCTTCAATTGGCACTTTATCAATCAAGACTGCCCCCATCCTGCTCGTCTATCCAAAACAACGGGTCAAAAGGGACGAGGGTTGGTGGCTTCAGCAGGAAAAGAACAAGAATGCTGTCATGAGCAACAAGAAAATTGTTAGTATTTCCATCTTCCAACGTTCTTATAGATTGTCATCCAACCTTCAAACTAAGCAACTGAAATGCCACAAGTGAAACTGGAGGGTGTATGTACAATTTTGTTACTACAACATTGTAATTCACGGTAGTCAGATTGTGAGACATGAAGGAACATGAAGCAGGGAGTTATCTTGCATCTCCATATCTCCAACTGCAACATTCACACTCATTATTCTAAAACCCTACCTGCTGGGATAACAAGAAGAGCAATACCAGCAAGATTGACCAACTTTTATCAGCATTTCATGCAAGAATTAAAAACTATACGAGTCTGGATGAAATGCACACGAATGCATAGTTGAACTGATACATTTCTTTACGGATTCATCCAAAAATGTGGAAATCTGCACAGAACTTCCTTGTCTTTAACGAACCACATCCATATCACTCGTGAAAACTGATCGAACTCATTGGAAGCCCCATTGATCAAGATGTCCGCATCAGACAGACGGGATTGAGTCTAATTGAAAGGCATGGGATTTGCAAATGAGAAAGAAAGCACCATTTATCAAGGAAAGGCCATCGATCAGTGACAGAAAGGAAGGAAGGACATACGCATATGCACAACACCTGACAACTTGGGTGAAAGAAAAGAGAAGATGACAGGCAGGCAGGACATTCCGTATGCGCAAAAGTCTGTAGAATTTTGCGAAAGGACACGTATGACGATTCCAAAAACTATGAATTGCACGGAGCCACACCTCTCCAATCTCAATCATCCCTTCAATCTGTCTATCTCAGGGCCTAAACACAGCCATAGCCAACAGATCTAAGAAGAGGGAAGGGAAACGAACCTGAGAGGTTAGGGTGGCAAGTCGAGCAGGTGGGGGAGGGTTGTTGATTGTTCTGTGATCGGAAATGGCGATGCTTCTTCTTCCTGCTGTTTCCTGTTGTCGTTGTTTGTTGCTGTTGTTGGTTGTGTGGACGGCAGGCGAATCGACACACACACACCCACACACAGACAACAGCGATGGTGGATGGGATGTTTGAAGTGCGAGGGATAACATCGCTATTTCTACGATCTGGCGAATTGGGTCCCATTCAATTCTTTAGTAATTTAAGGGGGTGCCTTTCCTTTCGAGTCAGCGGAGGCGGTGAAGACCGGGTCATGCCATATTCATATGTCATGGAAGACATCGCAGATAGCCCTGTTTTTGTATCAGATTGGGTCATTTCTTGTCAAATTCATATCTGACCCCCCCCCTTCCCTCGTGGAATTTGTCCGACCCGAGCCTCTCTTTTCAGACAACGGCCATGGAAATGACACACACAAAGCAGCGTCAGCCCAAATGATGTATGCAGTAAAGAAACCCCACCCCCACTCGCCATAGCGCGCTAGATCGTGTAGCTGTCAACCTTTGGCTCATTTACAGGATGCTGCATTGACTCCATGTGATCACCATCACGTTGAAAAATGTCATTTCAGAATCACGACACATGCATCCCCCCCCCCCAACCACCACCACCATGAAATGCTTGGCCACAAATCCACTAGACTCCCTCTTTTCAAACAAAACATGGGGTGTCAACATGTTGAAAATGTCTTCTCAGGATCACAGCATAGCCTTTCTACCCCCCTCCCACTACTGACATGTTGGACATATCCTCTCTTCAAACCAATCCCAATAGCACACACATGCCCAAAACACCTTCATCTAATATGCCTTATAAGTTGTGTGCTTTCTTTCTAAATCAAATCACATGTGTTTTCAACTTCTATAACCAAAACTTAATAGTTTCAAAATTTAAGGTTTGACATTCCTATGACCAAAACTTAATAGCTTCAAAATTTAAGGTTTGTTTGCCACTCCTATGACTAAAACTTAGTTTCAAAATTTAAGGCTCCTCACCTTCTTGCTCAACCTTTGAACCATTTTTCATGGAATATATGTATTTCATTTTAATTCAATTTTCTATGAGCACTCATAGAAATCACGAAGGACAACTCTTTTCAAGCAAGATCATAGACATTACAAAGGCTTATTGATGTCATAGCACCCATAGACTATTTGCAAAAACCATTTACTATTACCATGAGCAAAAGCAAATTCGTCTTATATGAAAACCTTCTTGCTCAACCTCTAAACCATTTTCAAGGATACATGCAATTTGTCTTACACTTTATATCTATTTTCTACAAGCGCTCATAGAAATTCACAAATTACAACTCTTTTCAAGCAAAATCATAGACATTACAAAAGGCTATTGTTGTCATAGCCCCCATAGACTATTTGCAAAAACCTTTTATTATTACCATGGACAAAAGCAAATTGTGCATTTAAAACTTGACAAATTGACAACATCAATAATTAGTCTCATATGAATGATTACTTAATGGCTTCATGTAGCAAACAAGTTGATGTACAG
Source organism: Lygodium microphyllum (assembly GCF_053477565.2). Taxonomy (NCBI): domain Eukaryota; kingdom Viridiplantae; phylum Streptophyta; class Polypodiopsida; order Schizaeales; family Lygodiaceae; genus Lygodium; species Lygodium microphyllum. The sequence continues at coordinate 107,931,687 of NC_141157.1, forward strand.
ACAAAGGCAATAAAGAGAATAAAGTATAGATGTGAACACTTTTTTGTAATGTGATCAATTTGTTAGGGCATTGGCAAGGCTTATCTTTCCACCTTTGAGGGTAAAGCTTCATGCGGCGACAAAAAACTCCCCTCGAATTGCCCAGTCAGGGTATTGAACCACAGACCTACATGCACATGCACCACATACCCAACCAATTGCGTTGTTGCTTCACGGGTTAGATGTGTACATTTGCAGTATCAAGTGAAGATCAAGCTACACATTAGATCACCCTAAAGATGAAGTGAGATAGGGTTCTATCTATGATTCCCCCATCGTGAAGGATCACATCAACAAGATAGAGGAGCATTGAGATGAGTTGGCATCCCTTGGGAAGACCATATGACATGCCTGTACCTTGGTGTCAAATTTACCCTCCCCCAAGCTTGATATTTTCTATATTAATCTCCTCACTTGTCATGTGTGGGGCTCAAAATGAATTTTGTCCCTATGATCTTAAAGAAAGATGATCGATACAAGAAAACTAACAACATGAGGTACATTACTCACCCTTTTGAAGCTCATTCATTTAGGAAAAGACAAAACATGAAGAATAAATGCAAAAAACTTTACTACAGGTTTCATCAGACTATGAATCTAACAAAGAGGTTAAATCCAAGGGATTTCCCAAGTGTCATCATTGTGGGAAGACTGCACATTCGAGGGACGAGTGCTAGAAGAAGTACCCTCACCTTTGTCCATGTGCAAAGAATGGAGGGAATGAGTCTATGTCTACCACAACCACTATAAATGAGTTTGTTTTCCTTCACATCCTTCAAAAACTTCATTTTTATGTAGATGTCTACCCATCTAATCTTGAGGAATGGCAACATTTTGAGTCTATTGTTGATGTTATTAATGTTTTGTATGATTTCACTATAGAAGAAATGCACAAAGATAGGAAAAAAACCACAAGTTGGAAAGAATGGAGTATTCTTTTATTATCATTTTTATGTTAGCCCTCCCATGCCCCCTTCCTTTGCCTAAATTTTCAAGCTTTAAATGGCATTTTCCAAGTCCCTCTCATGAGTTAAGGTTACATGTGCACTTTGCCAAGCCTACCTACTAGTGAAGGCTATAAGTGTGCAAAATATTTTATGAGATACAAAGAGACCATTGAAGCCTAATGTCTCTAGTAGGCAAAACAAGATCACTTTGTTTATTCCTATTGACATATCATGGGAGATACAAAGAGCACTGACGCCTAATGTCTCTAGTAGGCTAAGCAAGATCATTTTTTAAATGCCTATTGATGTATTTATGTTACTTTTTCTAACTCTAAGATAAGGAGATCAAAGGTCGCACTTTCAGTAAAGGGACTAGCATATGATCATGTATTATAGTTTATTGACAAAGGATGGGATACTAGAACAGAAAGGCAAGATAACTTGTAAGATAGATCATGAGTCTATTGCTTGTAAATACGTGATGGCTACTAAAGATTTCATGCTTAGATTTCATTATAGCATATGAAATTATGTTGGTGGTATTTTGGTTACTTTAGACCAAAATCTTGATGACTTTAGTCAAGACCCTATATTGGATCTTCATATATGGTATGAGGAAGTCATTATAATTATAAAGGTTAGATCCTTGCATATATTGCATCAAGTTAGGATATACTTATAGAACAAAGATGTTGAATTTCAAAGCTCATTTGGGTTCAAACTTAATAACAAAAGGGTAGGTTCTATATATCATATTATACAAACTTGTGTGCATATTTGATTTATCAAAAGAATAAATTCTATACATCACATTATACAAACTTGTGTGTGTGTATTTGACTTAACTTCTTTACTGAGAAACATTTGTGTTCAAAATTTTGCAAATATCAAAGATAAGGGAGAAGAGTACATAATTCAAAGATATTCAAGAAACCTCTATTTACTAGAATTTATCAAACTTTCACTCATAATACTAATTGTGTGCTTAGAATAGGGTTGGAATAGGGATAACAACTGCCAATTGGTAAACAACAAGAATTTCAGCCATGGCGGCACAAGTTATTTCCTTTGCACAAGATCCACTTACGATGGGGTCCAAAGACCATGGTTAGGATATAGGTTACCACCTTGTCCATATAGTAAAACCTATAGCTTGTATATACAAGATGGACACTCTAAAGGCACATGCGTGCAATGGCCTAAAGAATAGAAATGATAAAGGAAAGGCCCCAATGCCTCTCGTTAGCATGGTTGAGATAGTGGAACTTCTTGACCTAACAATGAATGGGGTAGCCCACCACTCTTAAAAAAGAAGCAATGAAGCAATCAGACACAAGAATTGGATAGGATCAAAGTGGCCCAACCAGTAGGAGGTTACAAAATGGCCACATGGTTTCCAAATGAGCCACCTATAATGCCTAACCACACCCCAATGCCAATCCCAAAAGATATTCCAAAGTATCAACACAACTTGAATGTGGTTCTAGGGGCCTCAATGGATACCTTGAGTCAACAAGTTCATGGATGTCCTAATGGAGTGAATACAACCCTACACTAGCTTATTCAATTAATATACCTCTCAAAAAGTTTCCTTTTTTTTAAAATTCAAGGACCATATGTTATGAATTCTTCAATCTATTAACTTTACACCTATATTACTTGAAGTAGTGGTATCAACAACTATGGAGGTGGTAGCTACAGTGTGGAAGGCTCGAGATACTCTGGTCCCACCCATTTTGCTATTCAATCCACCCATTTTAGTGATTCCTATTAGATGCTAAGGTTTAATCATCAATAATGTAAAGTTGGATAGTGGTTTTGTAAAAATGCATGAATCTAGAGCATGGCTATGGTGGATGAAAGAGAAAGAGAAGACTCATGATAACATTGACTTAGAGATAATGACTGTCACACAAGTGAATTAGGTTCCAAGATGGAAGCTTGGACTCATAAACACAATCTTGTGTGTGTAGACAATGACACTGTGACTGAAAGGACAAAAAGTACAATGACATTGCATTCAATTGATAGGCAAGTACAATGCTTTATAGTCTTTTGGGTAGGTAGCAATTTTCACAATTGTGCTTGTGGGATTTAATCCCTTCTCCTAGATTGCTTGCATTTCCCTTGGCCCAACTACTCCATACAAAGAGGCTACATTGGGTGCAATTGCCTAAATTCTCAACACCCCTCCTCAATCACAACCTGAAAGTCACAAAGTGTATAGAGGCTTTAGTGAGCAACCACTTGCAAAGTGTGGGCACACCACATACATGGTAATCATCCTGAGTTTGTTGCAAACAAAGCTAATTGTGGGTACCAAAAGCATAGTTGTCATTGTGAGGCTGTAACAGGGGCTTCACAAAGTGTACAAAGGTTGTAGTGCCAGGTTACATGAGGAGTTTACAAGCTTATAAAAGGAGCATTAGAGAAAGGTTATACAAGGCTTCAAAAAAGTCTACTAGAGTAGTGTGAATAGAAGGATTGGTGAGGCTTGTCCTTCTGCTCTCCTAATGGTCTTCTTTTTTTTCACAACTGCAAGATAAGCCTTTTGATGCCTCTTTTTGGCACGGCATAACTTTTCAATATGTCTGGTCTTTTTGTAGAAGTCACAAACTAGCTGGTCCTTTTTGCCTTTGTACATGTTACTAACATACAACACTTGTTCATCCTTAGAGGTACTTGTCTCTTCTTTATTTTTTATCTTCTTTTCTTCTTCTAACATGGAGGCCTAAATGTCAACAAGTTTTGGATTTGGCATGTTGATTAAAGTAGTGGAGACATTATCATAATCTAGAGGCAAACTTTTTAACAAAACACCATTGCATACATCTTCATCCATTTCAATGTTGATCCCTGCAAGCTGGGTTAAGAGACTTTTCATGTAATTGAGATGTGTTGCAAGAGATGTGTTAGGTTTCATGTCCAATTTGAAAAATTCAATTAATAAGCCATACTTTGAACACGGGGGATTCACTAGTAGTAATAAGGAGACGTCACCTGCGTATAAGAAATATATGAAAATACCCCTTATCTACCCCCTATTTATGGGACCTTACCTTATAAAATGTACCTTCCTTCCCTTAAATAACCCCCCTCTCTTACACTCACGTGGTACCATACGGTAAACCCTAGTGGACCCCCCAGGACTTTGAAGACTTTGACTGTGCACCAGACAGAGTATCCAATCTTTTCCAAGTGTCATGGGATGTGTCACAGGTATCCACATGGTGGATATAGTTGTCATCCAACTCAAGCTTTATAATGGCTTGAGCCTTGTTGTCACTTTTATGCCAGGCAACTGCAAGAGTTGCATCCCAAGGCTTCTTCTCTAGTCCACCAGTGATGGCCCATGGGCCCTTCTTCATCAAGATAAGCTTTATGCATGTTTGCCAGGTATGAAAACCGACTCCTTTAAAGTGACATGTTTGGAGAGTCTTTGCCCATGTTGGAGTGACTAAAATAGCAGCAAATCAACACAAAAAATTCTCAAAAATGAGCTAACTTTGGATGCGTTGAGAGACACAGGCAATGGCAGTGGTAAATAGTATCAAGAGATACTAATTGCACTTGATTGTTGTTGATTAAGTCTTTTAATATTCATAAATCTTCCCCTCGTTGGTTTGATGCCCAAACCTTTGTTGGGAACTAATTAGGAACTCAAATCAGAATGACAAGAACTTCAGTAGGCTTGGAGGAGTGAGAAATTGAAGTGTTTTATAGGCTTGAAGTAACTTGGCTATGGCTGCCCTTTTAGGGTTTCAAACAAGGACCTGGTTTTTCACTAATTGCAGTTCACAGAGGTGATCATTTGGGGAACCCTTTGAGTGGGAGAAAGCTTAGGTATGGATCTTCAATTGGTCTATGTCAATCATCGACATTGCGACTTGCACACAAAATCATGACTACATTACGAAGAGAAACAGGTATAGATCAGCCACATCGAGCTCCAATTTCTGCAATGTTGAGCTCTAGAGTGCTCAATGTTGAGGTGTAAGGTGATAGGAAGTTTCCCCCTAAGTGGAGCAAGAGGTCCACAGAGGAGGCTCAATGAGATTTGTCTTGTATGAAGAGATATAAGAGCTCCAAGTAAGGTATATGTAGGCCAGCTATGGCTGCCATGAAGGAAAGAGTGGAGTTGGAGTGAGGAATGAACTCTTGAGCTAACAATGAGCTGACCAGAGATGAAGAGGAGCTAAAGGAGGATTTTGATGAGCTTAGCCATGCTCACCATAGCTCTGATACCATGTTGAAATGCATGGAACTAGAGCATGGCTAGCGGATGGAAGAGAGACAAGACTTATGATAACATTGACTTAGAGATAATGATTGTCACACAAGTGAATAGGTTCCAAGATGGAAGCTTGGACTCATAAACACAATATTGTGTGTGTAGACAATGACACTAACTGAAAGGACAAAAAGTACAATGACATTGCATTCAATGGATAGGCAAGTACAATGCTTTATAGTCTTTTGGGTAGGTAGCACTTTTCACCATTGTGCTTATGGGATTCAATCCCTTCTCCTAGATTGCTTGCATTTCCCTTGGCCCAACTACTCCATACAAAGAGGCTACATTGGGTGTGATTGCCTAAATTATCAATAGGTTTAGGGGTAAAGATTATTAAAGTAGTTATTTGTCAAGATTTTGGCCTCATAGAATGGGATCTGGCTCCATTCTTAGTTTGAATGATAAATCACTAACAACTAAAAACCTTAGGCATACTTTAAACCTTGTTGGTCGAGGTGCTAGTATCCCATTCTTGATCTCATCGCTAGTGCTAAATTGAAGCTGATACATGAGGAACACTTTCTATTGTTGGGAAGGCCCCTAGTTCCCCAAGCTAAATGATTTAAGGATACTACAATATAAAGGTATTTTTAACAAATTTCACACCCCCACCCATGTAATGGATACCAATTATTGCAGAAACTATGAATATGGTGGAAGGGTTAGAGGATGATGAAGAGGAGGCCTTTTTTGGTAGCAAATATGTACTTGTTTCCTATTTGTTTGATTAATGTCTTTTAGATCAACCAGTAGTTCTTGAGAAAAGTCTTAGATGCAAATACGATTTGCAAGAATTAGTTCAAAAACCGGTGAAAATTTTATGGCCCCATTTTTTATACTAAAGTGGATGACATGTAAGTGATGGATTTGGTAGCTTTGCATGTTATAGAATTTCTACTCCAAGAATAGGAGTGTAAGACCCAAATGTACAAAGTTACTCGAGTTAAGGAAGATGATGAAGTGGTCATAGTGCACTTGGGGGAAAGTGAGACAAAACCTATCAACATGAATGCTACTTTGGATTAGACCTTTCAAGACAAACTGGTCACTTTACTCAACAAGGAATTTAAAGATGTATTTTCTTGGGATTACAGTGGTGTGAAATGGCTTGATCCAAGATTCTAAGCATCGCCTTCCTCTAACTCTAGATGCAATTCCAATATCTACATGCAATAGTATCAAATGAATCCATATATGGCAAAATTGGTTAAGGATAAGTTGGACAAGCTACTTTGGGTTAAATTCATTGCCTTGGTGGATCAAGTAGAATAGACCTCTTTGATTTTATTTTACCCAAGGAAAACAAGAAGCCGAGGATCTTTGTTGATTGCAGGAATTAAATGAGGTGATTGTACCCTATTTGGACAAGTTGGTCATGAGATGTACTCTAACTTGGTTGAGTTCACTGGGTATAACCAAGTCCAATTAGCTCTAGGAGACCAACCCAAAAAAGCTTTCATCACTGCCTAGGGATTTTTGTTCTACACAATTATGCGATTTGGTCTTAAAAATACCTCCACTATCCTTTCCAAGGGACATGCAAGAAATTTTTGGATCCTATTTTTTGACTTTATAGAATTTTTTGTGGATGATTTTAGTGTCTTTGAACCTCATGTTGAAGTTGCCCTTGCCTTGTACAAGTTGTGTTAAAAAGTCACACACTCTATTGTGTATGCTATGTATTGAAAGAAGAATAAGGTTTTTGTAAGAAGGGTTTCATGGTCTTGTGCAAGGATTTTATGTTTTTAGGTGGTTTGTGAGCTTTGGTTTCTACGATTTGATGATTACTTGTATGGGAAGATGGCTATAGAGATTTGTGTTGCTTGTTTGTACTAACTCCCAACATCATGTTGGCTAACCTAAGCTCCACAACATGGCCATTCACATTCTACCATGTTGGTAGTTGTTCACATTCACCTACTTAATCACACACTATCCATGTGCTCTACTTTAGTTCACACCCATATATGCACACACTCTTGTTTGCTCTCACTATTCTGCTTTCACACACTCCCACTAGTTCACACATGCACACACTCTCCTTCACTCCCACTTGCACACCCTTACTCCCACATTTCCCTACCCCCATATGCATTTCATACTCCCACACACACTTCCTACTCATGCACAACCTTACTCCCATAATTCTCTACTCCCACAAACACTTCCCTACCCCCACTAGTAACTATAGGATAGAAGGCAGTAGGACAGCAAAGCAAATTGGCAAAGATGCAGAAAGGTGAAAAAAGTAAAGAGAAGTGCAAATCAAGTGAAGGGTGCAAGGCATATAATTTTCGGTTAGGCTTGCAATCATACAATTAGTTATAATATTATTTTGAAAGCCAGGTGTAGTGCTCCTACAAGTTGTAATATTTTCCACCAAGTAGAAAGACTCGTAGCTCGGCCATGGCAGGGGCACTAGCTTTCATTAACTTTTGTGATGGTTAGTATGGTCTAATATGTATGCATAAAATGGGAAAGTTTGACTAAGAGCCAAGTAGGAGAGATGGGTACCCAACTTAAGTAGAAGCCCAAACTCCAAATCCCATGTATAAAAATCAAAAAGTGAATGGATAAGCTCATTCTTGTGGTATGCAAACTTGAGAGTATGCTTCTTCTCTCTTGCTTCTGTTCTATCTACTTGTGCTCAATGTTGAGAGTAAGGAAGAGTGAGAATGTGAGAGTGAGGGACTTGAGAGGTAAAGCTCCTTCCTTCTTGCACGCGCTCTTCTCTTCTTCCCCTTCTTGGGTGAGAAACAGATTAAAGGAGGGCTCAAGTGGTCTTCCTTCTTCTTTGCATTTCCTCTCATGGATTAGGTGCTTGTAGATCAGAACAAAAGTTATGGAGTGGAGGTTGCAAATCAAGTACCATCACATAGATCATGGAGCTACCATTGAGCCTTTTTTTTGTGGTGTTGAGGAGAAGGTAATGTAGTGAGTTCACTACACCCTTATTGATTCAATCATTCTTACTTTCATGTGGTTTCGGAGAAGAAGAGATAGACTAATGAGTTTGGAGGATGTATATGCTATGTGAGAGGTAGCTATTGCCAAATCGCATGAAGCACTTGAAACAATAAGCATTTCATCAAATTCGATGATTGAGTTTGTGAAAGCTCTAACATTTTGGTTCTATTACCAAAGATGTGATAAAATCATCTATGAAGGTAAACATTCCTTATATCGAAATAGAAGCACTACTCCAAAATAGAATAGGAGCATGTACTCCAAAATGGATTAGGAGTGGTTTTGAAACAGGTGTGAGATAGAGTAGGGCATTGATATTTGGATAAAAATGTAGAATCAGAATAGAATAGGGAATCGCAAGAACCTTAGGAATGACCATAGACAATAAAAAACCTTTTTAAAATTTTTAAAAAGTCTAAAATTTTGATCTCTATTTGACACCTTGTGGGATTTGTAAAGTGCTTTCTTGTGAGTCCGAAAAGCAAGGGACTTGCAAAAGTATAGGGTTTGCATAGCCATGTAACTCTCTGGAGCTTCTCTATTATGAACGAAAGGATTCACTCTTCATGTTGAATTTGTGTTTTAGTCATGGAAACATAAAATTAGCCTAGGTGAGATTGAAGCATACGAAAGAGAAAGGGAAGAGGTGTGGTAATACAACAAAGGAAGTGAAGGCCTGTTTGTGGCAACAAAGGCTCCACCTTCTTAGCACACATGATTACTATGCCTTGCTTCATTGGCTTATAGGCTTCTAGCTTCTGCATCTCAATTTTTGTGCCTTGGACATCAAGTTGGCCCCATAGGGCCTTAATCCTTTCGCACTGCCAATTCGCATCAATTCAACAAGTATGCCTAAGAATAACAATATCAGACATCTTGGCCTTTAGGAGAGGGCCAATAGACCTTAGCAACAAATTTCACCTTCCATGCTAATAAGGCTTCAATCCTTTGATCACTACAAGTATGGATTGGCCTTTCACAAAAGGCTATAATGCTTAAAAAGACTTAAGGTTCCGGCCAAATTGGGCTAGAGAAGTAGGCCAATAGGCCTTTCATCCCACATATTGGCTATATGAGGCCACAAGTGCTCGACTAGGCCAAAAGGCCTTCCCTCCCCCACCCCCCACATAGCTCAAGCTAGCCACCATCTCAAAATTGGATGCCACCTCATCCATTTGGGCACCATCCATTCAGCTGAAGAGTGTGTTAAGCACCAATGGGCCTTGGCAATTCAAACAAGGATGCAATTTAGATTATTAGTGCTAACAAATAGGATCATTATCAATTTGGACGATTGAGGGCCAAATCTTCCAAGGCCATTAAGGCCAATGGGTTATTTGGACAGCCATAATTATCAAGCCTTGGACATAATAATGCAAATGCCTTTTGGTTGATGACTCAATTCAACTGATTTTGGAGCCACAAACCTCCCCCATGTCATCTTTATTTGGATGGAAATATATTGTGATTTGTGCATTGAGAGGCAAAACTCGTGCATGCAACACTCCATTAACACATCTCACCTCTCATTTGGATTTGAAGGGAAAAAGGCTAGTCACTCACCCAACCGTCTCTCTCACTTGAAAAACAAATTCAGCCCCAAATCTTATATTGGTTGGCTGGCCTCTTGAATCTCCTTGAGTAGCTCTAGAGTCTAAGAACTAGGTGTATTCTTCTTTGGAGTCTTGATGAGGTACCCAAACACTTATAGCTGAGTTGATGATGGTGTCTAATTGATCTTCTGCATTATAATTTCCAATGCTAACAAAGTGAGCTTCCCCCTTGAGTGATTTTTGTTGAATGTATCTTTTTGTCGATAATCCTCTTATATATGACCTTGTATTTTACAAACATTACATATGGATGATAGTGAGGATTTTGAGCTATTGGCTCATTAATCCATGGACATGAAATTATGCAATGCACCTTAAAAATGGCCAATTAGACCAAGGTTTGGGTGGTCATTTAGGCCTAGACTTGAGACCATGATTTGGCCATTTTCCTAGCGGCACTTCAACCCATCACAAGCTATTTGGTTGACATTGATCATGGCCACTTTACAAGACTTTGACTTGACTCATATGCCCACAACACCTCAGACACCCATAGACTACGTATTAAGCTATTACCAACTCAATTGTTATGTGATATAGCCACATCATCACATCATTATGTTGCCTTAATCAACGCATGTGATCACTAGACAATTGCCACATAGACCTTTTGACCACATCAAACTAGTGCTAGCTTCCATGCTGTAAGCCCTTTGCTCACCTTGGTTGTCCCTAAGCCTTGGATGAGCCATCAAAGTTGCTATATTGGCCCTCATGGTCTAGAAGTCAACCCAAAACTTCGATACGCCCCCTTGAAGGCACAACACTTTGATCGACATGTGTGTCAATGATGCCCTCCTCATTGTGCTTGCTTGGACAATTCGTGAAGCATCAATCATGGGAACTTCCTTATTGTGTATTGAAAAAACATTAATGAAATGGTCATGAGAGACAATAATCAATGGGCATTCAACCTATACTTGCACTCATGCTTGACTTAACAATGCCTCAAACCATAGGTGCACAACTACTAGGCCTAAAAGTGACTTAACAAGGCCTCAAACCATAGGTGCACAACTACTAGGCCTAAAAGTGCCTAGTCTTTTCCTTAATGTTTGGATACCTTGTCTAAGTCATCCCAATGTGACCTCCTCATCTTGTCAACCATAAGATGTTTGTCCCATAGGTGCTACCACTTAGTGGAAAAAGAAATGCTATGTCATAGCAACCTTCCACGCCTTATCAAATTCACTTTCCTATACAGATGAGAAGAGAGGGGTAAAGGGAGTTACTTTACAATGCATGCATTCCCTTCATTGAGGTCAAATCTTGAATTTCACAATGAAGATGACATTGGAAAACTAGCTAGAGTAGGAGATCTTAGACATGATTGATCTATCTTGCACAAATGGCACACATGAAGCCCTCATTCAACCTCTAAGCACCCTAACTTGGCATGTATCATTCCTACCTTGTAGGAAAACTTTCTCTCATCAAGATTGGCACTCACTAGAGGAGTTGTGCTTAGAACTTAAGACAATGAGCTATCAATCCCATAAGCATGGGAGTTTTGTAGCTTGTTGAGATCGAAAGGAAAAGGCAACAAGAATGAAATTTTCATTCTTAGTTACATTCTTAGTCACAATAATTACTTGAGAATTATGCTTAAAGACACCACATTTGACATCATAATCATCTTGTTTGAGACTGAAGAGTCCAACTTACTGCTTTAGGCTTGCAAGAAGCCATTATAACTTGGTAAAGGATCCTCACAAGTGCTGATATAAACAATGACTTGAAACCAAGCATAAATTGTGCCACATTTCAAAACTAGTGCTATTTGGGCTAAAGGAAAAGAGACAACATCCCCAAACCATCATGGGTAGTCAATGGGCATCATCACGAAGACCATCATAACTTGGTAAAGGATCCTCAAGAGTGCTGATACAAACAATGACTTGAGACTAAGCGTAAATTGTGCCACTGTGCTGATACAAACAATGACTTGAGACTAAGCGTAAATTGTGCCACATTTCAAAACTAGTGTTATTTAGGCTAAAGGAAAAGAGACAACCTCCCCAGACCATCATGGTAGTCAATGGGCATCATCACATCAATGGTCTACATCTATAAGTCACAATTCCTTTGGACCAATGCACTAGTGGAATATCTTTCATAAGAGCCATGCATGTCAAACCTTGAGCCTCATCCACATAAGAGCTACTGATACTTGAAGTGCAGTCACACAAAACATTGCTAAGGATACTTAGAGGCTTATTACACTTCATAATCCATCCCCTAACTTCTCAAATTTTCTTGGAGAAACTTGTGTGAGAAATACTTTGTGAAACTAAACACATTGCATTGAGAGAGGCTGAGTGCCCTTGAGTTCATAAGCTCAAGACATTGTAAGGCTAAGGCCCTAAACCATGGGAAAGGGTTGTGCTCAAATATCCCACGGTTCAAGCAATTGCTTGAGTTAAAGACACTCGCATAAGCTTGGGTTGCCTTCACCATTGACCAATCTAAAAATTGAGCTTTGGAGACACCTAGCTAATTAAGTCCTTGTTGTAGTATCTCAATCCTAAGAAGCCATACCTATCTAACATCTAGTGAAAGTCCTTGGAGCCAAGACTATGGTGGTGCCGACATAGGATTTTGTTCTAGGGCACAAACTCTATGGGTAATATTGCAAATTAAACCACATTCAAGCTAGCCTACACCACTAAAAGAATCGTCACCCAAGGTGATTGGATAGCCTAAAGCCCATAGGTAAGCAAGCCCATGAGACTCACATCATCAACAAAGAGGGAATCTCCATGGTCATAGGAATTATTGAAATTGACTAGGAGAACTAGAGCATGGGAAGAAAACATTGGTGACCTATTAGGAACCATGCTTGAAGCCATACTTTCAAGTAAAACTTGGCTAAAGGCCCAATAATGACTTAAAGATCAACAAGCAATTCAAAACCTCAATCCAAAATCACCCCTCCAAACTTATACATGATTTGTGCTTCATCATAATTAGGCCTAGGGAGGTTGCACTGCATAGGAATCCAAAGAGACCGTACTTGAAGTAAGATGACAATATGCTTAAGATCAAAGAGGGACACCACATTACATAGTGCTAACAAAATCATTTTCATGCATGATATGCTACAATGTAGAAAAGTGAAGGGCTAGGTGGAGCATGAATTGCACTTAGGACACTTGACTTGGACAAAAAAGAAAAAGCCATTTTGCACACTCTCATTGTTAAGAGATTGTGGGAAAAGAACTAGGAACATCATGTATCTCACAAGAGAAACCATTGTAATAAGAAACATGAGAGGAGAAAAACAATCGTCACTATACCTAGGAAGCAAACAAGAAATACAAGAATCGCACATGCAAAATGGTATGAGGAAACAACAAACCACATCAAAATCAATATGGGCAAAGGGGTGACAATTACATACTAATAAAAACCAATGGGAGATGAATCAAATTGAGAGCCTATGGGAGATCAAAATAAAGAGTGATTGTACCAAGGAATATATCTTAAAAAGGAATTACGAGGATACAAGAGAAACCCATACCCAAAAAAGGCAACTAGGCCATGCAAGAACATCTACACACTATATTCAAATTGCACTCTATTTGAATAGAATGCAAAACCATCAAAAGACCAACATGAAGATGAATAAGCTAAACCACCTCAACCTTGAATGCAATAAGAGTAACATTGCACAAAAGGGCCATAATTCTAATATGCAATTTGCATTTGGTAGTGCAACTAAGAGTCTAATGATCCACATTCGAAGGGTTGGGATTATAGACCTACACCCAAAAGACAATGAGATAATACCTCCTATCTCTATCTTAGGGTCAAACTTATAGCAAAAAGAGAACATGTTCTTGATGCTCTTATCGACAAGGGAGTGGATTTTAATATTTTGAGCTATGAGGCATGGACTAAAATAGGCCAACTAGAGCTTACATAGACCAATGCAATCCTTAACCCGTATGGAGGAAAATCATATTCTCTCTTGGGAAAATGCAAAATCCTCACAAGTATTGAGATCAAGAGCCTACCCATTTTATTCCATGTGCTTCCAAATCATGAGGATGTAGGAAAATAAACTCTTCTACCTAAAGTTTTCAAATGAGAAACAAAATGTGAGGTTGATTATGTCATGCAATGGATACATTTGACACTCTCGAATGTGAGGATGATTACAACTTTCAACAAGGGAAATCTTTCTAATTCTCAAGGGAAAGGCAAGAAGTAAATCTCCAACCCAAATAAGATACCAACTAGTAAAAGAAGTGGGGAAGCACTTGAGGAGTTGCTTCAAGCACACAATGAAGAAAGAGAACCTATCATCACAATTGTTCTTGAAATGTAAAATTTAGAGATTGATACTAAGGACACAAGGTGGATCTACAAAAACCATAGAAAACTATGAAAAAGGTCCAAACCTCGTTGGTAAAGACGTCAGTAGAGAGCTAATATGTAGAATGGGTTCCATGATCTCTCTTGCTCGCTCAAGGGTACCATGCATGAAATCATTGGCTATGATTGCCCAAACCATCTACAAGGCCACCTCCGTCACACCACATACGGGTGCATCCTCAATGGAAGAAAAACAAAGCTAACCATAAAACAGAACCTGAAAAGGAACAATTAAAGGAGGCAATGCTGACTATGATCCCTACGGACAAGCCATCATAATTGGACAAGGTAAATCCCTAGAGATGGCAATTGAGCAAGAATAATTTCTAGTGCCCATAATTAATATACTTGATGATGAGGAAGAGATAGTTCAAAGGTTCGACTCTTCAAAACAAGAGACTAGCCAAGCATTATCTCTCAACATTACCTTGTTAGGAATCACACGGTGGGGGGAGTTGCTTGAGTTGTTGCACTAAACACATACCATACACACAAGAGGAAGCTCGCTCAAGAACACAAGAAGAGAGACGGTGACCAGAACATTTTTTACTAGTTTATGGGTTCCTAGCTAATTGTATGCTGCTCATATTGTCACAGTGAATGACAACCAGACCATCTTCCTACACATCCAAATCACCCAATAACTTATGTAGCCATACCACCTCATATTACCATAACAACACCTCTATACTCAACCTTTGTACTCGATAAAGCAAGTGTAGATTACTTTTTGTTACTCCATGTAACTACTGCACTACCAAGGGAAAACATGAATCCACTAGTAGATCTTTTGTCAACAACCCAATCTGCATTTGTATATTCAAACGCATGTATATTCTTATCTACCTCATAAAAAATTCCATAGTGCAAAGTGAACTTCACATATCTAACTGCATCCAAGTGAGGATTTCTAGGTATCTGCATAAATTGATTGACAAGGCCAACAACATAGCTCAAGTTTGGCCTTGTGATAGTCATGTAAAAATTACACGGTGTAGCGAACAGAATCTGAGAAAGAGATAGAGAGTACACAACAGATAAGAGGAGAATTAGTAAATTCTTTAACTCCAAACAACTGATACAAAGATGGCTCTGTCCACCCGTGCGCTTCCACTATGTGAAGCTTAGATGGAGATCTAGACAGAAGATAGGTGAAGAGCTTAAGGCTAGCTGGAACAACAACTCTGACTAGGTGAAAGATGGGTGTTCGATGGCTGTGAAGGGGTTTATCTTTTATAGCCCGCGAAGGTCGTTAGGTCAGCCTGCTGACCAACCTACCATATGAGCCTCCACTAGTCGGCCAGGGAATATTCTAGGGAATATTCTCTTTACCATTGGGCTGGGGGCGCTGCCTCCGTACCCTCGCCAGGGGGGCCGCTGGCCCCCCTGGGACCCCCTAGCCAGGGACCGCTTCTGTGGCCCCCAAACCCCAAAATAGGGACCCCTTTTAACTCCCTTACCCCGCAACTCGATGCAATGCACCTCGAGTTGCTACCAGCTTAACCACTCCGTCTAACCCAAAGATTAGACCCACAACAGTCACCTTTTTGCCATCCGATCACATAGACCTCATCTGATATACAAGTCAAGACTCAACCAATGTCCGGGCTCACATTTGGCTTCTCCTCATAATGGGGGCCTTACAACTTTGAGCACCATGGATCATTGGTAGCACCTAATGAGGGTGTGGCATTGATCATATCTAACAAGTCATGTAAATCAAACTTCCTACTATCCTCCTAAAAGTAGTAGGGCCTTCTATCTCATCTCCATTATCAGCACTCAACTTCACATTTTGCTCCAATGGCACTGAAAGAGCCTTACATGCTGTCATATCCAAGCCATACTACCTTTGAGATTGCCAATACACCATTGTCACATGTAACCAAGAAGGTACCTTAGCTCACCCAAATATTTCATCTCAAACAACTTCTTCAAAAAGTCCTTAGCTTCAGCAATCCCACTATCAATGTCACCTGTAATAATCAAGTCATCCATATAGATGACTATGACGACCAAGCTTGCATCTCCCTTTGTCACATAAAGTGAGTGGTTAGAATCAGAAACATAAAAGCCAATGTTAACAAGATCCTCTCCGATCTTGTTAGACCATGCTCTAGGTGCTTCCTTACATTGCTACATCATCCCAATGAGCATGACCAACACCATCCTCAAAGAAAGTGGGCTCAACCACCTTTACCATATAAGCATAATGGTGAGCTATATAACCTTCAAAACCAAATCCTTTAATAGGATATTTGACCTTGCTAGACCTACATACCATTGGATCACTCAGTGGAGTCTTTACATTACCATGTGCTCTTTATACACCTAGTGTCGTAATTGAAGGAGTACCAAGCTCATCATCCAGACTCTTTGGACCATTGGAATCTCCATCAAATCTCAAATGACTAGTAGATGCATCATTACCATTTGACACTTTCTTCTTTCCTTTGTCTTTACCTATAATACTTAAATGCACCTGAATATGTGGGGCTACTCCTTAGTTTTCCAGACCAAGGGCTAACTGTAGATGTAGTACCTAATGATGTTTTTTGTCTACCAAGGCTTTGTGATTCTTATTTTCTTTCTACCTATAACTATCATTATCATCCAGTGCATCACAACTAAATGCATAGCAACTGCTCGTCTAAAAAAAAGCAATATTCTTGCTCACTCTACACTCACCTATGAGGTAGGGTTATAACAAAAATATATATTTTTCTCTAAAGAGTATCCAATAAAAATACATTTTTCAACCTTTGGATCAAGCTTCTTTCACAGCTCATTTAGCTACAAGAGTTCTATTCATAATATAGACAACAGTGGTGCGCAAATCGGATGATGTATGCATACGTAGCGAGCACCGGAAGGTCCCCAAGAACAAAGAACTCTACTTTAAGCTCAAATATCAAGAGAATAGACTTGCATGACATGAGGCAAAAAGACCAATTGGGTTCAATCTCCCCCCATGCTTTGTGTGAGCGCTCCACAAGGCATGTATTTATAAATTTATTCATCTTAAAGCTAAAAAATAGCCCAATTTTACAATTAGCATGCTTTAGCTTTTGTATTTGCTTTTATCCAAATAAAGAATAAAGTTGTTGGGCAGCCTAAGAGTCACGGGTTGTGTCCAAATACAATGTCCAATAATGAATATTTAAACAGTGCGCCCATGCGCATACAAAATAATAAATATTTATCAAGCACTTCAATAAATAAGCGCGCATAAGTAGCACCATGCCTTTAATGATAAGACACACGTCCATTAAAAATAATAATTTCTTCTAAGTAATTTGAATACACGTTATCGCCAGTGCTTCCCAACACCAACGTCGCCTGCTCTACACATCAATTGAAGCATTCACAATTGTTAAATAATAATAAAATTAAACCGACAAAAGTGAATACCTAGCAGTCTTCATCTATAAAATAAATAAATAGGTTGAAACTCTATCCTAACCTTAATTTAATACGAGTGCACACTCTAAACTCATAAACGTCCATTACTTTAAATATGTATTTTGCGAAATTACCCACATGCACATTAAATTAATGTGATGCTCGAAAAGGACAGGTGTCCCGTCGACTTCTCACACAAGGAATCCACCTTGTGTACGAGCCCTAGCAAATAAATATAGTTTTACGAAATCCACCTCAAAACCTCACGGAATCCACCGTGGAATAAAAACTCACGGAATCCATCGTGGTCTCACAAAATCCACCATGGAATATACCTCTTGGCATCATACCCCCGGGGTGGGATAGCAATTGTCCTCAATTGCTATTAGCTCAATGTGGAGCGAGCAGTGAGGGGTAAGCACTTAGGTCATTAACATGCATCTATTGGGCCTCTTCAACAGGATTATTCTTAAACTTTACCAAATATCTAGAATATCTATGGCTAATTCTAGTGGTCATGAAGTCAGTGTCTAGAATAGTTTTGGGTTCTAGGATTTCAGTTTCTTCTTCTAATAAAGGAGGGCTTTCATAGACAGGGTGTACAGGTAATGGGCCTTTAAAAGGTCGTAACAAATTGATATGAAAAGTATTGTGGATTTTCGAGTGTTGGGGTAATTCTAATTTAAATGCATTGTCATTGATTTTATGAATGATTTTGAAAGGCCCATAAAATCTAGGGGCAAACTTAACAACAGGATTTTCTCAACACTTTGTAATCTTCTCTTTTCAATGCATAACCAAACATAATCATCAACTTTGAAACTCATAGCTTTTCTTTTCTTATTAGCTTGTTTTTTGTATGATTGCTAGGCTTTGGCAATCATGTCTTTAACTTTAGTAAAAATAGTAACATGCATATTGGCAATATCATTAGTAGCTTTAACTTTGTTTGACAATGAGGTAACAGGTGTAGGTAATCTATATCTATAAATGATTACAAATTGTGCTTTGTGTGTAGCTGTATGTGGTGTGTTATTGTATACAAACTGAAGTAAATGCAAGTGTGTATCCCATGTTTGTGGTTTTGAAATTGTGTATGCATGCAAAAGATCCAAAATTATACTGTTAGTAGCTTTTGTTTGCCCATTTATTTTAGGATGAAAAATCAATATTTGTACCTAAATTAGTAAACAAAGTAGTCCAAAAATTATTGCAAAATCTAGAATCACGGTCAGAAATAATAACTTTTGGCAAACCATGGTTAGTGAAAATAATCTTTAAAAACAATTGTGCAGCTTGAGATGCAATTAATGTTGTCTTGCATGGAATAAAATATGCTTGTTTGCTAAATAGATCTACAATAGTCCAGATCATATCGTGATTAGCTTGGGTGTTAGGCAAACCAGTAATAAAATCCATTGAAATATATTCCCATAGTCGTTCAGAAATTGGTAAAGGCATTAATAAACCATATTGCTTACCATGGTGTCGCTTAACTCTTTGACAAATTAAATATTCAGAGACAAAGCTAGAAACATCAGATTCCATCTGTGGCTAGTAAAAATCTTCAACCAATGTACGTAAAGTAGAAATAATACCTCTACGGCCTTAGTATGGGGGACAATGAATTTCATGCAACACAAATGATCAAAATGGAACAGTTATACACAACCTTTTCTCATAAAACATAAATCCATCAGAATAAGACAATGAATCTATTGGAATCTAGTTATTTGCAACTAATTTATTCCAATCAGCTTGAAAATTGGGGTCTTGGTCATAGGTATCTTTCATAGGGATAAGGGAATCAAAAGATATCACAGAGATATTATGGATAGTTGATCTTCTACTCAAGGTATCGGCAACAACATTTTCTTTTCTAGGTTGATATTGGATAAGTGGATAAAAACTTTGAATAAAAGCAACCCATTTAATATGACGGTCAGAGATTTGTGGCTGACTAAGGAGATGTTTGATACTTTGTTGGTCAGTTTTGATCATGAATTCAGATCCCATTAAATAGTGTTTCCATTGACGTAAAGCTTGTGCTACCGCTAGCAATTCCTTATCATAGGTAGAATACTTGAGTTCAAATGGTTTAAGCTTGCAGCTAAAGTAGGCTATGGGATGTGAATCTTACATAAGGACAGCTCCTATTCCAAATCCACTAGTGTCAGTGAGACTACTGAGAAGAATGCTCTATTAAAGTCAGGTAGTTACAATACAAGGGCATGTGTTAATGCATATTTCAATAAATTGAAAGACTTTTGCTAAGTTTCAGACCAATGATACACAACACCTTTCTTTAATAATTTTGTAAAAGGTAATGCAAGCAATGAAAAATTTCTCACAAATTTTCTGTAAAAGCTAGCAAGACCTAAGAAAGAACATAGTTCATGCACATTTTTAGGTATCGGCCAATTCAAAATTGCTTCTATCTTTTTAGGATCAACTTTAATACCGTCAGATGAAACAATATGTCCTAAGTATTCAATGTGGGTTTGGAAGAATTCACTCTTTTCAAGATTAGTATATAATTGATTATCTTTCAACAATTTGAAAACCAAGGATAAATGTTTGTAATGCTCGTTCTCATTCTTACTAAAAACCAATATGTCATCAAAGAAAACAATGACACAATGTTGATGCTTCAAAAATATGTGATTTATCATATAACTGAATGTGGCTGGTACATTAGTTAGACCAAAAGGCATAACAAGGAATTCATAATGTCCAAATTGAGTCCTAACTGTTGTTTTGCAAATATCAGATGTGTCCAATCGTACTTGATGGTATCCATATTTAAGATCTATCTTGCTAAATATTGTAGCCCCTTGTAGTTTGTCCATGAGGTCGTCTATCCTAGGGATCGGATATCTATTCTTGACAATGATCTTATTTAGGGCACGATAATCAATGCACATCCTATAGGTGTTATTTTTATTTCTAACTAATAGGACAGGTGCACCAAAAGGAGAACTAATGGGCCTAATGAGTCCTTAGGTTAACAATTCTTCAACTTGGGTTTGGATTTCTTTATGTTCAATCTAATTATGTCGATAAGGTGTGTTACATGGTGGTTGAGAACTTCGAATTAAGTCTATTTTATGATCTTCAAGACGTGTAGGTGGTAATCCAAGTGGTAGGTCAACAGCAAAATAATCTTTAAATTGTGAAAGAAGTTGTGCACGCCTAGGTTGCATCTGATTTTCCTTAACTTCAATTTCATTCACCCATACTAAATAGGATTTGCTACATTTTCTAAACACACATTTAGCCTGTGTGTGACTAAGCAATGGAAAATTATCAAGGGTGTGCGTACCATGCAATGTGATTTGTTTCCCATTAGAATGAATCTTCATTGAATGCGTGGAATAATCTATATCAGGATTATATTTATGACGCCATGGCATTCCTAAGATAATGTCACTAGATTGCAAAGGCACAACTAAGAAATTTTTGCGCTCAACATAATCGCCAATTTTAATTTCTAATTCATGAACTTCTTGTGTTCCATTGTATTTGTAGCCTTGATGCGATAATGGGTTGGAATAGTATGTAAATTCAATGCTTTGACCAATTTTGCAGAAATAAAATCGTGTGTGCTCTCATCATCATGTAAAACAGTCTTTTCTCTACCATGCACAAGACATTTCATCGTTAATAAAGAATGAGAATTTGGCATACTTGGTAAAGTATCTAAAGTAGTACCGATATCGTCATCGTCTTTTGTGAAATCTGGCATTTCTTCATGGTCTTCATCTTCAATCGGTCCCAAGTAGTTGATGTGAACAGTTGGCTTTTTGGATTGACAATTTACCACTAGATGTCTAGGTTGATGACACTTGTAGCATACTATGGGTTTGGCTTTGGAAACATTATTGGTAATGGCTGGGAGTTTAGGAATGTTGGGATTTGGCTGGAAAGATGGCTTAGGATTTGGATTTGTGTTTGATGGTAAAGAAGGGGGTTGTGTCCAGGATTTACGGAATGAATATGGAACAAAGCGGTTTTGATTGAATCTTTGAAAGTTAGAATTGAAATTCTTTGTACTATAGTCATTAGTTGGGAATTGTTGTGGTTGCTTCTCTCGTCCTCGAATTTTGTCTTCAGCATCATGGGCCAAGGAAATCGCATCCTTGAGAGTCGTTGGCTTGAACATGTTCACTTCCACATAGAAGTAACCAAGCAATCCAAATATAAACTTGCGCTTATGGGTCACCTCAGGTATATCTTCAAGCATTCGAAGTTGCACTAATGTATTCCAGAAACGCTCGGTATATTGTGAAATAGGCTCACGATCTCTTTGTTGTAGAAGATCCCACCATTTTATTGCTTTTTCGTGGAAGAAAATTATGCAAAAAATTCTTTTGAAAAGTCTCCCAAGTAGTAGGACAATCAATGCTTTTGCGGACAATAGTCCACCATAGTGATGCTCTGTCCACTAAATGGTTAGTGACACACTTGAGTTTGTCTTTTTCAGCATACTATTCTTCATGGAAATAATCATCAAATTGACTGATAAAAGCGAGAACAGTCTTTCCATCACGTAACCCATTAAAAGTACGGAATTTGAAATTTATTTTACTTACCTTGGTTTCTTTCCGGATAGATTGTGCTTCGAGTGTCGCATCGATCATGCGTCGTATAACATCTTCGGGTTGCGGTCCATCTTGATCGGCAATAGATCATTGAAGAGTGGCCAATTGAGCTTACAAAGTTCCCTTCATTCCTCTTGAAGCTGCATCATAATTAGGTTCAATTTTTGCTCCACCATTGGTTCTGGTAAATCACCTTCGGCCATAAAATTTTCCATATGTTGATCGGTCATCCTGAAAAGTTTCAAACAACCTCACACACTCGAAATCTTATTAGCAGGATGAGCGTAGCTCAAAGTCGAGTTTACAAGGCTTGTTTCTTTTTTTTTAAAAATGGCTTTTTGCGATCTTTCTCCTTTTGTGGGTATGAAAATTGATGAAATTATTCTTCAATGAATACTTTGCACGTGTAGACTACATATAGCAATCTGCTTGCTGAAAATTATCTCTGTCATAGCACGGGTATGAACACAGGCTTGTTAGAGTTGCAGAGCAGGTTCGGGGTTGGTTCTGTATGAACAACTGCTATGGAAGAGATTAAGGTTGGAGATTTTGGAGCTTTAATAAAGCTTAGCTTTAAGCTTTATATTAAAAATCTTGCTAAATTAAAATTCCAATGTGGGGATGACAATATAATGGCGTCGTTTTTACCACCAGTGAGTACATGCTGCCGCCACAATGGCTTGATTTGATGAGATTAAGATTTTTAATAAAGCTTATTAAGATTTTAAGCTTAAATTCACTTATCTCTCTTCTCTACTTTGAGAAAAAAAAACATATTGATGAAGAAGCTTCATGGGTAGTCCTCCATCAGCAAAGATTGGTCCTTCATGATCCAACATCACAACAGGGGGTTCTTCACCACTAAGAACACACTAGTATTGACGGATTGTCGTGAGATTGTTGACTGTAGAGCCCGTTCATTCCAGGAGCTTCGCCTTTGCGCGAGATGGTAAGCAATTGGAAGCCCTTGATCTCAACTTCGCTCTGATACCACTGCTGCACAAAGCGGATATTGTATGTGTACGTAGCAAGTGTCGGCAAGTCCCCAAGAACAAAGAACTCTACTTTAAGCTCAAATATCAAGCGAATAGACTTGCACGACATGAGGCAAAAAGACCAATTGGGTCCAATCTCCCCACATGCCTTGTGTGAGCGCTCCACAAGGCATGTATTTATAAATTTATTCATCTCAAAGCTTAAAAATAGCCCAATTTTACAATTAGTATGCTTTAACTTTTCTATTCGTTTTTGTCCAAATAAAGAATAAAGTTGTTGGGCGACCCAAGAGTCGTGGGTTGTGCCCAAATACAATGTCCAATAATGAATATTTAAACCGTGTGTCCATGCGCATACAAAATAATAAATATTTGTCAAGCACTTCAATAAATAAGCGTGCCTAAATAAATATTAGCGCCATATCTTTAATGATAAGATGCCCATCCATAAAAAATGATAATTTTTTCTAAGTGCTATCGCCCAGTGCTTCCCAACACCAACGTTGCCTGCTCTACACATCAACTGAAGCATTCACAATTATTAAAAAATAATAAAATTAAACCAACAAAAGTGAATATCAAGCAGTCTTCATCTATAAAATAAATAAATAGGTTGAAACTCTATCATAACCTTAGTTTAATACAAGTATGCACTCTAAACTCATAAACGTCCATTAATTTAAATATGTATTTTGCGGAATCACTCACTATGGAACCACCCACATGCACATTAAATTAACGTGATGCCTGAAAAGGACAAACGTCCCCGTCAACTTCTCACACAAGGAATCCACCTTGTGTACGAGCCCCGGCAAATAAATATAGTTTTACGAATCCATCGCAAAACCTCACGGAATCCACCGTGGAATAAAAATGCATGGAATCCACCGTGGTCTCATGGAATCCACCGTGGAATTCCATGATGAATTCCGTGAGACCACGGTGGAATAAAAACTCACGGAATCCATCGTGGTCTTTATTCCACGGTGGATTCCGTGAGGTTTTGCTGCGGATTCCATAAAACTATATTTATTTTTCGGGGCTCTCACATAAGGTGGATTCCTTGTGCAAGAAGTTGATGGGGATGCTTGTCCTTTTCAGGTGTCATGCTAATTTAATGTACATGTGGGTGATTCCATAGCGGGTGATTCCACAAAATACATATTTAAATTAATGGACGTTTATGAGTTTAGAGTCTACACTCATATTAAATTAAGGTTAGGATAGAGTTCCAACCTATTTATTTATTTTATAACTAAAGACTCCTAGGTATTCACTTTTGTCGGTTCAATTTTATTATTTTCTAAAATTGTGAATGCTTCAATTGATGTGTAGAGCAGGTGGCATTAGCGTTGGGAAGCACTAGGCGATAGCGTGTATTCAAATTATTTAGAAAAAATTATCATTTTTGATGGGCGCGCGTTCTATCATTAAAGACATGGCGCTAATATTTATTTAGGTGCGCTTATATTTTGAAGTGCTTGACAAATATTCATTATTTTGTATGTGCATGGGTGCATGGTTTAAATATTCATTATTGAACATTGTATTTGGGCACAGCGTGCGACTCTTGGGCCGTCCAATAACTTTATTCTTTATTTAGACAAAAGTAAACACAAAAGATAAAGCATACTAATTGTAAAATTGGGCTATTTTTGAGCTTTGAGATGAATAAATTTATAAATACATGCCTTGTGGAGCGCTCACACAATGCATGGGGGGAGATTGAATCCAATTGGTATTTTTGCCTCAGGTCGTGCAAGGCTATTCTCTTGATATTTGAGCTTAAAGTAGAGTTCTTTGTTCTTGGAGACCTTCCGGCGCTCTCTACGTATGCATACAACATCCAATTTGCGCACCAGTATGATCAACTTTAGACCAAAAATATTTTGGCATATTCTTTTCAGCTATCATCAATGCTTGTGCAACTTCTGCAATATGCCTATTTTTTATTTCTACAAACCCCGTTTTGCTGTGGGACATACTTGTAGGTAAACTATCTCTTTATCCCATGAGTCCTCAAGAAGTCATTGAACTCACTAGAGATATACTCTTCCCCTCCATTTCACCTTAAGCACCTAACTTTCAAGCCTATTTCTATTTCAATAGTAGTCTTGAAAGTTTTGAAGTAAAATATATCACTCTCCACAGCTTCCTTGAGCAATAATCAATAAACATGACAAAATATTTACTGTCACCAAGAGATATATTTTGTATAGGCCCCCAAACATCTGTATGCACAACATCAAGTGTATTCCTACTCACATCTCTATCATGCAAAAAAGGTTGTCTTGCATACTTATCAAACTGACATGCTTCATATACTTTATAAAAATTTACAACTCCAAAAGTAGGCAATCCTATAACCAATCCTTTGGAATGCATTAATTTCAGCATTTACACATTTGCATGTCCAATATGTTTGTGTCATATTTCAATGTCTACAACCACTCCTTTTTCTTTAGCATACATGCTCACATCTCTATCATGCAAAAAAGGTTGCCTTGCATACTTAAAAAATCGACATGCTTCACATACTTTATAAAATTGTACAACTCCAAAAGTTGGCAATACTAAACATGTATTTTATCAAATTGCTAATTTAACCTATTTTGCTAGTTGTCATGAGCACATCCTATACTACAGCCTCTTAAAGAGGATCTACCACATCCCCTTTCTGAACTTGAGTAAAATGCTTGAACCTATTCACCACCTTTCAAATGATTCACCCTGCATATTGATCTCTTCAATGATCATGAGAGAGACCAACTCATCAAAATCTAGAAATGGCTTTCGTACATATATAGAAGTGACGAATGATTTTCAAGCCTTCTCAATATTAAGACCACCCAAAAAAGTGAAACTAAATCATTATCATCATTAAGCATTACATCAATTACCACCAAAGAATCTACAATGCTTCTCACCTTCAAAACATACTCATTGACAGACATTTTTCTTTCTTCAAGGTATTCAACTCTTGCTTGAGTTGAATCTTCCATGCCTTTGTATTTACTCAAAACACGTTCTCAAAAATTGTCCAAGTTGCATGTGAAGTTTTTGTATTTTTTATATGTCCCAACATAGTATTATTAATGACTGTAGATAGCCAATCTATCACATTTTTGTCATTTGCAATCTATTCTATCCACACCTTTAATTCATCTAAAACAAACTCGTAAATGCCTTTTCCAATAAGAAAGTTTGTCACACGAAACTTCCATTATGGATAATTATTCTTGTCTAGCTTCTCAATGATGGGGTTTCCACTATTCTCTATCATTATCACGAAGTCGATTCAAAACAACAAGCAAGTGTTCTGCAATCTTTCACTACAAGTGCATAGCAATACACCAAGCTGGCTTTTTCACTAGACTACTCAACAGTACATGTAATTTATAACTTCTTTGCAAATAAAACTTGTGTTTCCTTCTTGGCAAACATGTCAAGAACTACAAATTCAAAATATGTAACTTGTGCATCCACCTTTGGTAAACACAATTGAAATTGCAATATACTCTAAAACTGTTAGTTGCAACCTTGCGGCTCTAAAACAAGGTCCAAAATGGCCTCAAATAGCAAAAAAAAGTAACAAGATAATACTAAAGGGATAATCTAAAGAGTATACATTGCTCTGTTCTTCACACACCAAATCTTACATAAATTTGAGATTTTTGCTCCACCCTGCTTCCAGTGCCTCCACAGGCACTATCCAAGAGAAAGAGTGGAAGAATGAGAGAGCTTATTACCCATTCCTTGCTTGCTCAAATCCTTGCTTCTTATATTTCACTATGGCCTTCAAAACTAGCCTCTCTTAGTGGTATCTCTCTGAT
The DNA here is from genome assembly GCF_053477565.2 of Lygodium microphyllum. Lineage (NCBI taxonomy): Eukaryota > Viridiplantae > Streptophyta > Polypodiopsida > Schizaeales > Lygodiaceae > Lygodium > Lygodium microphyllum. The sequence goes on from NC_141157.1 coordinate 107,958,755, forward strand.
ACCAAGTCAAGAACCACATGATGGGGGGACTTGCTTGAGCTGCTATACCAAACATACACCATATATATAAGAGGAAGCTCACTCAAATAGAAGTATAGAGATGGAGGCCAAATGTTTTCTTACAAAGTACTTTTTCTTCACACACACACAATACAATGTACACAAGGTATAGATAAGATACAACATAAAGAAAAGTGACCTACTAAGTCAAACAGTGAATAATTGACTATACTAATCGGCTAATACTATAACTATGCCAGTTGTAGGTAGGTGCAACAAACTAAATATAATAAGTGATAAGTTAGTGGCTATGTAAGAATCATAATGACCATCATTGTGCTACATGTAGATGTGCAGACCCATCTAGTTAGACAGTCCATCATTAATGTCCACACGCATTGAGCTTGCCATCTCAACAAACCTAAGGAAGCGTCACAAGGAGACAAAAAGAAAAGAGATCCCTTCTTAGCAATCCAATAATACTGTAGTGGGAGCTCATGCTCAATCGCCAAGACCCATGGACCGTTTATTGCTTCAGGTGTTTCAAGCAAGTACAAACGGCTATCTTTCACCTAGCCAATAGACCTTTGATCCTACAAGGTGAATGAGCTTACCTTAATGCCTGAACGAGTAGCCTTCTCCCTCAAGTACGGGTAGCTCCACGATTCGAGATGCAAGCTTAAGCAACCTCAAGCCTCCACCTTCAAGCTTCATCTTCCATAGCCATGCACAAGATAAGAGAAGAGAGGAGAAGAGAAGAAGAAGAGAGGAGATGATGGAGAGCTTCTTCTCCACAATACCTCGCCCTCACACACTCACTCCCTCACTTCCTCACACTCCCTCTATCAAGCACACATAGGCAACCAAGAAGGAGAGAAGAAGAGAAGAAGAAGAGATCACTTTTGCCACATACCAAAGAATGAGCTCCTCATTCACTTTTCAGGTTTATATACAAAACCTTAAATCCCTTGGGCACCCATCCCCTTTTTACATAATCGAGTACCTTGCCAAGGTTCTCTTTCTCCATTCCCTTCTAGTTGCCTTATCCCTTCACCCATGTGCATTTAGACTTTACAACTTGCATAGGAGGGAGCCTGGCGCACTTATAAAATGAATTACATTGCACCCCATACTTTCCTTGCGAGAGCCCTTGGAGATTCTTCTTCATCCTTGAGAGATCACCCTTGATCCTTGAGAGGACCTCCTTCATCCTTGACAAGACGTCCTTCATCCTTGATAGGATATCCTTTATTCAGTGGTCTCCCACGTTTTTTCTGAGCTTGCCCTCTCTTTCACTTTTCCTGCCTGCTGAGCAGAATGAGCTTCTTCATTCACTTTTTGACTTTGGCTTCCTTGGTCTTTCTTTGCTTCCTTTTGGCTACATGATCCTTGTCCGTGACATGTATTGTAACATTGTAACATTACCCCCCCTCCTAGACGAGTACCAAAATCCCATGGCACTTGCAGGTTTGAGCTGATGAAGATTCGGTGATTTGAAAGGCAGTAGTGTAAGTCAATGATGATGATGAGAGGCCTTGCGGGGATTGGTCCTGGGTTGAAGCTAGGTGTATGATTACAGTGCTAGAGGTTGAGAGTGGATTGAGTGGACAACACGGCCTCCGAAGTTGGTGGTTTGCAGCATTTGTACTTACCTGAAAAGAAAAGAGAGTGCACGACCTAGGGGTGTGCCTATCTTACCATGTGGTGCCTTGTGCTAGTGCTAGTGGAACTAGGAGTTGGGTCGAACCATGGTAGGCCTAGGTGTTGTCCCACACTTGAGGACTCAGTTCGTGCATAAGGGTGGTGTGGTGAGTGTGGCTTAGGGAGATAGTTCTAATAGCAAGCGAGGGTGACCTACCTAAGTATGTCCTGCCCTTAATGTGCCCTAAGCCTAATGTGGGGGATCAAAATGGGCTAGGGGGTTAGGTACAGAGCCATCTGACCAAATCCATCGGATGTTCCTAACTTGAGGAGCCTTAGGTGCAATGACTGTGGCCTACATGGAGCAAGATTGTTCGGTTGCTTTCCCTGTGATTTTATTTTTGTGATCTCTTATTCGTTTGCTGTCCTTCTTTGTGTCTTTCTTTCTTTCTCTCTCTTTTTTTTTCAAGAGCCATGCAAAAAGGATGGTAAGAGGGCCACGCGCATCATTAGCCTAGCTATTGCACAGTTATCTTTGCCTGCGTTGAGATAAAAAAAGAGTGGCGGGAGGCAATATTCTTATGAAATAGGGTATTGTCTTATTAACCTTCTAATAAGGAGCCATGTCTTGCTACCCCCTTTCAAAACTTGGCCCTTTGTTTTTAGTTGGCCTTTGCCTCTCTTCTCCCTTGTGCTTTGGTGGCTTTGCTTCTTTGGGGCCCTAGAAATTGTGGTTGGATGTGCAGCCCGTGTCTTAGAGCCTTGCACGCGATCTCTAGCTTTCTCCTTAATGATTCAATGGCCTCTTCCTTCTTAGATTGCATGGCCTCTTCCTCCTTAGATTGCATCCACGAGAGTGTTGAGAAAGGCGTGTTGTCAGGCTTCCAAAGTTGCTTGGGTGGCCTCTGCCCCTACCCTCTGCTAACACCTTGTCGCCTTCTACAAGGGCTAGCTAGCACACTAAGTCTCTCACCCTTCCTCCGTTCCTGTCCACCCATTCATCTCCTTTTTTCTTCATTTCTTCTAGGCTTTCATTATGCCTGTAGGCTAACACCCTTAGCCTCCTCTCCTATTCCTCGATTTCTCTTTCTAAGCGTTGTTGCTCTTCAAGCTTCAAGACCATCCTCTTTTCTAGATCTTCTATGTGCTTTTGGTTCCGTCAGCTTCTCTCTTCTTCTGTTGCTGCTAGCTGCTTCTCATGGCATTTTGTATCTTTTTATTTTCCATTTGCAAGTCTTTATGTAGCACTACCAGCTCATCATAATGGCGTTGTATGCTCACGAGGCTTTGTGTTTCTGCTATGATCTTTGCTTGCCACCTCTCTTCTTCTCCTCCCTTAGCCTTGAGCTTCTCCTTTGACTCCTTTATCTCTCTTTGATACATGACCACTTGACAAGTTGAGAGACTGTCATTGTCTCCTTTTCGGCCTCGAGCTAAACGATGGCTATTTTCTTGTCTTCTTTCACCCGCTCCAACTGTGACAAGAGTTCCTAAACATAGTCATCATAGGTTGTAGATAACAGTAGTGCGGTGGGGCTAGTGGTTGTAGATGCATCTATCTTTTTCCTTTTAGGGTCTTGTTAGATTCCGCATCCACAGTTGCCTATCTTTTTTCTCTTATCACGGGGGTTCCTCCACTTGCACCTTGAGTTGTCTCTTTATTGACTAGAAACTGCACCCAAGCCACAAGGTTGCTGGCATCCACCATGGTAGAAGAGCCTCGGGTGGGTGTAGAGGCTGGGGTGGTTTGCATTAGGACGGGTGGGAAGGGGTTAAGTGGACCCTTGCCCTTTCCCTTTGCTACTGGGGGTGGCAAGCTTTTGGGAGCTTGTGCTTGGGTGTTCTTCTTCACGAGGGTTCATGGTAGTCAGCTCCTCCTCTCTGAAGGGATGCTCCACTGAGAGGCCGATGGACAGGGCTATGTCAGTATGTGAGCATGATAGTATGGCAAGGAATGCCTTGAAGTTTAAGACAAATACTTTAGTTTCACCAATAGGCAGAGCTTTTATCACCTAGCAGCCTAGTTGTAGTAGTCATGTTCAAAGAGAAGGTATTTGGGTTGTAGCACAATCAATAATTTAATACTATAGTCTATTACATTAATTTGAAATCAAAAGTATTGCCATCCCTCCCATCATCAAACCTTTACATTAAAGATTGAGGCTAAGTTGGAATAGGCACATCACAATCCCCCTCACCATTCGATTTCCATGCACCATATGTAGGTAGAGAATAGATGTACTCATCACTAGACCTTCACATCAACCCTATACACATCCAAAACTTTATTGCTCTCTATGTGCTTAGATTAGGTAAGTGTATTCCTCACACTAACATATCTGAGTCTCGAGCTTGGGTCCACTTGAGAATCTCATCTTATGCATATTCTAGTAGCTTTTCTTTGGCACAATGTATAATACTACGCATTATAAATCATAGCTTCATGCAATTGTACATAATACTATGCATTATAAATCATAGCTTCATGCCATTGTATGTAATACTATGTATTATAAATAATGGCTTCTCTTTAACACTATCTAAGTTGTAGCTCCCTATCTATTTTTTGTTATCATGATATTGTTTGTTATTGTATTACTAATTAATGGTCTTGAATAGTATAATCTTATGACAAAAGCCTAAGTATATTATCGACTTTCTATCATTGGCAATATCAAATTTCATGATCGATGTAGGTACAATCATAGGTTACTTCGCTATTTCATCGTTACACGCTTCAAAATACCTCGGTCTAGATTGAAGGTTAGAAACTATTTTCATATCTATTTTTTAAAAATACTTGTCAATATTCAATAGAATAAAACATTGCATATACTTTTCAAATGCATACGGGGGAAATGGTGCTTTCCCCTATAATTATAAAAATATGAAGAGACTGACTTGTGCCAACTGCTATTCATGTAGCACAACTGTGGACTTATATTTCATGTTGTATTGTTACAAAGTTGTAATGTGATTATTGTGTAAAATATTAATATGTTAAATATTTTACCTTGAAGACTTTGAGAAACTTTCTTATAATTTTATTCTAGAATATAGATGTAATTAATTTAAAGGATAAATATTTGTACAAAGCATTTGCAAGGTATTATTCACCAAGAGCGAGGATAGCACAAATTGCAAGAAAGGATCATTCTCAAAATTTACTAATTTTATTCCATTTAAGTTCTTTTAGCCGATGCACACCTAAAGAAGATAAAAAGAGCGATGATAGCACCAATTACAAGAGAGGACCATACTCAAGATTTGTGGCTTTTATTTGTTTCTTTTATCTTTTGCAAAGTATTATTCACCAAAAGCAAGGATATCACAAATTGCAAGTGAAAGCCATAATCAAAATTTGCTAATTTTATTTGACTGTAAGTCCTTTTTAGCTAATCCACACCTAAAAAAATATAAGATATTATTTGTTCAAATTATCTAAATTATGAATAAGGTGACACAATCAAAAGGGCATGTCAAGGTAAGAGTAGAGGCTAAGTTCAAAGGCTTAGTGTAGGTGAAGGGACTAATGTCCAAAAGAATAACCATATGGAAAATTCATTTAGCAATGCATTCAAGCTCTAAAGGAGTAGGATAATAGTGAATTTAATAGAGATTCACAAGTAAATTAGTGAAATCACATGTGAATACTTTTTCGTGCTCAAACTTAAGGTTTAGCAATTTCTTCAACAAGTTAAACATGTGTGCACATAGATATGTGCAAGTCATGGGATACATGTGCAATTTACATGTGTGTGCATGTGTTACTAAAAGATAGCGATGGCAATGCCATCAACTTATGCCAAATTCATGCTTATCTCATTAAAAAAAGGAAGGAGGTGTTGAAGAAATATTTGAATATACTTTGTGTGTGTGCATGCTTGTGCATACGATGGATGTTAAACATATAAATTTTCACACATTTATGCCTATAGACATATGCACTCATACATGCCCAAAAAAAAAACTAAATTAAATTAAACTATCAATGGCATCTTTAAAAAAGTTCTAAAGAGTTGTACACATAATTGTTTCCATTTGTGAGAAGGCACAGTAAAAGAGCACTTCTATCGATAAACTTTCAAAAAGAGTGAAGGAGTTGTGTGTTATAACACATCTCTATGAGAATGCAAAAGCATGCGTGCATGCACACACATAGAGAGAGCAATATAAAATCTAAAAACTCATAAATATGACATGTGGAAGAAGGTCAAAGTTTTAAAATGCTTTATATATTAAACCAATAAGATCTTTGAGACTATTTCAATTTGAAAATATCTTGCACTTAAGGAAAAATGAGAAATTCAAGAATGAACAAGTGGCATAGCATTTGGCACACCAAAAAAGCTAAGAAATGCCAATCATTTTGCAAGAACAAGAAAAAGTATTTTTCATCATCATGTATACAAATTGTAGATATATCATAAATAAACTAAAGCCACGTAGTAGCCACATCACAATAATTTCTAGTACATTAGATGGACCAAAACTCAATCCAATATACATATGAAACAAAAGAGACTTTTTGATTGAGGGGTTGTTAGCTTGAGACATTCTTCCTAATAATGTTACACATGTCCATTCCTACAAATGAAACACCATGTCTGCTTAGTGACAAGGCAAATTAGAAGAAGAAGAGGTTTATAGAACACATGAAACAATGGTTATAGAAAGAAGAGGTGTCTTATGTACACATACAGGACACATGACACAATGATTACAAGCAACTTGGAGCTCAACACTATGTGTTATCATTAGGAAGGAATCCAATACAAACTCATTATACCAAAGCATATCATGATAATGAAAATCATATTGTCATATCTACGATATTCTATGCCACAGTTTTAGCTCTACATGACGACTCTTTGTTAGCCTTTCCTATGAATAATTATTTATACTCCCTCATCTTATGGTAGATCTCATTGGTTGAACACATTGCCAAAACATCAGAATTGGGGAGAACATCCATGTGGACTAATTACTAAACTTGAATCAAGATAGCTGACCATATGATGATGTATTTATGCTCTAGAAGAAATTTGGCTTGAGCTTGTTAGAAGCAAGCAATGTTCCTCAAACACATGGATGGGGAAATTTAAGATGACACAAATTACATAAACTCACCAATCTTTGCATAGACCTCACCTACACAAGGTTGATTTGGATGTGCACACACACATCACATTTTATGTTGCTCACCATCAAATACAATCTCTCAATATAAGAGTTAATTTTAATGTCATTGACAAATAGGTTGAAAATGGTCAACTAAGAATGAAAGGTGATGGCAATAAAGACATTAAAAAGGCTACCACATTGAAGAGAGCTTAAGTTTCTACATGTGAGAACAAAAGGGCTCAGACCTAGAAAGAAGATGCAAAGTCATTATTTGAAAAGCTTTAAAGTGAAGAAACTCCCTTCGTAAATGCTTGAAGAGTGGAGAATGTGCCATTAGAGAAAGTTATAATTTATAAACACGATAGTAGCGGAAACATGTATTATAAAGCAACATCAAAAGTATAGACTACAAAACTATACATAGGAGATAACATAAAGGCCATGATAACTTTTACAGTTAATCAAGAAGATCTTTTATTTACCATTCTAAAGGGTGTCACTAGAAGTACTACATCCTCTAGCAAAAACAAAGATAATGGTCACCTCTCTCTAATTTCAAGTGTGCTATAACCCATTTGTTTTCATAATCACAAGAGATACTAGTGAAAAATAGGGCTAAATCAGGTTGCCACCAAGGACATCACCACCATTGTTTAAAGAGTGACTATTAGATTTCCAATTCAAACTATTAGAAACTATGTTTAGGGATTTTGAGAGCCTTTGCCGTACCATCTTTACTTCTTAGAGACATAAAGCTAGAGCTCATATTTTCTTGATAGACCTAGCCCTTGATAACTTGCTCTCAAAGGGACAACTAATTCCTTGGTGTCATAAGAAATAACTTTGATTGATTTTATCATTTTGTAAACAATTTAGGTATTCTAGGGTCATATCGAGAGGGTTCTATAAGATTATCTACACCTTGGATACTATCTTTCTAGTAGTATTATCCTAGGACTTTTGAGAAAAAGAAAAATCTACTCCTTAGCTTTCACTTTATAGGTGCTTAGCCTAGGAAGCTTTCCTCTTTATCTTGATTATGTTGCATTTTAGCTACACTATGGTTGATACTAAGATTGTCTTTATGATAAAATAATCTATAGGGCTAGTCCTTTTGAAATATCCTTGCTTCAAACATGTAAAACATTGGTTTAGGAGGTCCTTATACACGATTTAATGTTTTCTAAGGGAGGTATTGTTGGTTTAAAAAGGATGAAAAGTCAACATGCTTGCTAACATCTACCTCAAGCATTATTAGGAAACATGATGGAGACACCAATGTCAATTGATGTATAAAATTGCCAGCATCCTACCCAAAAGAAGGGGAGGCTATGGTATTAAGAAATGGGTAGAAATGGTCCCAAACCCAAAGACATTGAGTGATGTATTAAAATTCTCAAACAAAGAGAAAATAGGATGATTGGAAAGTATCTAGTTGCTAGAACCCTACAACCTATTTGAAGTGGCTAACTCTAATCTAGGACCTTTAGAGATCTATAGGGAGGACCATGGCCATGGCAAAAACAAACTAAGGCCCTTGGATTTTGGCTTGCAACCACTGATCTAGATGTTCTACTAGAATAAGTACACAAAGCATTCTTGAGTAATATGCAATTTCTTGACATTTTTTATCTTTTGAGAAGTCATTGTTGACCTTCTCAGCATTGGCTTCTTTGATGTTGCTTAATGTGATGCTTCAAACTCCACATGAAGTTTTTTATCCTTGAAGTGATTTCCTATAAGTTGGCTTCACGAAGATTCAATTATTGACTTGGGGTTGCACTATGAAGTGCAAGCCACACATGATAGAGGCCATGAGGAAGAGATGGGATCATGCAAAGGAGCAATACTCCCATCTTAAAATAGGGGGTTTTCTTTTAATAGAGGAGAAAGAGTTCTTGAGCATTTGTAGCATGATTGTATGATCTAATATTTCCCTAGTTAACTTCATGAAAACCAACAAAAGAGAGATCTAAACTAGAAAAAATGCATGGAAGAGAGGTTCACCACTATTTTTTGCATATGTACCATAAACCATATCTAAGCATAGGTTTTCCCTATGTGAGGGAAAGCAAAAAATGGGAGACTCTCATGCTAGTTCATCAACCAATGCCAAGGAAGGTTGCATGGTTCTAGGTGCCATGCTAGAAAACAATGCTCATGCTACCATGTGGAGCTCAAGTGAGGATCTTGTCGACACAACCGATAGTTGGAGTTTTGGGTAGCTAATCTCTATGCTTTGTATGTGCCAATATCCTCAGTTTTTTTCCTTATCCTTTCCTTATTTTAATTGCAAACAAATTTCTTTAGTCCTTCTACTTTGTTTGAGAATTAAAGTTTTTGAGATTTTAAGAAGTGTTACGTACTTGCAACATACAATTGGAATATTGTGATGCTTCATCGATAACCTTAGCCATGATGTAAGTAAATACATAATACAAACTCATTCCTTGTGCATGAACACAAGGAACATTAGACTGCTTCATGGTTGGATCACACAAAGCAATCACAAAGTAGCTTCGTGATGGAAGTAAAGTTGCTATGGCACGATAACTTCACTTCCTTCACTTCCTATACATTGTATTTTGGATTTCTCATCCCCCTCCCTCCCTCCCTCCCTCTCTCTCTCTCTCTCTCTCTCTCTCTCTCTCTCTCTCTCTCTCTCTCTCTCCACTGCTTTCACCTACCCTCCATTGCCACCTACCTATCCACCATACTTACCCAGCTCTCTCTCTCTCTCTCTCTCATTTTTCTCTTTCCTCTTCTTTTCTCTCTCTTCTTCTTTATTTGTCTCCCCTTCTTTCCTCCCTCCTCTCTCTACTGTTCTTCTTCTCTCTCTTGTCTTTATCCTCTTTCTCTCTCCCTTTTCGTTTACTTTTCTCTCTCCTCTCTTTGTGCCTCCCTCCTTTTCTTCTTCTTCATCTTCTTCTTGTTCCTCTCTCTCTCTCTCTCTCTCTCTCTCTCTCTCCCCCCATGATTGACTACCTTATCCCATCCCTCCAATTCATCCTCCACCGTGCTACAAAGTAGACTTTAATATTGTGTACTTCATGATCATTGACTTTCATTTACCATGTGTTTGAATGGCGCCTTGCACTTGAGAATTAGGAACTAGTGGAATGGCTACTAAGAAAGATATTTTAGCATGAGTGGAGTGCTATATTTGGCATGAGAATACTTGGAGTCGTCATGTTATCCAGGTTTTATGTGTGGAAGTAGTTGAAAGACATAGCCGGAAGTGCTATTTCTTGGATGTCTAGGGTTCAGAAGTGTATGGCTTTCTCTACCACTGAGGCCGAGTATGTTGCAGCCACTGAGGCTTGCAAGGAGGCCATATGGTTGGGCCATTTGGTTCATGACCTTGGGATTGATACTATACCTACGCTGCATTCAGATTCTATGAGTGCTATTTAGCCAACCAAGAATCTGGTCTTCCATGCAAAGATGAAACACATTGAGATGAGGTATCACTTCATATGTGGGGCCATGGAGGACAAGTCTGTTGACCTTATCAAGATCTCCACTGATGAAAATCCTACATATCTGCTCACGAAAAGCCTCACTACTGAGTGCTTTACCTTCCTCAGGAGATTGATGGGCGTTGGATGAGATGACGTTTTTCCTCATCCCGCTGTACATATATACATTGTACTGTCTTTTCTTTTTCTTTTCATTTCTCATTGGGACAGATTCATCTTTAAGTGGGAGGTTGTTGGGGGTAAAGGCGCCTCCGCCTAGCCGCCCGTGTATTACTACACTGACAGTACCCGCCATTGCACACTGTAGGTGGCGAGCGCTCGTCACCATCACTTTATTCTTTATTCTTTTAGTGACAGTTTGAATAAAGGAAAGCCTGGTCACACATTGTGACTGTTGGAGTTCCCATTTGTGTCTCTCTCTCTTCTTGCTCTTGCTCTCCGCCATAGTTCACTTCCAAGCAAGCTTTGATCCTTCTTAGCTTTCAATCATTAGGGAGAAGGGAGAAAATTGGCACTCCTCAATATGTGATTACTAACACTTGACCTCGATTTTGACAACAATTAGTACTCTGAAGGGTAGTATATAGGCATAGAAAGGGTGTGTGTGTGTGTGTGTGTGTGTTGGGGGTAGAGGCACCTGTGCCTACACTGCTTGTGTATTCACCACACTTACAATACCCGCATACTTGTACATTGCAGGTGGTGGGCACCCATCATTGTCACTTCCTTCTTTATTCTTTCAATGACTAATGAATAAGGAAAGGTTGGTCACACATTGTGACTATTGGAGTTCCCACATCTTGAGTCTCTCTCTCTTGCTCTCTTGCTCCATCCTTCATAGCTTGCACCTCTCTTGCTTCCACTTGCTCATGCTTCTACTCGAGCTTCTCCCTTTAGCTAGTATTAGAACTAAGATTAAGGAGCTTCATCCTAAGCCCCAGATTCAAATACCTAAAACTTGAAGCTTTGATGGCAAACTTGTTTGAACTTGCCCAAAGCCTTCTAAAGGATTGATTTAGCATTAATAAGTGCTCTAGTGTGGCCAGTAATTGTAATAGACTGATCATTGTGAATAGCCTATTTTGCACATGTTTTTTAGCCATCTCAGTGGCATTGATAACTCCCCACTAGTCACTCATTGACCTCGTAGATAATTGATAATACATTGGGTACCCTTCTTGGCATTCTTGGTTCCTCTTGGGCACACCTTAGAGTTGTATACCTTTAGCCATGCTGTGAATATACAATAGGCCTACTGTATACAAGTGTGAGGCAAGATCTCTTCAGTGTTTGAGATTCATTATTGCTCATACAGTTCATGTATTTGGTGTTGGGATATTAAAGGATGCTTGGGTAATGTCTTAAGATGCTTTGCAAGCTATATTGGGCTCATTTAGCTCAAATTTCAGAGGTTATTTCACTACTATAATAAATAGGGTAGCAAACCATTTATCAAGGAAACTCTATGCTTATTGCTACTTGATGCTCTTAGGGTACTCATTGGGATGTATTGAGAGTTGATTTTAAAGCCGAAATTCAAGTGCAAAAGTGACCCGAGACTTGTAAAAGAGACGATTTTAGTGAAAAATGAAATAGCCTCAAATCAAGGAGCTAGAGTTTTCCTAGTTTAATTTTCAATGCCAGGAATCCAACGCAAGTGTCATTTGTCAATTGGAGTCCATTTGACCCCCCATTTAATAGCTGCAAGGTTTGACGTTATGAAGCAACTACTAGCTGCTGGATCCAAAAGAGTGAGAGAGAGAAAAGAAAAGAAATTGTAAGAGAGAGAATAGAAGAAAAAAAGGGGAGAGAGAGAGAGAGAGAGAGAGAGAGAGAGAGAGAGAGAGAGAGAGAGAGAGAGAGAGAAAATAAACCAAAATAGAAGGTAGAGAGAGTGAAAAAAAATCAGACATAGGGAATTGGGGGGAGAGAGAAAGAGAAGAGAAAAAAATTAGAATCGGAGAGGGAAAAGAGGAGAGAGAAATATTTAATCTCAAGCATATTTAAGAAGCATCTAAGAAGGATTTGATGAAGAAAATGGAGCAAATTTTAACGAGCATGGAGCAAAACAAGAGGATTATATAACTAAAGGAATCAATTAGAATTATAGTTGCTATAATAAAATCACATACCTTGATAAACTAGCAACTAGTTAGTTCACGAACTATAGATGTGGTTTAAAGTCTTTAAATTGCCAATTAAGATAAGTCTTGAAATGAAGGAACATGTTCATAGTATGGAGGCGATAACATTGAAGCTTGTTGAACTTCCTATAAGATATTTCATAAAAATCCAAGGCAATATAAGACGTCATGAAATGTGGAAAGCTAGTTGCACAAACATATAATGCACAATTGTTGCCTTTAAACATTTTAACAATAGCCATTGCTACAACCATCTTTCTTGCAAAAGCTCAAATCAACCAAATAACATAGAAATCTAAATATAGCATTGCTTAAAAGCATGAAGACCTTAACTCCACTCTATGATTTTTCTCTTAAAAACTTCCAACTCCTCTCTATGATCTATCTAATTCACTTTCTTCCATATGTGTTCTAATGATCTAATTCACTTTCTTTCGCTCTATGACATAACCCATCAACGTTATGAAGTTCGGAAATGACTAGTTGGTGCAAAGAGGATAATAGAAAAACATGCACACTACTCAAGCGAAATATCATCTTACTACTATATTATTTTGGTTGAAGGTTCGGGAAGCCCCAAACATCCAAAGGGCTTCTTGAACCTACCCCATTTTTCAAACCTCCCTTTTTAAAATTAAAACCCCCTCCCCTCTCTCTCAAGTGTAATCTCTCATTTTCTCTTTCCCCTCCCTTTTTTAATTAAATCTTCCTCCCCCCCTTCTCATGTGTAGGGCCTAGGCTTGCTCTCTCTCTCTCTCTCTCTCTCTCTCTTTCCCTCTCTTTTAATTAAATCAAACTTCTTTTTAAAACAAAAGTTTCTCTCTCCATTAAATTAAACTTGTTAATTAAACATTTTTAAAAGTTCTTTTGACAGTTTTTCACACATTTTGAGAGGAAGATAGAATAAAAAGAAGAAGAGAGAGAATTATAGTGAGGAACGATAAATTTAAAAGAGAGAGAGAGAGAGAGAAGAAGAAGAAGAAGAAGAAGAAGAAGAAGAAGAAGAAAAGAGGGAGAGAGATGGGGAAAAGAGGAAAGAGAAAAGTCTTTTTTAAATTCAAATATTTTTTGAGAGAGGGCGGAAGGGAGAGAAAAGGAGAGAGAGAGGGGGGAAAAGAGAGAGAGAAAATATAAAATTTAAAAGAGAGATGGAGAGAATAAAAAAAGAAAAAAAAGGGAAGGAGAAGAAAAGGGGGGAGAGAGAAAGAGAATGAAAGGAGAGAAAAAGAGAGAAGACAAAGAGAGAGAATATGAACATAAAGAGAGGGGGAAGATAAAATTTACATACTTTGAGAGAGAGAGAGAGAGAGAGAGGGAGGTAACATAGAGAGAGATTTATAGAGGAAAGATAAAATTGAAGAGAGAGAGAAGGAAAAGAGAGGAGAGAGGAGGGGTGAGAGAGAAGAAAAGTGCGGAGAGAAGAAAAGAAAAAGAGATAAAATGAGCAGAGAGAGAATAATAGAGAGAAGAAATATAAAATTTAAAAGAGAGCGAGAGAGAGAAAAGAAAAAAGAAGAGAGAGAAAGAGAGGAGAGGAGAGAAAATAAACTAAAATAGAAGATAAAAAGAGTGAAAAAAAATAGACAGGGAATTGGGGAAGAAAGAGAAAAAGAGAAAGTAAAAAAATTAGAGAGAGAAAGAGGAAAAATAGATTGTTGAGCGAAATTGCTTCACACTAAAGCAGCCTAATACATGCGCGAAACCCTAGTGAGAATACAAGGGGCCTATCTATAGTTTAGAATAAGATGCACCTTGCTTTTCCCTTTAAGAATACTATTGTGATTGACTAGGCCTGACTGCACGTGTATTACTAGTTTCTAATTGTTTTGTTTGCACAGAGAGAGAGAGAGAGAGAGAGAGAGAGAGAGAGAGAGGGAGGGAAACCTGGAGGCCTTCAGCACGTTGATTTGATGTTGTTTCAGAGGGTAGCCATGACTTATCGACCATACAGCATTGAACATGCTGCTCTGAATTTGACAAAAGACGACCGCAGAGGTATGTAACCAAGGGGCTGATGATGTATGTGATGATGATGATGATGATTATTTGATTGTGGGGGGGGGGGGGGGGGGTGCGGGGGGGGGTTTGGCCGGGCGGGATTGAGGCCGGCCGGCCTGCAGAAGAAGAAAGAGCCTGCTTCTTCAATTCTATTTAAAAAATGAAACCCAATCCCCAACTCTACAAATAGAGAGGCTAGAGTTCCCTCTCGTCTTTGTTGTCTGTGTGTGTCGTCTTGGTCTGCCATCGACACACAGACAGACAAACAAACAAACAAACAATAACAAACAAGAAACACCCCTTCAGGTCCATTCCTCTTCCCTTGTCTCGTTGATTCATACGGTTTCGTGTCCTTTCACAAAATTCTCAGCTTTATGCGTACATATGCATCTATATGTCTTCTTCCTCTCTGACGTCTGTTACCGATTCGTGGGTTTGCCTTGATGAATGCGCTGTCTTTCTGTTCTGTCCTTTGAATCTACCTGTTTGATGTGATGATCGTTTTATGCACGCTTTAACACAATTCTCAGCTTTTATACATGTGCGTATGCCCTCTGTCATTGCCTGATGGGCTTACCGTGATAAAGTGTGCTGTCTTTCATACTTGCGTGCCTTTGAACCAGATCAAATCTATCTGTTTCATATGAATATTTCGATATCTTCTCCTACATAAATGTGCAGGTTTGCTAAGTATTTGCAAATGACATAGCTTTAGGTGTGGTTCTTTTCATTCTTGCACGGAATTTCTGGTTCGATGGGTTAATATTGCTGATATGGGTCTTCTTGTTATCCGCAGTACATAAGATTTTAGAATAGTCCGTGTGAATGTTGTTAAACAGTGCTAGATGTCTTTGATAGGGAGATGCAAGATAACTCCCTGCTTCGTGTTCCTTCATGTGTCACACTCTGACTAGCTTGAGTTACAATGCCGTAGTAACAAATTTGTACATACAACCTCCAGTTTTGGTCCTGGCAATTTGGTTGCTTAGGTTTAAGCTTGGTGTATAATCTATATTCCTCGTTGCAAATATTAACATTTTTTTAATTGCCCATGGCAGCATTCTTGCTCTTTTCCTTCTGAAGTCAGCACGTCCCTTCCGACCTGTGGATAGAGGAGCAGGATGGGGGCACTCTTGATCGATGAAGTACCAATTGCAGAGAAGCAGTCCAAACACAACAAGAATGCGAGACTGAGAGCATCTGATGCTCTTCCACTTCCAGTATGGCTCACTAATATTGTATTCATCATTCTGTTTTTTGCGGCATCTGCCTATTCTCTGAGAAGATGGGGAGAAAAGAAGATCAGAACTCCGACGCCCCTCCATATCTTGAGCTTTGGGGATATAGTAGCACTTATCTCCCTGGTGTCATCCTTCATATATTTACTGGGTTTCTTTGGAATAGATTATGTTCAAAATTTCATAAGGTCTACAGATGGAGAGTGGGATTTTGGAGAGGAAGCTGAAGGGATGGTAAACGTATCAAAGCCAGTTTCAGTTCAGGTTCCTGTGGTTAGGTCTAAGGTGGAACTAAAGGGCCAAGCTCTAGCTGACAACAACGATGACGATATTGCATATGCAGTCAGTTGTGGCTCAGTAGCGTCTTATTCGTTGGAAAGCACTGTTGGTGATTGCCACAGAGCTGCATGCATCAGGAAACGGGCAGTAGAGATTATGACTGGGAGATCCCTTGAAGGCCTTCCTCTCGAAGGTTTTGATTATGCTTCTGTGCTTGGACAGTGCTGTGAAATGGTCATTGGGCATGTACAGATACCTGTTGGTGTGGCAGGACCTCTTCTGCTTGATGGGGGTGAGTACATGGTCCCCATGGCGACAACTGAAGGCTGCCTTGTGGCCAGTACTAATCGAGGCTTGAAGGCTATCTACCTTTCTGGAGGGGCAGCAAGTGTCCTCCTCAGAGATGGCATGACCAGGGCACCAGTAGTGCGATTCGAGAATGCGCAACGCGCTGCAGCATTGAAGTTTTATGTTGAGGACTCTTCCAATTTCGAGACTTTGTGTGTTGTTTTCAACAGGTATTGACTGGTGTGATGAACTTGGTATCAGATCCAGTATGCCTATGCGGGCAAACACTCACAATTGTTCTTGATTCTTTTTCTTTATCAGATCAAGTAGGTTTGCACGGCTACAACAGATTCAATGCGCCTTGGCTGGTCGCAATCTTTATCTGCGATTTAGTTGCTCGACAGGAGATGCAATGGGAATGAATATGGTGTCCAAAGGTGTACAAAACGTTTTGGAACACCTCCAGCTTCTTTTTCCTGACATGGATGTTGTGAGTTTGTCAGGTATATTTTTCTGTTGCCCATTGTTCAGTGTCATTACTCTCTCGGTCTCTCTGTCTCTCTGTGTCTGTGTCTGTCTCTCTCTTTCTCGTAAGAACAGCAACAATATTTTGATTTGTGTTGTGTTGATCTTACATGCTTGGAATCTTGGGATGCTGCTACAGGTAATTACTGTGCAGATAAAAAAGCCACAGCTGTCAACTGGGTAAATGGGCGTGGCAAATCTGTTGTCTGCGAAGCCATCATAAAGGGCGATGCTGTTGCTAAGGTGTTAAAGACATCTGTCTCGGCATTGGTGGAGCTCAACACCATAAAAAACCTGACAGGTTCTGCTATTGCTGGTGCCCTTGGAGGTTTCAATGCCCATGCTGCCAACATTGTGTCTGCAATCTACATTGCAACAGGCCAAGATCCTGCTCAGAATGTGGAGAGCTCCAGCTGTATAACATTGATGGAACCAGCCAATGATGGACAGGATCTATACGTTTCTGTCACTATGCCATCCCTGGAGGTGAGAATGTTCCTTATGATATATACACACCTTAAGCTTCTCTTTATGAGGCACTAACAGAGTTGAACAAAAATTGTATTTCAGGTTGGAACAATAGGTGGTGGTACGCAGCTACCATCTCAAGCTGCATGTTTAAACCTTTTGGGTGTGAAAGGAGCTAACAAGGACATGCCTGGAGCTAATGCACAAAAGCTGGCTAGGGTTGTAGCTGCTGGTGTTTTAGCTGGAGAATTGTCTCTTATGTCAGCCCTAGCTGCAGGACATCTAGTGAAGTCTCACATGAAATACAACCGTTCGACGAAGAATGTTTGTGCTGAGCTTCCACATGAAACACAGAACAAGAAGTGTGCTTGAGCAGAGTGTCCTTGTCTAATTGCTCAGAACAGGCCACATGTTTTTGGATGAAACCTGCAGTGCTTGGTGCCAATACTTTTGTACATGTGCTTGCAACACATGTGTTGTATGTGAGTAATGTGTTTGCTAGTACATTGATGTCTTGGGTGCCAAAAGACACTAGCAAAAACTAGGGTGACCTGGATGGTTGGTATTGGATGCTCAATCTTTGGACATGTACAAATGGAGCACATGCACCTTCATTTTACACCAGTCAATCTTATTCAAACAAAACAAAGTAGCACAATGATGTGGTTTTGAACACAAATGTAGTGTACTATTGGCAAATTTACAAAAATCTTGTCTACCTTGAGGTCAATGTGATTGGATGGCAAAAAGGTGACCTTTGTGGATCTAGTGTTTGGATTGGATAGAATAGTTATGCTAATAGCAACTTGAGACACAATGCCAGATGGGTGTAGACAATATCGGGTTTCTTGGAGAGGATTGAGATGTCCTCAGCGAATGGGGTGTGGACAACGAGGTTCTAGTACTTGAACCTTGCAAAAATGAGATTGGATTGAATGGGAGAGTAGGTTGTCTATTTATAGAAAGTTTGGGGCCTTCCAAATTAGGATTTACATGTGGGACATTGAAACTCTCTCAAATTACTCCCGGTTTGAAAAAATGGTTAAAATTTATTAATTAATGTGGTTTTAGAACTATTTAATGAAAGGTAATTGTAATTTAGCTCAAACCTCCTCTTAGGACTAAGATTAGAACAAAAAAGGGACTATAAACAAGCCAAAGTCATTTTTCTTTTCTTTTTTCCAAGGCATCCCATCCAAAGAAACCAAGGCATCAAGCAAAGGGTGCACATCGGTCGCCCAGTGATCTATAAAGACTACATAGGCGATGGTTATCTTACCAAGGGAGTCTAAGTATTCATCCCAAAGAGGGCAGAGTATCAGACAAAGGGTGCTCGTTAGTTGCCCAATGGCCTACTAAGTCTTGCAAAGGTGGATGGAAACACAATTCGCACACTCTCTTAATGGCTTTTGTTTTGTTTTCCAAAAGATTTAGCATCGAGTGTGTTCTAATTTTTTTTGGTTAATTGTGTGATAATGTCTCAAGGGGCGATAGGGATGGTTAGCCCCAAGATCTTAAAAAAATAAACCTATCCCAATCACTATTGGGTAATAGATGATGAAGAAAATAGACTAAGTGGGGGAAGCGTCTATGGAGGGTATGTGCAGAGGTAAAAGAGAAGCGTGGAAAGCAAGCTAGACAAGCTAAGTAAGTAAGGCAGGTTGTCTCAAAGATTGCCATGTGCAATGCCACAAATATGGTGGATTCAGCGTCAACTACTCCAAAAGAAAAAAAATTGCATACATGCATGTATATACATGCTTATAAGAACAAAATGCCAATGCATTGGAGTTATACAAGAGAAAATGCAAGGGTGACCATGCTTATGCAAAATGCAATGCAACAGTGCCACTTGGACTATTCACTTGTCCAAATATCCTCTTTCAATCATGGCCATCCAAATGATGCAGATCCTAAGTAGTAAGTATTATAGTACCAACCACTTGGTCAATATGTTTGCAAAATTGTTTGATAAATGGACAATTTGTAGGAAAATGGTTCCTAGCTCAACTTGCTCTTTGGTAATATGCTGTGTCCAAGGTGTAATGATCGGGTTGTTAGCTACTGCAATTGGACTTTGGTTGTCATAGTAGATGATAGTTAGTGCAATATATGAAATTAAAGCATTGCTTGTAAGCTCCTCAGGTAGATGGTCTTAGTGGTACCATTAAAGAGAGCCCTCGGAGACCATATCGTCATCACAATTGCATACAATGATGTCCATTAGCATGACACTATTAATAGCGAGGATGTGCCCAAAACAATAAGTTATATCCATTATATTGGTTGCAAAATATTTGTTCTTGTAAAAGTTTGAGTTTAAGAGTATATTGGTATATTAACTTACATTCACCTTCTTTATAGGTTGTTGTAGGAGATACTTATGAAGGAACTCCTACAAGTCATTCTTTCTTGCTATCTTCATTATATGATTCTTAGATTTATAATGATCTCTCTCTCTCTCTCTCTCTCTCTCTCTCTCTCTCTCTCTAATAGTATTGGCATTAGTCAAGATGTATATACACAAAAATTTCAACTAATGCAATTGAATATAAAACAAGGTCACACACGTAATTGTTTATTTTCAAGGCCATCAACGGTAAAGACTGTCGGATAGAGTTAATGGTAAAGTGATAGAAGTTTTTAGGGAGCCTTTCTATATCAAGGCTAGCTTCAAGGGTAAGAAAATATAGATTCTTTTCAATGAACTTAATAACATTTTTTTTGACTTGCTTAATTTGCACCATTTGATGATTGGATTCTATGATTTGTATTTAGAAGAGGCACAAGGAGTAGTCATGCTTGTGATTAAGCTTGATGAAGGTGAGATTTCAAAGTGTACATAATTAGAAAGGTTCTCTATTATCTTGATGAATTGAGCACTTTCATTAAGTCCATGGAGTGATTCAATGCCATTTAGTGTTCAATTTGCACATATATCTAGTAGTTAGGAGCTTTTAAAGTAGATATAGAGGATTTTGATATACTATATTAGGTTTTCATTAGATTGCAATTCCTAAAATGATGAAGAGCCGATAAGCAAGAAAATAGCTATTTATGGGACTTGGAAACTACAAGGTGGAATGGCATATAGTTAGGGGTTTGAAGACACTCAAATGCATCTATAATGTGTCAAATTGTAACGTACTACCTATCGGCTGTACAAGCACGTTTCTAGTGGTCCATCAAGAAATGAATCTAAGCGTCGCCGCCTGGTACTCCCATGGAATATTTTGAGGTTTGTCGGTTGGGGTTTTCCGAGTCCACCTCGCAACAGAACGTTCGCGGCCGAACCCACTAGGATCGACCTGAAATCTGGGCTCCTAGGGGTCAAGGTCTCCTGACAATATTCTAGCGTCAGATTCTGAACATCCTACTTTACATAAAGATACCCAATCCGAAGCAAATCCATGCCGCACTTGGTTCAAAGAGAATGGGAAACGAGAGGGATGTGCCGCTTAACCTCTATGCCCGTAGGGCATAGTCCCATTCCGGTCCCCTAAAACGGCATGAATCGGATTCTAACTTAACAATACCTAAAGTCGAATGATAGTAAAACCTTGTGAGAAGCCTCCTAGTTCTCTGGGACCACCTTGACATAGGATAGACTCGTCGGGAGTTTCGCCCATCCACTTTCCTTGACAGCTTTAGTTTTCTAATTAGATCATATCACATTTATGTGTGACATTTAAAATCAGCTTCCTTAATTATGTCTTTTAGGGAATATGGTTCGTTTGCGTAATTTATAGCACAAACATGAATACAAAGCATGCAATCCTTTTGACAAACAAGTTCCTTAACTTATTTTCTAGTTAAATCTTTGTCTCTTGTCCATATAGAAGAATTATGTATCCCTTCTGTCCAACAGAAGTACCTGGTCCAAATCACATGGCACTATAATTTCTATCCTTTATCTAGAATAGGATATTTCAATGTTCCAGACGTTAGGCTCACGACAGAGTCTCCAGCTCCGCCGTCTTGGACTCAACAAGGGATGTCTAGAGCTCCAATGACCCCCAAGCGATCTAGGAGTGAGACACAATCTCCGCGAATGGCCTTTTCACCACTCGACCTTCGGCTCGTAAATCGAACATTGCCCTCTCGGATTTAAACGCGGCGTAACCTTGGAGATGATCCACTCGCACAAAATATCATTCCTTAATCAATCCAATTAAGAATCAAGCAAAATCAAGGCAATAAGTCTATCATCATCCTCCAAGAAAACATTCCTTATTAAACACTTGGAATAGCCATCCAAATCACGTCCCACCATCAGTTTAAGCAAAAGCATTTAGGACGTTATTCGATCATTCAACAAAAACAATGGTATCCTTTTCCAAACATTGCAAGAATAGTTGCGATAACCTTTCCATCACATATTTACTCTCCCCCTTGGGACCAGGAGCGGTTTTACATAAAATTTACTTAATACACCCTTCCTTCGGCTAATGCATATGCTAGGGGTTTTTAACATTGTACGCGATGTTCCATTGTTCGATAACCCAACCCTGAATTGGATTGGTGGGAGTTGTAGTTAACAGATGGGTCTTAAGACATCTTAGTTCCAATCCCTCATGATTAGTTACTTGTACTAGCCCCTAGTCAAGCCATGAAGCAACAGGAAATTATTCCCATAAATCGAATATGATTAGGCATAATGTGTAAATACTTGATAAGATAAGTGCTAGATAATCTCAGGTAAACTGGACTCTAACATGCCTTGCATTGAACTAGAATCTAGGGTTACTTGTTAATTTGGGCCCTTAGGCTAGGTACTTTTGAAGTATCCAAACTTTAAACTAGAACCTTCTATTTCCGAATCTTAATGTCATATTCTTTTGTCAATTATGCTAGTTGTAAACCTTGACTATGCTTTAACTTAGCACTTGTATGTACAATCTTCTAGTGTCGTTCTTTTAGCAACTATATTGTTTATAACCCTTGCCTAGTTCCTCCTTGCAATTGCACTATCAACAAACATGCAGTATGCAACTAAGTTGGGTTAAAAGGAACAATCAGAATGCCAAATTATAATGATAGGAATAGGTTCAAGCCATTTGCGCATATCGAAGTAATATAGCCTATGACTCACGAATAAAGAAGAAGGCAATTAATACATGGGTATTCGGAGATGGCTTAACCATATCTAATGTTGCATTCAAATTGACGGTATCACTCGGACCGATGGCTCCACTACTGGACGTGGGATTTCCATTGATGCGTGTCATCCTCCATTTTGGAGCCATACTTCTTGTAAATCTCTTTCTCCCCTTCTCTCTCATTGGAGAGATGGCGTGCGGGGTGACTTCCTTCTACCACGATGCGAGGGGTTAGGCTTGCGAATAGGAGGGAGTAAACACGTGTGGTCACCCTCTAAGGAGGGGAAGGGAAAGAGAACCCTCGGAGAGTCTCTCTCTCTCTCTCTCACTCTCTCTCTCTCTCCTTCTCTTCTTCTCCTCTCCCTCTCCCTCTCTCTTCTTCTCCCTTTCTCTCTCCCTCTTCTTATTCTCTTCTTCTCTTCTCCTCCTCCTCCTCTTCTTCTCCTCTCTCTCTCCCTCTTCTTCATCATCATCATCATCATCTTCTTCTTCCTCTCCTCTTTTTCTCTCTCTCTCTCTCTCTCTCTCTCTCTCTCTCTCTCTCTCTCTCTCTCTCTCTCTCTCTCTCTCTCTCTGTCTCAGTTTGCGGCACGGAGAGGAACATATGGCCATTCCCCCTTTGCTTGGGGGGGGGGGGGGGGTTTTAAATAAGCGTTGGGGAAAGAGTTAGTGGGGGGAGGGGGTGGGAGGTTAATATTAGGGGGGGGATTTTATAGGTGGAAAGGGGGCGTGGTTAATTGGGGCAGGGGGGGTGGGTAATAGGCCCGTGGCCATCATCATCATCTGCTTCTTCTTCTCCCTCATTGTCATCTCCATCTCCCTCTTCGACATCTCCTTCTGCTCCACATCATTCGCTGATGGCTGATGGCGCCATCTTCTCCCATCCCCACTGCCATCGTTATCTTCCTTTCCCTCGCCACCTGTTCGGCAGCACTGGGGGGGGAAGAATAATTTTAAAAAAATCAAATCCTTTGAAAAAAGGGGGGGAGTTTGTATGCATCGGGCGGAATGCCACACAAATGGAGCCAACTCTAGATATCCATGCCTCTACTATATATTGACATCTAGAGGTCTGTGGTTGGCACATTGCTATGTCCCTTTGATTGGGTCTTTGCTTGACCTACATACCCAAGTCCACCTTTGTAGAGTTGAACCCAAGCAATTGAACAAACTCCCTCTAGGCATGTGAATGACCCACACTTCAAGCCAATTTTAGATATTTCTTTGGCCAATGCTCACCTATATACACTTCTTGCACTTTGTAGAATAATTGAAAATCTTGTTCATCTTTATACAAGGTTTGCTTGGAAGATGAAGCTCTTGTCAACTTGAAAAAATGCTATAACTAAGATTGAGTAAGTTTAATGTTCAATTGGTTTGCATCTAGATAATATTGTCATTGGAATGGACCCTTAGAAGCCTAAGGATGGAAATTATATCCCCAAAGAACCATCTATTGGTGAGGTAAAGGCTAAATGGTTCTCAAGCTTTCATGAAAAACTTGGCAAGATAAACTCTAGAAAAGGTTGCTTAGCCATTAAATTTAATCAATGGAAATCCTTGTATAATGCAGCTAAGGATCATGTTGATATATATCAAAACCGTCACTGAAGGAGCTCACGCCCGTCATGTTGCGATATTGTCCCTCCGCCTCGACAACGCACGCGTCCGTCTGCTCGCGCCGTTTGACTGATCGCCTACCGTCTGATTGATCGCCCCGTGTTGAGAATATGCCAATCACACCCTATGTATGCCCCTTTGTATGGAACAACTAGGCTAGAAAGGTGCAGTTCATTCTAGGAAGAGAGACAGATCCCATAGGCACAGTGATGAAATGTGCTACCAAGCAATCCTATATAATGATGTACTTGACTATCACTTTAATAATGATGATAATGCAATAGTACTTGTCTCTTTCTGTCAAGTCTCTGTGTCATTGTCAGTCCTACACAAGATTGTGTTTATGAGTTCAAGTCTCAATCTTGAAACCTAATTCATTTGTGTAACAATTGTCTTCTTTGTCAATGTCAACATGAGTAGTATCTTCATCTTCCATCCTCCATAGCTTCTACCTTTGCCATGCTCTAGATCCCGCATTTCTAACATGGTATCAGAGCCCAGTTGGGCATGGCATTGCTTCTCCAGCCTCTCTTGATTCCTCTCAACCTCTATCCAGCTCACATCCAACTCAGTGTGAGTGTATGACTCCAATCTCTCACTTGAACCCCATAGCCACTGTTTGGCAGCCATAGCCAGACAGGACATACATCACTTGGAGCTTCTATATCTCACTCTACAGGCCATCTTAGCCCACGATTCCTTCTGGAGAAACATTCCTCTACTCGTGGCGAAGCTCCCTGATACATCATAGTCCAACATGGCTCATCATCGAGCCCAGCATTGCGGAAATTCGAGCTCGCTGTTCAAATCTGCGCTGTTTCCTGTCGTACTGCTGGATCTCCACGCACAAGCCGCGATTCACTCTGCAACCATAGGCCTTTGTAAGCCCATGACCTAAGCTACCTCCAGCTCGAGTTTGACGCCGGATGATCGTGTTTGTGGGCTGATGTAGCAGAAAACTCAGTCAGGCTGAAAACCCTAACTGTGGGACTCCATAGCTTTTTCCACTCAAGCTCATAAAACCATTTTTTTTCTCAGTCATGCTACTTGGATCACCCTATTGACATCCAGATTCACTGATTTAGTCAGTGCCACACATCAAGGAGGAGAAGTTCTTGGAGATACTTGAATATTTTCAAAGATTGGAAGACCAAGCATTCAAACAACCACATCAAACTCCTCTTCCAACTCATCCTTCTCACTCTTCTCACTCAATTGAAGGTTTTGCTAATCTGATCTGAGTATTTACTCAGTGTTCAGCAAGTTTTTACCAGCAAGGAGGGGACTCAAACAACGGGTTCATCAAGAATCACCATCTTCAACTCTAGTATCCCTTGATACTTAAGAGTGTTGATTTAACACTATCTTCACTTGTGTTTTTTGACACATTGAAGATCAATTTGGTTGCCACTTACTCACAGATTTGAAGCAGATTCTTGGTCATATCTATGATAACCAAGAAGATTTATATGTGGATACACTTTATGAAAAGTAACATGACTTATCTACACTACATAGAAGTTTTTTGTGATCTACTTGTAGAAAGACATGGAGTTGTTCATACTACAGTGCAATCAATGATTCCATCTAAAGTTTTTGAAGACACTCCAGCTACCTTGGCCATCATGAAGAATGAGATGTCTTTGCTTGAGGGGGACAAAGACATGGACATGAAGACTAAAGACATTGACATGAAGACTAAAGTTGCAAGCAAAGTCCATGGGGAACCAGACCAAGAAGACCATAAGATCAAAGAGCAAAGGAAGAAGGACAATAAGAAGATCAGCCATGAAAACCAAAAGACCACATCATTCAAAGCTGAAGAACCAAAGATGAAAGACAAGAAGATTTTCCATGCTGACAAAGAGAAATCATATGCTGAAAAAGACCACAAGGGCCTATCGGTCCTTGTCTCTCATTTTCTGTTTTAAAAGCATTGTACCTGCCTTAATGTTCCTTTCATAAGCTTGAAAAAAACTTCTCATGTAGCCTTGTACTACAGCCTCTGTGCACTTTGTGAGGCCCCTGTTACAGCCTCTGGATGTCCACCATGTTTATGGTACCCACACTTAGCCTTTTCTGCGACAACCTCTGGTGTTTTGCCATGTTTGTGGTATGCCCACACTTTGCAGGTGCTGCTCTCACTAAAGCCTCTACACACTTTGTACTTTCAGGTTGTGATTGAGGAGGGGTGTTGAGAATCTGCCAATCACACCCTATGTATGCCCCTTTGTATGGAACAACTAGGCTAGAAAGGTGCAGTTCATTCTAGGAAGAGAGACAGATCCCATAGGCACAGTGATGAAATGTGCTACCAAGCAATCCTATATAATGATGTACTTGACTATCACTTTAATAATGATGATAATGCAATAGTACTTGTCTCTTTCTGTCAAGTCTCTGTGTCATTGTCAGTCCTACACAAGATTGTGTTTATGAGTTCAAGTCTCAATCTTGAAACCTAATTCACTTGTGTAACAGTTGTCTTCTTTGTCAATGTCAACATGAGTAGTATCTTCATCTTCCATCCTCCATAGCTTCCGCCTTTGCCATGCTCTAGATCCCGCATTTCTAACACCCCGCCCCGATTGATTGCCCCCGCACTGTTCGTGCCGTCCGACTGATCGTGGCCGTCCGACTGATCGCCCCGTCCGACTGATCATGGCCCCCCACCTTGACGTTTTGCAACGGCCGCATATCTGCCCCCCCTCTCCTGCCTGGCTGTTTCCCCCCTGCTTGGCCGTCTCCCCACGCCTTGACAAACTCATCCCCCCCCCTTGTGATTGATCCCCCTACCCCCCCACCAGGTAGCACCGCGACGTGACTGGTTGTCTCGCAGAAGGGACGTGCAATGGAAACATCTGGTTAGACGCCGGCGCACTCAGCGAGTGCCCCCCCAGTCAAACACCTTGCTCGTCGTCCGAGCTAAGGAGCCAAAGCTAAAGGAAACAACAAAAATGGTTAGGTAGTAGATCATTCTCCAGCCAAGGCCCAGCTTTGGGACTAGCTTCACTCCACGTTGTGCATTGGCACAGCGCAGATCATGGAGACGGTCCTACTCTCGGCCAAGGGATCTTCATGGTCCGGCTCAGTTCGACAGATGCAGCTCGTGAGTTACTTGCCAGTTCACCGTATGTGTCCACGAAGGGGGTCATATACATGGTCCCCTGGTACAGTGGCTTTACTGTGGAGGCGTTTGCACTCCACAACAGGTTTCTCCGGCACCCAGTCACCCTTGTTTTTCCCGGCCTGGCAATAGAGTATCGCCAGTTGGTGGAAGACTTTAGTCGGCTCTTCGGCACTATCCTTCCCGCATCCTTCGCGGATGCACTTACGGGTGGTAGTGAAAGAGGTCAAGAATATCCCACAGTTCCTAGAGATTGAGGCGGGCGAGCACTCCTTTAGGCAGCAGGTCATAGTGACGGGGCAGCCAGGGCAGTGCCTACGCTGCCATGACTTTGGGCATCAAGCAACAGGTTGCACGCGTTTCAGAGCCAATGTGGCTCTGTTGATAGGCCCGCAGGTGGATGTTGACGGCTTTACACGGGTCCAGAGATGACAGAGAGGGAGACGACAGGGGGCGCAACCAGCATCTTAGACCCAGTCTCGGCAGGGAGTAGGAGGGCATGTGATGCCCCCTCGACAGAGCACTCCACAGCCCCCCCTACCGCCCCACCCGGCAGGACCGTAGCCCCCCACATCCACCACCCGTGCCACAGACTATCTCTCCTGAGTCCCCACAGCTCCCACACCCACCCCCCTCCACATCTCATGCACCACCCCCCCAACTGACCCTGGCCCACAGTCCCCCACTTCCAGGACCACCAGCTCCCCCCCACACCTGCCATGTACTTCTATCCATCCCACCATCCCTCGATCATCCTCCCCCCCACCACCTCCCGTATTGAGCACCCCCCCTGATCTGCACCTGGTTCAGGCGAGCCCCCCCAGGCCCACCCACTCTCCGACCACAGGAGGTGATGAGCCACACACACCTACATCCTCATCGCACCAGCAATCCCCCCTCCCATACAGCCACCAGCTCATCCCCCCTGCCGCCCGTCACACTTTCCCTAGACATGCTCACCTATTGCCATAGGAGTTCTTCCGTAGTGGCCCATGGTCCTACTTGAGAGTTGTGGAGCACGAAGACTTCCCACTACCTCTAGAGGTGGGGCTTGTGGTTTGTAAGTCGAGGGGCAAGGTCCATCTTCTAGCATCACCGGATGGACCAAACTATGATTTTTTTCTTCAGCCCTCTCACTCAGGGGAGTGGACGAGGACACAGATAGAGGAAGAGTTGAAGAGTCAGGTGGCGGACCACACCTCCCAGTGGATGGGAGAAGAAGGACTAGCATTGTTTGCATAGCAGTGGCCTAGTTGCATGATGGACATTAACTAGTGGGCTGGTGCCAAGGTCCCTCACTTGAGCATTATCTTTCGAGCCCCTCCATAGTGGAGGGCTCCAAAGGATGTGGTCGAGTGGCCCCTGGCACAGGCGGCCCGTTTCTACCAGTGCACAAAGTCTTAACTCTCTGCATGGCTGATAGATGCATTGATAGTACCACATGGAATGTCTATCACCCCTATGGTCCGACCAAGGGCCACCATGGGAGAATGGAGCTCGCCCTCCAGACCACTGGCAAAGCGCACCTGCATGCCTCATAGCTCCTCCTCGTCATCAGCAGCCTCCATACCGAAGAGATGCCTGTTCGGACAGTCATAGGTTTCCCTATGAGCTTACACCTTGCATCTTGGAATGTGAATAGCCTCCACTACAGTGGGGCACATGGTTCCAGGAAATTAATTGTTCGACAGGAGCTGCAGCCTGCCTTAGCCGGACGTATCGACATCTTGCTTCTACAGGAGCACAAGCTCACCCTCGCCCAGGCCCAAAGGGTAGGGAAGGTACTCTCAGGCAGCTCGCACACTTACTGGGAGCATGCCATAGGTGCCACGATAGGAGTGGAAGCGTGTGTGCCTCTATTGGTCCAAGTCTTATTGCTTGTGTTTGCGACCACATGACGATAGTGGGAGGGAGGGTGCTATGGATGAGATTGGATATCGGAGACTCTTGCCTTGGAGTCCTTCATATCTATGCCCCCACAGAGGTTAGGGCACACAGCAGGTTCTGGGTGGAGATCGCGGAAGGACTACCAGAGGTGGACTCCTGGATTGTTGGATGAGACTTCAACAACCTGGAGGCTTTGAAGGACCAGCAGGGCAGAGGGAGAAACTACTAGGGCATGGCCGGGGAGGAGAGGAGGCATGGGAGGTGTTTCTACTGGCAGTAGGAGCACGCGATTCTTGGAGAGACCCTGCCTTCCACAGGAGGGAGAGGTCACTTGACTTCTCTTGGGGATACAGATGGCTAGGTAGAGCTCTTCTAGAGCGGTTGGACAAGTTTTATGTGGGAGAGTGGGGAGGCTCTCGGGGAGGCCAGTTTGGGCAGTTGGCGGGCACCATGTTGTCCCGATCATTGCCCGGTTCTCCTGACACTAGATCCCCCAGCATCTGCCCTAGATTCATGATCTTGTCGGATCCTTGACTCAATCTACAGGAGGGAGGAGGTGACGAGACAGATAGAGCATATTTGGACCACAGAGTGGGGTAGGAGGGGCCAGATCGCAGAGGAGGTTGCAGAGGCCCTAGCTGGGTCGAGCAAGATCTGCCAAGAGGTAGCCATACAGGCCAGGCAGCAGAGCTGGGAGGAGGAGAGAGTACTCCGATGGGACCTTGCAGCCACACAAAGATTATTACAGGTAGTACTAGGGGATCCCACTCTCCATGCACAGGAGGTGCGTGCGCGAGAAGCCGTTGCTGGTCTAGAGGATAGGTGCTCTGAGTTCTCTTTCCGCACCTTAGTAGCTTTTTGGGTGGGAAGGGGGACACGATGTGTAGGGAGTTTTTTTAGGTGCACCAGTCTCGCACCTCAGGATAGTAGATACGCAGCCTTCGAGATCAGTATGGGAGGATCCGTTCTTGCCCAGATAAGGTGTGGAGATTGCCACACTGACTACTATAGTTTCCTCTTCAAGCAGGAGACAGCCTCAGCTAGAGGACAGCGAGGTAGATAGCAGGTCTGGGATAATATCCCGTTCCTTTGTCACAGAGGAGATGGGACACTCCCTCCTAGACCCCTTCACAGAGAAGGAACTAGAGGAGGCTTTCCATACACAGAACGAGCAGAAATGCCCCGGAGAGGATGGCCTCTCTAAGGCTCTCTTCACTACCTTTTGGGAAGTGGTGAAGGACCCCCTACTGTTGGCCTTTCAAGAGATTTTCACTTCAGGCCAGATGCCAGGGAGTCTATCGGCAGGCCTTATCAGTCTTCTTCCCAAAGGGGGAGACCGGTTGGAGCTTTCCCAGTGGAGACCGATCACCTTACTGTTAGTGGCCTATAAGGCACTGGAAAAGATGATTGGTAGGCGGCTACGCCCCTTGCTTCCTGACATCATCCATGACACACAGACAGGCTTTGTCCAGGATAGGAGCATCCTGGACAATGTATTCACCTTCTTTGAGGTGACAGAGTGGGCCCAACACAATGGGCAAAGATTGGCCATACTCCTCTTGGACTTTGAGAAAGCCTATGATAGGGTGGACTGGGATTTCCTAGAGGGCATCATGGTGAGGTTGGGTTTTCCACAGGCTTGGATTTTTGGGGTCTCAGCACTTTACAGATCGGCCTCCAGCAGGGTTCTCATAGGAGGGAGGCAAGGGGAGGAGTTTTGGCTGGAGAGATCGGTTTGACAGGGCTGCCCCCTGGCTCCATACCTGTTCCTTATCTTTGCAAAGGCGATGTCTCACTTCCTTAGGTCACGTGTGAGTGGTTTACATGGCCTCTGACTTCCAGTAAGAGAGGAGACCGAGTTGTTAGACTTAGAGTATGCAGATGATGCAACGCTTTACATAGAGGACGGCGAGTTGATGCTTGAAAGAGTGAGGTTGGCTCTTGAGGTGTTCTGTTCTACAGCGGGAGCAAAAATCAACTGGCAAAAGTCAGTTCGTTTCCTCACAGACCCGGACTCTAGCACGGAGTGGGGCGTCCACCTGGGATTTAGACGGGTGAGCAAAGGACAGACTGTCCGGTACCTAGGGTTCCAAGTGGGACTTGACATCACTCCCGCCCAATAGTTTCTTCTAGTCCTCGATTCTATTTGGAGGAAGCTGACCTATTGGAGCACGGCTCGCCTCTCACTAGCCGGCCGAGCCCTAGTAGTTAACCAGGTCCTCCTAGCGACGGCCTGGTACGTCGCCTCGTGTTGGTGCTTCTCCTCCTCCTGCGTAATGCAACTTTGTCGCCTAGTGCGAAATTTCCTTTGGTCCGGGTCAGACGGCTCCAGGGATTCCAGAGCCAAGGTGGTGTGGGCGACCATTATATGACATCGGTTAGAGGGAGGGCTTGGGATCATAGACCCAGAGTATCAGAGTATGGCCCTCCTGGGCAAGCTAGTTGTCCGAGGCCTCACACCGGGAGGGCAAACCTGGAAGGTCCTATTGCAGGAGGGTCTTTAGGACTGTAGACCGAGGCTTGGAGGTGAGTGGAGGTCATCCCTAAGATGGATCTTCACGTTAGCCCAGATCACCCCCCAGATCATCCTTCCTACGCAACTTGGGGACGTCTAGCTCTTGATAGAGGGCACCAGGATGAGGGGTTAGCTGTCCTTTCATAGAAGAGGATCTGGGTGGTTGGCCTTCAGGGGAAGACATGGCAGCTGGACCCTTTTGTCTTTTGGCAGGAGCTCAGGGAGTGGCGCCTCTGGATTTGGGAAGGAAGGCCACTTGAGGAGCTGGAGTGGGATCCGATAGAGTGGCTTTGGCCGGCCATTGTGGTTGCCAAGAAGCCACCGAGGTTCTTGGAGTACAGTGCCAGGATTGGCAGATACGTACTGATGCGGGAGGACATGGATTGGGCATCGTCACGTAGCAAGCACTGGGCAGAGCACAGCATCACGGAGCCATTCTGATGGACCTTCTGGCATTGCCTATGGGACAACTGGAGGCCGAGGAGGGTATCGTATTTTTTATGGCTGGTGGCACATGGAGGATTGGCGGTGGGAAGCTGGCTTGCCCAGATGCAGAAG
The DNA here is from genome assembly GCF_053477565.2 of Lygodium microphyllum. Lineage (NCBI taxonomy): Eukaryota > Viridiplantae > Streptophyta > Polypodiopsida > Schizaeales > Lygodiaceae > Lygodium > Lygodium microphyllum. The sequence continues at coordinate 107,990,745 of NC_141157.1, forward strand.
GAGGGAGTTTGTAAGTGCTGCACACAGCAATCAATGGAAACCTCAAAGCACTGCCTTTGGTCTTGTGAGGCAGCATAGCTCGTGTGGAGAGGAGTATGCTGCATCTTGCACCGCATAGCACCCAAGCTTGGATGTATCTCTTGGGATGCTTTTTGTTGGCAGACGATCAGCCAGGGCCGTCACCTTCTGTATGAGGCCGGGATGCAGGACATGATTTTCATGATTCAGGCAGGGTCGTGCGCAGTGGTGGGTTTAGAGGCTCTTCCCATCCGCCATGTATTGGAGCCCACAACAGACCGCTCTGAGGTATGGGAAATCATAGGGAGTCTTACTGGTTGGCATATCTGGAAGGCGCAATGTCAGGTGGCTTTCGACGGAGAGAGACTTTCAGTAGAGGCAACCCTAGCGGAGCTATGGACCTCCATTATCCACTCCCTTCGAGGCTGATGGGATCAGGTGCAGGGCGAGTCCAGGGCTCGTCAGGAGTTCCGAGGTAATTTCAGAGGCACACTTGGGGCGGCCATGATTTGTTCTTTGTGATGCAGGCAGGTAGCCCCAGATGGCGATACACCCCCCCTCCATGGCTTCTAGCCCCTATCCCCCCCAGACCGCCTTGAGAGGCTTGTATATATGATGTATCTGTGACTTTCACAAGCTCCAGCTTGGTCTGTTGAGCATGAGCACTTCTTTGTATTTAGGTTTTTTTTGAAGTAATATAATTAGCCATACTTTATTTGCAAAAAAAAAAAGGATCATGTTGATAATGGATAGGCTGAGAATAGAAAAGCCAAAGTTTGAAAAACACTAGACAATATTATTTTATTGCAACAAATTTGAATGGAAAGATGGTGATCTCAAATATTTCAAAGACTAATTAAACCTTTTAAAAAAGAGTGTGTTTATTGCCTAACTTGAATAATATTTTCAATTAAATTTCTTTGTTAGTTAATTATCCATCATATTCACACAATTATGTTCGATATTTCATCAAGTAATATGAAAGTTTATTTGTCTAGTCAACTCAAGGTATGGAAAAGTCACATCATGAAGCAATAACAAAATACTTTAGACACATAGGATGTGGAGGTAGAAGAGTCAAAGCAAATATCTTGTTGGAAGCCTTTCAATTATCGATAAATTTGGTACAAACTCAACTTAAAGACACAATCACTTCATGTAATATACAATCTTTGGCAAAAACTATACAAATGGTTACCAAAAAAAAGAAAAGAGGGATATCCAAAATCATGTGCAAAGTATAGATTTTCAAAATGGCTATAAACTAGGCAAAGAAAAGGAAAAAGATGGGTTTCGAGAAAACCTTGACTCTTTTACATCTTTCAGTTTGACTATGTTGCAGAGGTCTTTGTTTTTATCACTGTCCAATAAAGCCTCTATAGTTTAAGAACTCTTGTTTTCTATTGTCTTGGAGGCACTTCAAATCTTTTCCATCTCTCATATGAGAGAGTAAGTAGGAGCATAGAACTCCAAAATATCATGCTTTGCATCTGCTATAATTGGGCATGTAGCAAAAAGTCTTATGGTTTCTTCCTTCTCTATTAGATTTATATTTTCCAGTCCTCTATTGAAAGATTGAGATCCAATCACTTTGGAAATAGCGTTTAATGACATTATTAGTAAACTTGGAGAGCTTGACAAATTGTTGTGATAGATTGCAATAGTTTGATTATTTAAGCTTTCAATATAGTGGCCAAGGTTGTGACTTTTTCTAAGCTTTAGTGGCCTAGAGCCCTTGGCTCTTCCAAGAAAGTTGGCAAGGTATATAATTTCAATTTGCATAACAACAAATTTTTTTTCCTTTGTTAACAAGTGAAAAGATTAAAGTCACTTATACTTTAAAAATCCTAATAAAACATTAGCATTTTTCCTAATAATTTTTTAAAAATGTATTGCAAAACTTAAGGTTTTCATATTCTTCAATAAGCTCTTATAATAAAGATTTATCAAGTTCTTTGGCTTCTTCTTTAAAGGAGGCTTTAGTTTGTCTTCACATCCCATGTCTTCAATGCCAAATAATTTTTGAATCTATGAGAACACTTCTTTTATGGCAGGCAACCCCTTTTTTTCACAGTCCATAATCTAATTAAAACATGAACGTAAAGCTATGGAGCTAACTTGAAAATATTTTATAACTTTGAATGTAGGCAAACCAAACCTTTGGCTTGTGTTAATTTTAGCCTTTCCAAATTTGCATGTCTAATACATTTATGTTATATTTCAATGTCTACAATCACACCTTTTCCTTTAACATACATAACAACATTTATAGTAGGGATTCTAACATCCAAGATAATTATGTGGCCAACTTTGCTTCCTTTTGTAATCACCATGCACTTATTATTAAAGTCTATAATAAAACAACCCTTCACATTAAATCTAAATTCCAACCTTTGCTCTACCATTTGGCCAACATATAGAAAATTCTTTGTGATGGATGGCACATGTAAAACATCTAATAAACACTTTACTTGACCATCATGCAAGGACAAAAGAACTTTCCCAATGTGCAAGATCGGATGGCATGAATCGTCACATGTTTCTACATAACCTAGACTCTGTAAGCATTTCTTCAAACCATTCCCTATGGTTGGTCATATGATTAGATGCACATGAATCAACATACCATACATCATCACTTGTCCCCTTTCCTCCTATAATTACATTCATCATATGTTGCACAACAAATAAATGTTCATTTTTATTATCATTCTAACTTGAAGACAATGTGTAGTTTCCTTGCTGTAATTTATGTTGGAATGTTAGAATGTACGCATATGAATATGTACTTAGAGAATATCTAGGAAGACAATATCTAGATATTTAGGAGAACTAGATAAGATAGATCTAGAACATGTGGAGGATACTTCACTTAAGAAGACCTACCATATCCACACCTTTATTGTATATATGTGCGTACTCTCACCTATTCCAATGCAAGTGTGCATTACAAGTGTGTGGTTCATTCTCCATCTCATTGTCTCATTATCTCTCTCTCTTTCTCTTGCCATCATTTTCACTACATGGTATCAGAGCACACCAAGCTCCTGAGAGCCTAGGTTATTAGCATCCAGCTTTTGTCTACTCAATTAATCCTTAGATTTTTTTCTTCCATGCAATCCAAATCAATTGCTTTGTATGTAGATTAGTAGGATTTAAATCCATGTCAAGCTAAACTAACCTTATCCACATGCACCTTATCTTTATTATCTTGATCTCATTTTATCCTATCCACCTACTTCTTCTCTATTCTTATCATCTTCACCTACTTTTATCTTTTTCATTATCACCTCTCCTTAAAAGAGAGAGATATTTGTCATCTTTATCATTATTGTCATCCTTATCTCATCTTAATATCTTCTCTCTTCACTTACGTATCCCTTTGGTCCTTTGCCATATTAAGGTCTAAACCATTTCTCTCTCACCCTCATTACCCTCATTTGTGGCCACCTATCAATTACCCATTAAAGTGATCTTCCACACACAATCCATTCAATTCTCACCCAACCTTATCCTCAAATAATATTTTTCCTAGCCATAGATATTTTCTATCCTTTCTCAAACTAACCTCACCCACTTCACCTTTAGACATTGAGTTATCCATGTCACATTTGCTTCACTCATTTCTAATATAGCTCAAGCCTTTAAATTACCTCTCATTTTCCACCACTTGATTGATCCTTATCCAAAAACCTTACCTCTAATCTTATCCTCACTTACATAGACTACCTTATTACTTTATGTCAACATGCATATGCTTCACATAGTTTCCTAGCTCCTTGCCCTTGCCACATGTTTACTCTCACCTCTTTTGTTAAACTCTGAATGATCTTTGTTATCTAAAGCCTTTATCACAAGATATTTCTAGCACATCACGTAACACATATGTTCCATGCTTGTATCCTCATTAAGTCCATTGTTCAATATTTCTTGTTAACTAGTGGAATATATAGAAAATTCTTTGATGGACAATCCCAATCCTCTATCAGTTGAAGGCCCCTCATATCCATGTCTCTCTCATGACTCTTCCATTTTGTGTTCTCATGCTCTCAACTCATCCATCCAAGCATGTTCTAGCTCTCTTGGTCACTCTCAATACTATAATGTTTGCCAATCCTGTCAGTCTCTCATCTTGCATCCTAAAATAGAGGACTCTATCTTAATCCGAACAACAATTGAAGAAGGGGACACCCTTTATACTCTATATATCTTGAGGCCCAAGAAGGCATTGTCAGTGGCCTTTCTATTGAATTGTGTTCTTCAAGACTTTTGGATGGTATTTTAGTGGCAAGAACATGATAAAACCTTGTTACTCTCTCAATTGACAAGATGGATACTCCTGTCGTTCCTTATTAACTCTTATTGGATGTTTCTACCAACCTTCAAGGTCACTCCCTCATTAGGTACATTGCCTCCACTTCTCTTACATATTTGAGTTTTGTCAAATTTCCTTAATTTTGTCACTCAAGATCTAGTATTTATATAAACTTCACTTCAATCTCAATATCACATCTTGGTCCTTATCTTACACTCTCCCTATCAGCTCAATATCCTCATGTTCTTATGGTCACACACATACACTCCACTTCAACTGTGTGCCACAATCTCTTGACCAAATGCAATTACACATGTTCTTGGCTTCCTCCTACTCATTTAGGATTCTCACAATGCTTCCAAGTTCACATCAAAATCCTATCTCTTGGAACTTCTCAATGTGCAATCCTAAATACCTACACATGACCTTGTCCTACCATCACATTCCATCCACACTATATTTATTTAACTCCCAATCCATCAAATCATCATTTCTATCTCTCCTATCCTATCCATCCATCCACATAATTACCTTCCTCCTACAATTATATTTCTCTAATTGTATACTAAAATCTCAATCATTAGTCTACCTTACGTGGCAACAACATCATCAACAATCACAAGTACTCTATCTTCCAATGTTTTCTCAATCTCATTATGAAATGGTCTACCACTTACCTTACTCAAATCATCATCTAAAAATTATATCTTTCTCAAATATGCCAACTATCTTGGCCTTTCAAAGGAGGGGAAAGGAATGGATAAAGTACAAAGAAATATATGAGCACATTGTTACAAACTACTTTGAAGAAGTTATGCCCAACTCTTGGAGTCCGCTTAAAGATAATATGCTTGAAATTCCTCATCAATCACTTGCTATTTTATACTTTTGTATTCATTAGCAACCTTCCCAAAGATCACGTCACAAGCACCTTATCAATCTCTATCTTACCATGATATCTAGTCACATTGGGATTATATCTCCATCTACAAACGTGCTCTCACCATTGTTTTACTCTACCACTATTAAGTTCCAATTGCAATACATCATTTGTCTACATGATGAAGTTGTCTCTCATTAAGACTATCATGAAGAAAACTATGGCGATCAGCTCTTCATCAAGGTATCCATCAAGCAAAGCCCAAAGATCTTCATCATAAACTTACATCCCTTAAATCATTGCAAGCAAATATTGATACATATCTTCTACAACAACAAGGACAAGGTCTCATACTATAGTCATCATTGTAATCTTACTTCTATTGTAGCCAAGATGATTGGCAAAAAGTCTTTGTATTGCAAAATAAAATCCTATTTTTCTTTTGAGAAGGGAGTAAGAATATTAGAAGATATTTTTAACCTTTTCTAGATAGGGGGAATATTGGAATGTTATAATGTACCCATATGAATATGTACTTAGAGAATATCTAGGAAGACAATATCTAGATATTTAGGAGAACTAGATAAGATAGATCTAGAATATGTGGAGGATACTTTACTAAGAAGATCTACCATATCCACACCTTTATTGTATATATATGTGTACTCTCACCTATTCCAACGCAAGTGTGTAAGAAAGTGTGCATTACAAGTGTGTAGTTTATTCTCCATCTCATTGTCTCATTATCTCTATCTCTTTCTCTCACATGTATGCATATGGACATGTACTTAAAGAATATATAGGAAGACAATATCTAGATGTTCTCTAAGTACATGTTCATATGCACACATTCTAACATTCCAACAATTTAGCACTTCAAATGTCATTCTTATTATCATAAGAATGGGCTCTAATATGACATGTTCTTCCACAATAATGACACATAATACTAAATTACCATAGCATTTTAAAATCTATATGTCACTGAACTGTTTCCTTAACCTGTTTTGTTGGTTACTGCTAGCGCAACCCATACCATAGCCTCTTGAAGAGAATTTGTAATGTCCCCTTCCTAAACTTGAGTAAAATTCTTGGACCTAATCAACATTTCTTTCAGATGATTTGCCTTGCATATTGATCTTTTCAATAATAATGAGAGACATGAACTCATCAAAACAAAGAAATGGTTTCCATACATATACATAAGTAATATAAGATTTCAAGCCTTCTTATTATTAAGGCCATCAAGATAGATGAAACCAACCATCATCATCATGCATTGCACCAATGGCTGATAAGGCATTTGCAATGCTCCTCATCTTCAAACATACTTATTTACATACATATTCTTTTTCTTCAAAGTATTCAACTCTTACTTGAGTTGAATATTTCATGCCTTTGTATTTAATGAAAACATATTTTCAAAGGTTGTTTAAGTTGCATGTGAATTTTTTACATTTCTAATACACCCCATCATAGTGTTATTAAGGACTACAAATAACTAATATATTACTTTTTTATCTTTTACATTTCATTCTTTCCATGCCTTTGATTCTTTTGAAGTCATAGAATCACTTAGCTTTGATTCTTTTTTTTTCACATGAAACAAACTTGTAGAGGCCTTTTCCAATAAGGAAGTTTGTTACATGGAACTTTCATGATGGGTCATTATTTTTTTCTAGCTTCTCCATAATTGAATTTCCACTGTTCTCAACCATTATGACATATCTGAGTACCAAACAATAAGTCTTCTACAATATTAAGATGTGCATAATAATAAACTAGGAAACCTTTTTCACTGATTGCTCAATAATACTAGTCTATTGTCTTTCAACATTGTGAGTCCTAATAGATTTTTCTAGAGCAATGGCCCTTGCATCTTCCAATGTGATTGAACAACCAAATGTGCATCTATAGAACTAATTGAACATTTCAACAAAGTAGCTCATTTTTTGCCGCCCTCCTCCATGGCAAGTAGTCTTTTAATATGTACCACACTCACAATAATGTGAACTTTCCATACCTTGTGTGCTCCACATTTCCAAGGACCCATAATTGTCCAAAAAGTATAATCCATGAATATACAATATATGTTGTAAAAGTATGGGCTATTGGTATTAGATTTGCAATACTAAATTATACACTCAAAATAAAACAAAAGACGTAAAGTTGATATGGTACCATGTCATGGGTAATGTTCATTTTCCCTCATGCATTAGCAACTAATTTTGTGAAATCTTCAACCGGTGGCTTTGGTTGTCTAGCTCTGTCCCTAACCCCTCGCCCATTCTGATTCCCCACTTCATGATTTTAAGGCACAGGGGGGCAGGACATGCCTAGGGAGGTCACCCTCGCCTATGGTTAGGTAGACATGTCTCCCTAAGCTACACCCACCACACCTCCCTTCTGCACGAATTGGATCCTCAAGTATGGGACAAATCCCAGGCTTGCCTATGTGGTTCGACCTAGCTCCCAGTTCCACTATCACAAGCGCAATGCACCATACAATGAGGTAGACACACCCCCTAGGTAGTGCACTGTCTTCTCTTTGCACGTAAATATGAATGCTACCAACCAGCGACATTAGAGACATGGCCATCCACTCTTTGTACCCTCGACCTCCACCACCGTAATCATTTGACAAGCTTCTCTTACATAACCAATCCCCACAAGGCCCTATCATCAACTCACGCAACCACCCTTCAAATCACCAAGTCCTCGTCAACAAAAACTTGCAAGTGCTATGGGACTCGCAGTCGATTAGGAGGGGGTAATGTTAACGCTGATGTGAGATGATAAAAAAGAAATTCAAAAATATGAAATAATGCGAAAAAAGATAGCTTGGAAAATGAATAAGAGAGAAAAGGCCAAAAGCGCAAAAGTTCAAGTAGAAGGCAAAGGCACCATTAAAATTTTGTAAAAGAGCACCAAGCTCCCTCTTGTGCAAATTGTAAAATCTAGACATGCATAGGTGAAGGAATAAGGCAGCTAGAAGGGAATAGGAAAAGAGAACCTTGGTAAGATGCCCATTCATGTAAAAAGGGGATAGGTGCCCAAGGTATTTAGGGTTTGTATATTAACTCAAAAAGTGAGTGAGAAGCTTATTCTTTGATGTGTGGCTAAAGTTGTTTCTTCTTCTTCTCTTCTTCTCTCCTTCTTGTTTGTGTGTGCTTGTGTTTGAGAAAGGGAGTGTGAATGTGTGAGGGAGTGAGTGTGTGAGGGTGAGGGACCGGAGTGGAGAAGTTCTCCATCTTATCCTTTCTCTTCTTCTCTTCTCTTCTCTTCTCTTCTCTTGTGCACGATTATGGAGGATGGAGCTTAAAGGAGGAGGCTTGAGATTGCTTGAGCTTGCATCTAGGATTGTGGAGCCACCGGAGTTCTTGAGGGAGGAGGCTACTCATTCGAGCATCAGGGTAAGCTCACTACACCTATCGGATCAGAAGTGCATTGGCTAGGTGAGTGATATCCATTAGAGATCACTTGAAATGCTTGAAACAATAAGCGGTTTGTGGGTCTTGGCGATCGAGCGTGAGCTCCCACAACACATTCATTGATCAAATCTTAGATAAGCTAGCAGGTAGGGATATATACTCATTTACGGATTGTTTTGTTGGCTAGAATCAAATGCCTATCGCAGAGGAAGAAAAGATAAAGACTACATTCTTAATCATGTTTTGGAATCTTTACGTATCATGTCATGGCCTTTGGATTATGTAATGCCACGAGTTCTTGGCAATGTACGGCTAACAAAACCTTTAGTGAAATTTTCCCAAAAGAGCTAAAAGTTTTCATTGATGATTTGGGGGCAGCAATTACTAGGGAAAGATAGCTGATAATTTTGCAAAAAGTTTTAAGCACTACATGCAATTTTGCAAAAATGTTTTGAGTAATACATGCAATTTTGCATTGCTCTGAATTGAAGAAAATGTGTCTTTGGGATGCCCTATGGACTACTGTTAGGCCATGCACGTAGTTTGGTTGAAATTGTGATTGATACAAAAAAGATTAGAGTCATCGATTTACTAATAATATGGCAAAATATAAAACCCTGATAATGGGACCGAACATTGCTAAGAGAGGCAGTGTTCTCCAATTATTAGTAAAGGGAAATTCCCAATTGATATTGAATCAACTAAATGGGATGTACACAATATGAAATCCCATCCTTCATATGTATTATCATGCTGCTATAGATGTGGTTGGCGAGTTTGAAAGGGTGTCTCTTTAGCTGGTTCCATGACATTGGAACGAGTTTGCGGATTCATTAGCAAATTATGCTTATAAAGAATACCTCTTTTTCAACTATGGTGTAACATTTTCCATGCATAAGAACCCCCCCTTTTAAAATTTTAAAAATTATTTCAAAATTTTTTAACCTCTCTCTCTCTCTCTCTCTCTCTCTCTCTCTCTCCCTGTCGACAGCATGTCGGGGAGAGAGAGAGAGAGAGAGGGAGTAAGAGTGGGAAAGGGGGCATGCACCCCCCAGGTGTAGGGGTGGCGGCCCGTCAAACGGCCGTCTCCCCCCCATGAACCACCCCCTCCCCTCTATATACCAATTGTAACGTGTCCGCTTGTCCTGTGGGACACCTCTTAGCAGCCCATCGGGAAGAGAGTCTAGGAAGCGCCACCTGGCACTCGCAAGGAATATCACAGGGTTTGCGATCTAGGTCTTGTCTGCCTTGAAGCGGAAGTATCCGACTATTCCCACTTAGGACCGATTTGAAGTCAGGGCTTTTTTTACTATCAGCCAAGTCTCTAGGAAGTAGCTAGCATCGAGCTCTAGATGAACCACTTTGCATAGAAACAATAGAGTCGAAGCAGATTTATGCTGCACTTGGTTCATGGAGAATGGGAAACGAGAGGGATGCGAAGCTCAACCTTTCTGCCCATGTTTACCGTAGCACAGAGGATCGAAAAATGGAGCAGAGGTGCGGAAAAAAATGGAAGAAGGAGATAACCGAAAGGGCACATGACAAAGGAAGGAAAATGTGCCCCGGATGGAGATCAGACCCTGAAAATTTGAATGATGACCTCTTCAGAAGGCCTTAGTGTCACCTTGAGAAAAGAAAAGAGTAAAAGCGTGCCATTAAATGTGAGGCGCTCTCGAATCCTTGTAAAAGAGTGTTGGGCTCACTCCTGTGTAAATTGTATGCATTAGTTGTGGGAATGGGATAAGTTAGAACAGTGGGAAATAGGAAAAGAGGGCCTAGGATAATGGCCGGCCAGGTAAAAAGTGGGGATGACCGCCCAAAAAGTAGGGCATGTATATAAAGTTCAAAAGTGAATGAGAAGCTGATTCTTGTGAGTTGCCAAAGCTTCTTGTTCTTTTTCTCTTGTTTCTTGCCTTCTTGCTTGTGCTTGAGTGAGGGATTGAGGGAGTGTGAGGGAGTGAGGGAGTGAGTGTGTGAGAGTGAGGGATCGTGGAGAAGAAGCTCTCCATCTTCTCTCTTCATCTTCTCTTCTTCTCTTCTCTTCTCTTTTCTCATGTGGCTATGGAGGATGCAACCTGACAGAGAGGGCTTGAGGTTGCTTGAGCTTGCTGCAAAGGATCGTGGAGCTACCGGAGTGCAATAGAGAGGAGGGAACTTGATTGAGCATCAAGGTAAGCTCACTACACCCGTAAGGTAGGCATTGCGTGTCGGCTATGTGAGAGGTAGCCATGGCTGCTCGGCTTGAAACACTTGATTAATAAGCGGTCCGTAGGTCTCGGGATAGAGCTCCGTAGCTCCCCTTCATTTTGGTTCCGTTGCCGGGACCGACGGAATCGATCCTTGAGCGTCGCACGCATCGAATTGAGCATAGAAGTAGGGTTTGCAGTCTGAATCGGTGCTCGAGATAGTTGGGAGATTAAGGAGGTTTTGATCCATGGAGCAAGTAAGTATTTTGATTTGTTGTTGAATATTGGAGTAGGACCATCCATCTCCATCTCTGGTTTTGATTTTGGTTGCATTAGGTTAAGATTAGGATAAGAAAAAGAAGGAAAACAGAAGGGTTCTACTCTGCTGCTGGAAACAGGGAAATAGGGGCACAGATTCAGATTTTTGGCTGAGTATGAGGGCTTAATTTCTGAGGTTACAACAGGCTGGGATGGGGCAATAAGAGGCCCAGGGAACCAAGAAAGACCACATTTGACATCCTGCCTTCTGAGAAGAGAGTGAGCTTGAGAGCCAGGGAGAGAGCGAGAGAAAGAGAGAGCTGCAGGGAGATCGTTGAAGCGCAGATCGATTCAAGTGCCGCATTGCTTCAAGGTATGCCTAGGAGTTCCTTCTATTGCTTTGCACCTATTTGGAAGGCACGACATGATTCCGTGGAGTAGGCATTGACCTTGAGGCATCGCGTGCAACCCACGGGCCGTCGTCCACGGCGTCGGACTAGCCCGTCCGAGTCCCAGAATAGGACCGCTCGATTTCTGGAGTCGGACCGTCCGACTCCGAAAATCGGACCACTTTTTCGATCCGAGTCCTAGAATCGGACCAATCCGAAAATCAGACCACTTTTTCGATATGAGTCCCAAAATCGGACCAATCCAAAAATCAGACCACTCCCGTTTGACTGTTATAATCGGATTTGGTGTCAAAATCGGACCACGTGTCCTAGTCCTGGATTTGGACCACCCTGTCCAACTAGGGAAATCGGACCAAAGTAGAATTTGACCACTGTTCCTAGTGTGAAACTCTAACCAGCCTGTCCGATTCCCAGGATCAGACCAGCCTGTGCGATTCCCAGGATCGGACCAATTCACCAAAACTTTAAATAGAAGGTTTTTAAACCTGCCCCACAGTCTTAGCCACATGGCTCACTTATTTGATCCCCCAGGAAACCCAATTTATCCCTTAGAAGCCAGAGGCCAGATAGGATAACCGAGGATTCACCCCAAATAGCTAGACACTGAGCAGACCAAATTTAGAATTTGACTTGACGTTCGGTGACCAACCAACCAACCAACCCTGAAGCAAAATAGAGAATGCAGCAGGGACTTTCAGTTAAACCTTAGATAAGCCAGAACCTATGCTTAGAGCCACATCAGGCTACGAACGTGAGGGGAAGAGTGGAGTTTGCATTGAGCATTTCGTGCATCCGCACCTCACTTTTTGATTTCATCACCAAAGGTGCACTACAAGAAGAGGAGAAGCCTGTTTTCACACTGAGCACTAGAAAGCACGAAGCCGAAAAGGGAACATGCAAAAAAGGACAAAGCTAACCTTCGATGCACCGAGTGTGGAATCATACACCTATTTCCTAACTGTCCTAGACAGAAGCCATCAACTAGTTCTGCCAACGTGCCCTCCGTACCCTTGGGGCTATTTGGTGTGGAGACCTTTGGCAGTGAGGATATGCTCATCCCACTTTATGTCATGATACGAGCATAGATAAAACAAACATGCATCTCATTGCCTGGGCCAAGTAACCTGGATGCAGCCTCGTTGGGAAAGAAAAGCCGAAGGAGAAGAAGAAAGGGAACATACGCAAAGATTACCCTTAAGACCGAGGAAGCTACAACTCTAGTGACAGGAAGGAGGGTCATTGATGCAGAGGCAGAGACCTCAACTCCTAAGACAACAAAACTAGGGAGTGCCAAGGTAGGGGAATACCCCCACCCTAGACGGCAACTCGAGGCTATAGCCAAAGTCAAGGAGTGGATCAAGGACGCCTAGGAACACCTTAAAGATGTAGAATCCATACTGGAAGACCTCTCTAGTGTGAGTACACCCGTTTCACCATCGCGACCTCAATCGGGAAATGCACCTACACCACGTGAGATGCCACAGAGGTAAGACCAAGAAGAAGCTTGTCAGCAAGGTAACCAAGACATATGGCCAAAGAATGCTGACCAAGGAGGAAGCCAACCATCCAGCAACCTCCTCACCACTTTAGTAACCACCCCAATATTTGTGAGCCTAGGAGATTTGCTTCAGTAGCACCCTCCCTTATGGCAAGAATTAAGGCACTAGATGGAGGGAAAAGGGGAGCATACTACTGCCAACTTACAAGAGCAGGATGCAGTTACGCAGATTCCAAGCCTAACGCTACACTCAGTTCCAAGGTCATTGCACGTCAATGCTTTTTGGGAAGGCACTGAGATGCATGCAGTCTTACCTATCTTAGCCTTGGGGGATGTAACACGAAAAGGAATCATAGACACAAACGCCGATGTCAGTGTCTTGAGCCATGCAATTTTACAGGCCTGGGGAAACCCACCTGTGGAAACAGCTAGGTTCAATGTTACATTGGCCAATAGAATGAAGGTCAGACCATTCGGGGTCCTAAAGAACTGGCCAGTGAAGGTCACAGGAGTGCAGTTTTTCATGAACTTCATTGTCATGAAGGGAGTGGACTACGACATACTGCTAGGCCGACCCTGGATGAGGAACGCACGAGTTATTGAAGATTGGGAGAACAATCTCATCTTCTTGGGGAATAGAATAGAAGTGGCGAGGGTTGAGATGGACACTTGGAAGACTACCCCAGTCGACCTCGATGCTATCTCAACCATGCTAAAAGGTGATGCATAGGCAAGAAACCCCTAACTGTTGACCTACCGTTCTCAGATGAAGAAGAGATTATAGGCAAGCTGCTAAATCACCAAGCATGCCAGCAAAGGAGCCCATCGTGCCACTTTGCATGATGGCAGGAAGCTCACGTGATCCAGGGAAACCAGTCTCATTCCATATCCCCACCAACAAGCTCGAGCTTCAAGAAATCATAGAGTGCCTGATCGATAAACTGAAGGGCAACATGGCTGCTACTCTAAAACCCCTAAGTGATCTCTTGGCTAGGCCTGAGTGGAAATGGACCAAAATTCATGATCTTAACATGTTATACAATTGGGCTTTAGTCACACTGACGAAGAGGAGATTGGAGAGGAAAACCTAGGGGATGACGAGTAGTCACAAGGGAAAGACTCTAATGATGAGGAGTACGAGGACTGTCACTATATTGGGGACGAAAGTGAAGAGGAGTTAGACACGATAGAATATGACACTGAAGGGAGAGTGATCGAATAGATCAAGGCAGACTCTAGGCCTAGAAGGGAAAGGGCAGGCTGGAATGAAAGAGGAGTCATGCGGATGGAGTGCGATAGATCCTGGTTGGAGCACATGGGAGCCATGGATTATGAGCAAGCAAGGGTGGCGCAACCATTGGTAGTTCTAGTATTGAAGAAAGATTCACCTATTGAATTACGACCCCCTGGTGAAACTCCTTCATCAAGCAAGGGATGCGAGTTTAACTCGGAGTCTGAAGTTAATACAAAGAGTGATCCCAAAATACCCCAACCCTCTAAGGTCAGATGCACCAAAGGGGACTTGCCAGTCCACCTAAGGCGTAGACGGCTAAGGGAGGAGGCCATGAAGCAAACTAAGGACTCATAAGCAGAGAGGCAAAAGAAGCTGCAGGATCTCCCCAAATGCTTCACGAAGTTTAAGAAGGGTGATAGAGTGGTGATTTTGCTAGGAGCAAAGAGACAAGGGCAAGCCAGTGAGCCAATTGAGGAACCCGCCAAGGTCAAGGAAGTCGACTTGGCAGGGGAAGGCGAGAAGCCTCAACCTGTGTTCATCGCTGACGACTTAACCAAGGATGAGGAGGCTAGACTTGTTGCTCTCCTACGAGAGTATGTCGACGTGTTTGCCTGGTCCTTGGAGGAACTTAAAGGAGTCGATCCTAGGGTTGTGACCCATAATATCCCAATGGTTCCAGATGCGGTGCCCACGCCTATGCAGTGAAGGAAGAAATCGATAAGCTCATGGAGGCATGATTTTTATATGAGATTGAGCACACGGATTGGGTATCGCCCATAGTGATCGTTATGAAAAAGAATGGTTAAATTCGAGTGTGCATGAATTACAAGAAAGTTAATGCCGCTACGAAGAGGGACAACTACCCCTTACCATATACCAAGCACATGCTGGAGAGGGTGGCAGGCAAAGAAGCCTACAACTTCTTAGATGGCTTCTCTGGCTATAATCAAGTGCAAGTGTACCCTGACGACAGGCACAAGACTGCCTTCGCCATGGAGTGGGGTGTATTCACCTACATTGTTATGCCCTTTGGGCTAATGAATGCGCATGCAACCTTCCAACGATTAATGTGCACCATCTTCAAGGATATGCTTAGACGCGAGTTAGAGGTGTTCGTAGATGACTTATGCATACACTCTAGTTGGGCTGAACACTTAGGAAAGTTGAGAGCTGTCTTTGAATGGTGTCGGTTATACAACCTCTCGTTGAACCCTTTAAAGTGCCAGTTCTGGGTGAAGCACAGATGTATCCTAGGGCATGTACTATCAAGGAATGGCATTGCCACCAACTTCTCAAAAGTCAGGGTCATTGTCGACCTACCACCACCCATTAACTACAAGGGCGTTCAGTGTTTCTTAGGCCATATGGGATACTACCGACGCTTTGTACTAAATTACGCACTGATTGCTAGACCATTGTACAAGCTGCTGATCGTATTCGAGTGGACTGAGGAATGCCAGTGTGCATATGAACAATTGAAGAAGGCGCTCACCACTGCACCAATCTTACGAGCCCCAGACTAGAGTATAACATTCCATGTACACATAGATGCCTCTAAGTTTGCTATTGGAGCTGTTCTATGCCAGCTTGGTGAACATAACCTTGATTACCCTGTGAGCTTTGCCAGCATGCAGCTCACCAAAACAAAGATGAACTATTCCACTACAGAAAGGGAAGGGTTAGCCATGGTGTTTGCTGTAAAGAAATTTAGGCATTATCTGTTGGCCACACCCTTCGTCTTTTTCGTTGACCCATCAAGCCTTGCTTTATCTTGTGAACAAGCCGTGCGCTACAGGTCGCATAGCGAGATGGTTACTTCTCTTGTTGGATTTTGATTTTTCTATGGTTATACGTAAGGGAAAGCAACACTACATGGCTGATTACATGTCCCGCATACCCACAGGGGAAGATGCTAGACAAGGCATCCCTGATGACTTACCGGACGCTCATCTCTTTGGCATGTCTAGTGAAGGAGACTTGTTTAGGGCTGATTTGACGCCACATTGGGCCGATGATGTAGTTCAAGTGCTAGAGAATGGTCTGCCTGAGAGACCTATTGAGAAAGCCAAGTACTCCCACATACGCTACATCATTATGGCAATTGATTACCTGACGAAGTGGGCAGAGGCAAGAGCCACTAGGAAGAACGACGCTAGAACCACTGTGAAGTTCTTGTGGGAGCAGGTCATTTCACATTTTGGTTGTCCAATTGAGCTAGTAAGTGATCAGGGCACGCACTTCATTAATGAAGTGATATCCCACTTGCTCTCAACCTTCCTAATCATTCATAGAAGGTCCTCGCCCTACTACCCTCAAGCAAATGGCCAAGAAAAATCCACGAATAAAACCCTAGTCAACGTGCTTACGAAGGTGGTATCCACATCACGAAGTGACTGGGATAACAAATTAATGGCGGCCTTGTGGGCCTATCGTACAGCTTATAAGATGGCTGTAGGACAGATGCCCTTTAGGCTGACTTATGGAACAGAGACCATTCTACCCTTAGAGTTCTTTGTCCCTAGCTTAAGGATAGTAGCTCTGGAGCATTTGGAGGGAAGAGAAGCTTCGACCGATTACTTAATGGAGTTAGAGCATCTCACGAAGACTCGACTCTTAGCCACCCACGCTCTGATTCGTCAGAAGGCACGACGAAAGATGTGGTTTGACAAGCATGTCAACCAATGCAACTTTGATCTGGGGGACCTCGTTCTACTATACTCTGTGAAAGGTCACAAATAGAAAATGAAATTTTGAGGACTGGGACCTTTCCGAGTACGTACAATTAGTAGAACAGGCAATGTTGAATTGGAGATGCTCGAAGGTGAAGGAATAGGCTTTTTCAATGGCAGTCGCATGAAAAAGTACTATCCTCCTTCCCATCTGTTGCACGACCCACCTATGATTGAAGCCCTTGTCAATGTCTGCGTGGCCACTATTACCGAACTGACAGATCCCGATGAAGAAGCAGTGGCACCCGCCTACCTACGAATCACGGTCACTGTAGAACGGACGTATTCTTTTGATGCCTTGATCGACGAAGGTGCCAACTACAATATCTTGACACATGACCATTGAACATACATGGTCAACCTAAATTACAACCCACAAACGCTAAACTCGGCCCATTTGGAGGCAACACTTACTCATTCTTAGGAAAATGCAAAGTGGCCATCTCGATCGAGTGTGAAAGTATACCGGTCTTCTTTTATGTGTTGCCAAACACTAAAGAAGCTAGTAATAAGTCACTACTAGGTCGCACTTTTAAAAAGAAGACGAATTGCTATGTGGACTATAACCTAGATCGCATCCATCTTGCTATAGGCAGTGTGCGCATAGTGACTACTTTTAGCAAGGGTTATCTTGATCCTTCTACAATTGCAAAGCCACTGATAGAGACCCCTATGACCACGTGCATGACCAAGCCTAAGGAGAATAGCAGGGATTTCTCACCCCACGCTCAAACTACTAGAATCAAGCCCACCCAAGCCACGCACAAGGCCAAAGAGTCCATGCTCATATGGGTGCCAAAACGACAAGGGCCACCTCCTTGTAAACCACAGAAATGTGCTTCTAAACGTAAAAACTATCAATCACACAGCCTAAGAGGCGGCTCAGACACTATCGACATAGGTGCACTACCACGCCGCGCTGGATCCCCAAAGATCTCTTGCAAGCACAAGGGAACTACAAGGGCAACCCTTGGATATGGGTGCCCAAGAGTGGACACTCAAGAGGCTCAACTCTAAGCAACCTCCCTCCAGCTAGAGAGGCCTGCACATACGGAGCCCAAGCTGCAAGGCAAGATGGATCAACATCGGTTGTGGTCAATGAATCCCAACTCAATTATCGTCCAAAGCTAGATGCCCCAGATTTATCCAAGTCAGAGGAGTCAAGCATCCCCATGCCGGCTTAGATAGAATGCAGCACATCTCCTATGCCATTGGAGCCCCCTACAACATCTCCAAGTGCTCCGAAGTGCAAAGTCCCATCTCTAACGCCAGCAATGGAGTCACCACTGTCCAGCCCAATTGCACCATCACCACCAGTAGGTCTTAAGCCTTCGTACGAAAGACGATCTTTCCTTTCAATGGCCAAGGATCTTGCTGAGACCTCGGGAGATGACATAGTGACATGCATCAAGGAGTTTGATAACACCTTCACCACATTCACTAGGAGCTTTGAGAGGCTTGACCTAGGACTTCTTGAGGAACCCCTTGCTTCTGATGTTTGTGCGTTGCCATGCACTTGGGAAGACTACGAGTTTATGACCATCAAATTTCCCAAAATTGCCGTCGAATTAATCACTAATGGATAAATCTCAAAGGAGCAAGCTGTTCTCAGAAGACTAATCACCTCTTACTGCAAGCCTGCTCACTCTACACCTGAACAAGAACTAGAGGAGCTCACGCAGCTTGCCAGCTCTGCTTCTTTGTTCTTACAACTGTGGTATGCCTTATGACTCCAATGGGAGAAAAAAGGCTACCGTATCATGACCAATTCTGAGCAAAGGAGGGTAATCAAAACAATTGAACACGACCCTACTTATGTGGCACCTCTTTCATTTAGGGTTTTGGCCATTACACGCAACATACACTTAGATGACCAGGTGTTGGCCTACCCTTACATTGACCAATTCCTCACGGAAGAGGAGTTGCACGTTGCTAGTCGCCTCAACTCCGGGGACATCTTTCATGATGTCTTGACCTATATCACCCAAGCTTCCGTACGACCATGCAAACTTGATCGTCATGCCCAGCTCGAATATAACCCTAACCTTTATACCTATCTGTTGGCCAAGTAACTCACCCCAAAAAATCCATGCGAGCCCTCTTTCTCCCCTTGCTAATCCTAGGAAGGATTCCCTTAATACTTGAGGAAGGGGGGGAGCAAATGAGAGCCAAGTGATAAGCCAAGTGATGTAGCAAGATGTATAATGGATGAAATGATAAACTAAATTCAAACAGGAAAGAATGCAAGGAGGAAATAGATGTTGTTTGTGGATTATTTCCAAGCTTCATTCCTTTGAATCAGCACGGCAAATTGTCACATGCATTCTTTCTTGGGTTTTTGTTAGTAATGAGTCAAGTTATAATGCTAATGTTGACTTGGTGTGATGGCAGGCACCTACCATGGCAGGACAGAGTAAACTCCCATTCACTGAAGAGGAGCTGACAAAGTATGGAATCAGCGTCGAGACGCGTGGATTTAGTCAGTTCATGTTCAAGCATACCATGAATTTAGATGAAGCCATCCTGGAAGAGCAGGCTGTGAGGGAGCTGGTGGACAAATGTAACCTCCAAAAGTACGTGGAAAAGGTCGGACATGCTATAGACTATAGCATGTGTGCGGACTTTTTAAGGAGCTTTGATGAAGGGAGGAGCTGTGGCACAGTCATAGCAAGGGTGGGTGACTAGGAAAGAAGGGTGCAAGTGCCCCTTAATGCAGACATTGTCAAGAAGGCTCTAGGGCTTGTGCCCAAGAAAGAGAGGCACCCAAAAAGAGATGTGTATGCCATGATGGGAGTCAGAAAAGAGGACATGCACACGGTGGATGGAATTAGTCTAGCTGACATTCCAGACCCTGCGACAAGGATGCAAGCTAAAATGGTCCACGCCCTTTTCTCGGGCCACAGATACAACGCACTAGTGAATATAATCGGGGTGCCATTGTTGGAAAGCATTGTGGTAGGAGTTTCAGAGGAGGTGTTGGAACGGCTTTGTCCAGAAAACTATAAGGAGTTCAGCCACGCTCCTGGATCCAGCCACAGCACCAGCTGGTGGGGAATCTCTGGCCTCTACCGCACGATTTGCAAGAAAAAAACCTGCCACAAAAGCCTCTACAATAAGATACGGAGGTGTCCTAATGGCAATCATCGCTATCAAGGATGCTGGCGTAGAGGAAGAGCAAGCTATGCACCAAAGCTCACCTCACCGCGAGGAAGAATGCTCGAGTGAAAAGATGGTAAGCGACGAAGGAGAGGCGGAAATACCATCCACTCAAACGGCCAAACCACAGAAGCAAATGAAGACTGACAAGAGCCAAAAGAAGAAGGAGGAAAGACTGAGTAAAGAGGAGCGAGCCGAGGTGAAGAGGGCTCAAAGAGAGTCAAGGAGGGTGGAGGAGCAACGAAGGAAAAAGGAAGAGGAAGAACTCAAAAGAGTTAGAGAAGAGTCAAAAAGGGCAGAAGAAGAGAGGTAAAGAAGGGCGGAGGAGGAAGCCAAGGAGCTAAGGATGAAAGAACTGGCTGAGTTGGCAAAGGCCACTTGTAGATATGTTGAAGAAACCCATCGAAGAGGAGAGATCAACCCTTTGAGTCCCCACCATGAGGCCGAAGCAAGTGGCAGTGTGGAAGCGGCCCTAGTGATTGTAGGCAAGGGAAAGTCCCTGTTGCACCCCCTACCTTCCTCCTTTGTGCCGGTGCCAACCAATACCACAACCGCCCCGCAACCCATGCCCTCTCTGAGCACGGCCCAACTGATGAGCATGATGCAGATGCTTGTTAGTAAAGTGGCTGAGATTGTACCAAAAATCAGAGCGAAAAGACCCGCTGCCGCAGATGCTGAGTTCAGGAAAGATCCGAAACGGCAAAAGCTAGAGGCGTCAACCACTACAGCCCCTACTCCCATGCCACTTGGTGCGGACTACGACGCTTATGTGACTGAGATCTTGGCACAGTTGGACAAGGCAAAGGAAGAAAAGAAGGTGGCCCTCGTGGAGCTGGAGAAGGAAAAGGAAACTTCGGCAGCCTTGAGGCTAGAAGTTTCAAGGCAAGGAGCCAATCGAAAAAGGGAGGTGAAAGTGCTGCAAGATCATCTGGAAGCAAAAATGAAAGAAGCCCAGGACAATGAAAGCCGCCTGAGACAAAGGTTGGAGGACGAAGAGCAAAACCTGGTGGCAGAGCAACAGAGCTTAAAGTTGCTAGTGCAGCAATATGTTGACTTGGAACAGAGAACTGCTAAACTAGAAAGGTATGGATAGTTAGCAGCTCAAGAAGGCGAGCCAAGCGAGCGGCAAGAGGATACCATAGCAAAGATATGGTATGAACTCGAGGAGCAAGACAGACTGGAGAGAGAGATAGAGTTCCTAGCACAGGAAAGGCCAGAAATCCTCGCAACAGAAGCACAAGGGCTACAACAGGAGGCACAACAACTGCAAGGTGCATTGGAGATATCCAAGCAAGACACAGAGGCCTTCATGGCCATGGCCTTCACACAAAGAAGATTGCACCTTGCGGAGATCCAAAGCCACGAGCAGCTAGCGCAAGAAAAGGTAGAACTAATTGCTGAGGTAGAACAGAGACTCAGCATTGCAAATCAAGTGAAAGAAATTGCTGAAGAATAGCTGGCTCGGAAATTCAGGGAGTGGAACCAACTCTGGGTCTTAACAAATGAACATCCAGTAGGTGGTAACCACCTTGGTAAGTGAGATGGAAGAGGGAAGAAGGAAGATGGACGAGATAGCCAACGAGTGGGAAAAGAACAACTTTGAAATGGTTAGGCAATTAATGGAACGCTTGGCAAAAGCTGAGTGTGAGAGAATGCTTGCCGAATCTAGGGCAGAAGCAGTCGATGTATGCACCAACGCACAAAGGCAAGCCTTTCTTAGCACAATACTATATGTCACCCAAGCAGAGGGCAATGATTCAGTGGGAGAAGGTAAGAAGGAAGCTAGAACTGACTACCCAAGTGCTAAGATATGGCCTTCAAGAATGGGAGCTTCCAACAGGCACAGGAATCACGAAAGAGCAGCAATTTCACTACCTGCGCTGTGCCGGCCTCTCTATTGTTGAGCTTAAGGAACTTGGGTTCAAAGAACAGGAGCAGTCAACACCACCACCACAAGTGGCCCTAGTAGTGGCCGAGCAAAATGTCGAAGAGGGTCCGGACTTGGGGCAGGATGCTGAAGAAGAACAACAAAGAATGCCCAGTCCGCCTCTACCAGACCTCCTGCCTGAAGAGCCCAAAGATGCCCACATGCCCAAGCGCATTGTGGCAGCCAGAAGAAGAAGGCAGGAACTGGCAGAGGAAGCCCAATGCAGAGCACGGTCACTGCCCAAACAATTCCCTGAAGAGCCAATGCCACTACAAGGGGATCCCAATCCTATCGATTGGCCCCAAGAATTGATCATATGGCATGACCGAGAGTTCTAGACGAGACCATTTGAGCTTTCATTTGCTTATCCACGCTCTTTGGACCATGCGTTGCCTCTAGGCATTCTAGCCAAGATCAAGGACCTGGCCAATGATCTTACAAATAGGTGGATAGAAGAAAGGAGCCTCATAATAACCAGGTGGGTGGAGGCAAGAGCTTGCAGATTACTGGCAGGACAATGTAAACAAGGTTCCCAAAAGCATCCAAGGCTACGAGGCATAGGCGAAGTGGCGGAGGAGGATTTGGGATATCAATTTTGACGCCTGGACCGCCTTCTGTAGCTCACTTCCTGAAGAATGCAATGACCCCATCTACATGCCCTACCCCCATAGGCATGGAGTTGATTATGACCGAACCATTCATGGGGATTTTGACTTTCCTAGGATATATAACGTAAATGCCCGGAGTCCTGAGGAATGCCTAGTTTTTAGAATAGAGGATCTCCTCCCATCCATCAACCGCTTCCTCGCGATTTTTCTTCTTGCCCGAATCCAGTCTTCCTAACCACCTGTAATTATCTTAGGCTTATCAAATTCCTATTAATGTAGAGATCTACAGTTGAGGAAGCCCACCTCCCTTCCCTCTTTTTTAACATCAATCTAGGGATAGATAGTAGGGCTATGACTAGATTAATGATGAGGGCAACCCTGCATCCCTCCTATTGCCTAGAAATCTTAGAGAATATGAATGATACCCGCTTCACAAGGTGCAATCATCCATTCTTGTCATCCACACCTCTGAAGGCCCAGGCCGCTATTAAAGAATATCTACAAAGTCACGCATTTCTATCCCAATGCTTGCGACCACCCGGTTTTCCAGCTGAAGGTGATAGGCATTATCCAGAATGCCTTCTTCATATGCAATTCTCCAAAAAAAAAAGAAAAAAAAGCACAAGGGCTCACTTTGCTCACTACACCTAGGGTTCACCCCTAGCCCCTCCCCCCACTTCACGCTTAGGGCACATCAAGGGCAGGACTTCCAGACCTGCCACCCTAAGTTCTGCACTGCACCTCCAACAACAAACAAACTGAGTCCTTAAGTGTGGGACATTACCAAGGGCCTACCCAAGGTTAGACCCATCTCCTAGTTCCACTGCACATGCACTTACACCACATCGTGAGACAGACACACCCCTTAGGGAGTGCACAACTTTCTCTTGCAGGCTATGATCGTGACTCAGTGATGACTGACGGACCAGCTAAGGAGGACCATCCACGACATCCGCTAATGACCATGAATTTTTCCATAAGTCGGACAAACACCACTACAGCAGCTTCAGGAGCTTTTGCATACTCCGACGGTTAAATGGACCAACATGCTTGATGTGGCCGACCATGTGCCTGCTGACGGCTACCATGACTCAACCAAATCAAGTAGATGGAAAACTCAATGATGGACCTCATATTCTCCAAATGATTACAGAGCCCTGGTTTTGACAGCCATCATAGAAGGGAAGCTACAACTGTGTGACAAATTCCGAGCATCTTCATGAAGATCAAAGCACGCAGGAATCTCTCCCAATCATCAGGAATCAAACTCCCAATCATCAGGAATCAAAGCATGCAGGAATCTCTCCCAATCATTAGGAATCAAACTCCATCACCTCTCATTCACAACAACACCTTTTGATTGTGGTCATCTACCCACCAATTCCACTTAGCAGCAACCCCAACTACCCCATTGCTCCCCACCCCAGTGCCATGGGACTAGCACTCAGCTAGGAGGGGGTACTGTTTATTGCAGCATAGAGGATCAAAAAATGGAGCAGAGGTGCAGAAAAAAATGGAAGAAGGAGATAACTGAAAGGGCACAGGACAAAGGAAGGAAAAGGTGCCCCGGATGGAGGTTAGCCCCCTGAAAATTTGAATGAGGACCTCTCCAGAAGGCCTCAGTGTCGCAAGAAAAGAGTAAAAGCACGCCATTAAATGTGAAGGCGCTCCCGAATCCTTGTAAAAGAGTGCTGGGTTCACTCTTGTGCAAATTGTATGCATTAGTTGGGAATGGGATAAGTTAGAACGGTGGGAAATAGGAAAAGAGGGCCTAGGCTAATGGCTGACCATGTAAAAAGTGGGGATGACCGCCCAAAAAGTAGGGCATGTATATAAAGTTCAAAAGTGAATGAGAAGTTGATTCTTATGTGTGGCCAAAGCTTCTTCTTCTTTTTCTCTTGTTTCTTGCCTTCTTGCTTGTGCTTGAGTGAGGGATTGAGGGAGTGTGAGGGAGGGAGGGAGTGAGTGTGTGAGAGTGAGGGATCATGGAGAAGAAGCTCTCCATCTTCTCTCTTCATCTTCTCTTCTCTTTTCTTGCGCGGCTATGGAGAATGGAGCTTGACGGAGAGGGCTTGAGGTTGCTTGAGCTTGCCACAAGGATCATGGAGCTACCGGAGTGCAATATAGAGGAGGGAACTTGATCGAGCATCAAGGTAAGCTCACTACACCCGTAAGGTAGGCATTACGCGTCAGCTATGTGAGAGGTAGCCATGGTCGGTCGGCTTGAAACGCTTGATCAATAAGCAATCCGTAGGTCTCCGGGTAGAGCTTCGTAGCTCCCCTTCAACCCATAAGGCATAGTCCCATTCCGCTCCCCTAAAACAATATAAATCAGGATTCTAACTCTACTTACTCTAGGTCTTCATAGTTTCGTTATCACGTCTTTTGAGAAAAGTTCCCAGCTAATTGGGACCACCCTTCCATAGAATGGACCCAAGTCGCGTCCGCACTTTCCTTGGGTTGCTTAGTTATCTAATTACCTACCACATTATGTTTGACATCCAAAGGTAGCTTCCTTAATTAACCAATTTAAACACAGGTTCCTTCACGTAACTTAGACACTGACATAAAAAAAAACAATGTCAAGCAAGTTCCTTTTTCAAATATTTGATCTTTATTTATCATAGTCTTGGAATACATCAAGTATCTTGCACGAAGGCTATCCCAGCAATCATCAGGACTGCTACTCCAAGTTTCGCCCGTAGACTAGTACACGGGCCTTGAGATCCCATCTCGAGTCACGTCCGCCTCTTGTGTGGGATCTGGAGGCAAGGGATTTACGGCCAGAGCCTCCCCTGGCACCCAAGCGTCCTCCGCTCCAAGCAGCACCCACGGAGAGACCTCTCATGATGGGTTCAGTCCATGTACTCGGCGTGGCTAACAACCCCCTTGGATAGGGCCAGGTAGGCAGTCGGAGGTAACTGAACCTGCCTCTCCCTCCAGGCTATTAACCTGAAGCATTAAGTGTTTGGCCTTGAATTAGTTCCTTCAGCAAAGAAGTTCAAACAATGTACCTAAGTGTACAATCATGATCATTTCTGTGGTCGTTCGTATGACCAACTGCTAAGGTGTGATTCCTTCTTCCCGAATACTCTTAGCATTCGATCCTGGATCGTTCGCAACTTGGCGAGATTCCAAGGGC
Source organism: Lygodium microphyllum (assembly GCF_053477565.2). Lineage (NCBI taxonomy): Eukaryota > Viridiplantae > Streptophyta > Polypodiopsida > Schizaeales > Lygodiaceae > Lygodium > Lygodium microphyllum. The sequence goes on from NC_141157.1 coordinate 108,016,537, forward strand.
TTGGCAAGCTAGGTTGCTTGTTTACCCTTTTTCTTTGGGTTAGGTTTTATACCCTACTGACCCCAATTATCAGTACCTTAAGTTTCCTTGTACTATAGTCAAATAGAACTTGGACAACCCCATCATCCTTGGTTGGTCAATTTGCTTCTTGGAAGTTCACAATTGCCCTAAGTTTGACAAATCAGTCCCCAAGAGAGAGAGTTGTAGTAGGGCGACTACTCAACTCTTAACGAATCTGACTTGTAATTAGAACTCGCCTTCCTTGGCCTAGGATGTAGTAGTGTCATCTTATGATTTAATTGCAATAGCATATGACCTTGCAGACTTGATGCACGAGATAGGTAGCAGTACCTATCTTGATGAATTACATCTCCTATCATATGGCAATCTTTGATTAAGGTATAGGATTTGGGAGTCCCATTGACCCCAATCCAAAACCCTAGTCCCACTAGGTTGAAGATTGATTTGGCTCTAGGATTTCTTGTGAGATTTTATCATTTGGTCCTTTAATCTTTAAGACGAGAACCCTAAGATCACGTCCTTTTCCCTTATGGACCACTTGTCCCTAGTAAGATTGTCCAATCAGACAATCCGATGATTGTCTGAAATTATCCTCTCCAAATATCCAAGGCATAGGCCTTGATTGATAATCCAACCTAGAGTTTAACCTATCAATTTATCTTGGACTAGGGAAGCATCCTTGTTCCGTAGTCTAAGGTCGTAATGATAATTTGCAAGCAACTCGCGTATGTGTGCAAGTTGAAGAAGGCACTCTATGGGCTCAAGCAAGCACCTAGAGCATGGTCTGATAAGATCAGAGAGTATCTTGTCAATATTGGCTTTTATGTTTCTGATGCTGATCACTCACTTTATGTGAGAAAGGAAGATGTAGGTTTGGTCATATAGTCATCTATGTGGATGACTTGATTATTACAGGTGATAGTGATAGTGGGATTGTTGAAGTCAATGACTTTTTGAAGAAGAAGTTTGAGATGAAGGATTTAGGTGAGCTAAGGTACTTCCTTAGCATTGAGGTGATCAGATGTGATGATGGTATATGGCTGTCCTGTCAAGAATCGCGTGGTGGGGGGACTTGCTCAAGATGCTGCATCGATCACACACAGAATGCACAAGGAGAAGCTCACTCAAGAGACAAGAAGAGAGATGGAGGCCAAAACGTTTTCTTGCTGATTTCTTCTTCTTCTTCCACACACTTTACAATGTACACAAAGTATAGATAAGATACAACATAAAGGAAAGTGGCCTACTAAGTCAAACAATGCATAACCGACTACACTAGTCGACTGGCGCTATAACTATGCCAGCTGTAAATAGGTGTAACAACCTGAATATAATAAGTAATGAGTCAGTGGCCATGTGTGAGTCATAATGACCACCGAGGTGCTAAGTGTAGATGTGTGGACCCATCTAACCAGGCGGTCCATCATCAATGTGCGCATGTGTTGAGCTTGTCATCTCAACACTTCCCCTCAAGCTCAACTGCATCTCTGCAACTCCAAGTAAGCTTCGAAACTTTTGAAGCTTTTCTGTACCCAACGCCTTCGTGAAGATGTCAGCTATCCGATCCTGTGTGCTAACATACACCAAGTCAATCTCACCTGCTAGTACCTTCTCACTCACAAAGTGGTAGTGTACCTTAATGTGTTTTGTCCTGGCATGGAACACAGGGTTCCTAGCCAACTGTATACTGCTCATGTTGTCACAATAAATGACAACTGGACCTTCCACCTACACATCCAAATCAGCCAATAGCTTTTGCAGCCATACTACCTCACACGCTGTAACAACAGCACCTCTATACTCAGCTTCTGTACTCGACAAAGCAACTGTAGATTGTTTTTTGCTGCTCCATGCAACTGCTGCACTACCAAGAGAGAATATGTATCCGCTGGTAGATCTTCTATCAGACATACTACCAGCCCAATCTGCATCTGTGTATCCAAACACCTGTATATCTATACCTACCTCATAGAAAAGTCCATAACGTAGTGTGGACTTCACATATCTCAATATGCGTCTGACTGCATCCAAATGTGGCTGTCTAGGTACTTGCATAAACTGACTCACAAGACCAACAGTGTAGCTCAAGTCTGGCCTTGTAATGGTCATGTAGATCAAACTCCCCACTATCCTCATGAACATAGTAGGGTCTTCTGTCTCATCCCCAACATTAGCACTCAACTTTACATTCTGCTCCAACGGGACTGAAAGTGGTTTGCATGATGTCATACCATACTTGGACAACATATCCAAGCCATACTGTCTTTGGGACAGCCATATACCATCATCACATTTGATCACCTCAATGCCAAGGAAGTACCTTAGCTCACCTAAATCCTTCATCTCAAACTTCTTCTTCAAAGAATCCTTGACTTCAGCAATCCCACTATCACTATCACCTGTAATAATCAAGTCATCCACATAGATGACTATGATGACCAAACCTGCATCTCCCTTTCTCACATAAAGTGAGTGATCAGCATCAGAAACATAAAAGCCAATATTGACAAGATACTCTCTGATCTTGTCAGACCATGCTCTAGGTGCTTGCTTGAGCCCATAGAGTGCCTTCTTCAACCTGCACACATACGTGGGATGCTCTAAATCTTTATAACCTGCTGGCTGATCCATATACACTTCTTCGTGCAAATCACCATGCAAGAAGGCATTCTTCACATCCATTTGCTGCAACCTCCAGCCTTTGGCTACTACCAAAGCAATCACACATCTGACAGTTGCCATCCTAGCAACTGGACTGAAGGTTTCATCATAATCTATGCCATATGTCTGGGCATAGCCTTTTGCAACCAGCCTAGCTTTGTACCTACTAATAGAACCATCTACATTGTGCTTAATCTTATAAACCCACTTACATCCAATGGCTTTCTTGCCCTTCGGCAATGATACTAGATCCCAAGTCTTATTGGCCTCTAATGCAGCCATCTCCTCATCCATTGCTGCATCCCAATGAGCATGACCAACAGCCTCCTCAAAACATGTGGGCTCAACATCCTCAACTAGTTTCACCATATAAGCATAATGGTGAGCTGCATAACCTTCAAAACCAAATCTTTTAACAGGGTATCTGACCCTGCTAGATCTGCCTGTCACTGGATCACTCAATGGAGTCTTTGCATTAACGCGTGCTCTCTGCACACGTGGAGTCCTCATTGAAGGAATGCCAAGCTCATCATCCAAGCTCTCTGAGCCACTGGAGTCTCCATCAAGAACTGCATTTTCTTGAAGAATATGCTACGAGATGACCTTCTTGCATAAGTACACATCCTAAAGCAAGTGCGCTAGCATCAGTTACCACTTCAAACTCCTTACTAAGATCAGGAAGTTTCAGGATGGGTGTTGATACAAAGCTTTGCCTTAGTTTGTCAAAGCTAGTCTGTTCAGCAGGTGACCATACAATTGCTACTTGCTTCTTTAGTAGATCAGTCAGAGGTGCTACAATCAAAGCATAATCTTTGATGAAAATTTTGTACCACCCTGTCAGCCCAAGAAAACAACGTATTTCTTTGACAAAAGTTGATGTTGGCCATTCCAGAATGTCTTTGACCTTCGTTGGATCTACTGAAATTCCTTCTGCTGATACAATGAATCCCAGATATTCAATCTGTCGCTTGAAAAATGCGCACTTCTTCTTCTTGGCATAAAGCTTGTGTTCTCTCATTGTTTCAAGAACAATGCAAAGCTAGGGTTCATGATCCTTTCCATGTTTTGAGTCGACTAGGGTATCATAAAAAAAGACGAGCACGACGTCATCAAGATAGGGCCTAAAGATATTCTGCATTAACCTGTTGAAGGTAGCAGGAGCATTCGTCAGCCCGAATGACATCACTAGGAATTCGAAGTGTCCATACCTTATACTGAATGCAATCTTCGAGATATCTTCTTCTTTGATCCTTATCTGATAATATCCAGATTTGAGATCTATCTTTGAGAAGATCTTTGCCCCTTGAAGACGGTCAAGTAATTCATCTATTCTTGGAATGGGGTATTTATTTTTGATGGTTGCTTGGTTCAACCCTCTGTAGTCAATGCATAGGCGAAGCATTCCATCTTTCTTCTTTTGGAACAATACTAGAGCTCCCCATGGAGAACTGCTAGGATGGATGTAGCCTTGGTCTAACAGTTTCTTGAGTTGCTCTTTTAGTTTGATAGCTTCTGGGATGGACATCTTATATGGCCTATTTGCGACCGGTGCAGCTCCTGGCACAAGTTTGATTTCGTGGTCGACTTTCCTTTGGGGAGGAAGTTCCATCAGATCTTCGGGGAATACGTCCACGTATTCCTTTAACCATGAAGGTTCTTCTCCAGATTTCGGATTCTGATCTAGCTTATTCAGCTTAATCAGATAGACATGTAGACCCTTTTGAACACTTTTTATTATCAGTGTTGCTTTTGCCAATTGTATTTTTGGCTTACCAGCCTCACCTTGAGTAAACATTCCCACCTAGTGAGCCAAAATACAGAAGTTTGCTTCCCACCTAGTAGGAATTTTACCTTAGCAGTTTGCCTAGTACAAGTGACCTCACGACCATTTGATAATTCCACAAGTAAAGTAGGTGCATCTATTGTGGCTATCCCTAATCTTTTTGCACAAGTTGGTGAAATGAAGGAATGTGTACTACCACAGTTAATCAAGATTTTGAAGCCTTTACCTTGATATTCTGATGGAGTTTGAATCACTAAGAATTGGCGATTCGGACCCTTTTTGTGAAGAGTGGCGTGAACCGTTGCCCTCTCAATGTCAATATCCATGGTTGGATCTTCTTCATTGTCCAGCTCCTTGATGGAAACATTGGAGGTTCTCCCTCTGGCCTTAACTCTGGTTCCTTGGCCATGAGCGACTCTATTTTGACCTTGGAATTGCCCTTGGCGATGTCCTCTGCCAAGCTTGGGACACTCCCTCTTGAAGTGTTCGGGCTTGTTGCAATAGAAGCAATGTGGGTTGCGATCATTCTTTGTGTTGGAACAAAGTTTTTGACAGCATTGACTCTAGCTTTCTTTCTTTGGCCCTGATTCTGACCCTGTGCTCTCTTAGTCTGAGCCTTAGACATGTCCTTATTTTGATCCTTGTAAGGCGAAATCCTGTTGTTCCTTGGTTTGGTCTGCACCTCCTGTATTATTGGAGCAGCTCGAATGAGTGCATCTTGTAGGTCTGTTGGGTGCATTGATTCCAATCGAGTGTTTATGGGTGGATTCAACCCAATACAAAATTTTGACACCTGCTGTGTCATATCCATTGGAGGTGCATACTTTAGGAGTGAGATGAACTTCGAATAATATGCTTCAAGGGATAATCCTAGCTACTTCAAGTCATATAATTCATTCATCTTTTGTGTGCGGTAGGTAGGTGGCAGATACCTCCCTTGCACATCTTCCTTAAGCTTATCCCAAGTGACTGACCCCTCCAAGATCGCTTGGTCTCTGTGCCATTGTTTCCACCAAAGTCTCGCTTCATCTGTTAGCTTAAGTTTGGCGAGCATGGCTTGGTTAGCAAGTGCAATTCCTGCTGCCCCAAAATAGTCCTCCATGGACTCAATCTAGATCTCGGCGTCGGCTTGAACAATCCTTCCCTTGCCATCAAACTCGGGTGGCTTAATTTGTTTTGAGAAGGAATTTCTTCTCTTGAACCGCAGCTGGGCTTAGTGCAAGATTCAGATTTGGAACCTGCGCTTGGGGTTGCGTTTGAACAATAAGATTCTTTATGTTAACATCTTATCATACGTTCTCATATTACGTTAATATGACTAGCACAATTTTTTAGCTAAGAGATTTAATCACTTAACACCTTAGTTAACATTTATGTTCAAGATAGACAATCGTAAAAAGTCTTATTTATTCATGAAGGCATAACCCCTTGAGTACATTTATTTTGGATAAGTAGGACAAGCTGATTGATACATCAGCTAGGGGAAAATAGGATTGTGTTACAATCAACTACAGGGAGACGAAATAATAATATGGAGTGGGGTCATGGATTTTCAGGAAATGGTAAGTCATAGGAAGCTTGGGGTATCCCTTCCTTTGATACCCGTTCTTCTCATAGTGCCCTAACACTTTGTCAGCAGAGATCACTTGGGTCACTTTTTTATAGACATACTTATTCTGCTTGATTTGCCGACCACCAACATGCAAAGTTGCGTTTACGCAAGCTTCGACAAACATGAACAGCTTCACGATCTTTAAATCCTCCATCCACTTGATTCTCTTCAAGTTGGTCTAAAAGAAAAACTCATGGATGCATAGCACATGTTTGCCAAAATATTGACCTATGATTGAGCAAAAGTTCATTTGCTATAGATTACAGTGGCTATCTCAGGGAAAGGTTGTGTGAGGAAATAATAAATCTCTTGGATCAAAAAGATAAAAAGAGAGGACTATGTTTCTTTGTTCCTTATGTGTTAGACAATGCATTCTGGGGTCAATTTCTAGGGTGTAGGAGAGCTGCAGAGGCCACAACATTTAGCTAGTGGATGCCCTCTATGTGTGTAAATCAAGATGAAGTAATCACCTATGTATAGGAAGCTCCTTGTGCTTGGGAAAACTGTTGGACTATAGTTTGAAACTTATGTCTACAAATGCATTAGTTAGATAAACCATTTTGTATCATTTAGACGCTCCTGGCCGTGAGGCCATGAGGGTTATTTGGTGTGTGTAGGAGGTGGCTGCAGCAGCTGATAGAGCTAGTGTTGGGCCCATTTTCGGTCCCAACATTGAGATCTTGCCTTACAGGTAGAGGGGTCGACGTACTCATACTCCCCCTCATTTCTCACTGTCCTTGAACCAAGTGCGATACAAGTTGGCTATCTAGCATAAATACTTGCTCAAAGATTGACATTAGTTAACCCTAATAAGAGACCCTAGTTTACTTAAAAATCAAAATTCAGGTTGATTCTCATGGGAATGGCCAAGACCTTCCATTGCGAAGTGGACTCAAGAGAGTCTAGGCAACAAACCTCATTTATTCAAATGAGTATTAAGCAACGTTACCTAGAAAATCATCTTGATGGACCACTAAATCATGCCTCTAAGAATGTCTCAAGCAGGTACATCACACGTGTGGTATCAGAGAAAAATGGAATTAATGTATTATATGAAAAATTGTTTGTGACCTTATTTAAGAACATGTTCAATGCAAAAAACAATTCACCCTTTAACTATCGGTGGAATCTCCTTTAGAATAATGAAGATGGGCAAAAATTATTGATATTTTGAGCAATGTTTACCTCAGTGATGCATTTCCCTGATTTTGGTTGGTGGGATTGCTTCATGAGGATCTTGGAACGTATGTACAATCCTTTCCCGCTGTATTGCAAGCTTTGATGGACATGAAGCAAAGTCTATTGCTTCATCAATGCCGATCGACTTGCTTACCTTAAAAATACCTTAAAAGAATCATGTGGATGGAAGACCTTAAGTTGCTCAAGCTAGTCATCTTTGATGAATCATGCCTAAATCCTATCCTCAACATAGGTGGAGAACAAGTTCACTAGAACTGTTATCTTTATAGGTCAAGTGCTACATATTTTAGCTACTTGCTATAAATCATGCACTCAAATTATAGAGATACTATTTTCTTGGTATAAATTTTACCTTAATCAACGACCATAAAAGTTTCAAATGGATCTTTACTCAACCTGACCTAAACATAAGGCAACGATGATGGATTGAAATCTTGCAAGAGTATGACTTTGAGATCAAGAATAGACCAAGTAAGGAGAATGTTGTTGCGGATGCCCTAAGCTGGAAAACATTTCTTGACATCCTTATCTCAAAAGAACCCTCCAAGGCAAGATCTCTAATAACCATGGTATCAATGCCTAGTAATCCAACCATAGAAATGGCTAAGGAGGAAGCAGGTAAGGACCCAATGTATCACAGTAGATGGTAAAAGAAGTCCTATCCAAGGAGATAGACCCTAAGTTCAAGTTCAAGTATATGAGCTTCTCTACTTCAAGATGAGAGTATGCATCCCAAGAAGTTAAGACCTTAAAAAGAATATACTTTAGAAAGCCCATGATTCTCCTTTCTCAGGACATTTGGCTATGAAAAGACTATAAACACTGTAAGATTCATTGGGAAAATCTCAAAGGAGATGTGCTTAAATATGTCACTAAATACCTGAGCTACCAATGATTGAGCATGTCAAGATGCCAAGAATGCTCCAACCACTTGATAACCCACAAATGAAGTGGGAATTTATCATGATGGATTTTGTAGTTGGATTACCCTATGTCCAAGGAGGATATAACTCAATTCTAGTCATTGTGGATATGCTAACTAAGGTTTCTCATGTTATGCCAATGAAAACCAACTACAAGGCTTCAGATATTGCAAGGATATTTGTGAAGGAGATCTTTCGACTACATGTTGTACCCAACTTTGTTTCAGCACCACCTATCATCCCCAAAATGATGGGCAAATTGAGGAGTCAACCAAGTCATTGAAGACATACTTAAATCTTACTACTGTAAGGCCCACAGAGTTCAATCTTAAATATATGTATGTATCAAGTGGGTTCAACATAAGGGATTTTTATAATACCATTTTTACACATTTTTTTAGATACAAAAGGATCCCATATAAAGGGATTACTTATAGATTGAATAGAAAAGGGTTATGTCTTATTAAGGGAAAATTCACATATAAGGATATTTATAAATAGGCCTTGAACACACCTGATATAGAAGGTATACATATAGTGAATTCCTTGGATTGCAAGGAATCTAAGTGAAGGATACAAAACCTACCTTTGGTGGATTTTTCTTACAATGCATCCTATCATTAAAGCATCTAGATGACTCCATTCCAAGCTTTGTATGGGCAAGAATTCCTAACCCAACTAAACTTTTCTAACCCTATCTAAAAAGTAGAAGCTTCCAAGAAGATGTTGGAAGAGTTGGATAAATAAGTTAAGGCTATCAGACAACATATCTAGGCTGCCATGGATTGACAAAAAGCATATGCTAACCTAGGAAGACAAGAATGGATCTTCAAGAAAGGAGACATTGTTTTTATTCTTGTTCATTCTAAGAAGAGTTTCTTATCCTTTGGAAAATTCAAGAAGCTAAGCCCAAGATACTGTGGACCATAAAAGATTCTCAAATATTTGGGACTCAATGCTTATAAGTTGCAACTTCTTTAACACTTAAAGATTCACGATATATTTTGTGTTAGCCTTCTAAAAGGTTATGTACACAATTTTGATCATGTTCTTGATTATCAACAAGTTGTAATGCCAAGCCAAGGATTCCTTGGGCTTCAACCTAATAGAATAATGGATGTAAGGGAATGCATCCTTAGAAACATGACCATTAGGGAATATCTCATCCAATGGAAATACTATCCTAAGGATAATGCCACTTGGATGGACGAGGATACCCTCTATAAACAACACCCACAGTTTCTTTTATTATGAAGAACTCGGACCTAATAAAATCTTAGAAAGTGCTTCATGAGATGTGATAAACCCTACACTTGTAATAAGAGTTGCTTTATAATGTCTATTCAACCTTGTCCCTATAATCTTAAAAACTTCCAATGATGATTGTAGTCAAAGTAGCATAGTAGAAGCCTTAATGATTCCTAACCCACCAGTTCTATGATACAACTTCTACTTGAAACTAATAACCCTAAGTTCCCTCAAGCTAAGGACATCTTGATCTCTCTAAGGGGGAAAGGATGTAATGTCCTTAGTCTTTTGGGAACCCTCACATAAAAGAGAACATGGGGGGAGATTAAGTAAGGATTATAACCTTATGAAAAAATTTGAAAATAAAAGGAAAAAAATCGTGAATAGACTATTGAACCAATCAAGCAGCGCTACAAAACTAATCACCATCAAACTCGTTGCCATCAACTGTCTTAGACTGATTGCCATATCAATCAAAAAATTGAACGTCTCATAATCAACCTCAGATGCATCAACGAGAGGGGAGGGAGAGCTCCATCGACGAGAGGGGAGGGAGAGCTCCATCGACAAGAGGGGAGGGAGAGCTCCATGACAGCAAGACAAGTAGAGGAGTAAACTGATAGCCAAAGGCTATAAAGCCTTAGCCTTAGCTTAGACTAAGGGCTCTTTTTAGCCTTTCACCCCACTAATTGCTACACACAAAGAGAGAGAGAGAGAGAGAGAGAGAGAGAGAGAGAGAGAGAGAGAGAGAGAGAGAGAGAGAGAGAGAAGAGAAGAAGTGGTAAAGAAGAGAAGAGAGAAAGAAGAGAAGAGAAGGAGGAGAAGGAAGAGGAGAGGGAGAAGAGAAGGAGAAGAAGAGAGAGGATAAGAGAAGAGGTGAAGAAGCAAGGAAAGGTAAGAGGAGAAGGAAAGAAGAGAGAGTGAAAGAAGGAGACAAAGAGTGAGAAGAAGAACAGCAAGAGGAGGTCATTGTCAACAACCCCAAGATGTACTCCTTCCATCTACGAAATTCCACCCTATTATGTTCAAACTCGCGAGGAATTCCTATAGCCATTCAAGTCTCCTAATCAAGACCCTCAAAGCTAGGGCACGCGAACTCCCTACTCATGATAGCCACAAAGAGACGTTATTCCAAAGCGGGGTGTATGGGAGCTACGAATACGGTCGCAAACATGGTCGATACACCATACATGAGAGCGGAATTTTGATGTCAAGAAGTGCTTAAAAATAGCTAAAAATTACGAATATCAAGGGAAAAATATTCAACGTCGAAGGCGGCGGCTCAATCTAGGACGATTTTAAGCGTCAAGTACTTTGAAGGCGCCTGTGCGACACTTCTGGTTTTTTAGTAATTTTTTCGTGTGACTGTGTCAGTCCATGGAGCTGCTAGTTAGTGCAGGATGCCAAGACGAGCTCACAGAAATTTTCAAAACTGAATTCAGAGGCCGGACGCGCAAAGGGCCAAAAGACTGGCCATAATTGAAAGGGTGGCCAAGGAGGGGGCCAAAGGAGGTGCCTCTTGGGACCCCCTACCCCCCAAAAATTCAACGAAAAGGAGGAGGGCATCATGTAGATCAGCCACGGCAGGAAAAAAGGCCTCCTCCCCCCCCCCCCCCCCCCATGGATGAGATTTATGGCTGTAAGTAAGCCATAGCAATGACAAGGCAAGGCTGCTCCACTACTTCTTCGCTCCGTATCATCGTCCTTCGTGCGCAAAATGGTGGACTGTAGAGAGAGAGAGAAAATCAGTCTTTCTCTCTCCTCCCTCTCTCTCCTCTAAGGGCAGATTCATGTGGGAAGAAGAAGGATTTGACGGATGCTTGTCCAACCGAGATGGGATTGCTTCGTGATGCAAGAGGAGGGTAGATTGCTAATTCCGGACTGTCATGGACATTAATGGCTCCTGGAAATCAGTCTCGAGACATGGCAAATAAAAACCCACAACTCGCAAAGAACGGTAATTTTATTTTTACAAAGGAAATTGATGTTTTATGCAATTTGCTTCATGAATATTTGTTCCCATGGGATGATTATGCATTATGTTGTTGTTTTCTATGAGTTTGATCAGTTTATGCTCAGAAAACCAAAAAATCATAAGTGTTGTGAGACTGAAATTAATGGTGTAAAACTCGTAAAACACGCGAAATAGGGGAAAATTAGGTGTTTTTGATATATAAATGGAAAATATAATGAGACACACCAACTAAATTTGTGTTTTTGCTGCAAATGAACCTAAGGGCCATAGCCCACAACTCATTTTGTATTTTTAGTTATTTAATATTGTGAAAAATACAAGAAAAATAGGAAAAATGGGTAAAAATAAGGGAAAAATAGGTTTTGAGTGTGCGAAAAATACTAAAAAATAAGATTCATGTTTGTTAAGGTTCAGATATTGTTGCTGATATTAAAATTTAGCATAAGAGAATTGGTTATGTGAATTTGTAGCGGTCGAAAGATATGTAGTCAAAATATATTTTGTGGATGGCTTGCCTAAGTTTAGAGTTGATAGGATGCATAAAGTATGTGAAGCATGTCAACTTGGAACAATATAAAAATGCTTGAAATAACGATTGCAATATGTATGGGGGGTCTGAAGTATGAGGTTTAGCCTCAGTTCAGCCCTACCTTTATGTTTTAGTGAGTTTTTATTGCTTTTCATATAATAAAAACATGGAAAATATTACCCTAAACCTATGCACCGTGCACAATCTAAACGACGAGGGGATAAAGAGAATGAGAGTGGTGTTTAAGTGCTGAGAGAAAGAAAAGGCTGATTGTTTTCATCTATGCATATCATATAGATTGATCGTTAATTTAAAATAAGGATCTAGTAGCACGAGGTCTCCTCGGTGCTAGGTTCGTGCAACGTAGCAATTACGCGTCAGAGAAATTCATTGAAAGAATGCTTTTGCACTAAGCACAATGCTGATTTTTCTTTGTTTGAGCACATGGACATTCACAATTTGCATGAAGCATAAAATGATAAAAGGTATTAGACAATACCTCCTGGATGCATAGCACTTGTATTCTCTAGATCGTGACCAACGTTGAGTGAGTAAGGTTGTCCCAAGCTGTAGGCTAGGCATTGGGTCTAAGGGGAAAGTAAAGTGAGGTATGGTACATCCTGGAATGAAATAATTGGTACCTTGAGAGGACTATGTGCAAAGTGTTATATATGTTTAACGACGCATCGAGGGGCCAATCCCCAAGATGTAGGAGAGTCGCAGTGAGGTAGCGATAGTCAGCCATGGGAGGACCTCCTACGTTTGTACTTCGTGCCATTTGGCAATGTGCTGGGACTCCCTCTGAGGAGTGTGAGGGAGTAGAAGCATGATTACAAATGGCCTACTCCTCTCGAATGAATGTTAATGGGGGTTTAGTACCTAGTGGCAATCCACCATTGACGAATGGAAGTCAAGGGATGCCCATGACTAACCCTATTGGGAGAGGGAGTATGGTTTCGAATGTACCTTTATTACCGGCTCCTCCCAGTGTGACTATGCCCATGGCAAGTCAGTTGGCTCCATCAAATGTTGGAGGCCAAGTTTCAAATTCGAATGTTGTTCCTATGGGTCAACAGCCAATGCCAAATCAGATTGTTAGGCCAATGGAACGACGAGTTGACGATCGAGGCTACGAGTCGAGTGCATCTAATGTCCTTGGCGAAGTTAAGGATATGATGAAGCATTATACCGATATGATCTCTGAGCAATATCGACAAATAGCCGTCGACATTAACTTCTTAAAAAAGCAACAAAATTTGATAGGGAGTCAACACCCTGAAGAGGGTGGACCCTCTAGATTCAGTTGTAAATGGTATGGTGGACATCACTTCCCCAGAAACTGTCCAAATGTGAAATGTGACATTTGTGGAAAGTCGGGCCATCTAGCTACTACCTGTTGGAGTAAGATTAGTTCTCTCCAACAAGGGAGTAAACAACCAGGCCATGTGAATCATAGAGCGCAAGGAAATAACTTGCAACAAAATGATGCACCAAGACAAATATTGCAGAGGGGAAAAACAAATATAGAAGAGTTACCACAAGGCAACGGAGTCAGCCTTATTGAGGCTGTACGAGTCAATGATGCTGAAACCTCTAACTTAAGAGCCGTGACAAGAGGCCAAAAGGCTAAAGAGGTTGACAAAGATAATACAAAACCGGTTGAGACAAACCCTAAAAAAGGGGATAAGGGGACGCAAGTCCAGAATTCTGGCATAGAAGGAGGACCGCTAAAGCCGGTTGACAGAAAAGGCGACTCTAAGAAGGATGAGGAGATGCCAAGAAAGAAGGCAAGAGCTAAGAAAGAAGCACCGAAACCGGTCCAAATACCAAAAGAGAGGATGGTTTGGCGAGAAAAGAGAGCTTTGGCTACTTATCACGACTTTGATTTAGCGAGTTCTCTTTGCGAAGTTAAACGAGATGTAAACCTCTTGCAATTGATCAAATTATCTCCAGGAGTACGCAAGGAATTTAAGAAGATCCTGCGTATCGGGTATATTGTAGAACCCTTGGGCATAGCAGGAGTAGGGGAAGATTGGTTTGACCATGCTGAAAAGAATTGCCCTAGGGTTCCAGCTTATGTAGATGGAATATTAGTGGAACATGCCATTGTAGACACTGGATCCTCCGTCAACATCATGAGTTCAAAATTAATGGAGAGGTTGGGTCTAGGCATCCAGAAAGATAGCTCCACCCTTCTGAGAATGGCTGATGATAGTTTAAGACAACTAGAAGGTTGCGTTACTAAGGTCCATGTTATAGTTGCAAGTGTAGAATGCTTCTTGGACTTTAGGGTGATAAGATTCGCAGGACGCCCTAGCTATCGAGTTTTGCTAGGTAGGCCTTGGATCTTACGAACAGATTGTCAAGTCGATATACTCGTCGGTCGAGTGGTTCTAGGTAGAGGTGCTAATCGAGTAATAGTCGATGCTTATCCTGAGTCTCCTCAAAGTGAGAGAGCTCCTTTATCTTCTACAGAATTAGAGACAGCAGACGATCCATCTGGTAGTGAGACGTCATCCAGTGATGAATCTAAAGAGGGGTCCACTACATAGGATATCTATCAAATAACTCTAAATGAGCTGATAGAGCCTCAAGATAGGATAAGAGATGGGGATGTGATTAAGTTAGACCTTGGCACGTCGACTGATTCGCGGCCAATTAAATTAGGTTCTATGCTCAGTTCAGCAGAAAGGGAGGACTATGTGTCCCTAATTCAAGAATTCCGCGATATCTTTGCCTGGAGTTATGACGAGTTGAGAGGTATTCCTCCCAGCCTGGCTGTTCATACTATTCCTGTAAAAGAAGGCAGTCGTCCTGTGCGTCAAAAGGTAAGGCATATGCCTTTTGAATTGAGGGACGGGCTGTTTGAAGAGTTGTAGAAGTTAAGGAAAGCTGGTTTAATCTTCCCTGTACAACACACAGAATGGTGTTCACCCGTTGTTATCACGAAGAAGAAAAACAACTAGATCCGACTATGTGTAGACTTTAGAGAGCTGAATAAGCAGACAGTTAAGGATTACTACCCGTTGCCATTTATTGACCAGATTTTGGATCAATTAGCGGGTAGGGAGATATATTCGTTCATGGATTGCTTTGCAGGATATAACCAAATGGCAATTGCAGAAGAGGACAAGTTGAAAACAACTTTTATTACTGTCTTTGGTACTTTTGCGTACCATGTGATGGCCTTTGGGTTATGCAATGCACCTGGATCATGGCAACGAACAGTAGACAAGACCTTTGGTGACATCTCCCCAGATGAGTTGAAAGTATTTATTGATGACCTGGGGTCAGCCACTGTAAGGGAAATGATATTGGTAATTTTGAGAAAGTGCTTTGAGTGCTGCAGACAATTTTGTATCACTCTTAACCCATGGAAGTGTGTCTTTGGAGTACCTTATGGTCTATTGCTGGGCCATGTGGTCAATTCAGTAGGGATAGAAACTGACCCTGAAAAGATCAAGGTCATAGTTGCTATGAGTCCACCACGCACTCCGAAAGAGGTTCATAGCTTTCTGTCATCGATAGGGTATTATCGGACGTTTATAAATGCCTAGGCAGAAAAAACGTTGCCACTAACGAATTTATTATCCTATAACTGTCTATTTGCATGGAGTGATGCTTGCAAAATATCATTTGAGGATGTGAAACAGGAGCTAGTAAAAGCACCCGTTTTAAAAGCACCTAAAGGAGGCGAGGTGTTCTATATATTTTCAGCAGCCACCATGCATAGTATCAGCTCTTGTTTAGCCCAAATTTGGGAGGATAAATGGTACCATCCGATAGCTTTTGCTAGCCGGGAATTGGGCATTTCAGAGATCAATTATACCTAGATGGAGAAGTTGTGTCTTGCGATGGTCTTTGGGACTAAGAAATTCAGGCACTACATCCTCTATGAAAAGGTAGTATTCTATACGAAGGCGGAAGGACTTAGACTGCTTATGAACAAGCTACAGCCACCTGATCGTTTGGCAAAGTGGTTAAACACTTTGCAGGAGTTCGTTATGATATCAAGAGTAAGCCACCAAGGTTGCAGGGTATTGTGGAATGCCTTGTGGATTTCGGGGAGCTGAAAGAGACTTTGGCTGAAGAAAGTGATATTGAGGAAATGTTTAAAATTGATACAGCTTCTATTCCATCTTGGTATGCTGCTATTACGCATTATCTATCAACAGGAGAGACGGGAGCTGGTTTATCAAAGTCTGAAAAGAGGAAAATCAAACAACAAGCTTTGAAGTTTTCTTTGATCGCAGGGACACTCTATCGGCAAGGTGTTGATGATATCTACCGCCGATGTGTGATTCCTGACGAGGTTCCTTTTATCTTGGAGGAGTGCCATGACTGCATGTGGAGGGTACTTTGCGGGACGGTTGACGGCGCAGAAAGTGTTAAGAGCTGGATATTGGTGGCCGTCTATCTTCTAAGATTCTTTTGAGTATGTAAAGAAATGTGATACCTATCAGAGACATGACAGTAGAAAGAATAGGATAAGTGGGACAGTAGAGAGAATAGGAAACGCCCACTTACGCCTATCATGGCTATCCTTCCATTCGAGAAGTGGGGCATTGATTTTGTGGGTCCCATTATCCCGTTGTCTACTACCCAAAAGAGGTACATTATGGTAGCCACTGATTATTTTACAAAATGGTCAGAAGCGCGGGCGACGAGGCAGGACAATGCAAAAGAGACTACAAGTTTCCTGTAAGAGCTGATTATCTGCCGCTTTGGTCCACCGAGAGAATTAGTGTCAGACCGTCGAACCCATTTTCTAAATAAGGTGATCAAAAGCTTGACTGAGGCTTGGCAAATCAAGCACAATAAAACGACTCCTTATAATCCACAAGCGAATGGGCAAGTTGAAAGTACTAATAAACAGCTTGTGGGTATCTTGTCTAAGATAGTCTCTGAGAAGAAACGAGACTGGGACAAGAAGTTGTATGTGGCAGTATGGGCGTATAATACTACGTTCAAGCGAGCTACCGGCCATACTCCATTCAAATTGGTTTATGGGAAAGAGTGTGTGTTACCCCTTGAGATTGAATTGCCGACCATATGGTTTGCAATTAACCATTCTTTGGGAGATAAGGATTCCCTTTTTGAATGTTTCACGACTATAGCCCACCTGGATGAGCTGAAATTGCAGAGCCTATTACACCAGGAGGTAGCTAAACGTTGAATGAGGCAATTGCATGACCTTAGAGCGAAGAAGTACACCTTTAAAAAAGGGCAATTAGTCCTCTATTACGATGCCCGTAGGGAGCTGTTTCCAAGGAAGTTGGAACCTAAATGGGATGGCCCCTACAAGATTGTTAGGTTAGAGAAGATTTTCGTTTCTTATTGGGGACCGGCATCCAAGGCATGAAGTCCCAGGTTTAGGTTTAGTATGTTTGAGGGAGGTCTGGGTAGTCGTTGCCTCCTGTAAAGACATTGTCAAGCATTGAAAGACTTGTTTCAGACGGAAGTCCTAGTGACCCTGTTTTGCTAGCCTACTAGGCGGCTGTTCTAGGAGTTCTTGTTAGTTGTGAGGCCGTTAGGGAAGCCTGCAGAAGGAACATAAAGATGATAAAGGGAAAAAAAAACCATGAATATCTTAAAGATAATAAATATATACGAAGGTGTGTAAAAAGGGGTTCTAACCCCTATAAAAATTGAAGAGGAAAGAAAGGAAAATTTATGAGCAAATGATCATTGCCTTGCGAAGGCCTGGTAGGTTCCTGGGGACGAACCAGACCCGAGGTTGATGCCTTGTCTTCCTAGGGGTGGCATCTTGCTAGGGAAGAAGAAACTAAGGAAGGTTGGAGCAAAAATAAAAGTGAGCGTTAGAAAAGGATTAAGTGTCGCCTTGCGAGGGCTTGGTAGGTTCTTGGGTACCGAGACAGGTCCTGAGGCCGATGCCCTATTCTCCTTGGGTCACTACACTTAGCTCCCTCCTTTTTACATGCCCAAGTATGGAAAAATAAAAACCCTAAAAGAAGAAATGTATTAAAAGAAAATACTTCTTGATCAGGCTATAGGAGTCCTCGTCTAGTAGGAGCTCCTGGTGTGGTGTCCTTAGTTAGGTAGGTAGTTCAGACCACCACTTAGGGCAACCTCTTTGATAGTCCTTTTTAGTTTGGCCGTGTTGGAGCAGTCGGTTAGTGACTCGCTACAAACCTTCTATCAGATTATGCTAGGCCTACTCCTTGTGGATGTCATGCCTTGGTTCGGTCAGGGGTAGGATGAGCATTGTACTGTGTTTAATATGTATCTATTTTGTATCAGCTTGATGCTTACTTTGGTTGTTTTGTGCAGATCTACTGTGGGATTCGACGGGCTGAGTCGCCCTATCCTGTGGTCGCCAATGAGAGCGGAATTTTGATGCCGAGAAGTGCTTAAAAATAGCTAAAAGTTACGAATATCAAGGGAAAAATATTCAACGTCGAAGGCGGCGGCTCAATCTAGGACGATTTTAAGCGTCAAGTACTTTGAAGGCGCCCGTACGACACTTTCAGATTTTTATTAATTTTTCCGTGCGACTGTGTCAGTCCGTGGAGCTGCTAGTCAGTGCGGGATGCCAAGACGAGCTCATAGAAATTTTCAGAACTGAATTCGGAGGCCGGACGCACAAAGGGCCAAAAGACCGGTCAGAATTGAAAGGGTAGCCAAGGAGGGGGCCAAAGGGGTGCCTCTTGGGACTCCCTACCCCCCAAAAATTCAACGAAAAGGAGGAGGGCATTGTGCAGATCAGCCGCGCGGCAGAAAAAACGCCCCTCCCCCCCCATGGATGAGATTTATGGCTGTAAGTAAGCCATAGCAATGACAAGGCAAGGCACTTCTTCGCTCCGTATCGCCATCCTTCGCGCACAAAATGGTGGACTATAGAGAGAGAGAGAGAGAGAGAGAAAATCAGTCTTTCTCTCTCCTCCCTCTCTCTCCTCTAAGGGCAGATTCATGTGGGAAGAAGAAGGATTGACGGATGCTTGTCCAACCGAGATGGGATTGCTCCGTGATGCAAGAGGAGGGTAGATTGCTAATTCCGGACTGTCATAGACATTAATGGCTGCTGGAAATCAGTCCTGAGACATGGCAAATAAAAACCTGCAACCCGCAAAGAACGGTAATTTTATTTTTACAAAGGAAATTGATGTGTTATGCAATTTGCTTAATGAATATTTATTCCCATGGGATGATTATGCAATATGTTGTTGTTTGCTATGAGTTTGATCAGTTTATGCTCAGAAAACCAGAAAATCGTAAGTGTTGTGACTGAAATTAATGGTGTAAAATCCGTAAAACACGCGAAATAGGAGAAAATTTGGTGTTTTAGATATATAAATGGAAAATATAATGAGACACACCAACTAAATTTGTGTTTTTGCTGCAAATGAACCTAAGGGTCATAGCCCACAACTCATTTTGTATTTTCAGTTATTTAATATTGTGAAAAATATAAGAAAAATAGGTAAAATAGATAAAAATAAGGAAAAAATAGGATTTGAGTGTGCGAAAAATACTAAAAAATAAGATTCATGTTTGTGTATGTATGGGGGGTCTGAAGTATGAGGTTTAGCCTCAGTTCAGGCCTACCTTTATGTTTTAGTGAGTTTTTATTGCTTTTCATACAATAAAAACATGGAAAATATTACCCTAAACCTATGCACCGTGCACAATCTAAACGGCGAGGGGGTAAAGAGAATGAGAGTGGTGTTTAAGTGCTGAGAAAAAGAAAAGGCTGATTGTTTTCATCTATGCATATCATATAGATCGATCGTTAATTTAAAATAAGGATCTAGTAGCACGAGGTCTCCTCGGTGCTAGGTTCGTGCAACGTAGCAATTACGCGTCAGAGAAATTCATTGAAATAATTCTTTTGCACTAAGCACAATGCTGATTTTTCTTTGTTTGAGCACATGGACATTCACAATTTGCATGAAGCATAAAATGATAAAAGGTATCAGACAATACCTCCTGGATGCATAGCACCTGTATTCTCTAGATCGTGACCAACGTTGAGTGAGTAAGGTTGTCCCAAGCTGTAGGCTAGGCGTTGGGTCTAAGGGGAAAGTAAAGTGAGGTATGGTACATCGTGGAATGAAATAATTGGTACCTTGAGAGGACTATGTGCGAAGTGTTATATATGTTTAGCGACGCATCGAGGGGCCAATCCCCAAGATGTAAAAGAGTCGTAGTGATGTAGCGGCAATCAGCCGTGGGAGGACCTCCTATGTTTGTACTTCGTGCCATTTGGCAATGTGCTGGGACTCCCTCTGAGGAGTGTTAATTGGGTTAGAGTTGGACTACGAGACGTGATACAAACGCAAGATATTTAGGAAGGAAATGTATGATGTATGTGTCATCAACGCTCCTGGCTGCGAGGCCGTGGGGTTGTTAAGCGTATGATAGAGGTCCGGCTAGTGCATGAGCCAGTGCCGGCCCGTTTTAGGTCCCATCAATACATGATAAGGAACATAAATAAAAGAGTTTCAATATTCGATAAAGAAGTTATAGTTTAACAAAAACTAAAGTTCAAAAGAGGAAAAATGCAAAATAAGTAGAAGCTATTAATTTAGAGTTTTAAATTTTGAAAGGTAGGATAAATTGCATGACATTGCAAAGCATTGAATCAATTATCTCTAATCACTTATAAACAATGTGCATCAAGGAAACTATTTTTTAATTCAAGAAGGATCATTTAAAAAACCCACAATAAATTTTAGAAATATCTAGCGAGAAAGTAATTTCATCAAGAATAATTCTTTTAACAATTCACAAATTATGTAAATGTAGATCAAAGTGAAAATTTCATCAAGGATATTTCTTTTAGTATTTACAAGTTACGTAAATATCAAGAAATATTTTCTTAGCATTTATAAATAATGTAAATATAAAAATATTTTTCTTAGTATTTATGAATAATTTAAAGTAAATTAAGATAATTCAAGTAAGTGATTAAAAATTATTGATTAGAAGTAACCTCTTTAGAAGACCATTATTAATTAAGTCAAAATTATGGTGTACATAGCTCATTGAAAATCATTAAATAAAAAACGTAACTATTTTTAAACCTAGGATATTCAAACCAATTCATTTTGCCAATATGACAAAGTAAAATATGAGTCCTAGGTCATGAGATAATCAAGATAATAATATAATTCTCCTTTGAGAAGAATTAAGAAATCTCAAATTCCTAGGAAAAATACTTAGCTTATTGACTTACGTAGTTTCCAAGGAAGAGTTGTGACTCCAAGGTTCTATCTTAGCTCCATAAATTGGGACAAATCTTAACTATTTCCAACCTATAGAAGTCTAGAAAAATAAACAAGACTTGTAATGCTTTCACAAGGGTTACAAACAAGATTGTGAACAAAGACTAATGATAACCAAGGAAAGATCCAATGAAGGAAGACTAATCAAAATTTAGATATTGAAAAGGAGACTTACAAAAGAAAAATCCAAAAGAAAATTAGAAGAAATCCAAGAAGCCAGAAAGAGGACCAAGTTGGAAAGAATTACTACTAAGTTAAGATCTTGCTCTAATTATCTCCCTATTTGTGTAGAAATATTGCTTGAAAAAGAATTGTGTGTGCTTGCAATGGTGCATACAAGTTTAACTTGATGCACTTAGGAAGTTGATTGAATTGAATAAAAATCCTAACGTCTTAAGTTGCAATAGGGTAAAAAGAAAAAGTGCATTAGATCTCCCCAAAGACCAATTGTGGGTCCCCTTTCCAAAGGGATTAGCTTGCCACCTAGGAGAGTTTGGACCACAACCTCGATGGCAAGAGATCACTACATAGGGAGTTCCTTGGGAAAGAGGAGTTAAGGGTGCCATGGGGACTCTGGCCAGTATACTCATAGACTCCTAAGAAAACATCCAAATCCCTATGTGACCCAAGATGGACTTCCTAAGGCTCCTGTACTAGTTAACAACGAAAATCTTAGAAAAATAAAGGAATTAATGCTATTCTTCCATATGGATGGAAGGTGAACACTTGTATAAGAATCTCTATTAAATAAGAAATATATTTTCCAAAAGATTGTTTTCATTGTTTGTGTGTTAGTGATTTAAATTACATGAATGAAGACTGTGATTAAAAAGAAAGTTGATTTTATGTGTTCAACTTAAATGTGTTAGGTAAGTAAATAACTAAAACTACCCAATCAAGGGAAGTGGGAGCACATGATTCCCTATGATTTTTTCCTAAGGTAGGGCTTTTGCAATAAGCCAAGAGCTTCTTTACAAATTCGATGCATTATTGTATAGGAAATATTGACCCATAGAATCAATTAGAACCTTGACTCCATATTGTTTTAGGGGAACAGAGTGAGACTTTTCCTTATGTGTAGAGGGGTTGACATATTCATACTCCCCCTTATTTCTCACTCTCCTTGAACCAAATGCAATACGAGTTGGCTTTAGGTAATCTAGCACAAGTAGTTGCTCAAAGACTAACGCTAGTTAATCCAAATAAGAGACCTTAGTTTACTTAGAAACCAAAATTCAAGTCAATTCTCGTGGGAAGGGCCAATACCTTCCATTGTGAATTGGGCTCGAGAGAGTCCAGGCAACAACCCTTGTGTTATTTGAAAGAGTATCAAGCAATGCCGCCTAGAAAATCATCTTGATGGATCACTAAATCGTACCAGTAAGGATGTCTCAAGTGAGCATGACACATTTATATATTCATATAAGCATTTTTATGCTCTACTTTTCTCTTTGATAATTCTAAATAAATATTATATTTAACAACCTAATCTACACCATTTTTTCTCCTACCTTCCATTTCCTAATGGAACCTGAAATATTTATTATATGATGAGTTCAACAATGTTTTTATTGACCTTATTAAATTGCAATGCACAATGGCTCGTTTCTACAATGTGCAATACACAAAGAGTATTGAATTGTTGTAGCATAATATTGATAATATGATACAATGCACTTATATTGTAGCATGTTTATAATTTAGTATGTTTATTAGGCATTATTTTTGACTTTTGAGTTCTTTGTGAAGCTCAATGAATGCGAAATTGTAAAACAATACAAGCTAAAAAGAGTATGTATTACATTAATTATGAAATCGCCTATTCTAAAGACAAACCACTCATTTCTCCATTTAATATACATATATAAAATGAAATTTGGTCGCTAGCAACAGTAATTAAGGTACCTAAGAAGTCGCATAATGTGCTATCATGGATCTTTCAATGGGCTTCTTATCTCAACATAATTGGCAAGCAAGCAAATGGTGAGAAGCTCTATGTGGAAGGAGTCGAAGAATAATGTCAATTGGCTTTCACTCAACAACAATTGTGATAGTAAGGCAGCACCAGTACCACTACCTTATCCATTATATGTGAAAACAAACAATTGTTCCAAGTCCTTGGAACATGTCACGTGAAATGAAAAAGCATTGGTGTGCAACTGAAAGATGCCACCCAATAGGTCACACCTAGATAAGAATTGTCAATCCATACTTCCAACCCACATTAACAATGTTCATTTATGCACTTTACATTGCCCGTGCATATTTTTAACAAGCTCTTAAAGTTACACAACAATTATATGTATACAATGAAGCCTCCTTCCAAATGCTAATGACTATGGAGAAAATTGAGTCATTGAATTCCATAAGCATGTATGGAGGCAAGGTTAAGATCCAAAAAGAACAAAAAGCATCAAGGTTAACTCATGATGTAGCCCAAAATATATTTATGAGCGGGACACATGCCAAAAGATTCCTAAGTAACATGACCAATAAGCCATCAAAGTTGATGTGGGAGCTTTTAAGAGATCTTTAGAAATGTAGTATGGACTTGGAAAGAAATTTCAATATTAAGAATACTCATGCCAAAGTTTGGGATTTCTTTGATAAGCTTGTGTCCATAATGTTGAAACCCTAAAAAAATATTCAAGTCAATTTGAATTCTACCAAGTAGCGAACGCACCTAACTTGAGGACCCCTAGGTGTAGTGACTGTGGCACTCATGAGTTTCTTGCTTTTTCTTGTGATTTTCTTCTCTTTTCTCTTGTTCTTTTCTTTCCTTTTTCTCTTTTCTCTTTCTTTTTTTTGTCTTTCTTCTTCTCTCCTTAATATATATATATATATATATATATATATATATATATATATATATATATATATATATATATATATATATATATATATATGAGGAGCTAATATTCGTCATTGTGGTCATGAGAGGGAGAAGTGAGGGGTATAAGGGACTTACTAAGAAAGCTTTTCCCCTGCATACATCCTTTTAGGCTTATTTGAACGCTTAGGAATGTTGTGGACAAAAACGGGTGGCTGTAGCTAGTGAAGCAGATGTTGCTCATGTCCTCTAAGAGGGCTACCCAAAAAGATGGTAAGAGGTCAGTGCACATCATTAGCCTAGCCATTGCATAGCTATCTATGCCAGCATTGAGATAAAAAAATAGCAGTGGGAGGTGGTATTCTTGCGGAGTAGGATCTTGCCTTAATAATACTCTAAGGAGCCTAAGGTAATTACAAGTTGTGAGAAAAGTAGGGTTTGGGCAAGAACTGCACTCATTAAGGAAATGGTCAATCGAGGTATATAAGTAGTGCTCAGAAAAGGTGAGTGCTTCTGTCAACCCTCGGACGAAAAAGGTGGAAAATCTGGAAAATCTAAAGCAGAAGACAAAGGCCAATGCAAAAGTGAAACGGAAAGACGAAGTCGCACCAAGAAAAACCGCAAGTCAATACTTTTGTAAAAGAGCGCAAGCGCATCATGATTTAATTTAAAGAGAGCCGGGCTCTCACGCATGCAATTTGTAAAGGTAGATGAGCGATAAGAAGGAAGCTAGGAAGATAGGAGGACAATGGGAAAAAGGGCCTAGGCCACAACCGGCCATGTAAAAAAGGGGATAAGGGGATGACCACCCAAAAGGGATTTAGGGTTTTGTACATAAAGTTGAAAAGTGAATGAGAAGCTCATTCTTGTGTGTGGCCAAAAGTGGCTCTCATCATCATCTTCTTCTTCTTCTTCTTGTTGCTTGCTTGAGCTTGTGCTTGAGAGAGGGAGTGTGGGAGTGTGAGGGTGAGGGACCGGGGAGGAGAAGCTCTCCATCTTCTCCTCTCTTCTTCTCTTCTCTTCTCTTCTCTTGTCTTGCTCACGGCAATGGAGCTTGGAGTGTGGAGCTTGAGGATGGAGCTTGCTTGCATCTTGCACTTGGATCGTGGAGCTACCGGAGTGCGCGGGAGAGGAGGTAACTCGATCGGCATAGAGGTAAGATCAGTACACTCATGGATAGGTAGCGGGTCGACTATGTGAGAGGTAGCCATTAGTGCTTGGCTTGGAATGCTTGAAGCAATAAGCGGTCCGTGGGTCTCGAGGTTGAGCAAGAGCTCCCACATTTGGTTTTGTTGCCAGGACCAACGGATTCAAGCCTTGACCGCTTGCGTGCTTCGAATCGAGCATCAAAGTGAGGATTTTTTCCTAACTGGTGCTTGAGGTAGATAGGTAGGAAGCGAGGGAGTTTGATGAGGTATTTGATCTCCTTAGCAAGTAGTTTTTGGTTTTTGGAATTTGAGAAAGCATGTTGGAGTAGTGTGGGTATTTTTCTTGTGATTCGGATGCATTAGGATAGGTGGAGTTTATTTGCTATTCTAGGTATATATAACTCTTCCCCTCCACCCATAGCTTTGATCTCGAGGTGTATGCGATAGGCCGTGGCTTAAGTCATGTGATTTGAGTGATTTATTGTTACGTCGGCCAAAATCGCGCGGCATATGGCCAGTCCGAGTGTCGAGTCTCAAAATTGGCCCTCGGCCCACTACCACTCGGACAAAAACCACTCGGACCACTTAACTCAAACACCCACCGCTCGCCTATCTGAATCGACCATTCGGACCAACTTGGCATTCGGACCACCTGCCTCGACCCTGCCGACTCGGCCCAACCTCACTCGGACAAGTTGCCATTCGGCCCAGCCGCCCGAAGTTGCCATTTGGCCCTTGGCTCAGCCCTTGGCCCTAACTCGGCCCTCGGCCCACTCGACCACTTGGCCCTCGGACACCCACACTCAGACTGGCCGAATTTGAACATTCGGACCAGTTACATTTGGCCCTTTCTCATTCGGCCCTCGGCCATTCAGATGGGCCAAATCGGGCATTCGGCCCTTGCAATTCGGATCTGTTGGGTTGAATTTTGATTTTTTCACATTTTAACTTGTAGACCCTGAAACTGACCGAGAGACCATATAGAGCTGAAACCATATCATAGATCTATCAGTGGGCTTGAATCTAGAGCAAGCAGTTCAAAACTTGGCTATAAGCGATCCTTCAAATCGTACATGGCATTTACTATAACGGCCTTGTGGGTTGCCGAGGGGGGGGGGACTGCCCCCCTCAAACCCCTGCAGAGGGGGCTCTACCCCCTCCGTAACTCCCCCAAGTAGGTTGGAGAGAAAACGCGCGCCGCGATAGGTCCTCCAAATTAGATCCTAGTGTAGTAAGGGCTTTGCACAAGCATAGATCCTCACTTGCAAAACAACAACAAAAGCCCATACCTGAACAAAGTTAAACAGAGATCCTAGAACCTCAATGGGACAATCTAGCCAACAAGGGCACAAAGGCCATACCACAAAAACATGTATAGATTGCGTCCGGACTGCATTTAGTCAAAGCGGAATGGAACAACCTCAAGCTACAATTCCAAGGATTACTAGACATGACAATCTTAATGATATATGCACCTTGAACGGCATTGCACAAATGACCCAAGACATCAATGGAGAATCCACATCTGGTCGTGTAATTGGGGACTCAAGAGCATGTCTTAGAAGGCTTGAATTTACAAGCCAAGACCCGAAAGATGAAGACATAGTACCACCTGCTTATCTTAAGGTCAAACTCACTGCAAAAAGGGAGCACTGTGTCGATGCTCTCATCGACGAAGAAGCTGATTTTAATATCTTGACCTATGAAGCATGGACTCTACTAGGCCAACCAGAGCTCACACCGACTAAGGAAAATCTTAGTCCTTATGGGGACACTCCCAAGCACTTATGGGACAATGCAAAATCCTTGTAACCATTGAAATAGAAAGCTTGCCTATCCTATTCCATGTTCCTCCAAATAGTGCTAATTGTGGAAAGGAAACCTCCTCGGATGACCTTTCAAAAGCGCAACAAAGTGTGAGGCCGACTGTGTAGCACAGAGGATATACTTGACAACACCGGGTGTGAGGATAATCATGACCTTTAGTAAGGGTGACCTCATCAAACCTCGAGGGAAAGATAAGGAACATTATGAAACAGCAGGCAAGCCTAGTAATGAGGGCAAGGACTTGTTGAAGGAGTTGGTACAAGCGCATGTTGAATAGAGAGAACCAGTGAGCAAGGCCATGCTTGAAACAAGAAGGTCGGGAGACAATGCTAAGGATGGGCTTTGGACTTACAAATATCATAGAAGACCCCAAAAGCAGCCCGAGCCTTATAGATGAAGGTATCGATGGAGAGCTAGCACAATGTCGAGATGGATATCTAAAGCATTGCTGCATACTCAAGGGTATTACGTAGGTAACCGATGGATTTGGATACCAAAACCCCCTACTAAACCACCTCTATCAGCTGAAGGCCAGATACGCAAGTAACATGAGTATTAGAAAGGAAGAGCCTAGCATGCTTAATAAGCAGACGTCAGATGTAACCATTGAGCGTGCACAAAGACCACTAGTGCTCAAGGAGATTTTGACTTTCTAAGAGGATCATAAGCACCACAGGCACAACGCTGCTCATAAGAAGACTGATTGCTCAACAAAGAAAATGGCACAATCGTCTAATAGCCATGAGCAAATCTTTCAGCTAGTGCTAAGTCCACCTAAGAGTCCCAGATCTCCTACACCCTCTTTCCCTAAATGGACACAGGAAGCAAAACAACAACCATCAAGTGTAGCTACTCAATCCCAACCTCTATCTCCATCTAAGCTTCCAGATGTCCAAGAGGTGGGACATAACACCACCCGCAGCTCTCGGCCCAAGGATATGCCTGTGCTACCTAATGTGACTAGATCAACTAGTGCTCGATCTATACAAATGAATGCTCACATTAGGGGAGTTTTGAGGTCTCGAAAATGCCTTTTAGGATGTGGAGAGAGAGTGCTCTAGACCAATAAGAGCAAAGCCTCTGTAACGGAACTTCTATTTAAAAAAATTTAAAAAATCATTTTACAAAAACATATAAATATAATAATATTACGAATTATCTATTTTTAGTCTCTTATGTTTGTGATTATGACATCTTTTGCATTAATGGCATAGAGTCTCAGCTACTTTTATATAATGATGTTTCTAGATTAATGATAATGACTGATGTAATCGAAATTTAAATTAGTGAAAAGCATGGCGCTCAGTTTTTTCCCTCCTTTCTTTTATTCCTCTATTGTTTTTCCCTCCGTTATGGTAGTCTAGTCCTCTCTCTCTCTCTCTCTCTCTCTCTCTCTCTCTCTCTCTCTCTCTCTCTCTCTCTCTCTCTCTCTCTCTCTCTCTCTCTCTCTCTCTCTCTCTCTCTCTCTCTCTCTCTCTCTCTTTGTGTGTGTGCATGTCTCTCTCTCTTCTACCATGGATACATAAATTCGACCTTCAACAAGGCGTCCAAGCTCCCAAATCACATCCATATCAGTGTTTAACTCATTCCAAACTGATGGAAGATGGATTCCTACTATCATTAGCAAAGGTAGTTGGATCACCATGCAACAAGCAAAATGTGGAAAAAGGCAAAGACATGAGAGCTCATTTATCTCTGCTTGGAAGGGCAGAATCCGAGATTTTAAGCTTGGAGCAAATAAGAATAGCATCAAAGAGGTACTAGTGCAACATGTGTTCATGCATAGAGAGCTGTGTTTGAAACCTGGATCTTCAAAGCTTCCAATGTATAGACCAAATTGTAAGAATTTGATTCTTAAAGTTTTTCCTTTCTTAAACATGGTTTAGGTTTTTCCATTATAATATTTGTTTGTCTTGTAGATGTCTATCCCTCTAATCTTGAGGAATGGCAACCAGTGGAGTCTATTATTGATGTTATTCATGTTATACATGGTTCAATTGGAGAAGAAATGTATAGAGGCAGAAAGAAGACAGAGCTTGCAGAGAATGGAATATTCTTTTATGACCATTCTTATGTTATTCCTATGAGGCATTGCCAATGGGGATCAATAAACCTCTTTCCTTTGCTAGATTTTTCAAGCTTTGAGTGGCATTTACCAAGTCCAGCTACTAGTGAGGGCTGTAGATGTAAGATATTTTCTGAGATCCAAAAAGCACTAAAATCTAATATCTCAAGTAGGCTAAGCAAAGTTACTTTGTTTATGCCTATTAATATATTTATGGATTTCTTCAATTAATATCTATCTTAAAGTTTAGCATCTTTCATATTACCTTTACATGTTTATCATCATTAAGATAAACAAAGTTAACCATTCTTCTAGCATTTGCAATCACCCTCCAGCCACAAGAATGGCTATCATCTTGATGAGGACACTGCAACCACCAACACAAAGTAAAACTATAAAGAGGACGGATGGTAGTTCATAGAATAAACTTATGTTTCAATTATTTTAATCAATAACTTACTGCAACTTATCTATATTGCATTGTTGCAAGCAAATTAGACGGCATAGGGGGTCTTTTCTCTAGCTCTTCAATTAATCTTTTTGCACCTCTATATATAAAATATATTGAAATTTAGAGTACTTACAAAAAAAAGAATTGAAATATCAAGGAGCCCTTGGATAATATAACTTACAATTTAGCATTTCCATGGCTTCTGTTCATAGAGTTGATTAAAAAACATTGCTTATCCACACAATCTATTGCAATCAAGCTCCAATGAGAACTAAAAGCAATCATATCTCAACAAATTAGTAGGATAAAATCTCAAAAACTCTAATAGAATATTGAATCACTTACTTTTCATTATATGGAATTATAAGGAGCTCCAAAGTATCGAAGTCAATCAGATTGAACCACTGCTCAACAAAACTTGTATCAAACTCATTCCTCATAAAGAATGAGATAGATGGATCAAGAACCTCAATTTTTGGTTGCATATCCAAAGGAAACTCATGCATTACACACCTAGAAAAGGCTTAGAAATAGTGAGTATAAACAAGGAAAATCTTATTGTTAAAAAAAATATCAAAAAGTAGAAGTAATTATGGGTGGATATACCTTAAGACAAAAAGAATAATACTGTCATTTATTTCTCTTCTTTTATCCTTAAGAATTTAAACACATTCAGCATCAAAGGAGATAATCTCAGTTCTTTTACCTAAGTCACCAGGTAAGAAACAAAACACACTGAATCCTTTTGGATTAGCTGCTTCAAGAAGGGTTGACAGCTCATTTTCAAAGGACTCTAGTTGCTCTGCTTCCCTTTCTTTAGCCCTTTGCCTCCTATACTCTCTCCATTTATCTGCCTATTCCTCTTTAGCTTTCTCCTCTTTTTCATGTTGCCTTGTATCCCTCTCATGGGTGACATCCTCAACCTTGGGACCAGAATCATCTTTCTTTCTCCTAGCTAGGGGCACATTAAGGATATTAAATGTCTTCTCATAAGTGAGGGGAATCGGCTCAAGGACCTTTGAAAATCTATATCTTAGACTCCTAAGAATTACCATGTCCTTGTCCATGAGTGTGAGCCTATGAGCATGAGCAGCACAAATATAGGCATATTGAAAAAACTCAACTAAAAAATCCTCTGTGGCTTCTTGTATACAATTAAGGGCTATTCTTGTCCATCTAAAACTATCCAAACTATATTTGTCACAAATCTTCCTGATAAGCCTCTGAAAAGACAACTTTGGAATTGCATTGTCAAGAGCCTTTATTGCCTTCCTAATCTCCCTTAGGCACCTGACATTTTGAGAAAACTTTCTCTTTGGCTTTGACTTTCTAGAGAGCTTCTGAGGCTTTGAAGATTGATGAATCTTTGATGTTAAGCCCCTAGGATCAATCTTCTCCTTCCTTGCTGTTGCTTTAGTCCTAGCCATCTGCCAAAAAAAGACATGTTACTTCTTGTCTAGTATGTCCAGCGAAACGCGAGTTTCAGACAAGAGGCATCCGTGCTGCATGTTGTTTTTGCGTCTCAGCTGACTTTTTGTCCAGTGTGTCTAGTGAAACGCGAGTTTCAGGCAAGGCGCCTCCTTGCAGCATGTTGTTTTCGCATTTCACCGAACTTCTTGTCCAGTGTGTCCTGTGAAACGCAAATTTCAGGCAGGAGGCCTCCTTGCAGCATGTTGTTTTCGTGTTTCACTGAACAACTCATAAATAGCAAAGTAATCAACAAAACGAAGAAAAACAAAGCTTTGATCTAAGGAATGCTTTTAAAATTACCTAAAATATCCACAGCATTAAGGAAAAAGTTTGAAGGATTGCCTTAAATCTCCACAACATTAAGGAATACTCACACTATGGAAAAAATTCATTTATAGTGCTCATAAGCTCATAATAATATAAAAAATTAAGGAAAAGTATCAAAAAAATGCATTGAATGGACGCTTGGGCATTGAGAAGGAGGATGCAGAAAACCGTACCTTCTTTGGTGCTTTGCTGGGAAAAATCCCTTTAGAACCAAATTTGTCAATAGGTCTGGTGAAACGCGAATACGTTCTTCACAACCACAGCATGACCACGAGAATGTGCTCGAAGGCCCTACTGCATGACCATGAAAATGTGCTCCATGACCATAAAAATATGAAACGAATTTAGCCATTGCTTCCCTTTATTGGGGGATTTTGATGGTACAAGCATTACTTGGTGAAGTGTTAAGTAAAACACGTGCGACATATTCTCGAAAAAAGGGAGTACGCACGTCTTCTGAGAAATTTAATACGGTGTGTTAAGTGAGACACGTGTGCACATATTCTGAGGTATTTTTGCGTGCAAAAATATTGGAAATTTCATCCAAATTTGTGGTCGCATTTATTTTTCCATCATTACGTAAACTTTTTCGTTGGAACTATCACCACAGGCTTGACAGTCAATATAAAAGCTTTTTGAAGCCATTCTCTCCGATATTATCTTCCTTTCTCCCAAAATTTTGTTTCGACTTCCCTTCAAAGTCCTTGCTTCCTGTTTGAAGAGCAATCCAACAATTTTTTATAGGTAACAAAATTTTGTTATTACAAGTATTTGAACAAAATCAATTTGATTAATATAGAAAGAATTTTTAATAACACTTGAAAAATTACAGATGTTATGTGCTTTGTATCTTTTAAAAGGAGCATAGCTTTTCTAGAAAGGATTTTATCATAAATTTCTGTGTTTTAATAGAATTAATTCATAGTTCATGTTTCTCTTCTTGTTTTGCATCTTTTGACCAATGAAACGAGAAATAATGTCTCTGTTAGTGGTATTTTGCTAACTATCACGTTTCATTGGTGAGATATTCAAATAACTTTCGTCTTCAAGTAGTGTCCGGTGAAACGCGATTTCTTCACCGACATTTGCCTTGAACACCTTGTTTTTGCGTTTCCCCGGTCAATTAAAAAAAATTCTCCTTTTTTGATTTTTTGTCTTGAAAAATGCAATTTTGGGGCCTCTTTCCATGGTTCCATCTTGTTTTATTGGACATTGTTGCCATTCTGCTTTGTTTTCAGGGATAAATCGTTTGTTGGTCAAGATGACAAAGAGAAAGCTATCTCTGGAAGGAATGGATGAGGAGGAGCTAATGGAGACTTCTGATGGTAGGCTCTTTGATTTCTTACACACCATTGGAAATTCTTCCAAGTTTAGCTATATCAGGGAAATTTTCAATGTTCCTTTTGATTTGAAGGAGTTATTGGAGGATCTTGAAGATAAACTTAAGGAGTACAGATGTTTTTATGATAGACATGTGCAAGGTTTGGAAGTCAATGGATTGTTCATTATAGTGATGTCATGGGAGCCACCAGTACATCCAGGTCAACTTTGCTAGGCAGGTTCAACCTCATTGATGAGGAATTCAGAAAGAGAGAAACATGTTGCCCTTTCCATAGGTATCAACACCAATGCCTTCTGATCCACAAGGACATTGGATTTATTGTGTATCTTCAGTACATGGAAAATTCTTCTCCAGATATAGACCAACAAGGAAAGCTAGATGATATTGCAAGTATGGATAAGGAGGTTGAAGAGAAGGAGGAGATGTTCCAAGAAGATGTTGAGAATCAACTTGTCCAAGGTTTTGATGTAGGTTTGTTCAAGAGTGATAATATCACAATGGTGGAAGAAAAGGAGATCGAGCCAAGTGCACAGGTTGATGAAGAAGGTCCTCTTGCATGTGTTCCAACATTTCCCACTTATCTTATCAACAAGAAGAGATATGTGTTGCTAAATGATATTCAACATCTTTTTGATCTTAGAGAAGATTATTGCTTAGCAATCCTTGCAGGTTGGGGCAAAAATGACATGAATTTTATAGGTTATGAACAAGAACCACTAGCAAGTCTTGATGTTGAGGGAGAGAATTTCCAAGACAGCTCTATAGCCTTACATACATGTATTAATCAGATCATAGAATACGAAAAGGGGGGGCTACCTATAGAAGAAGAGTTCTTGCAGGTCCAGAAGAAACTTCATATTGATGATGTAGGGTATGAAAAGAGATTGAAGTCTCCATCAGATGAGAAGCCCAAGAGTTCAATAAATCTTTATGATGATAGTCTTCTTGAAGAAGACGAACACCCTAAGGTATGAAATATAATTCGAAGTTACCCATTGAGTTTATGTTAGACTTTATTATGCATTATAGATAAATATCTTATATCTTATACTGTTGTGGTTTGTTGTGTTGATTGAGATTGAAGATCTGGACAACTTTCTTGGAAGGGCCAAGGGCTCTAGGCCAATGAAGCTTGGAAAAAATCAAAGCCTTGGCCATTATATTGGAAACTTAAAAAATCAAACAATTGTAATATATCATAGTAGATTGTCAAGCTCTCCAAGTCTACCAATGATGGCTTTGAGAGCTATCTCAAAGGTAATTGGATCTCAAGTTTTCAGCAGAGGTTTGGAAAATATCATTTTAGTGGAGAAGGAAGAAGCCATAAGAGTTTTTGGCTTCATGCCTGGATACAGTGGATCTAGAGCTGGATATTTTGGAGTTCTTGGCTTCTATTTGCTCTCTTATGTAGGAGATAGTAAGAATTTGAAGCTTCTTCCAGGCTATCAGAAACAAGAGTTTTTGAAATACAGAGGTCTTATTGAGTGGGATGAAACAAAAGATTCCTCTAGAGGCCCTGTCGAGCTACCTGAAACCAAGGACTCCTTTGAAGGCCCTGTTGAGGTGCCTGAAACTAAGGACTCCTCTGGAGGCCCTGTCGAGGTGCCTGAAACTAAGGACTCTTCTGCAACACAATCAAACTAGAAGATGCTAAAGATTAAGGGTTTCTTGAAACCCATCTTTTCCCAACTCTTTGTTTGGTTTGTAACCATTCTGTAAATCTTTGCTTTGCGCAAGAATTTAAATATCTATCTTTTCTTCTTTGGGTAACAATTTGTATAGTCCTTGCTAAAGATGATGTATTGCTTGATGTGGTTGTATCTTTAAGCTTGAATTTATGCCAGATTTGTCGATAGAACCATTGAAAGACCTCTAATAAACTATTGGCTTTGTGTCTTCCACCTCCATGTCTTGTGTGTCTGAAATATTTTGTTCTTGCTTGATAATGTGATTTTTCCGTACCTTGGGTTGACCAAATAGATAGAGATCCATATTGTTTAATAAAGTATGGAGCATGGTTATATAGAATATGCTGCATAGTCAACAAATAAAGAAAGTTATTAAAAAACACTATATGAGTTCGGCAATGAAGAAACAAACATATACAAACTTATTACCATATAGTGAGTAAAGTGTTGATCACCCCAAGCTTCTGTCATCGCCTTTTTGAAAAGGTTCAATTGGTTTTTAAAGTCTTTGAGATCATCATCATTCCATTCAGTCTTATCACAATAAAAAAACACTTTGTCTAGTGTTTCCCAAACTTTAGCTTTTCTATTCCGAGCTTGTCCATTATAAGTGTGATCCTTAACTGCCTTATGTAGGGATTTCCACTGATTAAATTTAATAGTTGAGCCACTATTTCTCGAGTTTATCTTGCCAAGTCTCCCATGAAAGCCTAGAAACCTTCTAGCCTTCACTCCACCAATAGATGGTTTTTTTGGGACACAATTACCATCCTTAGACTTCTGAAGATCTGGTTCAATAACAACATTGCCACCATGCAAACCAATTGCAGAGAGAACTTTTTCAACCTTTGTTATAGCATCTGTTCTAGTTGATAATGGCTTCAGCTTCCATGCAAATCCTATATAGAGATGAACAAGCTTTTCAATTATCCTGCAAAGTGTATGAAGTGTACAAATATGGGCATTCGCCAAAGGAATGTCCAAGACTGGTTTAAACTGTGGATCCTTATTGTGCCTAGAGGGAGCTCTATTGCAATTGCTTGATTTTAACTCTACAGCTGGTGACATGCAATATAAGCAAGGAGATCTCGAGTTGGCTCCCTTTGATACATTATGCATACATTTGAGTGTCTTAGGTCACCAGCTATGTGCCAGTCAATCCTGTAGTTCCCAAATCCTTCAACAAATAGCTCTTCTCCTGCTTGTTGCCTTTGAATAACATTAGGTATTGATGTTTGATGAAAAACCCAATATAGTATATCAAAATTCTCAGTATCTACCTCAAATGCTCCTAGCCACCAGATGTTATATTCAGATTGAACACTAAATGATGTTGAGTGATCGCAATGACCTGACGAAAGTGCTCTATTCATCAAGGTGATAGAGATTCTCTCCAATTTTTTACATTTCAGAATCTCACTTTCATCAAGTTTAATCACAAATCTAGCCACTCCCTATGCCTCTGCTACTGACAAGTCATAAAATTTGATCATTAAGCATTGTAGAGTGGGCAAGTCAAGGAAAATACTGTTAAATTCATTGAATGTAACCTCCTTTTTCTTGCTCTTGAAGCTAGCCTTGATATGAAAAGGCTCACCTAGAATCCCCATCACTTTGTTATTAACTCTCTGTCCGATAGTCCTAACCACAAATGGCTTCGGAAGTATGCAATTGCGTACCTATCCTTGCTTCATATTTGATTGTAAAAGCTGGAAAAGCTGCATATAAGCATCTCGACTGATACCAATACTATCCAGTGTCTTCTGTACTAACTCAAAATCCAAAGAATGATCCTTTACAAATGACTCCAAGCATTGTTTCTTTGCCTTTTTAAATTTCTTCTTCTCCAAAATATCCTTTGAAACTACTGAAGCAAGAAGATGATAATAAAACTGAGTTGCTTTTAAAGAATCTCTTTCACTTGCTTTTGGTTGTAGAGGAGATCTAAGCAAAATTAATATTACAAATCAATGCAAGTAATTTAAATAAAGTCATATTTAAGATTTTTCAAGTGAAAAAAAATATACATTGCTGCTTGGATTCTTTTACCACAGCCTCCTCCTCCTTGTTTGAGATTCTCAATATTTTTAAGAGCTCTTTGTCGATTTCAAAGGCCTAATAAAGTTTGCTTTCGTTGATAAGCTTTGATACGCTTTTCCAATGAATGAATTTTTTGTTGACAATCCTCTAGCTTCTGCAACAACTCTATATTGTGTTTCATCAAAAGATGATTCTCTAGTCCAAGGATATCATTTTCTGCAACAAGGTTAAGTGTATAACCTAAAAATCCATTGTAGCCATCACCAATAAACCTCATTAATGATGAGCTATTATAGAAAAGAGGAGTGTTATTTCTGCTAGGATCTTTGGGATATAGCTTTCCATCTAACCAAAGATCAATATTCTTCTTTCCTTCAAACCTCAGTATATGTTTCATAGACTCTGTAACCGTGATAGATTTTATTCTCTTTCTTATTGGTTCATACTCACTATCCAACTCAATATGAAGATGATAGAGAGGCCTTTTATGAGAGCTACAAAGATCATTGGATGATTGATCCGCAGCTGAGTTACAAAGTTCATTGGGTGATTGATCCATAGCTAAGGATATGATTAGAAGCAAGAACGAAAACAAAGAAGAGACTACTAAGGAGGAGAAAAAAAGAAGAGAGAAATGATGGAGGGAGGCAATCGAGTATCCACCAAAATTCAAATTGAATATTACTTTTCACTTTAATGAGGAGAGGTAAGATCTTCATTATGACAACCTTGCCAACTTTATGGCGACCTAGATTTCTAGGTTTGATGTGACCACGAGAATATCACGACAATGACTTATTAACGAATTTTGATATTTTAACTTACCAAAATATAAACCTTTTAAAAATTCTATAAAATGATTTTATTTCTTAAAATTTTTTCTCTCTCTAGGATCTCTTACAGGGCATTTTTGAGACCTCAAAACTCCCCTAATGAAGGGCAACAAAAGACATGACTGCTTCCGATCGGCCTAAGGACTTGACACCGCAATCCACCAATGGTAGCCAGTCCACTGAACTAGCTACTACTACTTCCAATCAGGGATCACAACAGTCACAACCCTTAGCTGTGACAATGCCCTATGGAGGAGGTATCGCAACCAACATCCTTGACAACTCCAGCACTTCCAAAGCACCTAAAGCCTAGGCTTGAGGAGCTAAACAGAGGGGAATTAGCTGAAGAGCTAGACTCTCCAAAAAGAGAGACAGTTGTAACCTCACAACCTAGCAGGGCTGTTCAGCAGACCGTAGCTATGTCCCATGAGGACACACTAGAGAAAGAGAATGCTGAGGCTCAACCAAGCACATCAACAACTTATGTAGTTCAAAGTCTCGAGTCTTCCAGGGATACACCTTGATTGCCTAAGAAAGAGAAGAGAAAACAATGAAAACAACAACGGCAGTTGCAAGCGGTTGTAGACCCCAAGAAGATTGAGATTAAGAGTGCCGAAGAGCTAAGGAATAAAGCATCGAGTCCACCCACGAATGAACCAACTGCCATATCTCCTAACAACGATGAAACCTCAGACACATCCATGTGCTCTGAAAAATCAAAGCAACCATTACCATCAACGGTTGCTTGCAACACTCAATCCATCAACAATAGAACTTGCATTGACCAATCAAGAGTGGATCCAACGCTATCACAACAAGGTGACAAGACTATACCAGTCAAATCCAAGGAGAACCATGACACAATAGCAGCAAGGCCTCAGGAGAACCCCGAGAGCATAAGCAATCCTAGCGTTGACCAATCTTGCTCATCTAGGCCTGAGCCCCTAGCTATGCTAAAGCCTAGGGAAACTCCTAAAACCTTGCATGAGATAGCAACGGAGCAAGCCCTCATTGAACATAGAAGTGTCGCTAACTGAGTTGGATCCTAAACTCAAAGTATTTGCACGTGTGTACGTCCTTGTGGACATGGGTGCATTCCCCAAGAAGTAGCTTGGGGAATACTTGCCATTTCCCCTATCCTAGGAAGAGCAAGAACATCTTGACGAGCACTATGATAGGCTCTTGCATGAATGCATGTGACTCATCTCTGACGAGGAAGTCGATGAACTACTCTTAACTGTGACATTCAATGATGTGCTCTACCAACCAAAGCTCTTAGATATAGAGCAACTAAAGCGACAATCAGAGGGTCGAAGTCAATTCGAAAAGCACTGGTTCGAAAATCGTGTTTTAATGGCCGAACTGGGAGCCCATATTATGAGGTCTCAGAGGAGCGATTGGCCAAATGGTGGTCTCAAAGAGACCCAACCTATGTAACTCCAAGTTCCTTTCGAGTGCTAACTGCCATTCGGGGTACGAACTTAGCTGGAACTAGCCAAGAGAAATCTCTGACTGATAAGGTTCTCATGGAGGAGAAGTTACATGTTGCGAGTAGACTTGGACAAGATACCATGCTACTTGATGTTGCAAAATATCTATTATTATTGAGTAAGCTGCCATGAGTACTGGATGAGTGTCCCACACTCTAGTACAATCCTGAGTTCTACAATTGGTTTTTATCCCCACAAAGTGACATGGATTCGTAAATATGTACATAAATAAACAAGGAATTTTGTGACCCTGTATAGATAATATCAACACACACAAGCAATGATAAACAAGTGCAGGTGATATGCATCGAAGTCAACAACATGAGATTCAAGTAAGTGATGTCTCTTTGAGCTGCACCTGTTCATTATGGTTGAAGCATGACTTGCATGTACTCTCATGAGTTGCCAAGTGGATGCAGGATGACACATGTCTTTGTATGAAAGTGTTGAAGGCCCAAGTCACCGCAAGACCACCAACCTCACAAAGAACCATGACAAAGCCTCACTACTGAAAGCAAAAATCACCCTTGTTGATCGCCCACATCGCATGGCCCAAAGCCTGATTAGTGACCACTCTCTCTTTCTGAGTCAAACTCTACACCTGGCACTCACGATAGCTGTTACCTCAATTGTACCAACATCGTACATTACAAAGAGATTTTGCAAAATCTCAAGTGTATCTCTCCATCTCAACATTTTTTCCTCTAGCATTGAGGCTAGTAACACAATCATCCTTGTAATATCCATTTTTCATAGCCGGTTCTCGACATTTCTTAGTCCAAATGAAAGACTGACAGCCTCAATGTATTGCATTGGTTGTATTCATTTTATCCCAAAAAAAGGAGAAAAGAAAAAAAAAGAAAAAAAAAGAGAGCACTCACTATCACAACACAGCACCTAGGGGTCCTCAAATTAGGTACATCCAGTGAGCTTGGTTGGCTGGCTCCGTCCCTAATCCCCTAACCCTTTTACACATCCCCCACAATTTTTCACGGCACATCAAGGGCAGGACATACCTAGGGAGCTCGTCTCGCGCCTATGGTTAGACCTGTCACCCTAAACCATTTGCACAATGTGCCATTGCAATTTGCAGTGGTAAGCAAGGCATAAAAGACCATGATGGAAAGTACAATGTACTCTTCAAGTAGCCATCAACTACCAAAGCTAAGTCATCAGTGAACTTCATTATGCTACATCGTGTGGTCAAAATCACAAATGATGTCTCAAGAAGCCTTCAAGTGTACTTCTCCTCGACATCGATAATTTTTTCCATCCCATCAAAACCTCGTCATCCACGCATTGCTACGAGGAACTAGTCCAACAGTCTTCTATCTACGTAATATCTAAGTAGGCACGTGCACTCACATAATATCTGCACCACAATCTATACACCGTTTGAGTCCTCAAGTGCTAGACATTATTCTCAGCATGCTTAGAGTTCGACATGTCTCCCAAACTAATCAAACTATGTCTTGTGCACAATAAAAAGACTAGCACTACCCCAGGGAGAGACCCTATATGAGAGGTTTTCAATTGCAGGTATTGCAAATTCCGCAAAAGTACCACTAGCTCTTCATCAACACTCAACTCTGAATTCTTATCCTTCATCATCGTGCAATCCCACCAACGAATCGTCGCCCACCCCAGAATCCCTCGAACATCAATACATGTGTCAACTCATGAGTGCAACTCCCAACAAAAGCCAGCCCTATCCCCAACTTCAACAACCCTATCACCAACCAATCAAGCCAACCACACAGCAGTCCCTTCCACCCACGTCTTCGGTGCATACCAAAGCCTGCTACCTACGACGGTGAGTACCATGGGATTGGCACTCGTCTAGGAGGGGGGTAATGTTAAGCCTCAGATGAACAAGGTGGAAACCAAAGCCTACTACCTATGACGGTGAGTGCCGTGGGATTGGCACTCTCCTCTAGGAGGGGGGTAATGTTAACCCTTAGATGAACAAGGTGGAAAATCCAGAAAATCTAAAGCAAAAGACAAAGGCCAAGGAAAAAGTGAAACAGAAAGACGAAGGCGTGCCAAGAAAAATATGGAAACACAAGAAGTGCAAAAAAGTCCTAAATAAAGGAAAAAGGCGCACAAGAAAAAGCGCAAGTCAATACTTTTGTAAAAGAGCGCAAGCGCATCATGATTTAATTTAAAGTGTGTCGGGCTCTCACACGTGCAATTTATAAAGGTAGATTGGTGGTTGGAAGGAAGCTAGGAAGATAGGAGGACAATGGGAAAAAGGGCCTAGGCCACGATCGGCCATGTAAAAAAAGGGATTTAGGGTTTTGTATATAAAGTTGAAAAGTGAATGAGAAGCTCATTCTTGTGTGTGGCCAAAAGTGTCTCTCCTCTTCTTTTTCTTCTTCTTGTTCTTGCTTGCTTGAGCTTGTGCTTGAGAGAGGGAGTGTGGAAGTGTGAGGGAGTGAGTGTGTGAGGGTGAGGGTGAGGGACCGGGGAGGAGAAGCTCTCCATCTTCTTCTCTCTTCTTCTCTTCCCTTCTCTTATCTTCTCTTCTCTTCTCTTCTCTTGCTTGCGGCAATGGAGCTTGGAGCATGGAGCTTGAGGATGGAGCTTGCTTGAAGCTTGCACTTGGATTGTGGAGCTATCGGAGTGCGCCGGAGAGGAGGTAACTCAATCAGCATGGAGGTAAGCTCACTACACTTGTGGATAAGTAGCACGTCAACTATGTGAGGGGTAGCCATTAGTGCTCGGCTTGGAATGCTTGAAGCAATAAGCAGTCCGTGGGTCTCGGCGGTTGAGCAAGAGCTCCCACAGCTTCCTTAGGATTAGTGGCATTGTCATTATAGATTCTTGGAAAGTCATATTCGTCGTGGATGTCTAGATTGAAGTCCACTCCTATCCTTCTAGGATATGGCATGTAAGTGGGGTTATCTCTTTCGAAGGGTAGGGTGTTGCAAAATGACATCCAAGCATCCATGTTGTTGTCCTAGATTCTTCTTCTCCACCTTGAATGGCACTCCTAGCCTTTCACCATTCTGGGCACTTCCATACCT
Source organism: Lygodium microphyllum (assembly GCF_053477565.2). NCBI lineage: Eukaryota > Viridiplantae > Streptophyta > Polypodiopsida > Schizaeales > Lygodiaceae > Lygodium > Lygodium microphyllum. Next base: position 108,058,271 of record NC_141157.1, read on the forward strand.
TATTCTCCCAGACTTAGTCAGGAACCTTTGTCCCCCATAAGGTAGGACTCTCCTCTCTTTCAGCAATCCACTTGTTTCCCAGCCTTCTTCCTACATTAATCACCTCTTCCACCACCTTGGTTGAAAGCACTCTGTTCAATACAGTAAGGAATCGGAAATTAAAGTTGAAGGGTTCATAGCCATTCTCTTTGTGCTCCCATACTATGAGCTCTACATTCCAATCTATTTGGAAACAGTCTTCTCTTGGAGGGATGGGTACTTCTTGGGCCATTATTAATTGAGCTCTCAGTCTCCTCCATGCATGGTCCAACATATTCAATCTCTTCCTTTTGATTTGTGCTTTTCTTTCAGCAATGGTGTCTACCTCCTACTGTACTTTTGGCTGTGGAGATGGAGGCAGGGGAACTAGCTCCTCGTCTTGCTACCCCATTTCAAAACTTGGTCTTGCTTCTTCGGTTGGCATTTCCACCTCCTCTCCCCTGCGTCCTTGTGGCTCTCCTTTCGTGACTCCTAGAGATTCCACTTCTTGGATTGTCAAGATTTCCCTTAGCAAGTAGCTTCTTCAGTCCTATAGGCTCAGGGTGGCTCTTGCTGCTTGTGGTTGGATGTGCTTTTTGCTAACACATTGTCCCAACCTGGCAGGTTCTTTTGAGGTGGAAGGCCACTAGTGCCTCTTTCTTGACTTCTCACTCGGCAACAACCATATTCTTTTCCTCCTTCGTTCTCTCTAGCTGCGAAAGGAGTTCTTTGACGTAATCATCATAGTTAGAGGACGGCATTAGTGCTATAGGGATAGTCATTGTGGATGCTTTTATCCTCTAGCTCTTAGGATCTTGCCTTGACTCAGCATTCGTAGCTATCGCTCTCTTTGTTCTCGTTACTGGGGTTCCTCCATTTGTAGCTTGAGCTATCTCTTTATTGACTAAAAACTACACTCACGCCATAAGATTATTGGTATCTATTATGGTTGAAGTGCCTTGGGTGGATGTAGAGATTGGGGTGGTAGGCACTAGGATAGCTAAAATAGGATCAATCAAGCCCTTGCCCTTGCTTTCTATTACTGGTTGTGGCGTGATTTCTGGCACTTGGGCACTTGTTCCCGGGCCTTCTTCTCCATATGGGCTCATGGCAACGAGCTCCACCTGCCTGAACTATTGCTCTATTGACATGTGTGTGGCTTGAGCTATGTCCTCTTCTTCCTTCCTCCGTAGGTCTTTTCTCTCTTCTTCTGCTTTCCTTTTCCTCTCCTCCTCAACTCTCTTGGAATCCTCTTTCATCCTCTCCAACTTAGCTTTTTTTTTACTTTTCTTTTCTTCCTCTGCCTTTTGGGATTCTCTTTGTACCTTATGCAGGTCGACTTTCTCTTTCTTCCTTCTCTCTTCTTCCGCCTTCTCTTGGGGGTTTTTTTCTTGGAATTTTTGGCCCCTCCGTTGGCTAGATAGTGTTTCTTGTTCTCCTTTTGTCACTCACAATTCTCTCATTGGACCGTTCTTGCTCATGGTGGGGAGGTGACCTGTCTAGTGTCTCCCCAACTTCTTCTTCACCTTGTGCTTCCCCCAATGCCTCCCTAATGATGGCAATCAAGATTCCACCAAATCCTATGGTCAAGGCCTTAGATGATGACTTCTTTCTCACCTTGGAGGAGGCCGTGAAATCTCCACCTACGGGTCTTCCACCTATAGTTAGTGCCTTTGCTAAGGTCTCAATTTTCTTCCGTACAAAGCCGTTCAAGTTCACTTCATCTAAAGATTTGGCTGCAATGCTTTCTAGCATTGCTGCATTGATCCTACTCATCAAGATGTTGTACCTTTTGACTAGAAAACAAGGCATGCACCATCTTGGCAAGTAGCTAGACTTGTGGGTTAGGGATATTAGCTAAACGGATGCCATCGTTAGTGTGGACCAGAACTTTGTCCATTCCCAGCGTGCTATACACATCCCTTTTCTATCGTATTTCAACTTTGTTAGCCAGGCCCAATGCTCTCTCCACCAACTCTGGGGTTAGCTCCACTTCCACTTCGCGGGTGGTCTCTTCTTGCGATATAGTCACGGTGCCACGGTTCCTATTGAAGGTGCGGAGAAACGTTGCGCACTTACCATAGTCCACCACTTGGCTAACTTTCTCCATAGACTTTTGTAGATTGCATTGATCCACAATCTGCTTTATGGCCTACCCTTCCATGGCTACATCTTCCAAATTTAGGATGTGCCTAAACTTGAATTGATTGAAAGCCCTTGTCTCCATTGAGAGGCCATACTTTGCTTGCTCCTCCTCAGAGAATGGCAACTTGCTAGTTTTCTCCCATCATGCCATTATAGGTGCCTGTCATGAAGCCACGGCTCACCATTAGTGTTCTTCAAATAATTTCTTGTGGAAAGACACATGGAAAATGGTTGTGTGCTTATGGAAAACTAAAATGCTTAAGTACAAAAATGAAATTTCCCTTCAACCAATCTATGCATTCCCAAAAATTTATGACACCTTTCCTCAATCATAAGTTGATTTTTATCCATTTTTTTACTTTTGGATATTGATTAGGGTTTTTTTTAATGTTCCATACCTTACCCCCTCCCCTTTTCAAAATGAGAAGAATCCTTCCTAGGATTAGATATTGAAGGGTTAAGGCCATTGACAGTATGCTCACGTGTTTGACTTTCGCATGAGCCAAGCGTAGAAGTTCGGGTTGTACTCCATGGTAGCATAATGGTCCATGTCAGTAGGTCAGATGCCTACATGGGTAATGTAAGTGAGGACATCCATTAGAAAGTCACTAGAGTCTATGCAGCTAGCAATGTGTAACTCCTCCTCAATCAAGATGTGATCTAAATAGGGGTGGGTCATGATGTGCTCTTCTAGGGGTCAGTTTGGGAATATAGTCAACACCCTACAATAGGTTGGAGCTACATAAATTGGGTCATACTCCGAGGTTTTGATTATATGTCTCTACTCAGCATTAGTCATGGGTTGGTGGCTCTCTAGCTCCCATTGAAGTTGGAGAGCATACCACTTTCGCAAGAAAGAGGAGTCATTATTGGCAAGCTATTTCAACTCTTCAATTTTTGGGTTTGTGGCAAGGACCGTGCTCGTGTCATATGATGTGATGAGTCATCATTTGTGTGCTTGCTCGTGGGAAATCTCGATGGTAATCAACTCTTCAACTGCCTGAAACACCATATTGGGGAATAGGGGAATTTCCCATAAGTTTGGGACAAGTGGTCAAAGCTTTGGATTTGTCATAACTTGAACAGTATAACTCCAAATTGAGGGCTCTATAGCTCAATAGATTCCATTTTTCAAGTTCTTTCAATTATAGGTCACATCATATGTTTTGAGAAACTTATGGGCATGTTATATGAGTGCCACCTTTATAGTATTCAAAAAATGGGAATTGGGAGATTCCCAAACTCACTAATATTGTGTTCTAAGGAGCCTTAACAAATACGAATTCTGATTTTTCCCAAGAGCAAGGTAGTATACATACCTCTATTGCTAAAGGCTCTTCTAGAAGGCCTAGGTCTAATTGATTGTAGCTTTTAGAAAGTGTAGTAAAGGTAGCATCCAAACGTCAAAGGTAAGTAACCAAGTCATTCCTTGTATTTCTAGCTAAGTCCGAGGCCAAGGAAAGAATTGATCGTCACTCATAATAGGGTTTTAGACCTGCAGGAGGTTAAGGTTTGACTAGGCTAGATAAGCTTGCCGTTGAGATGGGCGGTTTTGGCTGCTCCTAAGGGAGCAATTCAGTCACTTGCGCATTAGGCATGGCTTGTGATATAGATGTTGTGCTAGTAGATTGTTGTGAGGCCTTAGGGACACTAGCATTGATAGGTTGAGGTGGTTTGGAGGCATCAAGCTACAATTTCAGTCGATAGGTTTGTTGAGGCTCTCCATGCATAGTGGGTTTGGGCTCAATGGGCCCCGTAGCTTGAGTCATGCAGGCATGCAATTTTTGCGAACTCGAAAATGCCCTAATTCCCAAAATTCATATTTTTCTTGTGGCCTTTCATTGAGTATAACATCATGAGATCACCTCGATTGAAGTCTCGCAGCTTGACATGCTTGTCCAACCAAATCTTATGTCGTGCCTTTTTGCAAATCAGTGCATGGGTAGCTAGAAGTCAAGTCTCTGATAGCCATTCTAACTCAACTAGGCATTTTGTCCATGCCTCCTTCCCATCCCATCGCTCTTTGATGGCTACTCTCAGGCTAGGGACAAAGAATTCCACTGGTAAAATGGCTTCGATTCCATAGGTCAACCTAAAGGGAGTTTGTCTCTACAGTCATTTTATAAGCTAATCGATAGGCCCATAAGGCCACCATTAGCTTGTTGTCCTAGTCATTGCGTGAAGCAAAGAATACCTTGGCCAAGACATTCGCTTTGATCATATTTGTAGAGTCTCCTTGCCCATTTGCTTGAGGGTAGTACGGTGAGGATTTTTTATGTATGATCAGAAAGGTAGAAAGGAAGTAAGCAATCACTTCATTGATGAAATGTGTGCCTTGATCACGAACTAGTTCAATGGGGTAGCTGAATCGCGAGATCACTTGCTCCCAAAGAAACTTAGCTTGGTTCTAGTATCCTTCTTTCTAGTGGCTCATGCTTCTGCCCACTTTGTGAGGTAGTATGTGGCAACTATGATGTACTTGGCTTGCGAGTATTGAGTTGCGTGACTAATCGGCTCGATGAAGTCAATACCCCAATTTTCAAAAGGCTGCCTTGCAATGATTGGGTTAGCTCCATCTTGTCCTTGCAAATAGGTACATTTGTCCATTGCCATGCATCATAGTGCCACCATAGTTGAGATTGCAGCACCTTGTGGGTTGTTGTGTCTCCAGAGGTGTCTTCATTGAAGTGTCCTCCAGCAATTCCTTTGTGTGCTTCTACAAGTATGTCATGCATTTCATACTCGCACACACACCTATGAAGCAAGACGTCTTGCCCTAGCCTATAGAGCTGACATGCTCCTAAGTGATAGGGTTGTTTCTTGAGGAAGAGTCAACTAAGTTGGATCTTCTTGATGGGTCTTTTGAGTAGTTTGTGTTCAAGTAGTTGGACTATGCCATCTGCCCAGTATGACATCAAGTCGGCTCTAAACAAATCTTTCTCGTTAAATAGGTTAAAGAGATGTGAGTCTAGCAAATTGTTGGTGATACCCTGTCCAGCGGCTTCTTTGTGGGTATGTGAGACATGCAGTGTACCATGTAGTGTTGTTTTCCCTTATGCACAACCATAGAGAAGTTGAAATCTAATAGTAACCATCAAGCAACACATCCTATAGCACAGGGTTTATTAATAAGATATAGCAAGGCATGATGCTGGTCGATAAATAAATTTCTTTACAGCAAACACCATGACTAAACCTTCTCTCTCAATCATGGAGTAATTTATTCCAGTATCCGCGAGTTGTCTGCTAGCAAAACTCATTGGATAGTCTAAATTGTGTTTGCTAGGCTGGCACAACATAGTTCCCATGGCAAACTTTGAGGCGTCAATGTGGACGTGGAAGGTTATGGTCCAATCTAGGGCTCATAGTATTAGCATGGTTGTTAGAGCCTTTTTCAACTCTTCATATGCACCTTGGCATTACTCGGTCTATTTGAATATTATCAATAGTTTGTAGAGTGATATAGCAAGGCTTGATTGTTGATAAAGAAATTTCTTTACAGCAAACACCATGGCTAAACCTTCTCTCTCAGTCGTGGAGTACTTTATTTCGGTATCCGTGAGTTTTCTGCTAGCAAAACTCATTGGATAGTCTAAATTGTGCTCGCTAGGCTGGCACAACATAGCTCCCATGGAAAACTTTGAGGCGTCAATCTGGACGTGGAAGGTTATGGTCTAGTCTAGGGCTCGTAGTATTAGCGTAGTTGTTAGAGCCTTTTTCAACTCTTTATATGCACCTTGGCATTACTCATTCTATTTGAATATTATAATAGTTTGTAGAGTGGTCTAGCGATTGATGCATAGTTCCAACAAATCACCGATAATATACTATATGTCTTAGGAAGCATTGAACTCCCTTGTAATTGGTTGGTGTGGAAGGTCGACGATAACCCTAACTTTTGAGAAGTCAGTGGCAATGCCATTCTTAGACACCACGTGCCCTAGGATGCATCCATGCTTCACTTAGGACTAGCACTTAAGGGGGTTCAATTACAATTCACATCATTCAAAGACTACATAGAGTTTGTTTAGGTGTTCTTTCCAGCTCTAGTGAACACATAGGTTATCCACAAACACTTCTAACCCCCACCAAAATTGAAGAGGTATTCGATCTCCTTAGCAAGTAGGTTTTTGGTGTTTTGGATTTGGAAAAGCATATTGGATTAGTCTAGATATTCACTTTGTGATTTGGATGCATTACGATAGGAAAAACCAAAGAAAAAGAAGAAAAACAAGCATTGGGGTTTCTGCTATCATAACAGGGCAAGAGGGTTTGATTTGCTTGCCGATTTGCATTTTGAAGTTTATTTTCTAATTTCAAGTATATACAACTCTTCCTCTCCACCCATAGCTTTTATCTGGAGGTGTGTGCGATAGGCCGTGACCTAAATCATGTGATTCGAGTGATTTATTGTTGCACTGGTCAAAATCGTGCTACGTTCGGCTCATCCGAGTGATAATGATTCTGGGCCAAGTCCCAAAATCGGCCCTCGACTGGCTGAATCAACCATTCGGCCCACTTGACTCGGACACCCACCGCTTGGCCCATCCAAGTCGACCACTTGGACGAACTTAATATTTGGCCCAACTTGGCATTCGGCCTTCGCCCCACCTGATTGATTCAACCAACCTGACTCGGCCCACCTAACTCGGACAAGCTGATATTCGGCTTGCCGGTCAAATTCACCATTTGGACCAACTTTGCATTTGGCCCTTGCAATTCAGACCTGCTAAGCCGAATTCAGATTTTTTCAAAATTTAACTTGTAGACCCTAAAACTGACCGAGAGACCATATAGAGCCGAAACCACATCATAGGTCTATGACTGGGTTGAAATCTAGAGCAAGTAGTTCAAAACTTGGCTATAAACGGTCCTTCAAATTGCACATGGTATTTACCATAACGGCCCTGTGGGCCGGGGGGACTGTCCCCCTCGGACTTCCACAGAGGGGCCCCCTCCACACCTCCCCCAAGTAGGTTGGGGAGAAGACGCGTGCCGTGATAGGTCCTCCAAATTAGATCCTAGTGTAGTAATGGCTCTACACAAGCATGGATTCTCGCTTGTAAAAGAGCAACCAAAAGCCCATATCTGAACAAAGACTAACAGAGACCCGAGAACCTCAATGGGCCAATCTAGCCAGCAAGGGCAAAAAGGGCGCACCGCAAAAACACATATGTGTTTCATTCGGACTGCATCTAATTAAAGTGGAAAGCAACAACATCAAGCTACAATTGAGAGGATGACTAGTGTGACAGTCTTGACAATAGATGCACCTTGAATAGCACTACACAGATGATCCAAGACATCAGTAGAGAATCCACATTTGGTCGTGTAGTTGGGGAATCAAGGGCATTTGTCAGAAGGCTTAAAATTATAATTCAAGACTTGGAAGATGAAGACATAGTAACGCTTGCTTATCTTAGGGTCAAACTCACCGCGAAGAGAGAGCATAGTGTTGATGCTCTCATTGATGAAGGAGCTGATTTTAACATCTTGACCTATGACACATGGACCCTACTGGGCCAACTAGAGCTCACACCGACTAATGCAACTCTTAGTCCTTATGGGGGACACTCACAAGCACTTATAGGGAAGTGGAAAATCCTTGTAACTATTGAAACGGAAAGCTTACCTATCCTCTTCCACGTTCCTCCAAATAGTGCTAATTGTGAAAAAGAAACCCTCCTAGGAAGACCCTTCAAAAGGGCGACAAAGTGTGAGGCTGATTATGTAGCACAGATGATACACTTGACACTACCAGGTGTGAGGATAGTCACAACCTTTAGCAAGGGTGACCTCATCAAACCTTGAGGGAAAGGCAAGGAAGGTACTGACATAATAGTCAAGCCTACTAATGAGAGCAAGGACTTGTTGAAAGAGTTGATACAAGTGCATGTCGAACAGAGAGAACTAGTGAATGAGGTCATGCTTGAAACAAAAAGGTCAGGAGACAATGCAAAGGACACACATTGGACTTACAAATATCGTAGAAGACCACAAAAGAAGCCCAAGCCTTATAAACAAAGGCATCGATGGAGAGCGAGCACAATGCCGCGATGGATATCCAAAGTGTTGCTATGTGCTCAAGGGTATTACACAGGTAACTAATGGATTTGCGTAACAAAGCCCCCTGCTAAATCGCCTCTATTTGTTGAAGGCCAAATTGTGTCAAAAGCAAAGAAGTGAAGGAGGAAATCTAGATGAAAATCCAAGTCTTCACCCAACAAGGTTGGAGTGACTGAGCCCCTCATGAAAATCAAAAAACCAAGTGGGACTATTCGAAGGGTAGATCCTCAACCTAGTGTGCTTAACAAGAGAATATCATATGTACCCATCGAGTGTGCACAAAAGCCACTAGTGCCCAAGGAGCCTTTGATTTCCCAAGAGGATAACGAGCATTATAGGCACAACATTGCTCATGGTAAGGTTAATTGCTCATCAAAGCAAATGGTAGAATCATTTAACAGCCACGAGCAAATAGTCTAGCCAGTATCAAAGCCACTTAGGAGTCCCAAGTCTCCTATACTTAGGAAGCACAATAACAGTCGTCAAGTGCAACTGCTCAATCCCAATCTCTATCTCCATCTGAGCTTCCAAATGTCCAAAATGCGGCACATGACAACACCCTTAGCTCTCAGCCTAAGGATATGCTTGTGCAATCCATCGTGACTAGCTCAACTAATGCTCGATCTCCACAGGTGAATGTGCAAAGGGAAACAAAAGACACGGCCACTTCTGATCTGCTTAAGGACTTGACACTGCAGCCTACCAATAGTGGCCAATCCACTGAACTAGCCATTACTACTTCCAATTAGGAATCACAGCAGTCACAGCCTTTGGCCGTGACAATGCCCCTTGCAGAATGTGTCCTTAGCCATTCACTGGTGGAAGAGGTGTCGTAACCAATATTCTTGATACCTCCAAAACTGTCGAAGCACCTAAAGCCTAGGCTTGAGGAGAAACCTCTCAAAAATGTGGCCCAGGAGATGGCGCATCTAACCAATCAACCTAGCAAGGCTGTTCAGCAGGTCATAGCTAAGTCCCATGAGAGCACACCAGAGAAAGAGGGTGCTAAGGCCCAACCAAGCACATCAACGGCGCGAATGACCTAGTTTAGGGCCCTGAGTCTTTGAGAAAGACACCTTCATTGCCCACGAGCAAGAGGAAAACACAGCAAACACAATAGCAATTACAAGTGATTGTGGGTGCCAAGAAGATTGAGACCAAGTGCAAGGAAGAACTTGGGAATAAAGCATCGAGTCCACCCGCTAAGGAACCCATTGCCATCTCCCCTAACAACGATCAAACCTCAAAAACATTCATGTGTTCTGATAAGTCAAAGCAACCATCGCCATCAATGGTTCTTGCAACACTCAATCCATCGACAACAAAACTTGCATTGACCAATCAAGAGTGGATACAACACTGTCACAATAGGGTGACAAATCTATACCAGTCGCATCCAAGGAGAACCATGATGCAATAACAACAAAGCCTCAAGAGAAACATGGAAACCCCGAGGACATAAGCAATCCTAGAGTTGACCAATCTTGCTCGTCTATGTTAAATGATGCGAATCTAGGACATGACACAAGCTATGGTGGATCAAAGATGAAGACCAAGTTCATAATGACATGGACAAGTAGAGATAAACTATTACACAAGTGAATTAGGTTCCAAGATAGATTATCTTGGACTCATAAACACAATCTTGTGTAGAATTGACAATGACATACACTTAACTGAAAGTACAAAGCATCATGATATTGTATTCATTTCATAGTCAAGTACAATGCTTTATAGGCTTTGAGTTGTTCCACTCTCCTCACTGTGCATATGGGATTCAGGATAGCTCCTCTTGGAGCATACATCATTTGTCTATTTCTCAACACCCCCCTCAAATGATGAGTCCCTACACTTGCTGGCTTTTGCCCCCCTTACATGATAACATGGCCCGGAAGACTAGCTCATAGGCAGCCTAGTCAAGTTAAAGCTTGAGACTTTACATCTTGGCAAGGGTTTTACAAATCAGATTCACTAAGGAAAAACATATGAAAGATACAATGAAAGTTCTTCAAAACAATCTGTCAGAGTTGTTGATGGTAGCGGAAGCATATTCTTCTTCTTCTTCTTCTTCCATGAATTGGTTCTGGTGATGATCACTTTGCAATTGTTGGGCTCTTTTCTTGTGGAAACATTCACTGGCTACATGGCTAGTCTTACCACAATAGTGACATGTAAGCCGATCCTTGTTGTTGTTGTTGATGAATCCTCGACCTCTTCCTTTAGGTCCAGCAGCTCCTTTGGTGTACAAAAGATTGTCCCTAGATGATGAGACATTGTCTTTTGCATTCTTGGTTTTTACTTTGCCTTCTTCATCGAGTAGTGAGTGCTCAATATCTTTAAGTGTGAGGCTTGGAACATTACTCAAAGTGGACACAAGATTTTCATATGGATCCTTGTTTACACTTGCAAGCAGTACGGCTATTGCTTCATCTTCCTCAATATTCTTTTTAAGAGATGCAAGCTGAGTTTTTAAACTCTTAAACTTATTAATGTGTATGGTCATAGAAGCACTATCTTTGATATCCAGTTTATAAAACTGCATGAGAAGTTTTACCTTTGAATTCTTTGCTTGAGTACCAAACATTTTATCAAGTTCCTCCCAGGCGGTTCTAGCATTTGTAATGCCAGATATATGATGTAACACATCATCACTTAATCCCTAGGCAATGATGCCTAGTGCCTTATTATTCATCTTCTTCCATTCTTTGGATTTGAACTGGTCTTCTTCAACAAACCCGTCTTCATCATCTTCCTTCTTGTTATCTGCATCATCTTCAAACAGGTCCCACAAGTCTTTCCGCATTAGGTGATACATGGTCTTTTCCTTCCAGGCATGGAAGCCTTCTCCATTGAACTTTGCTATTTGCTCAAGCTCTGCCATGTTGCTAATCTTTAGTTAACCAGCAAAAAATTGTATTTTAATGTGTCAAGAGACACAAGAGAATCAGTGTTAATTGACACTAGTTGAGTGTTAATGGATACTAGTCGGTACTTGATCTGCTTCCTCTCAGGAACTTCGTGGGTGGCTTTTGAGCTTCCTTGGACACTTCCAGACTAGTAATGAGCTTCAGAGATTATTCCTCAGTGATCAAAATCACTGTTGATGATGGTAATGAGAAAAAGAACAAGGTTACCAAGCTTTTCAAATTTTTGGATATGGCTTCCTCTAGGGTTTCAGACAGCCGACTGTTCTTTCAGTTCGTGCAGCTCAATGAGTTCACCATTGCCCAAGATATTGTATGGGGAGTAGGCTTGCATAGTGAGCTTCAAAAGCCCTATGCTCACAGGGTCGATTTCGAACTGTACGATTCGCGTCAGCAGTACGACCGTGGACAGGCGCAGACAGGACAGCGCGTTTCGATTTGTGTAATGCTGGAGCTAGAAAGCAGTAATGTCGTCGATTGAAGTGCTAGGATGAAGCGTCTTGAGCAAGGAAAGATACGTCCAAAAGGAATCACCTGAAGATATGGCCTGTAGAGAGAGATCCAAGAGCTCCAAGGTGGGTAGGTGCAGTCTGGCTATGGCTGCCACAAGGTCCAACTGAGATTTGAAGTTGAAGCTGAAGATGTGAGCTGGTGGTCTCAAAGAGACCTAACCTATGTGGCCCCAACTTCCTTTCGAGTGATGACTACCATTCGGGGTATGGAATTATTCGAAACTAGTCAAGAAAACTCTCTAATTGATAAGGTTCTCATTGAGGAGGAGCTACATGTTGTGAGTAGGCTTGGACAAGGTACCATGCTACTCGATGTTGCAAAATATCTATTGTTATTGAGTAAGCTGCCATGAGTACTGGATGCATGTGCCACACTCCAGTATAATCTTGAGTTCTACAACTGGTCTTTATCTTCACGAAGTGACGTGGATGCATAAATTGTACATAAATGTAAAATGTGTTTTCTGACTGTGAATAAATAATACCCAGGCAAGCACACACACAAGCAATGATAGTCAAGCACAGAGAGAAAAGCTTGGGTGTGATAGGCTGAGCTCCTGGGATCCTTCTCTCACCACATGTCTAGAAGTCATGTGACTGTTTTTGCTTCTGGGGTAAAGGGCAGATAGTCCTCATGACCACCATGTGAAGCCTTGACCAACACCTTTGAGGGTGTACATAGGGCACTGTCCCTTTTAATGAGCTCTCCCTCCACTTTCGATCTCCCCTTTTGGAAATGAGTCCTACCCCAGTTTATCACAACCAATCCATGTGATTTGGGGTGAGCAAAGATCTACTACTGACTGGAATACGCCCTGTGGTTGAAGCATTACAAATATTATCACGGGGACCGTCCCTCTACAACAACCACTATGCACTTGATGATCTACTGGTTATTCCCTGTCATGTGAATAATTCCATCTTGCTTCAAGGCCTAACCCTTGGTTCACTTTTTGCAGGTTTCCTCACAGTAGTTATCATGGAGCACCCAGTGTAGCTGGCCTGCAAGGATGCTATTCGCCGTCGGAGGGAGCATATGGCACAAGCTCCTTTGCCAAAGCACTATGTGCCTACCCTTAAGAGATACACACCAAAAAGAGACCCTAAGCAGCACTGCCCCGGATGCAAGCCAAAAAATTCCTAGGCCAAGAAAAAGAAGGCCCAAGGGAACGCTCGGGGGGTGGGAACCCCAGCCATGTAGACCCCACCAGACACTCGGGCACCGAGTGCTCAAAAGAGGAGATGGCTACTAGAAACAAGAGGAAATTTGATGAATTATTTAAAAGCATTCTTAAAACAGCTACAGCTAGGGACAACACCATTCAGGTCCCGGTCGATATCTTCCCTGCCCGTCCTGATGGGAGCCCCTCACTGGCATAGCCCCAGTCACCCGACCACCCAAACTCACCTCGCCTCATAAAAATAGAATAGCCCCTATGTTTTATAAGCTGCTTAACAAAGGCCATATTGCCATAACTTTTTATCCTTAAGTGGTTAAAGGGGAAAACTCCCCCCAACTATACAAACCTCCCTTACCTACTACTAATACATGTCATGTCTTTAACAAGTGCCGATGATATGCATCGCAGTCAGTACCATAGGATTTTGATAAAGTATCTTTTTGTGTTGCATCTGTTTATTATAATTGATGCATGTGACTTGCATATAGTGTCACGAAGTGTCGAGTGGATTCAGGACAACATAGGTCTTTGTATGAAAGTGTTCAATGCCCAAGTCACCGCAAGACCACCAACCTCACAAAGAGCCATGACAAAGCCTCACCACCGAAAGCAAAAATCACCCTTGTCGATCGCCCACATTGCATGGCTCAAAGCATGATCAGGTAGCCACTCTCTCTTTCTAGGTTAAACTCTACACCTGGCACTTACGACAGTTGTTACCTCAATTGTACCAACATCTCACGTTACAAAGAGGTTTTGCAAAATCTCCTATGTATCTTCCCATCTCAACAATTGTTCCTCTAGCAACAAGGCTAGGACACAATCATCGTTGTAATATCCATTTTCACTGCCTTTGAATCTTGACATTTTCCAATCCAATTGAAAGGCTAATAGTCTCAACGTATTGCAATGGTTGTACTCATGTTATTCTTTCTTTTTTTTTAGGGAAAAGAAAAGGAAAGAATAAAAATAAAAAGAAAAAGAAAAAACAAAAAGAAAAGAAAGAAAGAAAAAATGCACTCACAATCACAGCACGACACCTAGGGGTCCTTAAATTAGGTACACCTAGTGACCTTGGTCGGCTGGCTCCATCCCTAGTCCCCTAGCCCTCTACACATCCCACACAATTTTTCAAGGCACATCCAAGGCAGGACATACCTAGGGAGCTTGTCTCGCCTATGGTTAGACCTATCACCTTGACCCATTTGCACGATTCCTTTTTGCACTCCACCTTAATACCATTGCAATCGATCGTGGTAAGCAACGCACGAACAGCCATGGAAAGTACATCGTAGTCATCAAGAAAATACAAGTAGCTACCCACTAGCGAAAGTAAGGTGTCGCTAAGCTCAACCGTGCTACATTGTGTTATCACAGCACAAATGATGTCTCATGCACCTTCATGTGTACTTCCCCTCACCATTGACAACTTTTTCTCCCTCATTGAACCCTTGCTTCCTCCACAAGTTGCTACGAGGCACCAAACCAATAGTCTTCTAACTACGTAAGATCTAAGTATGCATGGGCACTCACATACTATCTAATCCACACTCTATACACAGTTTAGATCCTCATGTGCAGGACATTACTCTCAGCTTGCTTAGAGTTTGACGTGTCTCCCAAACTCATCCAGCTACATCTTGTGCACGATAAGAAGACTAGCACTACCCCCAAGGAGAGACCACATATGCAAGGTTTTCAATCGGAGATACGGAACACTCCATCAAATGCATCGTCAGCTCTTCATCATTAGTCAATTCTAACCTCTTGACCATTTCCATCATGCAAGCCCACCAAACAATCGGTCTGTGCAGAATCCCCACAAACCACCACTTGTGCTAGCCCCCAGTGCAATTCCGTATGGGGTGCGAATGCAGGATGACAAATGTAGATCTCGCACTCCCTTCTACGTTCTCAGCCAAATATGGCTCTAGACTTAACTGTTGGCCGCTCTCAATGGTCTCTAGGGCCTCTACTTTGTCTTTCAGCCCGATCAATTTATAATTGAGGTCTACAGGTCGACTTGTAGCTCTAGGTAGGGTGGACAGCTAGCGAGTTGGCTAGCATTGCTTCTAAGTCTCTAGGTCACACTACGCGCAATTAGGAGGCTCCATGAGCTGTCCGACATGTCTAAAGGGCTGCCTGAAGTTTTCCCTGTTACGAAAAGTGCTCTGCTTCACTGGGGATGCATTGGATTTGTCAATTTTCACTCCTAGCTTTTGGTTTGATTCATTAAGTTCCGATTCTCAGTGTTCGATTCTCAAAATTGGACATCCAAGCATGGGTGGTTTGATATTCGATTTTCAGGCAGTCTGATTTTAGAAGGTTCGAGTGTCTGATGGCTAATAGTCCAAATCACACGAGGTTCAAATTTGATTCTTGATGTGTCCGATCGGACAGTGCAAATAGTATCCGAGCATCCGATTGTCAAGAAATAGACCATTTGATTGTTAAGAATCGGACTGTTTGATTGTCGAGAATCGGACATCTGAGTCCAATTCCCAAAATTAGACTCTGTCAACTTGGTCTGATTCCAATGGTGCAACAATAGTGAAGGCAACAATTCGATTCATGGTGACAATTTATGGCATGTTAGGTCACATACACTTCCAAAATGCAAGCATGGACAAGGGACAAGGTTTATATATATCTGGAATGGTCGAAAACCTCTTGCACAAGCTGATTGATCCATCACAAGCTGGCGTCATGTCCCACCTCTTGGACATTTGGAAGCTTAGATGGAGATAGATATTGGAATTGAGCAGTTTCCCTTGACAACCGCTGTTGTGCTTCCTGTGTCCGTTTGGAAAAAGAGGATGTAGGAGATCTAGGACTCTTAGGTGGACTTGGCGCTGGCTGAATGATTTGCCCAAGGCTATTAGACGATTGTGCCATTTGCTTTGTTGAGCGATCAGCCTTGCCTTGAGCAATGTTGTGCCTATGATGCTTGTTCTCCCCTTAGGAAATCAAAGGCTCTTTGGGCACTAATGGCTTTTGTGCACGCTCAATGGCTACATATGACATCTGCTTATTAAGCATGCTAGGTTGAGGCTCTTTCTTTCGAACACTCATGTTTGCTTTCTTGCCTCGAGACCTAGAGTTTCTCTTAGATTTCCTCCTGTGCTTCGTTGCTTTTGATGCACTCTGGCCTTCAGCTGATAGAGGTGGTGTAGCAGGGGATTTTGGTACCCAAATCCATTGGTTACCTGCGTAGTACCCTTGAGCACGTAGCAACACTTTGGATATCCATCGCGGCGTAGTGCTAACCCTCCATCGATGCCTGCGTCTATAAGGCTTGGGCTTCTTTTGGGGTCTTCTAAGATATTTGTAAGTCCAAAGCCCGTCCTTGGCATTGTCTCTTGACCTTCTTTTTTCAGGCTTGGCCTCACTCACTGGTTCTCGTTGTTCGACCTGTGCTTGTATCAGTTTTTCAAACAAGTCCTTGCTCTTGTTAGTAGGCTTGACTATTACGTCAGCACCTTCCTTGCCTTTCCCTTGAGGTTTGATGAGGTCACCCTTGCTAAAGGTTGTGACTATCCTCACACCCAGTAGTGTCAGGTGTATCCTCTGTGCTACATAGTCGGCCTCACACTTGGTCGCCCTTTTGAAGGGTCTTCCTAGGAGGGTTTCTTTCCCGCAGCTAGCACTATTTGGAGGAACATGAAATAGGATAGGCAAGCTTTCTGTTTCAATTGTCGCAAGGATTTTGCACTTTCCTATGAGTGCTTGTGGGTGTCCCCCATAAGGGCTAAGAGTTGCACTAGTCAGTGTGAACTCTGGTTGGCCTAGTAGGGTCCATGATTCATAGGCCAAGATATTAAAATCTGCTCCTTCATCAATTAGAGCATCAATAGTATGCTCTCTTTTCGCCGTGAGTTTGACTCTAACATAAGCAGGTGGTACTATGTCTTCATCTTCCAGGTCTTGGCTTGTAAATTTAAGCCTTCTGACAGATGCCCTTGAGTTCTCGACTGCACGACCAGATGTGGATTCTCCACTGCTGTCTTGGACTGATTGCTTTAAATTTTGAACTACTTGCTTTAAATTTCAGCCCAGTGATCGATCTATGATATGGTTTCGGCTCTGTATGGTTTCTCGGCCAATTTCACTGTCTTCAGGTTAAAATTTGAGAAAATCTAAATTCGGCCCAACAGGTCCGAATTACAGGGGCCGAATGCCCGATTCGGACCGTCCGAGGACCGAGTAGGAAGGGCCAAATGTGACTAGTCTGAATGTCAAATTTGGCCAATCCGAGTCTAGATGTCTGAGGGCCGAGTTGGTCGCTCGGACGGGCCGAATGAGTTTTTGGGCCGAGGCGGGCCGAGGGCCGAATCAGGTGGGCCGAGTCAAGTGGTCCGAGTGGTAGTGGGCCGAGGGCCGATTCTGGGACTCGGCCCAGAATCGTCGTCACTCGGACACACCGAGCGCGGCATGTTTTTTGTCGGCGCGATGATAAATCGCCCGAATCACACGATTCAGGTCACGGCCTGTCATACATATCTCCAGATCAAAGCTATGGATGGAGGGGAAGAGTTGTATATACCTGGAATAGCCAATAAACTCCAAAATGCAAATCGGCAAGCAAATCAAACCCTCTTTCCCTATTTTGACAACAGAAACCCTAATGCTGATTTTCTTTGTTTTTCTTTATTTTCTCCTACTCTAATGCATCCAAATCACAAAGTAAATACCTACACTAATCCATCTCACAACATAAACCTCAAACAAAACAAAAAACCTACTTGCCAAGGAGATCGAATACCATCTTCAACCCTCTCGCTTCCTACCTATCTCAAGCACCGGTTCGGGGGAAACCCTACTCCAATGCTCGATTTGAAGTGCGCAAGCGCTCAAGGCTTGAATCCGTTGGTCCCGGCAATGGAACCAAAATGTGTGAGTTTTCACTCAATCGCCAAGACCCACGGACCGCTTATTGTTTCAAGCGTTCCAAGCTGAGCACTAATGGCTACCTCTCACATAACCGATGCGCCATCCATATCTACGGGTGTAGTGAGGTTACCTCCATACCGTTCGAGTTACCTCCTCTCCCGCGGACTCTAGTAGCTCCACGATCCAAGTGCAAGCTTCAAGCAAGCTCCATCCTCAAGCTCCACGCTCCAAGCTCCATTGCCGCGAGCAAGACAAGAGAAGAGAAGAGAAGAGAAGAAGAGAGGAGAAGATGGAGAGCTTCTCCTCCTCGGTCCCTCACCCTCACATACTCACTCCCTCACGCTCTCACACTCCCTCTCTCAAGCACAAGCTCAAGCAAGCAAGAACATGAAGAAGAAGAAGAAGAGGAGAGCTACTTTTGGCCACACACAAGAATGAGCTTCTCATTCACTTTTCAACTTTATATACAAAACCCTAAATCCCTTTTGGGCGGTCATCCCATTTTCCCCTT
Source organism: Lygodium microphyllum (assembly GCF_053477565.2). NCBI lineage: Eukaryota > Viridiplantae > Streptophyta > Polypodiopsida > Schizaeales > Lygodiaceae > Lygodium > Lygodium microphyllum. Next base: position 108,076,518 of record NC_141157.1, read on the forward strand.
TTTACATGGCCGGCCGTAGCCTAGGCCCTTTTTCCCATTGTCCTTCTATCTCCCTAACTTCCTTTCCACTGCCCGTCTACATTTACAAATTGCACAAGTGAGAGCCCGTCACTCTTTTACAAGATTTCAGGGTGCTCCTTTTTATTTTAAAATGCACATTTCCCCTTTTGTATTTGCCTTGGACTTTTAAGGTTGCCCTTGCGCTTTTGGCCTTTTCTCCTATTCTTTCTTCAGTCGGGCTACCTTTTTTCGCTCAAATGCCAAGACCCACGGACCGCCTATTGTTTCAAGCGTTCCAAGCCGAGCACTAGTGGCTACCTCTCACATAATCGACGCGCCATCCATATCTACGGGTGTAGTGAGCTTACCTCCATGCCGTTCGAGTTACCTCCTCTCCCCCACACTCCGGTAGCTCCACGATCCAAGTGCAAGCTTCAAGCAAGCTCGATCCTCCCGCTCCAAGCTCCAAGCTCCATTGCCGCGAGCAAGACAAGAGAAGAGAAGAGAAGAGAAGAAGAGAGGAGAAGATGGAGAGCTTCTCCTCCTCGGTCCCTCACCCTCACACACTCACTCCCTCACACTCTCACACTCCCTCTCTCAAGTACAAGCTCAAGCAAGCAAGAAGAAGAAGAAGAAGAAGAAGAGGAGAGCTACTTTTGGCCACACACAAGAATGCGCTTCTCATTCACTTTTCAACTTTATATACAAAACCCTAAATCCCTTTTGGGCGGTCATCCCATTTTCCCCTTTTTACATGGCCGGCCGTAGCCTAGGCCCTTTTTCCCATTGTCCTTCTATCTCCCTAGCTTCCTTTCCACCGCCCGTCTACATTTACAAATTGCGCGGGTGAGAGCTCGGCGCTCTTCTACAAGATTTCAGGGTGCACCTTTTTATTTTAAAATGCGCCTTTCCCCTTTTGTATTTGCCTTGGACTTTTAAGGTTGCCCTTGCGCTTTTGGCCTTTTCTCCTATTCTTTCTTCAGTCGGGCTACCTTTTTTCTGCCTTTACCCTGCGTCTTTTTTATTTCCTTTTGCTTTCTTCGTGTTGGGGTTAACAGTAGGCATTAGACCTCATGACATGGACTATCATACCCACTTGGAGTATAACCCAAACTTCTATGATTGGCTCATGACAAAGTAAAGCACAGCAAACACATGCTTAAATGCCCTTAACCCTTCATCCTCCAATCCTAAAAGGATTTTTATCATTCCGGTGGGGGGAGGGGGTAAGATGGGAAAGAGAAAGGAAACATGATTTGAACTTCAAAACGTCTAACTGAATTCCGAAAGCAAGTGTGAATAGTATGAAACATAATTGAACATAAAAGGTAATGAACATAAAAACAAACCCTAAAATCCTAAAACCTCAATCAACGTTCAAAAATAGAAAAGAATGCATAAAAATCAACTCATGATTGAGTGAAAGTGTCAGAAATTTTTGAGGAATGCATGGACTATTTAAAGAAAAAAATTATATTTCTATTCAAGCATTTCAGTGTCCATAAGCATTTCTTCCATTGCCTACATGTCTTTCTGCAAAAATGATCTGAAGGATACTGATAGTGAGCTATGGTGTTATGGGATGCACCTACGATGGAAGGACAAGAGAAGAGTAACAAACTTGCATTGTTGGAAGAGGAATAGACTAAATATGGTCTCTCGGTGGAGACAAGGGCCTTCAACCAGTTCAGCTTTAGGTATATCCTGAACCTGGAGGACGTGGCCATGGAGGAACCGGCCATAAAAAATTAAATGTAGAGCAATGCAATCTACAGAAGTACCTGGACAAATTTGGCCAAGCTATGGACTACGAGAAATGCACAGAATTCCTTTGAACTTTCCACGGGAATCGCAGCACCGTAAGGGTACGTCATGAAAATGAAACTCGCCAGGTGGAGATCAAGCTAAGCCCTGAATTGGTGCAGAGAGTGTTGGGCCTGCCCCCCAACAAGGTCAAGAGACGGCCCAAAAGTATTTGCTGCCACCAATAGATACATTCTGTGTAGGCCCCCAAACATCTATATGCACTACATCATGTATATTTCTGCTCACTTCTCTGTCATGCGAGAAGGGTTGTCTTGCCTGCTTACCAAATCAACATGCTTCACAGACTTTATGAAATTCTACAACTCTAAAAGAAGGCAACCCTGTAACCAATCCTCTGGACTGCATTAATTTCAGCCTTTGCACATTTGCATGTCCAATACATTTATGCCATATTTCAATGTGTGCAACCACTCCTTTTCCTTTACGTATATGATATATTGGGGATGGACAAGATCTTAGTTCACACCAACGACAGTATCAATCTCGCAAACATCCCGGATCTAGAAGTCTAGGTGTTGCAGGTGAAGATGGTCCATGCGTTGTTCTCCAATCATAGGTACAATGCACTGATGAGCCAAATCAAGGTGCCTATGTTGGAGAGTATCGCTACCAAATCCCTAGACGGAGTAAACCTGAACGGCTTTGTGTGGAAAACAATAGAAACTTCAGCAAAAGCACTGGCCACAGGAGGAAGACCTGCGGGGTGAGAGTCCCTGCCTCCAAAGCTAAGAAGTCATCTTTGTCAAAGGCCTCTACCATTGGCTTTGGGAGGGGTCTTGACAGCCATCATAAGAGAGGCACTAGGGGAAGCACAAGAATACGAGGAAGTCAGTGAGACACCAGATAGGTCCCCTCCACACCAAGAACAGGAGCAATCTAGTGAGAAGACGGAGAGCAACAAAGAAGAAGGGCGAGAAGTGCAATCTGACCAAGGAGAGGCCAAGAAAGCAAAGAAAGAGACTACGCAAAAGAAGATTGAAAAAGAGAGTAGGAAGAAAGAGAAAATAGACCCACGAAGAGCCCACAATGAGTCCAAAAGCATTGAAGAACGAAGAAAGAGAAAAGAAAAGAATGAGGCAAAAAGAATAAAAGAGGAATCTAAGAAAACCGAAGAGGAGAGAAAGAGAAAAGCTTAGGAAAAAGACGAGGAGCTCAAGAAGAAAGAGGAAGAAGACATAGCCCTAGCTATCCGTCTCTCAGTGGAGTAGCCCTCCAAAGAGGAGGAGCTGGCTTCCATGAATCCTCGTGAAGAAGAACGCCCAAGCACAAGCTCCCAAGCTCCCAGAAGCTTACCACCCCCAGTAGCAAAGGGCAAGGGCAAGGTTCCACTTAACCCCTTTCCATTGGTCCTAGTACTCACCACCCCAGTCTTTGCACCCACCCAAGGCTCTTCTACCATGGTGGATGCCAACAACCTTGTGGCTTGGGTGTAGTTTTTGGTCAATAAAGAGACAACTCAAGGTGCAAGTGGAGGAACCCTTGTGACAGGAGCAAAAATGCAGGCAACTACGGATGCAGAATCCAGATGGGACCCCAAAAGGAAAAAGATAGAAGCATCTACAACCACTGGCCCCACCGCACTGCCGTTGTCTACAAACTATAATGACTATGTTCAAGAACTCCTGTCACAGTTGGAGCAGGAAAAAAAAGACAAGAAAATAGCCATCGTTGAGCTTGAGGCTGAAAAGGAGACAATGGCAATCTCTCAATTAGAAAGAACCCGTCAAGTAGCCATGTATCAAAGAGAGATAAATGAGCTAAAGGAGAAGCTTGAGGCAAAGGGAGGAGAATAAGAGAGGTGGCAAGCAAAGCTCACGGTAGAAACACAAAGCATCATGAGCCTACAATGCCATTATGATGAGCTAGTAGTGCTATATAAAGACCTACAAAAGGAAAAGGAAAAGTTACAAAATGCCATGAAGCAGCTAGCAGCAACAGAAGAAGAGAGTAGCCAATGGCATCAAAAGCACATAGAAGATCTGGAAAGAGGATGCTCTCAGAGCTTGAAGAGCAACAATACTTAGAAAGAGAAATCAAGGAATGAGAGAGGAGGCTAAGGGCGTTAGCCTACAAGCATAACGAAAGCTTGAAAGAAATGAAGAAAAAAGTAGATGAATGGGTGGACAAGAGCGAAGGAAGGGTGAGAGACTTAGTGCACCGGCTAGCCCTTGCAGAAGGCGACAGGGTGTTAGTAGCAAGCACAACAGAGGTTGCACAAATGACTTTGGAAGCCCAACAACATGCCTTCCTCAACACTCACTTGGACACCACGCAATCTAAGGAGGAGAAGGCCATTGAATCATTGAGGAGAAAGCTAGAGGATCACCCGTAGGGCTCTAAGATACGAGTTGCACTTCCAACCGCAAACTGCAAGGCCCAAAGAAGCAAAGCCACTAGAGCACAGGGAAGTAGAGAGGCAAAGGCCATTCGAAAACATAGGGCCAAGATTTGAAAGGGGGTAGCAAGATGTGGCTCCTTATTAGAAGGTTATTAAGATAAGACCCATTTCACAAGAATACCATCTCCCACCACTCTTTTTTTATCTCAATATCGGCAAAGATAGTTGTCCAATAGCTAGGCTGTGATGATATGCGTGGCCCTCTTACCATCCTTTTTGCATGGCTCTCAACAAAAATAAAAAAATAAAAAATCACAGGGCAAGCAACCAAATAATCTCGATCCATGTAATCCACAGTCACTACACCTAGGAGTCCTCAAGTTAGGAACATCCGATGGCTTTGGTCGGACGGCTCTGTCCCTAAACCCTTAGCCCATTTTGATCCCCCACATTATGCTTAGGGTACATTAAGGGCAGGACCTACCTAGGAGGTCACCTTCACTTGCTATTAGACCTATCTCCCTAAGCCACACTCACCACACCACCCTTATGCACGAATTGGGTCCTAAACTGTAGGACAACACCTAGACCTACCATGGTCGACCCAACTCCTAGTTCTACTAGCACGAGCACAAGGCACCACATGGTAAGATAAACACACCCCTAGGTCTATGCACTCTCTTTTCTTTTCAGGCAAGTACAAATGCTGCAAACCACCAACTTCGAAGGCCCCGTTGTCCACTCAATCCACTCTCAGCCTCCACCACCGTAATCATACACCTAGCTTCGACCAAGGACCAATCCCCACGAGGCCCGTCATCATTATTTTTGGAGGGATTGCAAGGACTCCCCCAAGCTTCCCTATGTAGTAGCTTCTCTCTCTCTCTCTCTCTCTCTCTCTCTCTCTCTCTCTCTCTCTCTCTCAATGTTTGTTATATTACTTATTATTTTTACAATTTATTTTCTGTTCTGGGAGTCATGGGTGCCACATGCTAGGCTTTACAAGCGTGACGGTAAGATTTCCATGGCTGGTCTCCTCCATGCCAAGTCTATAGAGACTTAGGCATGGCGGGGCTCTTACCTGCACGGATTTTTTGGAAATAAATTAAAGCAAAATCATGGTATTTTCTAAACTTTTGAAATAAACGCGATATTGGTATTGGTATTGTTATTGTTACTGTGAAGGAACCTCAATGATTGTCGTCACCTCTCTCTCTCTCTCTCTCTCTCTCAGAGTTTATCCGTTTGAACAATGGCGTCAAACCCTGGTGGTTGAAGGCGAGCATCCGGTGTAAGTCACAAGATTATAAGCCATTACATGTCTATTATATCAAGCCAGTACAAGAAGTCATGGTGGGCGCTGCTACTTCTGAACAAGAAGCCACGCTGTCTGTCTTGCTACTCTACAGTCCAGGACCCTGCGCCGCCGCATACATCTTGCTGATGAGCGTGCGAGCCTGAAAATGGCATCGGCCTGTTTGGCGGATTGCTCGAGGATGGCTTGGCAAACTTGAGAGGCCCGATGGGAAAATAGGACGCCTCGCTAAAACTCACTTTGCAGGTCCTCATCCTGGCTCACCAAGCCACCCTCTAATTATGGATGCAAGCACGCACAGATGCAGGCCTGCTAGCAAGTGGGTGTGGATGAGAAACCTTGGCACAGGCCGCGACCTTGGACCTCTCTCTCTCTCTCTCTCTCTCTCTCTCTCTCTCTCTCTCTCTCTCTCTCACTCATATTTAACTCACATGAGATTGCAACAATAAGCAATGGTTTCCCATGCATAAGGAAACATTAGAAGAGTATAGTTATTAGTATAAGTGAAGTGATCTTGCAATGTGTGATAGCTTCAACAATTCAATGAGTTTTATATACTCAACATACTTTCATCTAAACCCAAGCTCCAATATCTGCTCTATTACTAATATAGCCTCTCTTGGGCTTTCTTGCCCAACCATGTGAGTACTTTTTACCCAACTTTCTCTAGAAGAATAACTATTATATGTGTCTAATCAATTTCCTAAGGATATGAGTCATATTATGTATCATATTTCTAATGAAGTCTATATGCTTGGGTATGGATTATAGGCCTTAACTTTTTACTCTAGGAGCATGACATACTTTCTTCTTCACTTGAGCTCCATTCATGCTCCATTGGGTATGCAATTTTTCTTAATACCTATGTAGTTTGCCTAATACCAATTATGCTCAAAGGATGTAATCTGCCTAATACCAATTATACCTATGTTGCTATAACTTTTTTGCCTTTTAAGAGAAGCTTCTCATGTTGAATTTCAAGATTTAATCTTATTTTGATGAGATCGCCCAATAAATTGATAAAGTGTGCAAAGAGAGAGAGAGAGAGAGAGAGAGAGAGAGAGAGAGAGAGAGAGAGAGAGAGAGAGAGAGAGAGAGAGAGAGAGAGAGAGAGAGAGAATCATGCTACGGCCATCTTTAAAACTTTCCCTTTCTTTCAAGGCTTATAGATAAAGAAGATTGTACAAGCTTTATTGAAAATGATAAGAACTTATACTGTTAACTTTATATCATGTAGACTTGCATACATTTTCTATAGTAAGCATACTTTTTGGTAGATATGCACTATAGGTGTACTGGGGTTTAAAGTTTGATTCTATTCCCTACTTCTCTTTACATATGAAACTCATGATTCATGTTTAATAACTTGCAAAAAGTTCTTTAAGCCCCCAAATGGGAGTTTTAGTAAATGTGCCTCTCTCTCTCTCTCTCTCTCTCTCTCTCTCTCTCTCTCTCTCTCTCTCTCTCTCTCTCTCTCTCTCTCTCTCTCTCTCTCTCTCTCTCTCTCTCTCTATGTACATGTGTGTGTGTGTGTGTGTGTGTGTGTGTGTGTGTGTGTGTGTGTGTGTGTGTGTGTGTGTGTGTGTGTGTGTGTGTGTGTGTGTGTGTGTGTGTGTGTGTGTGTGTGTGTGTGTGTGTGTGTGTGTGTGTGTGTGTGTGTGTGTGTGTGTGTGTGTGTGTGTGTGTGTGTGTGTGTGTGTGTGTGTGTGTGTGTGTGTGTGTGTGTGACCCCCATCAACCTTAACTTCCCACCTAGAAAGACTAACCTCCCTAAATCTTGATACCCTCTTCCATTGTGTCACCAAAACTCTAATTCATGACCCTCAAGCCCCCAAATAGCTCCCCCTAAAATGCTAATCCCATCCCTTCCAAACCTATTTGGCCCATCCAACAACCCTAGCTACCTTCCCCCATCAACCTAGCCCCTTGGCCCCTAAAGTGCGAAACCCCATGACCTGACCCCCCAAAGGAACCTTAATGACCTACCAAATATTTAACAAACCCGGCTCCACCCCCCACACAAAAAAAAACAAAAACAAAAAACAAAAGTAAGATCTCGTAACCTAACCATCTCCCAAAGGCTTGATGTTGCCTCCCCCCTCCCCATTGAAACATTAAGTCCTAACATGCACCCACAAAAAAAAAAAACCTAAAGCCCTATCCTCAAAACATGTTATCAAGTGTATGATTATTGCATGTATTTATTGGTGATAGATGCTAGACTACTAGAAGTTGGGGTGAGAAAAACCAAAGCATCTCTTCCCTTACTAAATATGGCACGCTTTTGTATGCTAGCTATAGAACCAAAATATGATACCTATGTACGAACCCTCTTACTACACAAAGTGTGTTTTAAGACATGAAACACCCTAACTATTAGTAACACCATTGATGTGAAGCACTAAGGGAATCTAGGCACTTCATAAGGGAATCTAGGTGTGAAGCGCCTGGTGTTGTATGAAGTGTGGCTAGGGTAGAGGGGAAAATGGTAGAACAGGTAACTTCAACCATGACGCTCGCATCGAACAGTGAAAAGTTTGTTGCCTTTTTACTTCACACATGTTTGCAACATGAAGGGGAAGCAAGGAAACATAAAATTGGGCACATGATGAACATCGATGCCGTATTGTAGATGAAAAGTGAAATTGCATTGAATAAAATAAGACCTCCCATTGTCAACATGCAACAACCAAACTAATAACAATATGAGACCAATAATAAAACATGGATTTGAACCCTCATCCAGAGCTTTGAGCCTATTCACATGACATAAACCACTTTTCCCTCAAACACCTTTGTGTTATGTGTGAGTGCAAACTATTTTATCATAATTGGGCCTTGCTAGCACCAAGAATGTGTATCATTATTGGCCTATGTTTCACAATTGACCCCTCTACCTTAGCATTGGCAAGCCAACTAACATATGACTATACACATACACTTTCATATATGTATATGGGTGCATAAATGTATAAATATGATTCACGTAGGTGTTGTAGGTAGAGATAGCATTCTTAGAGCCAAGACATGCCAAGGTCTTGAGACTTGGGCAAGTCCCAAAAGTGAAGTTGGATGGAGGTCAATACTTGACCTACACAAGTTCCCTAGCCCACATAATACATATTTATTTTCAGGACTTCACTGAGTCCTTGTAGTCCCTCCATTTTTAGAGGGACTACAGGGACTCCCACAAGCTTCACTACATATGGCAGCCTATGGATCTCTCTCTCTCTCTCTCTCTCTCTCTCTCTCTCTCTCTCTCTCTCTCTCTCTCTCTCTCTCTCTCTACAACTCTCTATCTTTCTTTTCTACATTGGGAGTCACAAGGACCACATGCCTAGGCTTGACAAGCATGGTCGTAAGATTTCCATGGCTAGTCCTCTCCACACCAAGTCTACAAACTTAGGCATGGTAGGTTTCTTACCTACATGGATTTTTTGTTTAAGGGAAATAAATAAAAGAGAAATCATGGTATTTTCTAATTTTTTGAAATAAATGCATTATTTGTATTGTTATTGTTATTGTGAAAGAATGGCACAACTCTCATCATCATCATGTGTGTGTGTGTGTGTGTGTATGTGTATGTGTGTGTGTGTGTGTGTGTGTGTGTGTGTGTGTGTGTGTGTGTGTGTGTGTGTGTGTGTGTGTGTGTGTGTGTGTGTGTGTGCGTGCGTGCGTGCGTGCGTGCGTGCGTGCGTGCGTGCGCGCGCGCGTGTGTGTGTGTGTGTGTAACCCTTGTGGTTGAAGGCGAGCGTCTTGTGAGTTGCAAGATTATTCTTGATTATGCCATTACATATCTATATTAGATGTCTTAGAGGCATATCCACAATCCCAAGCAGAGAGAGAGAGAGAGAGAGAGAGAGAGAGAGAGAGAGAGAGAGAGAGAGAGAGAGAGAGAGAGAGAGAGAGAGAGAGAGAGAGAGAGAGAGAGAGAGAGAGAGAGAGAGAGAGAGAGAGAGAGAGAGAGAGAGAGAGAGAGAGAGCCATGTTATTAGGTACCCTTCCCAAAATTCCCTTATCTATAAGATTTTGGGCATAAATGTTCTATGAAAATATGTGCTGACATTGAAAGTATCGTGTACAATATGCATCTTGGGTTTGACTCCCATGTAAAATCTAACAATAATGTGCCCATGTGTTAAACATGAAGGTTTGTCCATGTTATAGTCAACCAAAAAGAACCTTAGACCTTTACATTTGTACAACTTGTAAATGTAAATGGTAGTTATCTATAAACATAAAGTCAAGTCATATGGAAAAGTATAGTGCCTTGTGCTCAAAGATGTAACAATTATCCCACTTTATGTCAAAAACTAATGTGATCTAGAATAGTTATGTACAATATTTTTGTTGATGCTTCGTCTTTATACTATTTTAGTTCATATCCTTATTTTGGTCAATCATTAAGCTACATATATTCTATTGGAAATAGTAGTTTGTTGGTTTGTGTTTTTTTTTTTGCACCACTTTTTGCCTTATTCATTTATAGACATGAAAAGAAAGATGAGAGGACGATTATTCTGTCAATGCTTCTTATTCTAAAATTTAGAAATGTATGGTACAATGAAGAAAAGTTTCCTATGGCTATTGATTATAATTGCCATGCTAGTTTGAATTTTAACTTGTTTTAGAAAGCATTTATATTTGTTTATTTATATTTAGTTATTAAGAAACCCTTACAAATTTTTTATTATTTTGGGTAAGGGGACAAGTATTCTGGTAGTCAAATAGTTTCCCATCCACTTAAAAGAAGAAGAAGAAGAAGGAAAAACAAAACAAGGTAAAAGATTTTGCACAATCCTTTTTGACTAGGCCTTCACTTGTGTAATGCGAGGCTACACAAGCTTGGACCTTAATTTTGTTTGCAACCTAGAGATTAAGCTACTAAAAGAAAGAAAGAAAGACAAATTTTGCATCATTAGGTATTGGTAAGAGAGAGCTTATAAGAGAGTTGCAAAGCCAAATAAAAAACTTTTGTAGTCATATCCCCTTTTTTGGGTATGCTCTTCAAGGGAGAAGCCCCCTTACCCTATTAGTATAAAATAAAAAGAGTGTGAAAGATTTTGCCTAAGCATTAGTACTTTCATGTCATTATATTAAATAAGTTTGTCATCATGTGTATACTTAGACATGAAAGAATACTAGATTATATTAGGGTAATAGTAAATAATTTTGTTACATTCTAGGATGTTAACCAAATATTGGTGCTACTATGGCAAAAGATCCCTTCCACAAAGTTTATCTAGCATACAAGAAATATCTAAAAACCCTAACATTCCAAAAACATATATATATATATATATATATATATATATATATATATATATATATATATATATATATATATATATATATATATATATATATATATCCCAATAATGTTGGTGTATGTTTTTTTACCACAGTGATCCTCTTACTCCCTCTTTCAAAGCATGAATGCACAACCTTCATATGGCAATGTAGGTTAGACCAACTAGTCTATTTCATTTCAATATGTAATTATCTAGGTGCTATAAAGTTTCAATCTTTGTGTGCATGTATATTGTCTTGGGAGGCTAACATGCTCATTGCATTAACTTGTTTGTAGGAACTAGATGCTAATTGCTTTCTCCTTGGACACTTCTCTATGAGCTTAGGTTTGTCATATTTTTCTCATGTGCAACTCTCTTTCTTATGTCACAAGTGGTATACCCATGTGAAGTTTGTAGGGTCTTTTTGGCCTACCACAATAAAGACCATTGTAATCATGTGTGGGGTAGTTGAATTTATCTTTGAGAGAAAAATATATAAAATTGATTGTACAACATTTGAAAATCTAGAAATTCTAATTGGTCCTCCTTCTTAGGGATATGTCACACCTAAGGTTAGTGGGGGAATGAATGCCACCTCCCCCACCAATCCCATGGTCATGCATTGTGTGCCTTGGTGGGGAGTTGGGGGGTGTGCCACCTTAACCCTAGTTGCCTCCCCCTCCCCCCCAAAATAAAAGGAAAAAGGATGTAGTTAACACCATGCTAGTGGATTTATGGAGATTTCACTCATTTGATTAGTCTTTAAAATAAGTATATATGATTTGGGTCTAACATGCATGTGGCTTGGTCCAATCAATTGACAACCACTCACAAAGTGCGACCTTGCTATTGGCAAAGGCTTATTACCATATATACCTCTATTAGTAGTGTAGACCATGGGCATGACTAGACTCTTACACTTTGTGCATATCCTTAGAAAGCTTTTAGTGGTAGGACCTTCTTCGTCTCTTCTTCAAGCCTCTCTCTCTTTCACACACACACACACACACACACACACTCTCTCTCTCTCTCTCTCTCTATATATATATATATATATATATATAGTTGTTTGTTTTGTATAGAGTTTCTACTAGTTTCCTTTTCAAGTACTCTCTTTGTAATTGGCATTATAATGGTACCCCTTCTACATTATACATGTTTTATAGCATACACCTAAGCACTAACCTTGAAAGGGCTTTTACTACTACTAACTATGCATAAGCTTAGATTTAACTACCTTGCAAGCATTCATGGTTAGTAATATCAATGCATATAGATATAATCAAATTATACATATGTAGACATGCGTGCATATATATATATATATATATATATAATATTACTCATCTATACTCACATACAAACATGTTTGTCAAAAATAAAGGCTAAATATTACATTTAAGATTACATAATAGAGAATTCTATTGGGCCTTAGTATGAACTAGCAATTAACTTCTAAGATATTAAATCAAAATTAGCTACAAAAGTATATGTGGTTAGTCTCATTAGATTTGATTTTGAAAGTGTATCACACACCTAAAGGTATTATTTACTACTTAAGAGTGCTCATGTTGCTCATAGTAGGCTCGAGTGTTTATGCCACTAGTATCTATTGTAGAAACATAATAGGATTGGATTTTTATCTTACCTATTTTTGTGTTCTAAATGTATCACTATGTGTTTTTTCTCTATAATTATCATTTAAATGTCCACTCTTGTCCATAGTTAGATGATTCCTTCACATTCACTAGCCTCTACTTTTATCTTGATAGGCGGTTGTGATTACATCACCTTGTTTTGGATGTTATATGACTATGGTTCTTGGCCTGAGTGATTAATAGGGTCTATTTTGGATGTTATAAGATTGAGCCTCCTCTTTTGGCTATTTCCAAAGACAAATTTAGTTTAAAACATCTTATTGATTAAGTAAATAATTCATTAGAATGTTGACCTTCTCCACTTTTCCTGTTTAAAAAGTTTTTATACATATTTACATGCACATATCTAACTTGTTGACTACATCTCTAGACTAATTACCAAAAATATTATATAATAAAGAAAATTCTAAAAAGGCTCAATATACATCTTACCATTTTACTTGTAAAATAAAAACTTAAGATTGGAGCACAAAAAAATTGTATGTAATTTGACTATTTTACTTTAAACTCTATCTCAAATTAATTTTATGCTATTTGCTTTAGAATGAATTTCTAGTTATCATCTTCTACATTTACATTGAGTTAATTTATTGATCTTTACTAAACCTTTGACCTTACTCTTACCTTCATAGGTCCCCTTGTGATTATGATATGTTAGTTCAAAAGGATAAAAAGTAATGTGACTCATTATAAGTCCATGTCGATAACTTTTACTTCATGTTGGACTTAATTATGGAGTGTGTGAAATTAGTTAGTATTCAATACAACCATCATAACTCCAAACCCTTCATTTATTCCTTGTTTTGAAACATAACACATCATGAAGCATGGAGCCAAAGAAATAGCTTAACAAGGCATGTTAATACTACAATGTCCTGGAAGGCAAAGAGAACAATTAGGGTGAGTACATAGAGACAAATTAAAAGGGGCGAGAGAGAAAATAGGATGATAATAAGAGTTCCCCTTGTGATTATATCACCTTGTTTACTTCTTGCCTTTGATATGTTAGTCCAAAACAATAAAGACTTATGCTACTCATCGTAAGCCCATGTAGATAACTTTTAATTCAAGTTAGACTTCACTATGGAGTGTGTGAAAGTAGTTAGTATTCACAATGCAACCATAGTAACTCCAAGTAAGCTCATGTAGATAGCTTTTACTTCATGTTGGACTTCATTATGGAGTGTACGAAAGTAGTTAGCATTCATAGTGCAACCATAGTAACTCCAAACACTCCATTTATTTCATGTTTTGACACATAACAAAACTTGAACCATGGAGTTCAAGAAATAGCTTAACAAGGTATGCTAATACAATAGTGACTAGGAAAGCAAAGTGAACAATGAGAGTGAGTGGATAAAGAGAAATTAAAAGGAAGGAGAGAGAAAATAGGAGGCTACTAAGAGTTCTTTGAGTTAGAAAGAAGTATAATGGTATTCTTTTGTGCCATGAGAGCCATAACCTAGATAGAATGATTGATTTCAAGCTATGGAGTTCCATACTTGAAATGATTGTTCATTATGGTAGTTTCATAGTGGAAGGCTTTGTTCTTCCACCCATGACAATAGATGATATAGTTGCACAATACAACAAATGATCCAATTAATGGGTTCAAGACCAACACTATCCTAGATTGTAATCTAAACTTTTGGCTTTTAATAAACTAAATATTCACCATCTATTGAAATCAAGTAATCTCGAATGACCCCTTACATTTTACCCTAGTGTCTCTTGTAGGAACATGTGCATGAAAGTTGGCATTGGGAAACATGTTAAAGGACAAGTATACAATTAAACAAAGTTGTGCATGAAAGTAGCACAATCCATATGTTGTGAATTAGAAAGTGTTCAATTGGCAAGTTTCTATTTGAGCTATCTAAATATGCACATATGAGAGAGAGAGAGAGAGAGAGAGAGAGAGAGAGAGAGAGAGAGAGAGAGGATAATATTTTGGGTCATTTTTAGGCATCATGTATGCTTGTCCTTTTGCCACAAACTTGTTTTATAGTTAGAGTGGAGTACCTTTTGACATCAAACGGATGTGTAAGATTGATGCCTAAGGAAATTTGCATGGAGAGCATTTGTATTGGAATAAAGTCTTTGATAGTCCTTTAATGGTATTTGTAGAACCAAGAAAGGCATATTTTTGGAGCATGAGAGGCAATTTCAAAGCGAGTGATGTTCCTCATGATACATGTGCCTTTCCTCAAGCTCAAAGGACATGTGCTTTGGGTCATCACTATAGACCTCTTTGGAATTTGTTTTGCTATAATGATTAGACCATTTCTGCTAGTTTCTCTCCTCTAAAAAGTGAGGATAGATTACAGGATTGGAGCATTGAATGCCATTGAATATACTATTCTCTTTTTTACATGACGGATAAGAGAGTGAACATACTACTCTCTTTATGGTGAGATAACCAGGAGAGTGCATATGACCCTGGATAACATTATATGATGATTCCCTGTGCTGGAACTCTTATTAAATGGCATTGAAGGCAATTTACAAGTTTTAGGCTAATAAATTGCCACCTAAGGTCACCTAAGGTGGGGTTTTCATGGTGATATATGGTTGGTGCAATTCCTTTAGGTCCTACGCTTGCCATTCGAAGGATTGCGCTTACCACTTGTTGTAAATGTGGTGCTTGTAGGGATATCTCTCCACTCATTTTTGGGAACTATACTCGCATGCAAGAGCTTATTCAGTGAGCATCTTCCTCTATTAGACTTCATTTTCCATCTTTTGGATTGTGAGCATCTTCCTCTATTAGACTTCATTTTCCATCTTTTGGATTTGGCAAGCTCTTTTGGTTGTTTGGAACTTTTCTTTGGAACTTTTCTGGGTCGATTGAAGCCGCATGCCACAGTCATTTCCTGGGTGCGCTTTTGGATGCTCTAGGCAATATGCGGTATGGGAACTTCACCCTTTGAGGTTAGTGCTTGTGATGGCTACAGTTCAAGGTCTATGCACCAGGCTCTTTGTGATAGTTGTTACTTGGATCTCTTTCTAACACTTGTCATTGACGGACTGGATCGATCTCAATTGGTCTTTTTTCACGAGTGCTTTGAACTTTTTTGGCTGCCACTCAGCCGTTCAACCACTTTATACATTGACAATCAACACAATAGCTTTCCATACGAATATGAGAGAGAGAGAGACACACACACACACACACACACACCAAGAAAAAGCCCGTAGAACGTTAACTACGCAATCTCTCTCTCTCTCTCTCTCTCCCCCTCCCTCTCTCTCTCTTCCGACCCACACACAAGAACACACACCGTAGATCTTGATCTCACGTTGATTATCAGCCTTTCATCGAATCTGGACGTGGGCTCGCCTTGGTTTTTCCTGCAAGGGACCATACGGAGGCCTCACACACACACACACACACATACACACACATTCAAGAAATTCCTTATGACTGCTAACTGACCGATTGCATTTCGTGACTACGGTATTTTCTCTTCTTCCCATTCACGATCCATCTTGACGCTATCCATCAGAACGATGAAAGTCACCATTAACCCTGCTGCAACTGTACTAATTTGCGTTAGTTGTGTTGCAAGTGTACTAGTTTGCGGGCTTAATTAGCCTACTTGTCATGCATTGATTCAAAGCATGAGATTAATCAAAGCTAAGCTCCTTTGTCTCCTCTCGCAGGCTTCACCAAACTAGTAGCAACTTGAAATTGATGATTGGTATCAAGGGCACTTGAGGAGTGCAATTCCCGTGTCACACACTGCCGTCCATTACATGATGGTTCCTCCGGGGAGTGCTGAATATTGAGCAGGAGCAAGCTGCTGCAGCAGGATCATCATGACTTGCACCCTAGTAAAGGTCCCCAAGGCCTCAGTGCTTGTGTGCCTGCAATGTCCCCTCTGTTCTAAGCTCGTGCATGAGGCCACAACCATCTCCGAATGCCTTCACACATGTGAGTGCCCACTGCCAATTGAGCTTCTTCTTTAGTGAACAGAAAGTGGGCTATTTGAACTTTACCCCAACAATTTAAGTCACGAAAATGTCAACACATTGGAGCATCCCTCGGGGTGCGTGGTGCATCTTGGCATGCGAATGAGCAGACACCTTTTACTGGTTTTCTGTTTAGACAATGGATGACCATGGTGCATATTAGGGGATTGATGGTACCAGAGAAGCTTTCTTAGTGCTTACATCTTTACTCCTTAGTGCTAATTAAAAGTTGTCATCTGCCAAGCTAGCCAGTGTACGTATGTTGAAGGTTTTTCATATCCGAGACATGTGTACTTCACCAAAACTAATTTGTCAGATCATAATGCTCTGATCGTAGTTCTCATAGAATTCTCATAGGGCCAAAACTTATTCAACAGCCTATGTATAACATTTGTGCTGCAGTCTCTTCAAGATTATAGGACACTAGCGAACTAAAAGATATGGATAGCTCAATCACATAGCTTGCATATAGCTTCAGAAGGTTTCCCAAGGCCAATGTTACTACAGCCTGTTGAAAAAAGAAAAAAAAAGTGAATCAAAATAAACGCAAGCCTGAACGTGAACAAGCTTTTAGAGACATGAGATTTCCTCTCTCACAGAGAGAGAGATAGATAGAGAGAGAGAGAGAGAGAGAGAGAGAGAGAGAGAGGGAAGTCCCCACCTTGGAAGAGCTATAATAGGTCCTTCTCTTCTTTAAATACTCTAAGTTTATGAGATGCTATTTGCTTATGGGGTCTGGTTCACCCTTTTCTCTCTTTCCATACCATCTCCTCACTACCCAAATACGCTTAGGCACAAACAAGATGGGATACATGCATACACGGATATGTGCATGCACGTTTCTGTGACATTTAGACAGATGTCACATACCTAGCATGCTACATGATCCATAGTGGGTATTGGACAACCTCTACTTCTTGAACACACTTAGTTGTATCTCTTCCTCTCATTCATATTATCTATAGCAACATTTATTCTTCATTCCCTTCTTCATTTGCATTATTGTTTGAGTTCACTGTATGTTACTTATGTTCGCACAATCTGTGTGTTTAGAGCCTTTCTTTAGACCCACTATAGGTTATCTCATATTGTCACAAGTTAGTTAGGATGCTCATGTAGGTTTTAGGTCCTCTTTAGCTTCCTTTACGATCCCTAGGTTTGTACCATTTTGCACTTTGGTGCTTTGTTGTTGGGAATGCCACTGCACAATATGCACCTCCCCATTACCTGCAAGTGTATCACACTCTGACCCTTGGTGCTGTCGTATTGGGGATTCCATTCATGCACCTTCCACCACTCTTCCCAGTTGATCAGAAAGAGGGAACCCCCCTCCTGCTGATCATTTGCCTACCTCATTGAAGGGAAATAGGGGTGGTAAGGGAACACCTAAAAGGTAATCTGCTTGGGAGCACTTGCCTAAAAACCATCTTGATGGCAACTGTCATTCAAAGGTGAAGGGTACTTTATGAACACCAAAAATTACACACTCTCCCAAATCGAGATCTCAGCCCCTTCTGGCAGTGGTAGGGGGGTACTTCCCAGGGCAGTAGCATAGCTTTTCCACCCCCCCGGTATTTGGGTTCATCAATGGGCCCGGTCACTGCTGTACATCTTGTTTGACTAATTCAGCTCTCATCCCCCTTTAGGCTGTACTTTTAGGATCTTTAGGCTACCCTTAGGATCCCTAGGCTTGTCTGTCTAATTTCTTTTAGGCTAAGTTAAGCTTGTCTTTTTTTAGACTAGTAGCTAGATCTTTAAGTTGGGTCCATAGGCAATAGGTCCCTTAGGCTAACTACTTTCTAGGCCTCTTTAGGCTATGATAGGCTAAACTAGGCTAGTCTTCTGTAGGCTAAGCCCTCCTTTGTCCCTCTTCATTCTTCCACTACTTACTACTTGTCTTACTTCTTCTTTCCTTCTACTGCAGTCACTCTCTCAGATCTAGCTTAGGTTAAAAAAATCTCAATATGCATCACTGGTATGTAGCTTTTGGTTTCTCCGGTAGTACTTACATGCTGGGTTTTTGTATTTCACCAAAGGACTAACATTGCGGGAATCTACCACTCCTGCGACTGGGCTGGAGGCATGGATTTTCAGCCTTGCCTTGCTAGGCATGCCTTCACATTCTTGACCAGCATGGAGATCGAGATTGCATGTTCTCTCTTGAGACAGAGTTTCAAGCATAATTCTAGCTACCACAGTGGCTGTCTTTCCTCATAGATCTTCCAGTTGAGATGCTTCTCCTTCTACTTTGGTTACCTCTCCGGTAGGTTCTTCTTTTTATGTTCATAGTTGAATGCTACCTTGGTGGTTGTGCCTTTGCATTCATTCTAGCATTGGAGCCATCTCCTAGGTTGAGTTTCAGGCATTCCTACATCATTTGGCTAGTACATGTCCCAAAAACCATGGTAGCGAAATCTTTCTTCTAGCTCTTCCAATTGATGGGTGTCACGTCTCCCTTCCTCTTTTTCATCATGCTATTCCAGGACCTTCTTCATTAGGTACCAGGCACCTTAGCTTACATTAGCTCTAGCCTCCTTCTCCTCCTCCTTCTCCTCAAGCATTGACATCCATGGTTTGATAGGGGGTTGCTTTCCCCACATGATATGTTCAAGTTTTGGCTTGTCTTTTTTGTCTTCAACATTGGCATCCTTTCCCTATTGTATCTACCTTGCATTGCATTACATCACTTTGCCATTTCAAAAGGGTGCTTAGACAAGTAAACAATTCCCTTACGAGCATATTGTCCAAGTGGCATCTTGCTGCATGAGCATGCCACTTGTTTCATTCCCCCTTGCACTTGCATTGTATGTATATGTTGGGCATTTGGAATGAATTTTCGCCCATGATTATAGACATCCCTCCAAATGAAAATCCATGCTTTGTGTAGCATGACCCCCTTTACCTCAGTGGGTAGTGCATTGTAGCTAGCACTGCTCAACCAAGATCTCAAACGGCTATGTGTGAGAATGCAAAAATGAATGGAAGTATGAAAAGAAGAAGCGTAAACACTGACAAAGAGACAAAAACAAAAACTTAGAATGAACAGGCAATGGAATTTGTAAAGAGAAGATTCAGATGTACAATACAATACCCCCAGAGTGTCAACATTGATGGCCAACAGCGGTGCCTTCAGTCTCATTCTCTCTAAGGATGTGAGATGATGCAATGATACAATTGAGAGTGGAGAGGAGCATATATATACCTCAAGACAAGACCTTAGACAATAATTCAGATCCAAAATGAGCTGCCTACCTCCTCGTGCATAAGAACGCCCCCTCCCCTTCTTAATTTTTTTACTCTCCCTCTCTCTCCCCGCTGACAGCATGTCGGGGAGAGAGAGAGAGAGAGAGAGAGAGAGAGAGAGAGAGAGAGAAAGAGAGAGGGAGTTAAGAGTGAGAAAGGGGAGGCATGCACCCCCCCAGGTGGAGGGGTGGCGGCCATTAACGGCCGTCTCCCCCCCCCTAAACCACCTCCTTCCCCACCATATAAGGGGAAGCCCCTCCTCCCTCTCCTCATCATCATCGCAATGAGAGAGAGAGAGAGAGAGAGAGAGAGAGAGAGAGAGAGAGGAAAGCTTTTGGAGGGTTCTTCTTCTCCTCTCCTTAAAGAGAGGTCATAACGTCCCCTCTAGTATTTCTGAAAATACATCCCCCTTTCATTATCTTTTCTCCACTCAAGGAGAGACTGCAAGAATTTACTTAAAAGTTCCATAGGAGAGTGCGAGAATTCTCTCTCTTGATGCGCATCTTCGAGTATGGCCCCAAAGCGTAGATCTACAAGGATAGCCGAAAATCTCGCAAGAGTGGATGGCGGCTTGAATCAAGACGGTACCGCAACCACGAATGGTCTATCATCAGGCGTAAATACCACTGGAATCAAGACATCACTCCAAACCCAGGTTGCTCTATTATTAAATCATAGATTATAATTATCATGGTGAAGGTCATATTCACATGCATCACATTGATTGCGCGATTGATGGGTAATTGCCTTGGTATGAATTTAGTTGTGATGTTTGTAACAAACAAGATAAATGTCATTGTAATATGACATCATAATAGGTGAAATTGATTAGGTAATTGCATCGTAAATTATCCAAAAAAATTCTTGCATGAATTCTTGCATAAAGTGCATTGCTTCTTGCACAAGTTTTTGCAAAATACATTTCAGAGGACATCGAAAGAAACAAAGTGCATCTCCATATCGCAAGATGGATTCTAAGGTACATGTAATAGACTGCAGAATTAAAGTGCAATTAGACTCATACGATAATCACATAAAGTTATAAAGACTAGATCATTCAAGAAGGTTATAGATCGTGTAAATAATTACATAGAGGATAATGTTAAGATTGCATGCATAGAAAATACCTTTACATGTGTGGCATAAAATATCGTATGGATTATATTAAAATTGTAAGCATTGAAATGAAGGCATGGCATTACGTTGCGTGCATTAAAGTTGTTGGAAAAATTCAACGTTGTTTGTAATTTACCAAATGGGACTGAGATCCATAAGTCCCATATCAAAGTCCTTGGCGACTTCAAGAGGGATAGGTAAAAGCTTAGTGCATGTGAGCATTATTAAGAGGGCTTAAGAAGATTATACTTAACACGGAGTAGGAACTGTTCTAAATAGAACCATCTTGACCAACTATGATCAAGGGGATAGACAATCTTGATCAATTAAGATCAAAGATAAAGGTACATAGGTACTTCAAGGGATCTAGGAGATAACCAGCAAGTTGACCAACCGAGGACGACGGGGTTGTCCATGATCTATTTTACAAGGAGACCTAAGGTAATGATAATTAGGGTCGGTAGGGTACAAACCCTAACCCAAAGAAAAAGGGGAAAACAAGCAACCTAGCTTGCCAAGCCCTTGGAATCTCGCCAAGTCGTAAACGATCCAAGACCGAATGCTAGGAGCATTCGAGAAGAAGGAATCACACCTTAGCAATTGGTTGTACGAACGACTACTGAAATGATTGTGATTGTACACTTAGGTACATTGTTTGAACTTCTTTGCTCAAGGAACTAATTCAAGGCAAAACACTTAATGCTTCAGGTTAAAAGCCTAGAGGGAGAGGCATGTTTAGTTACCTCCGACTACCTGCTTGGCCCTATCTAGGGGGTTGTTAGCCGCGCCGGGTATATGGACCGAACCTGTCGCGAGAGGTCTTTTCGTGGGTGCTGCTTGGAGCGGTAGGACGCTTGGGTGCCAGGGAAGGCTCTGGCTGTAAATTCCTTGCCTCCGGATCCTGCACAAGAGGCCGACGTGACTTGAGATGGGATCTCGAGGTCCGTGTACTAGTCTACGGACGAAACTTGGAGGAGTAATCCTGTTGATTGTTGGGTTAGCCTTCGGGCATGATACTTGATGTATTCCAATACTATGATAAATAAAGATCAGATATTTGAAAAAGGAACTTGCTTAACATTGTTTTTTAATGTCAGTGCCTAAGTTGTGTGAAGGAACCTGTGTGTAAATTGATTAATTAAGGAAGCTGCTTTTGCATGTCAAACATAATGTGGTAGATAACTAAGCAACCCGAGGAAAGTGCGGTGGACGTGACTTGGGTCCGTCCTACGGAATGGTGGTCCCGGTTAGCTGGGAACTTTTCTCAAAAGACGTGATAACGATATTGTGAAGACCTAGAGTCAGTTGAGTTAGAATCCCAATTTATGTTGTTTTAGGGAAGCGGAATGGGACTATGCCTTATGGGCAGAGAGGTTGAGCTTTGCATCCCTCTCGTTTCCCATTCTCCATGAACCAAGTGCAGCATAAATTCTCTTGGACTCTGTTGTTCCTACGCAAAGTGGTTCATTTGGAGCTCGACGCTAGCTACTACCTAGAGTCTTGGCTGATAGGAAAGAAACCTTGACTTCAGGTCAGTCCTAAGTGGGAACGGCTGGATACTTTTGCTTCGGAGCAGACTCGGGAAGACTTAGATCGCAAACCTTGTGACGTTCCTTGCAAGTGCCAGGCGGCGCTTTCTAGACTTCCCTCCCGATGGACTGCTAAGATGTGTCCCACAAGTGGACAAGCGGATATGTTACACCTGCCCAATGTATAGGCACTCGACTAAAGGCCTAATAAAGTGTCCTAAAACCATGACATGTATAAGACTAACATCCTCTCTCAGATCATGGGCAATGAGTACAGCAAAATATACATGATGATAGGCATACAAGCCTCTAGGAACCCCCATCATGTCCATACCATAGTAGAAAGTCTGCAAAAAACTTGTAACATCATAATACATATAACAATGACAATTACATTGGACAATGTGGCATGGATACCTGAGTTGTGGCTGATCAAGCCATTGTTGGTGGAAATACGCTAATCTTGTTACTTGCCATGAATGTCCTTGTTGAAGCACATCATGACCATGGGTTCCTCTTTTTTGGCCATATTACCAAAAGTGTTTCCTCCCTAGGTGAGAACACCCACTCTTCCTTGGTTGTTGCCCTACCCTTAGAGTCATTAATGATTAGCCAACCTGTAAACCAATTTGCCCCTCGGTTTGCTTAGGGAATTGACCCTCACCTTGCTCCTTGCGAGACAAATTTAGCCGAAATTGAAATTGGCCAGCTGGCCTCTTGAATCTCCTTGAAATTCTTCAATTTCAATTTCGGGCTATCCTCATGATAGACCTCTCCTTTGAGATCCTTGCAATCGTTCTCAATTGCATTGCAATGTGCCAAAGCAAAACACACTACATTGGAATTTTCCAAAAGGCATCATAGTGTAAACAACATTGGCCACTATTGCTTAGCCATGCTAATGTCAAACACTTGCTGAAAATTTTCAGCCAGCATAAATATAATACAAGACTTGTAAAGAATCCAAAACTATTGTAGAAATTCATAGAATTCATTTCTATTAGCATATCTCAATTGTTCTAGCTAAACAATCATAGCGAAGCATAAACTGTGCATAAACCATGGCTGAACTATTAATGGCATTCATAAAAACATACCATTGTCCACAAAACTAGGGAATGACTTTGATAAGGGATGATCATCCATTGAAAACGAGCAATTGATAATCAATCTTTGATGATCATAGATTGATGCATGCATATTGATGCAAATGTATAGTTTCAGAGCTGCAGTGATCTTATGGTAGACATACTGTTAGCACAATACCTTGGATGTAGGCTAAATACATACGAGATCTACTAATACACAATATCTATCCATCACTAGAGTAAAAGTGCCACCTCTCCCTTGAGTATTAGGTAATGCTCTGGACCCTTGCTCTATTGAATATGACTAAGCTTGATCCAAAATTAGCTCCAATTGAAAAGCCTCCAAGTAAAGCTGCAATAATTGAGGATGGTTTACCGAGTCATCCTCTTCCATCCACTTAGCATCCATTGGTGAATAGTTTTGAAACTTCACCAAATACCTTTTGGAAACTTTACCTCAGACCTTTCTCTCTTTATGTGCCAACATCTACTCGGGTATTGAAATCTTATTTAGCTCCTCAAGCTCTGACTAAATTTCAGTAGATACATCCTCAGATACATCACCATGAAAAGGACTCAATAAGCTTATATGAAAGGCATTATGTATCCGCCATTATGGAGATGATTTTAGCCTATAAGCAACATTACTAATCCTCTAAGCACTTTTTGAGCCCTCAACATCCTTTGTTCATTGTCATTGGTGGTTTGCTACACTTGAGATTCATTATTGGAGGACGATACTCTCCGACACTCTCCCTTAGACCACTCCCACAAGAGACAATGGCTATTGGACAGCCTCAACTCTTTGAGCACACTTAGTTGTATCTCTTCCTCTCAATCATTCATCCATTACACATTCATTTTGCATTCTCTTCTTCTTCATTTGTGTTCTCATATGGGTTCATTGTGTGTTGTGTGTTTATACACTCCATGTTTTCTTTGCCATTGTGTCCTCATAAAACTATGAACATGATTGTAATGTCTAGTTGGTATTTGTGCAGCATATCAAGTGTGAGGGAGTTGCTATAAATGTGACTTATCTCTATTCTTCCATTTGGCTCAATGCAATAGCATATTTACATAACACTCCTATTGTTATGCTTAACCCCGAGATGACCTTCAGGTTGCATAGACAAACTCGATATTCTTGAAGAATCTTAAATAATATAGGGATTGCAAAGTATTTATTGCAACTTGATGCATCATGTAGACTGCAATAGGCTGTGAACAATCATGTAGTAGACTGTACTAGCTTAGGCTATGGAACAAGTGTGGGCTCCAAAACGCAACAATCCTTTGATGTCGAAGAGTAATTGAAGCTAAAATACAGCAGTAGTGAAAAGTCCCCCTAGAATCCAACCTATATATGAGACACAACACAAGCCATATCCAGAAATAAAAGGGACTAGACACAAGACTCACCTCCTAGCCATAGAGCCAAATAGGCTCACCCTCGAGCTTGGGAGCTATGAACACGCTAGGTCATGATCACATCAGCTCATAATCGTAGATGATTAGCACTGTTATAACTCCCAATCAGATTGCCTATGGGAGACATATGCATGCAACATATCCTCCATGGTTTGATTTGTCCTTTCGGTCTGCCATTGGTTTCATGATGCTCTGAGGAAGACATGGACAATCGAGTTTCCACTTATTGGAATATTGTTTGCCAGAAATGGTCAATGAATTGAGGATCCTTGCCATTGACTATTTCATCGGGCAAACCATAAAGTCTATAAAGATGTTCGACAAAGAGACCAGCCAACTTATGGCTTTTCATGGTCATCTTTGTAGCAATGAATCGAGCCATTTTCATTAATTAATCAGCCACAACCCAGATCGTGTCATGACCTCAATTCATACGTGGTAATCCTACTACAAAATCCACAACAGTTACTATTTCATCGGGCAAATTATAAAGTCTTTAAAGATGTTCAACAAAGAGACCAGCCAACTTGTGGTTTTTCACGGTCATTTTTGTAGGAATGAATCGAGCCATTTTCATCAATTGGTCGACCACAACCCAGATTGTGTCATGACCTCAATTTGTACGAGGTAATCCTACCACAAAATCCATAGAAATGCTACTCCACTTTCTTTTGGGAATTTGTAAAGGATGTAACAAGTAGGATGATGTAACTGGTAGCATGCTGGAGCAATCTGCAACAGAATTGTTTGGGCACCTATGGAGGCTGGAATGATGTCCCCCCAATGCTGGACCAGCAGAAAGAGTAGAAAAACAATGATGCCAGCAGCAAGGTAGGCTAAGGAGCAGTAGGAGTTGTCACTTCCATCTTTGGCATGCTGAAATGAGGGTGTTGATGGCTAGCAGTGGTGAGTTGATCAAGGTTGAAGGTGATGGCAAGCTGGTAAAGAAAGTGATGGAAAAGGATAGGTTTAGAGATGAAAAGTGTGGCCAACCCATCATCCATGTATCCCTTTAAAAGAACTTTTTAAGCCAATCATCATGCTAGAATTATTTGAGATTAAGTTTAGGCTAAAGTCCAAGGTAGCTTAACACCATTTTAACTTTAGGCTAAAATCTGAGGTAGCTTAACACCCTGTCTGAAACCCAACATAGAATCTACAGTAAAATCTAATCATTTCAGCCACAAAAGAGTGCTGAAAACTCTGATTACAGCAGTAATTCCTCATTTCTGCCCCTTTTCTATGCATCCACTTCCAAATTTCATCTTCATGCTTTTGGCAATTGTTGCTTCCATGAACAATGACCTGTGATACAACAAAACTAATTGGAATTGCTTCTAATTAGTCCTTTGTCTTGATTGGGTTTACCATTGGTTGTTTTCACCAACCAATGGTAAATTGGTTAGTGAAACAGTTTTGATTCCTCATGCATGGAGCCTTATACATGCTGATTTCCTAGCTGATCAAGGTTCAGGATGGACTTTGTCAATGACCAACTGCAAATCCGAATATTAGCCATGACAAATCAATCTCAAATTCCTTAGGAATGCTAATCACCTAGCCTATCAAGGTTCAGGATCGACTTTGCTAGTGATCAAGCAGTCATGATTCACCAAACAATGCCCCACTGCAAACCCTAATGTTAGCCACTATATCTGAGTCCTGAATTTGCAATTGATTCCTTAGTGTATGCTCCTCAAACTCCATCAAACTTTATCCTACTGCATCTGTCCACAGTTGCTCTGACCAATGGTGGCATTTCATGCAACAAAAGTGTTGCCAAATGTGCACTAATAGGTGCCCACATGTATCATGATGCGGACCTTATCCCAAACAATGATTGCAAACATTGCATGCACACCCAATTATTGCTGTACATCTGCATGTGATGTCAAATTATGAATTATCATCCTGGATTTTCCCCGAATCAGTCAAAACCCTAATCATGACCGATTAATCCCTAATCAGCACTGAGCAGCCAGTTTCTTTGCCAGACAAGGGAAAAAGGGAGAAATCCAGCCCTAGTCTAATTCAAGGCAGTAAAT
Source organism: Lygodium microphyllum (assembly GCF_053477565.2). Taxonomy (NCBI): domain Eukaryota; kingdom Viridiplantae; phylum Streptophyta; class Polypodiopsida; order Schizaeales; family Lygodiaceae; genus Lygodium; species Lygodium microphyllum. The sequence goes on from NC_141157.1 coordinate 108,103,371, forward strand.
CCCGTGCCAGAGATGCATACACACAGCTAGGAGCTTCCCTTGCTGATCAGATGATTGCTCCAGATAATGGGGCTGCGATTTTTGGCAGCCACAATGCTGTTTCAGGCACTTGTATTGTCAAAAATGGTATCCTCAGCTCTAGAATGGCAAAGCTCAGCCTTCTCTCAGCCAGAATTGGCTCCAACAGCTTGCATGTAACTGAAAGAGAGAGATGAAGATAAAAATGAGAGTTTTTGCTTTCCATAGAGCCATGCAAAAATTCAACGCTAGATTTAGTGATTGTTTTAATCATTGGCCTCATCCAAAGTTTTCTTTGGCTTCCCGATGGTTGAGATTTTAAAATGACTGTGGAAAGCTCTGATACAAACTTTCATAAAAAATGGCATTGCCCAAACTAGGGTTCAAATTTTCACAAAAGGTAAAAAACCACTCTTTTGTTCCTTTTGGATTTAACCTTGAAAATCAAGAATTTCTGAAGTCCTGTCCTTGTCGAACACTGTTAATGCAAATGTCTATCATTGCAAGGGCCCAAAGTAAATTCACACACTTGTGACATTGATCCTATCTAAATCAAGGGTGTGGAGGTGCTATCTCCTTGTTGAGCGTCAAGCAATGGTCTAGCACTATGCTCCATTGAGCTTGATCAAGCCACAACCAAAGTAGCTAAAAAGCCTCCAAGTAAAGTTGCAACAGTTGAGATGAACTTGCTAAGTAACACTCTTCTATCCACTTCACATGCATACTAGATAACAACGAGAAACTTTACCTCTAACTTTCCTTTCCTTAGCAGATCTTTGTCTAGACCAAGGCAATGAGAGGATCCTTAATGATGTTCTGTCTGAACAACCTTGCCATGTGATCTTCTTTTATCTTCTTCCTCATTGGAATGAAATGAGCCTGCTTGCTAAACCTATATATAATAATAATAGTCCATACCCTATCATTCCTTGTAGGTGTCTTAGGAAGATTAAAAATTAAATCCATGGCAATGCTCTCCCATGGTCTATGTGGAATAGGCAAAAAGTGCAATAGACCCAATGTCTTGTGACATATGATCCAAAGCCTTCATCTTTGAGAGGAAATCACATATGTCACTACCATCAAATAATGACCCTTGCAATGTTAAACTCTGATGTGCAACTACTTTTTCATGCGCAAAGGAGATCGATGCTAGAAGACTATGGAATGACTTGACCCTTAGAAACTGAGTAAGATTCAGGTCGATCCTAACAGGGTTGGCCGATATGTTTTGTTGCAGAGTAAACTCAAAATTCACTAACCAAAAAATCCTGTGACATTCCGTGGGAGTGCTAGGCAACGTCTTTTAGATGGACTACTAAAATGTGTGAAGGATAGGACATGTTACACATGCATACATAGTTGATATCATGCTAATCCGAATTGCATTATGTTGTTCCCATACACATTCCACTGGATGAAAAGAACTTTTGTTTCAGCTTCTTAAATGTTGGAATTTCTTGATGCCCCACTTGGAATTATACTAGCATTTTCATTATATACAATACTTGTAACAAGGTTCCCAAAACCAGCCCTGGTTCCTTGCATATTTGGAGGGCGTCCCAACTTAGCAAGCTATGCTACATGCATGTGTTATTGTACGTCGTATGCATTCCTAAGTAGACCTGGAATAGAGTAGCTTGTGTGTTTTTCATGCTTGAAGACTGTCTGTTGAAAGGCATATGTAGAGATGGTTGCTTATGAGAGTTGCTGGACTCCTTACACTATGAATGCTTCCTTTTTCCTCGTAGGCATGGAAGGAGTTTCGGTAAGTTTAACAAATCAAAAAACCCACTACACTAACCAGCTGTGCTCTGAACAATGCCTTTGCTTCTACTTCATTTCAAGTTGCTTTGGTTTCTCTTAACAGACAGACATCCAATCCAATTTATTTTCTGCTTGTCATCCCATGTTGTTGTGATCATCCAGTGACTCAAAATCATACAATGATTGCCTTTCTTCTCATGATTTGTATTTGTCATCTCAGTTATAAGAAGTGAGAGATATTTTGTTGATTCTTCCAATTTCCCTTGTACTTTGTATTTGCGCTTGAAACAACCACAAGCTCACCTTCTTAAAGAAGGTGTGGTATGTGACATGTCCTAGCAATGAAACCATGAAACTGGCCTTCAGTAAACCACTGGGCAGTGAATGTAAACTTTGCAAATTTAATAAACAAAAATAGTAAATGAGCAAATCAAATGCTCACAAACAGTGGAGCTACAAATGCTCCCATCCAGAAGAGATGACACAGAAGCCCCAAACCCTGGTGTCCTTTTGGTACTTCTTTGTTCTCATTGAAGAGGTTCACAATTCAGGATACAAAAGCCGAATGATACAGGTGGATATTTGTCAATTACCAAGTACATCTGATACATTTGAACAAGCCATGCAAACCCTAATCAATTTAGCACAAAATGATGCTGAAACCCCATGAACAATAATCTATCACATGACAAAAACTGATCAAAATTCCTTCTAATCAGTCCTTATTCTTGAATGCATTTACCATTGGTTGCTTTAACTAACCATAGCATTTTATGCGACAAATTATGCATGGAGCCTTACACATTCTGACTGCCTAGTCGATCAACGTTCAGGATGGACTTCGTCAGTGACCAGTCACTTTAACACACAAAACAATGCCCCACTAGGAACCCTAGTATTAGCTGCTACATATCAGTCTCAAATTCCTTGGTCAGGCTGCTTGCCTAACTAATCAAGTTTCATGATGGATTTTACCTGTGACCAAACACCCTGATTCACCAAACAGTGCCTGATTCAAACCCTAATATTATCTGCTGCAAATCAGCCCCAAATTCATTGTTGATTCCTGAGTGCATACTCCTCAAACTCAGTCCAGCTTTGTCCTATAGCATCTATCCAAGTCTCTCTCACTATTAGTAGCATTTCATGCAACAAAACTGTCAAATGCATACTAACAGTTGCCCACATGCATTCCGGCTTGGTGGAAAGTTCCTTGTCCTGTTCCTAACAATGTTCTGATTGTAGAGACCATTGTAGGGAATGCTGCATTTTAGCCTGCCTGCTACCAACAAGTGACTGTTTTAGCCCGTTTTCTGCTCTTGCATGATATGTACTTCAGCCTTCAGAGATTTATGGCTCTTCAGTCTTCATTCTCTAGACTTTTTTTATGGTATGTACATATTTTGCAGCATGGATTGGTCCTAATTTATGATGCACCCTTTGTTTTGAATAGTGTAATATGATGTTTAGGGTGCACTTTTATAGTGTCTTTGATTGCTTGTGAAGTTTATTTCAGGATTATGAAAAATTCCTTAAATTTTCCCATCTTTTAATGTGCCATTCTCTTCTGTTCCCACGATGGGGTCTTCCTATTCTTATCATGTTCCCCATTCTCGTTCCTGTTCCCTGTTCTTGGTAGCAGTGCATGAGACCCATGGTGGCGTTTTATTGCCTTGTTTCCACTACATGATTCCCAAAAGGCCTTTCTTAGACCAAATAGCAATGGAGAAAGAAAATACCAAGCACATCCTTATTGCTTGTGCCAGTTTTAGACCAAGATGGAATGGCCAACTGTGGAAACTTTCACTAAGAAACCGTCCTCCTGCTATTTATCCAGTCCAAGAAAGCCCATCAATGGCTATTGGAATGGCATGAGCTGCGAAAGGGCTTTCCTAGACCAAGTAGCCATGAAGAAAGTATGGTACCAATCACATCCTTATTGTTTGTTTCTCCAGTCCAAGGAATCCAATGGTTGCCCATCAATGGCTCTTGGATATGCCAAGGGATGGTACCTCTTTGAAACATCACCTATACCAACCAAGACACTAAACATCTGTGCAGCCTTTAAGAGATGGTTTCTGCATGTTATCCGACAAACTGAAAGTAAACCTATTTGGCTGCCTTGATTGAAGTATTGAGGTGCCTGATAATGTATGACATCTGCAGACAGTTATTAATATTCTCTGTTCAGAGATATTTTTGTTTTCACCTCTGAAGATATAAGAAAAGGCCATCAGTCCAAACAACATATAGAGAAAACTATCATCCTTTTCATGTTTGCAAAAGCCAATTATGTTTTACCTCTGAAGATATAAGAGAGGGCCATTAGTTCAAACAACATATAGAGAGAACTGTCATGTGTATCATCTGATTCAGTTGATGTATTGAGAGCATTTATGTGAAACTTGAATGTGATTTGGTTGCTCCTGTAGTTTGTAAGGACTGCATTTATGACTATCTTGAGGATGAAGAGAATGATTGCTGCCCAATTTGTAACGTCAACCTTGGAGGTTCACCCCTGGAAAAACTAAGGTACTTCCTCAGAGTTTGTATGTACTAAGAAAAAGGCAATGGAGCTGAAAGTAGCATTGAAAAACAAACTATGGCGTTTTGTCTGCAAATTGTCTGACTTCCAAATGCAGCATTTCGAACTCTTGATTTTCAATGTTATATACCTGAATGCTAATTAGGCCTTCACTGCTTCAGAGCCGACCATCAATTGGATGATGTTAAAGCAAAGTTGTTTCCTATCAAGCTGAGGAAAAGGAAGTTGGCTGATAATATTCATGAGGTTGCTCCTTCACCTTTAAAAAGAAAAGAACGGTCTTTGTTATCTCTTGGAGTTGGTGCAGCCCTACTCTGTGCTAATCCACACAGCCTGAAAACAAAGTCAACATCTAGACAACAAACAGCAACTAGAGAAAAAAGCACAGATGACGAGCACGAAGAAAGAAAAATAAAGAAGGTGAAATCTCAAAAAAATGATGCCAAAAGAGATCGAGCAGAACATGAAGGAAGCGGAAAGTATACCCAAGAGAGAAACACTCTAGATAAAGTCCAACCAGGTCTAATCGATGCTAAAAGGGAAGTAGCCTCAGAGGATGTCACAGAGAAAGTTGAAACAAAACCATTGCAGGCACGCAAAGTGCAGCATTCAGCACAATATAGGAAAGGGTTGCTACTTCATGGCTCACAAGAACAGGAAAGGGTAACAGATTTTTGCAAGAACCCATTGTCAAAGTCTGGCTCATATCCTGCCGAGAAATCAAAGGTCTCTATGCAGGGCCAGACATTCAAGGCCTCCAACTGGCATGGACCTTGTTCTAGTGGTTGCACTAACCCAGAGCCCTGCAATTGTGATGATCATAATCTGACAGTGCCACTGATGAAAGAGAGGAAACAAGAATATTCGAATCAACAGCCTTCACTAGCACAGCTTGCAGAAATTGCAGCAGCTCAAGTGAATAAGCATTCAGATCCACAAAATCCTTGTGTCCCCCGGGGCCGCCGAGGGAGAGGAAAAACAAGACCCAACAATGTTGTTGCTACAGAGATTCATCCTTCAGTGGAAAACATAACCAGCACTTCTGACCCAGTGCAACAAAATCTTCCACCTCTGATAAAGGTGGTGACCACCAATGAGTTCTCTCTTCTTAAATCCACTAACTCACAGGAGAGATTACAAGTTTGCATTCCAAGACAGGATAAACACAATGCAGGTTTCTGGTTTGCTCTTCAAGCTGCTGATAATCAGTTAAGACCATCATTCTTAAAAAAGCTCTGAAATCATATGGATTAAGTGCTATTCTAGGGCTTTGGTCTACTTATTACAAACCAAATGGGTTTTCTAAGTACAATACTGTAGTGACAGAGCTGATTATGGTCTAAATTAATCTCTACTACAGAACTGGTGAAGCAGCTCTTCCACAAGTAACCAGCCGCTATCTTCGTATCAAGTAAGAGTATACTTCTAGTTACTTTTCCTTCAATGATGCTTTCTGTGGGCACTCTTTGAAAGAAGAACTTGTGTAAAACATATGGAAGTACTCATATGGACAACCAAGCACATGTTGTGCACACTTATCTACAGAAACATAAGTCTGTACAGACATGTCTGAGTATGTACCTGCCTGCCTAGGCCCTACATACAGACATAAATATATATATGTAGACATACATGCAATGTTGCTCAGCTGTCCCGCCAAAAACATCACAAACATCCTTACATAGAGTCCAGAATAAATCCCATCTTGAGGGGGATAGTATCTAGAAAAGTTTGGGGACAGAAACCATCTATGGATCTTCACCTTAGCTTTAGCTTTCTTGCCCACCTTTCTCCTTCCTATTTGACTTCGTTGGAGGGATGCAGTGGTTTTAAGAGGAGAAATTACATGTGAAGCCACCACACAAGACAAGTAGTCCTTTTGAGTGAGTTGAGAATACTCAGGGAAGTGCTAAGCATTGTGGCCAATTTGCTTGCATTTGTAAGAGGAATTAGGAGGGGAAGCAAATTGAACTCAAAGCCAATGAAGTGTAGAGATTTGATTGATGACTGTTCTACCGTGGCAATATTTGTGGGTCAGCCATCTAACTTACTATCAGATTGCTTAAAACACATGTGAAGAATTGTGGGAGGTCGTCACATATCAAGATACATATAGACAGCAGCCTCCAACCACAAGTGACCGTAGCGATCCCATGCGTGGACACGTCTTTAATTAGTAACAGTTAGAACTATTGTGTGGGAAAGCCATGTGGGATGAAAATAAGTAAAATACAAAGGTCAATCTTCTAGAAGTGAGTGCAATGGGTTGTTCAAGGGAAGGCTCTTGATTTAATTACACTGATATGCTTCTCAAATTGCATTTATTATTGATCATTGAGTATCATGTGGGCAGCAAAAGGGTTTGAGACTTTGACTGTAGGTAAATCTACTGCGTGCTCCATAGCATTGAGTGGTTAGGGTTTTTGAATATACATGTAAAGAAAATTCCACTGATTTGCTTATAAGCAAAATATCCCCAAATAAAATAGAGAGTACGCTATAAACCCTAACCAACACTTTGTATGATATAAGTTATATTAAAAGCTATGAAAGTATGCTTAAGAGCCTTCTAAAGATCCATCTTTTGTCATTGAGCAAGTGGAGTCTGGACAAAAATGTTGTACAATAACTTATAACTATGCTTTAATTAAAAAAAAAAAAACTATCTGAGGGCAAGGGTCCATTTAATTTGCATCGCGATGCATCAGTGGGTGTTAAGTAGTAAAAATTTAGGCCATAATGAATTACACAATTATTGGAAAACTATTTGGTTCTCATAAAAACCCACAAAGGAAATTACATGTATGGCTTAACAAGGCTAAGATTAAATATATGTCTTAACAAGGCCATGAAACCCTAATCTCCACTTAATGTGCTTGAAATGAAGGCAATTGTCATAGAAGAGAGATTGATAGACAATAACAGTGTCAAAGCTCCAAATGTGTCCTTGTTTGACTTAGATTGAGGCTCACAAGTAGGAGATGAACACAAGAAGTTAGACACAATAAAATAAATTTACTAACACCCCCTCTCAAGTCCTAGGTGTGGACGAAGATGAAAGAAGCATAAAATTTCATGTCAATGTCGATGAAGTTTTGTGGATGAAGACAACCAATGGAGTAGTATAACCCCCTCTCTAGTTGAGAACTTGAATGACATAGGTAGAAAGGACAAGCCAAAGAGGCCTCAAACGAGTCACACCGAATGTATTTGGTAGGGATTGGATGGACCAAGTCATTGGCCTGACCAAAAGATGATAGTGAGGAGATATTGAAGGCATCGTAAAGCACTCCTACCAAAAATGGACATCAAGGACAAAAGGGCATAGGATGGGCATGTGAAGTGGAGAGTGCGGAATAGAAGTGCAAGTTAGAAGTGTGAGCAGTAGTGTTGAGTGTGGGAGAGAGTGAACGCAAAGATAGGTGTAATAGATTGTGATGGTACACAACGAATAAAGAATGTATTTATATGTTAGGATACAATAAGGGTGTGCTCACACCCGTATAACTTTATACACGGAGATGAAGGGACTTTTACACTCAACAACCTCCCACTCAAGGCTTGAAGTGGTACCTTTAAGCTAACCAACTCCCACTAATCAGATGCAATGCTCATGTTGAGCCTTTGCAAGACTCTTAGAGAATATTTGCAGGGTTATCTTGGGTTTTGATCTTAGTTAGTGTGACAAGACCATCATCCAAGACTTGTTGAATGAAGTGGTACCAAACATTTATGTGTTTGGTATGTGCATGGAACATGGTATTCTTAGCCAAACATACTATACTCAAGCTATCACAACCAAGCATTGGAGTATGTGAAAAAAGACCAAAATCCTTGACTAGATGGCCAAGCCAAATAGCTTCTTTAGAAGCTTCTATGGTTGAAATATATTCAGCCTCTGTAGTACTCAGTGCCACAATTTTCTGTAACCTTGAACACCAAGAGATAGCCCCACCACTCAAAGTAAAGACATACCCACTAGTAGATTTTCTAGTCTCAAGATCTCCTGCCATGTCCAAATCATAGAATCCGTGCAACTCTAGTGTACCCTTTCCATAGCATATATACTTCTCTTGTGTATCTTTTAAGTATCTGAAGATACATTTCACTACTTCCCAATGTGACTTGCCAGGGTTAGACATGAATCTACTAACAACTCCCACTGTATGAGCAATGTCAGGGCGAGTTGCAACCATGGCGTACAATAAAGATCCACAAGCTGATGCATAAGGTATGCCCTTCATAGCACTAGTAGCTGCATCATCCTTTGGGCGATTAGCTTTGCTAAGCTTTGTATGTGGTGATTCTGTGTATAGCCCTTAGCAACCAAACATGCCTTGTACCTAGGCTTCCCATCAATACATTTCACTTTGTAAACCCATTTATTAGGGATAGCTTTCCTGTCTGTGGGAAAAGGTATAAGCTCCCATGTGTTATTTGCATATAGAGACTTCGTCTCTCCATGCATAGCAAGCTTCCAATTCCTCTTGTTTTCACATGACTTTGCCTTTCTAAATGTCAGAGGCTCATCCTCATCTGCCTTCTGACATGTGTAGATCTTCTTACCCAATGATCTGTATTATTAGGTAATGGGCCTACATCCTCAGGTATATACACACCATCACTAGATGGCTGATTTTCAGCATTTCCTTGCTGCTATAACGTGTTTTCAGCATGTTCTTCTTGCGGTCCTATTCCATCCTGTGCATCTATTTGCTGTCCATTATCTTCTGGTTGTAGCACAATGGGTTGTTGCTCATTTTCAGCATCAAAAGGAATAGAATCTTCAGCTAATGGCTGGCTGTTCATGCTGAAATTTGACCTTCTTTTTGTCAAAGTCATCCTATGTAGTATGTTTTAGCAACTTTGTCTCATTAAATACTACATCTAGGCTGCGTACCATCTTTCTACCTTGAGGGAGCCAAACTCTATAACCCATGTCTCCCTCATCTCCATATCCCATAAAGATGTCATTGATGGATTTCATATCTAGTTTAGTCCTTTGATCTACAGGAACATACACAAGAGCATCACAACCAAAGACATTCAAATGGTCATATGAAGCAGGTTTGCTAGACCAAACCTCTTCAGGAATGCCAATTTTCCAATGCACAATTGGGAGAGCGATTGCATACATAAATTGCAACTTTAAGAGCCTCTCCCTAGAACTGCTGTGGGGGATTAACTATGGACAGCATGCATCTGAATCTCTCACAAAGTGCGCGATTATATCTTTCAGTCATGCCATTTGATGTAGGATTATAAGGGGCTATCAACTCTCTCTTAATGCCATGTATCTCACAAAACTTTTTGAACTCTTTAGAAACATACTTGCCCCCATTATTTATTCTTATAGCTTTTAATATAAGCCCTTTCTGTGTGGTAATAAAAGTATGAAACCTTTTAAAGGCATCCAACACTTCCTTTTTGCTGTTTAACACATACACCCATGACTTTCTATTGAAAGCATCAATAAAAGTAACAAAGTATTGTGCATCCCCATATAAAATAGGCGTAGTGCACACATCAAAGTGTACTAAATTAAGAGCATTGGGCTTTTTAACGACACCAGAGTAATAAGGAGACCACACATGTTTTCCATATATGCAATCATTAAAAAATTTTGGCTCATATGGCCAAGTCTTTTGTGCCAAAGTTCCATTTGTGAATGAACTTTAGCCACAGCCAAGAACTTGCCAGGTAATGCTTTACAATGCAAATAGTACAAAGTCCCTTTTTTGATGCCTTTAATAATCAGCATAGAGTCCTTATGGACCTTCCAAGATCCACCACCAAATGTAGTAAAATATCCTCTTGCATCAAGTTGTCAAACTGATAATAGACTTTTCTTTATGCCAGGTACATATCTGACATCCTGTAAAATTAGCTCTTGGCCATTTTCAAGTGCCAAGTGAATGGTATCTACATCCTCTATCTCACATGTGTAGTTGTTGCCCAAGCAAACCTTGCCTAGGCAACCTGTAGTGTATTCTGAAAATGACTCCAAAGAGAGAGTAACATGAAAAGAGACACCGTTGTCTACTATCCATGATTGGGACAGCCCATCATGAGCTGAAAGTAAAGCATCAATTACCTCACTTTTGGTGATGTGCACATCACCTGCTACTGCCATAATATCTACATCATTGCATGAGGCTACAATAAGTATCTCTTCAGTGTCAGAGAGCTCTTCAGTGACCACAATAGATGCAACATTTACCTTTGTTACTTCCATCAGCTCACTAACCCCTAATTCTTGAGACAAGGAGGGTTGAGGCCACTCTGTATTATTCTTCATTCTTCTTTACACTCCTCCCTTTATTTAGAATTCATTAGATTGTGTTACTGTGTTGTGCTGTGTGTGTTCTCTGTTTATGAAAAATCTTCTACACCACTCAACATTTAATGAGGGCCAAAAGTTTGGGTGAATACTTAGGCCTATATATTGAGGTCCTAGCTCTCTCTCTCTCTCTCTCTCTCTCTCCTTTATTAAAAAGTTGTAACACCATGGTTTTCTAGTTGAAACTGTTGATCTCATAGGTCATTTTGGCCTCTTATAGACATTAATAAAGCATTTCATTTCATTTCATTTTCTCTCATGGAGCTGCATCCTCCATAGCTGCTCCTCACTCATGGTTGCATACCCAACAATGGTATCAGAGCCATGTTACCGGCCGCTGCCATCTTCAGCTCCACCAGTGCCAGTTGTACACTACCTCCATAGTTGCCACATCATCAACTACAGCTACGCCATTGTGCTGTCCACCGTTAGCACTGCCTCTGACATGTGCTGTCTAGCAACTGCTACTACTTCTAGCACTGCCTTGCTTGCTTGAACTGTTGCTTGTTGCGATTGCTCCATAGCTTCCACCACCAGGTGTCTAGCCTATCCTATCACGCCCTCTAGCTTTGCCTCCATGCAGTTCCAGCTGCACCTGTACAGCGCCACCCCATCAGCTTTGCAATCATGTCACTTGCCCTTTGGTCTAGCCTAGTGGTGTATGTTAGCTGTTCAGGTCACACTATCCCAACTCACCCCCTAGCCCTGTAGTGTCACCTACTTCCCCTCGCTACCACCCAAATCGGCAGCACTGAGCTCTGTTCATCTGCTTGCTCCACCACCACTTGGACAGTTCATCGACACTTGTCTTGCACCACCTCCTCTTCCAGAAGCATTGCCCAACTTTGACTAATATCGCCTTACTTCTAGCACCTCAGCTGGTCGCCACCTTTGCCTTTGGAGTGGTGATGTTGCCCTTCTATATGCAGCACTGCTACTCTGTTGAGTTGCTAGCAACTTGCAACTGCAAATTTTCTAGGAACATCACTCAGTTGTTGGGAGTTCTGTGTGCAAAATGTCATCCTCCATTAGCATGCTGATTCATGGAATCACCAGAAAAAATTTTCAGGTGTTGGCTTCTCAATCTGGAAAACTAACATCAAGCTTATTCTTATGAAAGAAGACCCATGAAAGGTAGTCTACACCAACAAACGAGAAAATGTTTGGGGAAATCCTAGACTCCATCAAGACTTGTTAGAGAATAATGAGAGCACACTTGCCATCATTGTGCTCGTTCTTTTGGACAACCCTCTTCATCATCTTCACCTCACCAAGATGGCCAAAGAGATATGGGAAGATCTAGAAAATAATTTCGGAGGGAATATCAATAATTCAAAATAATGTTTAGAATGCAACTTTACAGCCTTGCCTAAAATCCATATAACTCTCTTACACAACATTTAGATGGCCTCTATCTTCTCTTTGAACAACTCACCACTCTAAAAAGTTGTCTAGATGATGATGACAAAAAGGCTAGACTTGTTAATAGTATACAGAAGAAGACAAGTTGAAAGACACTATTATAGCTCTCAAGGTAGCATGGGAAATGCCCTAGTAGCAGATGGTCGCCATTCTCATGGATGAAGAATGGTGAAGCAAAGATACAAATCAATCCCTGGTGCCTTCTGCACAAAAAACTGTCTGCTCAAGTGCAGCTACTGTGAGTGAATTGGTCATACAGTGGACTGATGCAACAAGAAGAAAGGGGAGCAGCAAGAGAAACAACATGCAAACTTATGTGGATGCCATGTCTTACACCAGAGTAAAGGATGAGCTTGTATCGACCACTGACAAAACAATGATAGTCACAATTCAATCATTGTCTTTTGACAATGGTGAACAAAAATACAACTATTTTTTAAAACTTATTTTCTTTAAAAACGTTTAAAAAAAAAAGTGCATGGAACTAGACATTGACCATGCACACATGTGCTAAGATCTTTCCATCACATTCAAGTATGGGTTACTTTGCCCATATTTTAAATCTAAAATAAATTGTTATTCTTAGTATTTTTCTAGATTCCTGAAGGAGTTATATCTTTGTTTGAGGGGGTGCTTCTTTTGTATGGAATTAGACGGTGCTTCTCATAAGACCCTCTTCCCATTTTCTTTTTTATGTTTTGTGTCATGGGTTTAGCCACCCATGACCTAAAGTGGGGATTGTTAGTTATTTCATCATCTGTGTGTTTGGAGACACCCTAGTATATGTTACAATGTGTTTAGATGTGAACACCTCCTGCACCACTCAGCATTTAGTAAGGGTCAAATGTTTGGGTGAATACGTAGGCCTATATATTGAGGCCCTAGTTCTTGTACTTTCATATCACCTATCACATCAATCTATTCTATTCAGTTTGCCTTGTACCAACAAGATCTCTCTCTCTCTCTCTCTAATAGGTAATTGTATTAATTACCGAAAAAGTACAAGACTACAAGATTACAATATTGCTCTAGGCCATCACGTATAAACTCAGCTCTCTTTTATAGAAGTCAGATGGCTAAAAGAGTACAAAAGTCACGGCAAAGAAGCAACAAAGATTGTCGTATGCCAAGAGACCATGCCCTCCTAGAAATCTCTCTCTCTCTCTCTCTCTCTCTCTCTCTCTCTCTCCCCATCATGGGTTATTTATATTAATTACAAAAAAAAGTATAGGAGAATAAGATTACAAACACGGTGTGACTCTAGGCCATCATATATGAACCAAGTACAATGGATTTGTAATGTCCCCATTAGTTACTTTATTTTAATGTGCATATACGTGGTGTTGCACGTCCACACATGAAAAAACTGCAGAATCTCTAGAGGATTTACAAGAAGTAGGACTGGTTTACTAGAATAGTATAAAATCTCAGGTATCATGTTTAGATGACTTAATTCCCACTTTAGATGGATCCAAATATATACTATGACTTATTTTGAAGGGAATAAGTCGTCCAAGACAAAAGATGGATAAAAATAATGTGATTTACAAAAATCGTCATTTTTGTCTATTTTTGATGGATTTTCACAATTCTGCCTACGAGAGCTTGTCGATCAGATGCATTCCAATCATTTTGAGTACCCAAACAACTATATTTGGAGTTCATACGACGAAGTTATGATCCAAACAAGTTATAGGGCAGAAAAAAACGAAAATAGTGAAAAAAAGCATAAGCGCTAAAAGAAAGTGTTCTCTCTTTGTCATCGATGATGTCATCGAAATTCGCTAAAAAAGCAAGCTCCTCTCTTCTACCCCCCCCCCCCCCCCCCCCCTTTCTACAAAACTATAAATTGAGGGCTTGGGGATGACCAGAAGAGCGACAAGAGACGAGGACGAGACGTTGATCGAGAAGGAGGAGACTATTCCACGAGATGAAGAGACATCATTCCGTTCAACCCAAGGAAGGGGATACGTTGAAGATCTCTCATTCTCTTCTACTCTGATCCAAGAAGAGAAGGCATTGAAGATTTCTATCCTATTCTATCATACCTCTACTCTCATCTCTATTTCGTCTACTAGAGAGAGTGAAGTTTTGCTCTCCACGAGGCAAGAAGAATCATCCGCGAGGCCTACATCATTAAATCCCGCAATATCTATCATCATCATCGATAAGCATCCTTGCCAACTAGTATTACTGCCGTGTTTTTCTTTCTCTTATGGCCTTGAAGAAAAGGAATTCAAAAGCGGAAATCGCAAATGGCCCTACTAACGTGGAAGCAACAATTGGATTTGCAAGCACGGGAGTCACCAACGGAGTTACAGGTGCGGATAACCGTGCGGCAATAGACTAGCCGCTCTAACTGTCGTGTGCTAAGCTGATTGCGAATCTTTGTGTGAATGAGAGAATAGGAACTCCAATTTCTCTCATATACACCCGAAGAGCAATCTTGGGCAAGGATCCTTATGGCTAAGGGCTGAAGGGTCCCCAGTGCGTAGCCAAAGTTTTGCCACCAAAATAAAGGCTTCACAAGTGACTCTCTCCTCCAACAAGTGGGAGAAGCAAAAGCCACATGTCCTCTTTGATCTACATAGCATCCTAGCTCCTCTAGCACTACATTGTGGTCATCAACAGGGACCACATGAGTCGAATAAGCAAGTAGGTCTGAACACGGTGGACGCAACCCTCTGTCCCCTCAGCCCCACCTTCCAGCCCTGATCTCTTATCCTCTATTTTCCACCAGCGACAGTCGAGGTTGGTTCTGACATATGGTCTTTCTACCATTCCTTTCCTAAAATTTTTTAAAAAAAGAGAGAAAAAAAAGAAAAAAAATATATACATATCAGTCATGGGAGAAAAGACTTAGGTCCCTGTCATGCCGACCTATTCTTCGAGAAAAGGTGGAAACACCCTCGGGAGTAGGAGAAAAAGAAAAGAGAAAAAAAAAAGGAAAAAAATCTGTTATGGGAGAAAAGGAAGCAATTCCCTGTCATAGCAGGCCTCGTTCCAAGAAAAGGTGGCCACCACCCTTGGGCGGGAAGTTGCCTGTGGAAAAGGTGGCAACACCCAGCAGTCTTGAAAGTGGATTCATCAATTGACATCCCCAGGATCCAGTTCCGAAGCTGCCTCCCTTGGTACGCTGTGTCCTGTGCCTTTCTGCAGAGCGTTTGACAGTCCTCTAGCAGATGCCATGTTCCTATTTAACCCCACGTTCGATTTGATGGCTACCTCCGTACCAATCGCGATACCACAGGTTTTTCTAAAAAAGTTATATTCAAATTGATAAGTCTTTTGAGAAATACTGACTTAAGGCCAAGAAACTTGGTTACAAAAACTGGGAAATTAAAGACCCCAAAATCTAGATATCCCTAGTTAAATTCCAAGGGGAAGATTTCATTATGTGAAACTCAAGTGTCGATTGCTACTAGAATTAAGCATCACTTGAAGTTGCATGATTAATTGAAGTCATAATTACTTGCAGACATAAATCTTGTTTGTGATTTTCTAGATTAGATCTTGATTGAATTAAGTATTGAACAGATAAGAATTGAGGAGCCCTATACCTCCCCCAAGGATAGGTGCTGAATCCCCATACCAAGAGGAGATGTTTTTACCACCGCGGAAGCATGGACCCGCTCCGATGGCGAGAGGTCTCCCAGCAGGGATCATATTAAGTAGGAGGTGGATAGGATGCCAGGGGGGCTCTGTTGGTTAGTAAATCCCTTTTTCGCACCTAGAAACTACTTGGTCCCCTGTATGGCCCGAGTTCTACTTGGGACACCTATAACGCTAGCTATAGATGGATTTGATCTTGGTGACATGCAGAGGCACCGGATGAGCCAGCATGAGAAATTGTAATTTTTCTCCTGTATGGATGGGAGAACATACATTATGGAATATAATCAATGAATTTGTTTTATTCTAATTGTATGTCCGTGAGTAAATTACGTAAACAAACAAGTCTGCATAAAAGGATTTTAATTAATGAAGTTGCTTTTATATGTTTCAGGTATTGTGGTAGGTAATTAGATAACTAAGAACTTCCATAGAGGGAAGCGGGTGGATGGATTCCCAATGAATCCAGTCCTATGGCAGGGTGGTCTTGGTTAGCCGAGAGGTTTCTCCAAAAACAAACGTTAGAAAGAAACTCTAGGAATGGCCGATTCACTGACTTACCTAGGGCTTGGTCTTAGAACCCGAACTGTAAATTATCTTAGGGGAAAGGTACGGCGGCTATGCTAGAGCACTACAAAGGATTTCATAAATCCTTAGTCTGCTACTGGAAAAAAAGCGTTGTACTCCATGAACCAAGGGTAATGACAATCGCTCCTTTCGGACAAGAAGCCTCTCAAAGGACACCTCCGGATGTGAGCTAGTTGTTGATAGGTGATTGTTAGGTCAATTCGGAACCTTTAGGTCGGTCCTCCGTGGGGAACGGCAAGATACTTCCCCCGCGGGGTAGACCTAGGGTTAACCAACCAGACAAAATCCGATCATTCTGGTTAGGGTACAGATGGCGATGGCTAGAAGGTAAACTCTAGGCGACTACTAAAACGTTATCCATCAAGAGATCAAGGCCGGTACGTTACAGGATTCATAGTGACATGGAATGGCCATTTCCTAGCTTCCTGTCCCAGTTCTAGCCTAATCCTCAAACCATCCCAATCCCATCCCCTTGTCAAAGCCCCCTCTGATAGTGTGACAGGGAATGGCAATTCTAGTCCCTATCCCCATTCCCATTCCAATTCCCAAAACCCATCCCATGTCACTATGGATGGATTCAACAAACACAAAAAAATGAATTGTGCAAGAGGCATCCCATGACTAGATAGACACACAGGCTCAAGAGTGCTAATGATATTTTGCTGCATGGGCCTAGGCCTTTGCTGCCAATGTCCCCAGTACACCATCTTCAAAGAAGTTTCCTAGCACCGCAAAAGGGTTGGGCCTCTGAGGTGCAGCTCGTGAGGAGGGTCCATCTTCAGGGTGGGAAGAAGAACCTAGATACTTATGGTCCCATGGAGCAATGATGCGACCAATAGCATCAAAAGCTAGCTGGGCTGGAGGGTCATGGCCGCACTGTTGCTATTGCTGTTGTTTGGGGGGACTGCGGATCCTTGGGGGTAGTAGGGACTTTGGCGGTCGGTGCATCCGATGGTTTATGTATACACCACCCAACAGCCCTTTGGTAGTCGAGAGTGACACCTTTGGTCTGATGCCTTGTTCTCTTTTGGGTGGGACCTTTCCTATAAATGAGGATGGAGTTATGTTTTCTCTCCCCTTGGGCACCTTCTTGGTCCTGAGGAGGCGTTAAACAAGGAAAATTAAGTCCAAAAACAATCTCAAATTATCATGAATGTATGGCCTAATTTAGTTCCTCAAAATAGATCCAAAAAGATTTATTTTAAAAAAACATTTTTTATAGAGTGGCAAATCAAAATACTCAAAATATCCTTTAAAAGGCAGTTGTGGCATCCTCACTCCTTGCTCTCCTATCTCCAGCTTGTGGCTTTTATTGCCATCATTATCTGCCATCATTTTAGCCACCAATCAACATCCTTGCTTGCTGTGTTTTGCCTCGTCCCTACCCAGCAACCATCAGCATGTCTTAATTATCATATTTCCTCATCACCTGGTGGATCTGCTACTGTTCAGACTGCTGATGATCTCTTTGAGCTTGTTCAGGACTGTTTGCTACTGCTGAAGGCTGCTATCTGCTGTGTTTTGCAGCCCAGGACTCTTTGTATATCCATTCTTTGCATATTAATGGTTCCCTTCCATTGAGAAGCTTCCCGCTGCAGTATGGGAATGGTGAATCTATGAATATATATGTTTATAATTTGCATTATGGGTGTATGAAGTTTGCAAGCATTAGACCTTTTGAGTTGTCTTTTTAGGGGGGGGGGATTATGAATTTAGAGGCTTGCATTAGACGGGCATTGGTATCTGAAAATTAATGTGGCAAGGAATACTCATGATTTATCATAATGTACTGAATTGCAGCTATCAACAGTTGGTCAATGCATACTTTGTAAAGGTCATGAAACTCGTTCTAAAAATATGATTTTCAGAAGTGCATAATCTCTTAGTGGTTTATCTCCTTATAATTGAATCATTCGCCAATTCTCTTCCTGGAATCCATTAAGGAAGGTAGATTACTTTTTCTTTGAATGTGAATAGGTGAAAATGGCTAAGGATCTTTTGATGTGCTTTTGGGGTGGTTTCATTTCAAATGTCAGAACAGTGGCTTTTTGTTGGCCTGCAGAGATGGGAAGCTGCCTGTTTCAATTGTAAAGAAGTACCTTGTTAAAAAACTTGGCTTAAAGCATGAAAACGAGGTCAGTCACCAGTACAGCACTTGACAGTGGAGGGAGAATTCGTTTGTGTTGCCAGATTGTGGTTTGTTAATACCAAATGAGGTTACTATTAGGTTATTCCCAGCTTAGATCTTCCATGCAAGCTGTAAGTTATGAAAGTGCCAGAAGTGAGCTTGTGATTGTCAGGCTTTTCATGATGAGTTCTGGAGATAAGCTATTACAATTGGATATTTTGTGTAGGTTTCCTAAGCTTTGCATGGTTTAGTGAGACGTGCTAATGATTCCCAATATGCTAGGTGGAGATAAGTTGCAGGGGACAACCGGTTATTTCACACCTACCCCTCGAAAGTGTTCGAGGCATGTGGTACGCCACCATGCCACGTTCCAATTCTATGCCTTTCTCCAAGGATGCATTGAAAGGCCACCAATGGGGTCATGTTCATGCCAGTGCTGCCGAGGACTACATGATGGTTCTCACCTATGGACGGCAGCCTCAACCATCATCTCAGTCTTAAAATGCCATTGTCAACCATGTTTCTGCTTAAAATTGCCATTGTCAGCCATGCCTCGTCGAAGAACACACAGCGATTCTTGAACAAAATCAAAGATCTAGAGTTAATATACATACTTGTACATCTACATGAATTTGGATGTTTGGCCTTTGAAACAATCAAGATCTTGAGGGTAATTTGTTAAATAAGTCATTCATTGCTTGGGCAAACATCATGTGATGATGGTTGCAACTTGCACAAATGATCCAACCATCCTACTTTGTAACCATTTTTTAGAGAAGAACTTGTCACTTCACCATTGGTTATGCTCATAACAAGTACACAATTTGATAGCTCTAATGCATGTAACCACCCTAAAGGGCTCTAGCACAATCTTACGTGTTAGTAAGACCTTGAAGCGAGTACCTCTTTTCACTTTTTTTAAAATCCTTGGGTGAAGAGTCTCTCCTTGCATCTTTTTTGAAAACGGGTGAAGATCAACAATTGGGGTGGTCTAAGAAGATAACTGACATTACCACAAGAATTTGTCAGGGCTGTCAGTAGCCAAGATGGCCAATTGGGATTCCCAAGTTTGAAGGGAAGTTTTTCACCATGTATGAAATTTGCGAGCATTGGCACATATGAGGATGAACATCAATGACTTGTTTGGCTCCTTCATTTTCTTTGGGTTAAAGCAACTTCACGAGGCTTGCATTATGGTACCATTTATAGGCTAAGAATTCACCATGGTGATGTGTTGAAATGTATCAGTACTCATCACTACAATTCGACTTTCTTATGAACTTGTTTAGATTGTTGTCAAATAGAAAGTGTGTAAGTGATAACGCAATTAGTCTATGTGCATGTTTATTTTTATTGTGCACATAGGAAGGGTGTAAGCTAAATTTTGTTATCTTTTTTTGGTTGCATAAATGTTCATCCATAAATTTTATGACAACTCACCTTACATTTTCAAATTATGAAAACAATAAGGAGAATTTGAAAACAAATGCATGACAATTGTTACAATATCAATAACAACAAAATCAACTTCTAAGGCAACACCTTGCATAAACTCAACAGAGGCAAATGTCAAGTATAATAATGACAACACAGTTCTTAGAGCTAGATCTATGTATCTACTATGATAGGCATTGAGTTTCAAGGTTGATTCAATTGAAAAGTGCTTGCATTGTTGCCATAGCGCAAGGATTAAATTGCATGTATAATATCCGTTCCAAAATATTGTGCTTCTTCACAATTAATCTGCATTTAAAACTTAATCTATATACATGTAATAATGTATAAATCTAAATGGATAATAAGCATGATACCTAATCTCACGATGTTGGATAGTTTGCAAAATTTCAGTAGTTTGGGAATCCCAAGTTTTAGGCTTCTCTTAACATTTGAAAAGGGGGAGCATAGAGAGCCCTACGAAGCTTTTGTGGGAACCACCTCATGTAGCATATTTTTAGAAATCACTTCAAGAGTATGCTCTAAGTGTGCTTTCTCTTACAACTTTGGAGCTTGAATTGAAAGATATTCTTTCAAAAATGTGTTTCCCATATGGAACCATTTGGATCTAAAATGTACATCACATTATATGGTAATATACATAATCCTCGTACTATTGTAGATAAAGTCTATTAAATAGAGACCATAGGGTATGAACCCAAGACATGCAAGCCACTCAAGATGAGCTTGAAAAGATCCTTAAAGCTAGGTTATTTTATGAGACAAAGTACACTAACTAGGTATCACCAATCATGGTAATATTTAAGAAGGAAAACATAAGAGTGTGCATCAATTATCAAAAGTTAAATGTAATAGCCAAGCAAGACAACTAATGCTTGCTCTACATAGGGCATATATTGGAATGAGTAGTAGGCAAAGAAGCATAAAATTTCTTAGATGAACTCTCACCATATAACCAAGTGCATCTCCATCCACATGACATGCAAAAAACAACCTTTACTATCAAATGGGGAGTGTTGTGCATATAGTTGTGCCTTTGCGTTCGAGGAATGCACCAAAAACTTTCCAATGATTGATGTGTACAATCTTCTTAGGCATGTTGATGAACTTCCTCGAAGTCTTTGTGGATCACCTTTATGCTAGAGCATTTAGAGAAATTACAAAGAACTTTCTAGAGATGTAAGGAATGCAAATTTGGATCACATTCTTTAATGCTAATTCTAGGTAAAATAAAAATGCACATAAGGGTAAAGGAATGGAGGCAACAGAGAATCAATGGAAGAGAATGAGAGAGAGCACACATAATCTTAGTGGAACGCACAAGCTACTGTTTTCCTTGTTCTCCTCTATCTAATGAACAAAGAATGATACATCTATCTATATGTATATACCCACTAATTGGTGCTAGTGTAAATGGGCATGTAGGCATTTGGCCCTTAACCCAACAACCTCCCACTTAAAGGACAATGTGTCTTTAAGGGAGAATATGATACAACAACAACTTCATCGAATGCCTATCACCTCGTAGCAATATATGAACTGCTTGGAGGTTATACTCCTCATAATAAAATCTGCAAGGTTCTCATCCATGTATATTTTGACAAGCTGCATACACTTGTCCTTGAGCACCTCCTTGATGAAATGATAGTTCATATCACATGCTTTGCCCTTGCATGAAAAATTGGATTCTATGCTCACTGGATAACACTTTGGCTATCATTATGTTGAATGGGAACCTCTCTTGCATGACCAAAATCTCCCATTAGATGAGTAAGATATATGGCTTCTTTGCAACAACATACTTATCTTTTGTTGTAGATAAGGTCATACACTGCTATAGACTAGAGACTGAAGAAAATCTACATCTAGCACTTGCCAACAAGTATATTATAGCTAGACCTCCTAGTAGTATACATTCCTTTCCTCCCACAGAAAGTACACAACCCCTTTGTACCATTCAAGTATCGCAATATCCCCTTCACTACTTTCCAATATTTCTTGCTAGAATCAGTATAATAAATCTACTAACAATTCTCATTGCAAAAAAATGTTTGGCCAAGTACCTATTATACGTGCATCAAACTTCTTATTGAATTTGGGATAATCCTCTCGACCGAGTTTCATGTGGAGGCAATGAAGTACTCAACATCTTTCCCCTCTTCGTATTGTAATGCTTGAGCACCTTGCTAGAATAATGTTTCCAAGATAGGAAAATAAATTTATGCTTTCTATCTTGAAGTACCTTCATGCCAATAATGTCATTAGGATCACCAAAATCTTTTATATCAAAAGTCTCATGTAACTTCTTCCTTAAAGTATGTATATTATACATGTACTCAATATAAGAAAAGGGGAGAGAGAGAGGTTAGCAACGGGGCCTGAAAAAATGTTTTAAAGCATCTTTAAGTGATATTTTTGAAGCACCATATATGTGGCTCATTTTGGGATGTAATTTACAAATGTCTAAAAATTGAAATATTATGTAAATGGCATTCACAAGATTGCATCATTTATCGATGCCTCTCATGACAAATTGTTTGCGTTTAGATGCATCTTGTAGTTTTACTTTCTATTCAGAGTGTTTTCCTCTCTTTGTCCATGTTGGTTCCCTAGTCCCACGGGTTTGCAACACGGAAACCCGCACAAGTAACATGGTTTGTGGGCATGTAGCACCTTGTCATGTCTTGAACACGCAACAAAAGCCAACTCACAAGATATGCTAAGAAGACACCATTGCGTCACAACATGCACCCTCTGCATTGTGTCGTGTCATAGGCCATCACGCCTTGATATCCCTCCCACATCGCAGATCACTCACAACACAGGTAACACGTTTTTCTAACTTGCACTTGGGTAACTCGGCACTTGGAGTCTTCAGATTGCACCATGGAAGAGTTTTGAGCTCACAAGGATCCACTTTCAACCATCTTGGACCAAGGTGGTGTGGGAGCAACACGGGTCAATCCCGAGTCTCAACTCCTAAGAGTCATGTCAACTTGGGTAGGGATAGAGAACCTTGCATGTCGGAGGCAAAAATGATGGTTGCTCCATGTGGCATGGCCACCATGGAGGTAGGGGGGAGACATGGGGTTGCTCAAGCCTCACACTCCCTTCCCTCATACCGCTCTCTTTCTCTCTCTCTCTCTCTCTCTCTCTCTCTCTCTCTCTCTCCATTGTCTAGCACAGACCATCACAAGAAGGAAGCATCATTTCGAGGAGTGTGGTGGCTAGCACTAGGTATTTATGTCTCGAATCCCTCATACATCAGATGCTTGATTGGTCTAGACATTTGGTGTTTCTCTTGACTCAAAGGTTTCATGTGGGTTTTGATTTAAATCTTTAATAGCTTTGTTAAGACCAGTCTTGTCAAAGAAAAGCTAGTTTAATTATGGCAATTTGGACCCTCTACAAAAAATTCAATTTCTCCTCAATGATAAAGATCAAGACCAAATGCCTTTAGGAAAATGTGACCAACACAAGATACTAGTTGAAGAAAAGTAGAAGGGACCAAGATAATCTTAAAAGTGTATAGTTCTTAATCTACCTTTGAAATCATTTTTGTAGAAAATAAAAAATCTTTAGTGCTTCTAATCGAAAACATTGGTATATCAGGCTAAAACTTTCATGGAAAATACTTTGATATGTACGACATGCATTCCCATTAAGAGAATTGCATTTAAACAAAACTTGTTAATTTTTTCAATAGCTTTCATTTGTATTTAATTTGTATAATTGAGAGTTTTTTTGACCAAATTTCTTGCACTTTTGAAAATTCAATGATTGAAGTCTAATGTTAAGTAGGTGTTTTCAATTCTAGGGCATAAGAAAAATGTATTGACGTATCTAAACAAGATACATATATTCATTTAAATACACAAGCAGTAGACCCTCTCCATAGAGGAAATGGTAAAGACATTAGGAAAAAAATGAACTCACAAATGGGCCTTTTAGCCCCCCCCTCTCTCCTCCTTAAAACAAGGAAAAGAGGAGAGAAGAATAGTAAAATAATCCTCTTCTCTCTCCACTTTTATAATTTTGTTTTACCTTTTTTATATTACCTACAAAGATATACTTAGATTCCTTCTCTCTCCTCATTCAAGAATTCTTTTTCAACCAATTTTTATATTAAAAAAGGAGTTAGTTACTGGAATGTGGTGCTTCATTTTCAATGCAAAATGATTAGTAGATATGAGGTAATTGATTCTTTAATCAAGAACAAGGAAAATGAAAATTTGAAAGTTCCTTTAAAGATATTTTGGGGATTTTTTATATTCTAGTTTTTGGTCTCAAAACAAACCAATTGGTCAAATTTCGCGTTTTTTGGGAATGGTTTTGAAGGTAAAATAGAAATGTAAAAAATACGAAAAGTCTTGGACATCCATACCCTTTGAGCTATTTTTTCCCATATCTATACTCTCTCATGGCTCTATTGTGACCTCTTCTCTGTGTTTATGCAACCTTCATTAACAGAGTGAATTATTTATACCCTCCTTTCCCTTGGCATCTTTGTGTGCCTCTTTGTGCATCTCCACTCTACCTTCTTTGATAATCGAGTAGGCACCTCATTTCTATTAATAGTAAAATAAATACAAGAAAGAAGGAGCTATATATTGAGGTAGAGATTGAATACACGCCATTATTTAAAAGAACCCAACGCACTAGTGTTAACCCTCAAGTTTTACAGAGTTACAAGCAAATGGGATTGAAACATGTGGATTTGTGGGTTGATGGGGGAATCTATCCAATTGACCCCTTAAACAATAGACCTCCAACTTCCTCAAGAATCACAAGTTTGCTGAAGTATGTGTGTGAGGGTGAAAATGGCTTGCTTGCTTACACCAAGCGGCTCAATGATCATGCATTCAAAGTATTCACAACTTGCCAAGCAACCATAAAAAATTGTCATGATGTGATCGTTGCGTATCAACTTCATATATAACAGCTCATAGGACAAGTGGTATAGCTAAATGATACTAAATTTCAATAAAACAATCAAATTATTTCAATGCAGGACACTATCCATGACATTGGTATCTCATATGAGGAGGCAAAGGCACAATTGGACGACTTGAGAAAGATCAACAACAAGCTAACATAGGAGCACAAACGAAAGAAGAAGCTAATCAATGAGTTAATTCTGAATAGCGGCCAGTGGAAGCGATGTATCAAAGCATGTAAGGTAGCTCAGAGAGAGAACCTAGGTGAGGGTGAGGTTGGATCATGTATTAGTAGATTGCTAAAGGCAAGTACATTGGAAAATGCTTTGAGCGATCCTAAGTTTAAGGCTGTAAAGGAAAAGGTGATTGAGTGCACATTAAAAGATGTGTCAAATGAGTTCTCAATTGTGAATGCACAATCAATTTGTAACAGGGCCGGTATTAGCACAACACCTTACTCAAAGATATTTAAAGGTGTGAAGACTGGGTTTGGTCGTGTGCTGAAGAGATATAGAATCGTGCCTCTTCCTCAACCTTTAAAGTTAATAGAGGCTCGACAACAACTTAATACAAAGGTTTTGAAGCTGATAGGAGATCCCATGCATGTTCAATGTATGGAAACACTAAAGCTTGGGACTAAAAATGCATATGAGGTGAAGTTCACTGAACTCAACAATTACTATTTAGATTTGTACGAGGTGCAGTCGGCAATGGTAATGTACTACAATATGTATGTTGAGGAATATAATGGTTTGTTATAAAATTAGATGAAAGTGAGATCGTCAAAGGAGTAAAGCTTGAAAGAGTTAGTGCAACTATGATGAATAGAGCTTTACAATTCAAGAATAACCTAGTGAACTTTAGTGTTCAATTCGAGTGCCATGTGTGGTGGCTCGCTGCATTTGAAGTTTCTAAGGAAACATTTGAGGTGCTGCAGTTTTTCTTTATATGCAAAAGCATTCCAAGATCGTCAGGAACATGGTGAGATGCTCTTGGTTGAAGGGTATGGTCAATACTTGGTTGAATGGCATCTTGTAGGAGACTTGAAAACTTTAAAATGCATGTGTGGAATCTCCAATGGTGCAAATACAAATAATCCATGCCTATATTGCTTGATAGAGAGGGTGGAAGGAAAGGACAGAAATAAGAACTGGCAAAGGGTAACAAGTGCTGGACCGATGCACAATAGAGAAGATCCCACTTGGAGGCCCATGTTCAACATTCCATTGGATCGTATTCATATTTGTTCATTACATACTATTGTCAAAATCATGGAGAAACTTGTATATGAATACATTTGCTTTGCTTATAGGATGTAACCAGAAAAAGAAGCCATTGCAACTTGTAGGAATGTGGAGTGAGTGCTATCAGAAATTGGGCTACATAAGAAATAAGTGACAATTGAAAAAGATGAGAAGAGATCAAGAAAATCTGGTAACTTTCCAAAAAATCCTTGCTTTTGAGGAGCAAAGGCTAGGAAGTTTCTCTAAGCACCCATCAACGAGGAAGGGAATGTAATGGTTCATAGGTCGCACACGACTACGATGGATGAAAAAAGTTACATTTTGCAGTTCCTGATCGAAGTAATGGAGGAAAAACAAGGTTGACCAAAGCTAAGGTTTGGATAAGTCTTATCAAATTGGCTCCCTTACTTCACAAGATGGTGTTTAACAATGAAAATAAGCAAGAATTTATCAATTTTGCATAGCTTCTACGAAAACATGGTGAATGCATGGGGCAAAAGCTCTATCACACATTGTATGGTGCGTACTAAGTTAATATTTTAAAATTGTATGAATTGTATAAACTATAGAGCATAGTTTTACTCATGTGTGATATGTGTCTTTGTAGCATATCCTTGAGGCACATGGGCCATACTTTGCAGAAAAGGGAAGCATAGAAATTTTCTCCACACAAGGGATGGAAAATTCACATTGGATAGCACGTGGTATATACCAAAGAAAAACTGATCATGGTGGAGGGGTGAATGGTAGCAATCCAATGATCCAATTGCTATCTTGATGGTATAGGATTATAGTAGCAGATGAAGCTAAACTCTCACAAAAGAGAGCAAATGAAAGTGATGATAAATCAGCTATAGAGATGATGGAATCATGTCATGTCACTTAAAGAGTGCGTTATGAAGCCTCAAGTACCAAAGAAAAGCATGCCGAGTGGCTAGAAACAAGGCTTCGACAAGGCAGTAAATGGGTTCAAAGAGAGCTAAGACAATAAGATAAACAATGTATTCAGTGTGAATGCAATTCATAGTTTAAGAGAGAAAGAGAGAGTGTGCATCTATGTGAATAAGCCTTACAGTTTAGGGTTATATAAAATAGGGTTTCACTTTCTATCTTATTCATTGAGTTCTCACATCTCTTGTGCAAGAAAGATGGCTAGGTCTAATGTAGTTGCAAATAAGCTTTTGCTTAGAGCCCCTGTTAACCCCAACACGAAGAAAGCAAAAGGAAATGAAAAAGACGCAGGGCAAAGGCCGAAAAAAGGTAGCCTGATTGAAGAAAGAAGAGGAGAAGAGGCCAAAAGCGCAAGGGCAACCTTAAAAGTCCAAGGAAAATGCAAAAGGGGAAAGACACATTTTAAAATAAAAAGGCACACCCTGAAATCTTGTAAAAGAGCGCCGGGCTCTCACCCGTGCAATTTATAAATGTAGACGGGCGGTGGAAAGGAAGCTAGGAAGATAGAAGGACAATGGGAAAAAGGGCCTAGGCTACGGCCCGGCCATGTAAAAAAGGGGAAAAGGGGATCACCGCCCAAAAAGGGATTTAGGGTTTTGTATATAAAGTTGAAAAGTGAATGAGAAGCTTATTCTTGTGTGTGGCAAAAAGTAGCTCTCCTCTTCTTCTTCTTCTTCTTCTTCTTCTTCTTGCTTGCTTGAGCTTGTGCTTGAGAGAGGGAGTGTGAGAGTATGAGGGAGTGAGTGTGTGAGGGTGAGGGATCGAGGAGAAGAAGCTCTCCATCTTCTCCTCTCTTCTTATCTTCTCTTTCCTTCTCTTGTCTTGCTTGCGGCAATGGAGCTTGGAGCGTGGAGCGTGGAGCTTGAGGATGGAGCTTGGTTGAAGCTTGCACTTGGATCATGGAGCTATCGGAGTGTGCGGGAGAGGAGGTAACTCGAATGGCACGGAGGTAAGCTCACTATACCCGTAGATATGGATGGCGCGTCGGTTATGTGAGAGGTAGCCATTAGTGCTCGGCTTGGAATGCTTGAAGTAATAAACGGTCCGTGGGTCTTGGCGGTTTAGAGAAAGCTCCCACATTTTGGTTCCGTTGTGCCGGGACAAACGGATTCAAGCCTTGAGTGCTTGCGCGCTTCGAATCGAGCATTGAAGTAGGGTTTTCCCCGAACCGGTGCTTGAGATAGGTAGGAAGTGAGGGGGTTGAAGATGGTATTCGATCTCCTTGGCAAGTAGGTTTTTTGCTTTCTTGAGATTTATGTTGTGGAATGAAGTAGTGTAGGTGATTGCTTTGTGATTTATATGTATTTAGGATAGGAAAAAACAAAGAAAAAGAAGCAAACAGTAGGGTCTTCTGTTGCTGTATAACAGGCTAAAATAGGAAAATAGGGGCACAGATCCTTGGAGTGTCGTTTGATTCAAGCACCACAGTGATTCCAAGCATGTCTGGCAGTCCCTTGTAGTGTCTTGCACCTATTTGGAAGGCGCTGGACGATTCGGTGTAGTAGACATTAGTCTAGAGGCATCGCGTGCAACTCGCGGGCCGTCGTATTTGGAAGGCGTTGGATGATTTGGTGTAGTAGACGTCAGTCTAGAGGCATCGCATGCAATTTGCGGGCCGTCGGCCACGTAGTTGGACCGGGCCATCCGAGTCCCAGAATCGGACCACTCCATACTCAGACACTCGGACTCGGACCACTCGAACCAGTCCATAATAGGACGCTCGGACAACCATCCGATCGAACCATCCTGTCTGATCAGACCACTCGGACTAGGCCGTCTGATTTTGGAAATCGGACCACTCGGACTCAGACCAACTTGTTCGATCGGACACCTCATCCGATCGAGGAAATTGGACCTACCCTTGTCCGAATCAGACCAGTCAGAATCGAAACAGTCCAAAATCGGACTACTAGAAGCGGACCACTCTGTCTGATCTGATTTCCAAAATCGGACCACTCCGAAAATCGGACCACTTTTTCGATCCGACTCCCAGAATCATACGTGACCAAAATCGGACCACTAGACCAATCGAACTCCTGAAAATCGGACATCTGAGAATCAAACAGAAAACTGTCAAAATCGGGCACGTGTCTAGAACACAAATTTTTACACATCTAAACCCCGAGATTGACCCCAAAGGCTATGTAGAGCTAAAGGCACATCATAGATCCATCACCGGGCTAAAATTTAGAGCACGTAGTTCAAAATTTGGCTATAAACGGTCCTCCAAATTGCGTATGGTATTTACTGTAACGGCCCTGCGGGCCAGGGGGACTGCCCCCCCAGACCCCCGCAGAGGGGGCTCTGCCCCCTCCGCACCTCCCCCAAGTAGGTTGGATAGAAAACACGCGCAGTGACAGGTCCTCTAAATTGAACCCTAGTGTAGTAATGGCTCTACACGAGTATGGATCCTCACTTGCAAAAGAGCAACCAAAAGCCCATACCCGAACAGAGAGAAACAGAGACCCTAGAACATAAATGGGCCAAACTAGCCATCAAGGGAAAAAAGGCCACGCCATGAGAACACAAAGACATTGTGTTCAGACTGTGTCTAGTTAGAGCAAAATGCAACTTCAGCAAGCTACAAATGCGAAGATGACTAGACATGACACTCTTGACGAGAGATGTACCTTGAATAGCACTGCACTGACGATCCAAGACAGCAGTGGAGAATCCACATCTAGTCATGTAGTTGAGAACTCAAGGGCATCTGTCAAAAGGATTAAATTTACAAGCCAAGACTCGGAAGATGAAGACATAGTACCACCTACTTATCTTAGGGTCAAACTCACCACGAAAAGAGAGCATACTATCGATGCTCTAATGATGAAGGAGCTGATTTTAATATCTTGACCTATGAATCATGGACCCTACTAGGCCAAGCAAAGCTCACACCGACTAGTGCAACTCTTAGCCCTTATGGGGGACACCCACAAGCACTCATAGGAAAGTGCAAAATCCTTGCGACAATTGAAACGGAAAGCTTGCCCATCCTATTACATGTTCCTCCAAAAAGTGCTAGTTGTGGGAAAGAAACCCTCCTAGGAAGACCCTTCAAAAGGGCGACCAAGTGTGAGGCTGACTATATAGCACACAGGATACACCTGACACTACCGGGTGTGAGGATAGTCACCACCTTTAGCAAGGGTGACCTCATTGAGCCTCGAGGGAAAGGCAAGGAAGGTGATGACATAACAGTCAAGCCTACAAACGAGGGAAATGACTTGTTGAAAGAGTTGATACAAGCACAAGTCGAACAACGGGAACCAGTGAGTGAGGCCAGGCCTGGAACAAGAAGATCAAGAGACAATGCCGAGGATAGACTTTGGACTTACAAATATCATAGAAGACCGCAAAAGAAGCCCAAGCCTTATAGACGAAGGCATCGATGGAGAGTCAGCACAACGCCGCGATGGATATCCAAAGCGTTGCTACGTGCTCAAGGGTATTATGCAGGCAATCGATGGATTTGGGTACCAAAACTCCCTATTAAATCTCCTTTGTCCGACTGAAGGCCAGGACGTATTAAGAGCAAAGAAGCGTAGGAGGAGATCTAAACGAAAAACGAAGTCCCAAGTCAAAAACAGTGGAGTGATCGAGCCCCTCAGGGTCGAAAACAAGAAACCCAACGGGACCAATTGGAGGGTAGATGCTCAGCCTAGTGTAATCGTTGAGGATACGCAAAAGCCACTAGTGCCCAAGGAGCCTTTGATTCCCCAAGAGGATAGCAGGCATCATAGGCACAACATTGCTCATGGCAAGGTTAAATGCTCAATAAACCAAATAGCAAAAACATCTAACAGTCACGAGCAAATCTCGCAGCCAGTGTCAAAGCCACTTAGGAGTCCCAAGTCTCCTACACCCTCTTCCCCTAAACGGACACACGAAGCACAACAGTCATCAAGTGCGGCTACTCGATCCCAATCTCTACCTACATCAGAGCTTCCAAATGTCCAAGAGGTAGGACACGACACCACCCTTAGCTCTCAACCTAAGGATATGCCTATGCAATCCACCGTGGCTAGCTCAACTGATACTCAAGTGAATGCTCTAAGGGCAACAAAAGGCATGACCACTTCCAATCGACCTAAGGACTTAACACTGCAATCCACCAAGAGTAGCTAGCCCACTGGACTAGCCATCACTACTTCCAATCAGGGTTCACAGCAGTCACAACCCTTGGCTGTGACAATGCCCCTTGTGGAACGTGTCCTTAGTGATTTACCTGTGGAGGAGGTGTCACAACCAACTTCATTGAAAACTCCAGCACTTTCAAAGTGGCGAAAGCCTAGGCTGGAGGAGTTAAACACAAGGGAGTTGGCTGAAGAGCTAGACTCTCCAAAAAGGGAGGCAGTTGTATCCTCACAACCGGGCAAGGCTATTCAGCAGGCCACAGCTGTGTCCCATGAGGACACACTAGAGAAGGGAAATGCTGAGGCCCAACCAAGCACATCACCGGTTGACCTAGTCCAGGGTCCTGAGTCATTGAGAGATGCACCTACACTGACCAAGAAAAAGAGGAGAAAACAACGAAAACAACAGTAGTGCGTGAGAGCTGATGAATAAAGCATCGAGTCCATCCACCAATGAGCCCATTGATGCCTCTCCTAATAGTGGTGAAATCTCGGACACATCCGTGTGCTCCGACAAATCAAAGCAGTCATTACCATTAATGGCTTGCTTGCAAAACTCTATCCACTGACAATAGAACTCGCATTGACAAATCAAGAGTGGATACAACACTGTCATGACAGGATGACGAATTCACACCAGTCACACCCAAGGAGAACCATGACGCAATAACGAAGCCTCAAGAGAAACAAGGAAACCCCAAGAGCATGAGCAATCCTAGTGTTGACCAATCTTGCTCATATAGGCCTGAACCCCCAGCTATGCTAAAGCCTAAGCAACCTCCTAGAACCTTGCATGAAATAGCGACCAGCAAGCTCTCGTTCAACATAGAAGTGTCGCAGAATGCTTAACTGAGTTGGATGCTAAGCTCAAGGTGTTCGCACGCATTTACGTCCTTGCAGACATGGGCACAATCCCTAAGGAGCAGCTTGGAGATTACTTGCCCTTCCCTTTATCTTGGGAAGAGCAGGAACATATTGAAGAGCACTATAACAAGCTCTTACATGAACGCATGCGACTCATCTCTGACGAGGAGGCTGACGAACTATGCTTAACCATCACGTTCAATGAAGTGCTCTGCCGACCGAATCTCGTAGACATAGAGCAACTAAAGCGACTGTCAGCAGGCCAGAGTCAATTTGAGCAGCGTTGGTGTGAACGCCACGTTGTAATGGCCAAACTAGGGGCTCAGATCATGACAGTCTCTGAGGAGCGATTGGCCAAATGGCGATCCCAAAGGGACCCAACCTATGTGGCACCAACTTCCCTTCGAGTGCTGACTGCCATTCGGGGTACGGACTTAGCTGGAACTAGCCTAGAGAGCCCTTTGATTGATAAGGTTCTCACTGAGGAGGAGTTACACTTTGCCAGTAGACTTGGACAAGGTTCCATGCTACTCGATGTGACAAAATATCTATTGGTACTGAGTAAGCTGCCACGAGTGCTGGACGCTTGTGTCACACTCCAGTACAACCCCGAGTTCTACAATTGGTTCTTATCCTCATGAAGTGACATGGATTCATAAATATGTATATAAATAAACATTGAATTGTGCGTCACCATGTATAAACAATATCAATACACACAAGCAATGATAGTCAAGCGCAGGGAGAAGAGTTGGGTCTGACAGGCTAAGCTCCTCAAGTCCTCCTCTCATCACGCATTTAAAAGCTGTGTGACCATCCCCATCTCCAAGTGAAGGGCATGCAACCCACATTACCACCATAGGAAGCCTTGACCAACAACTCTGATGGTGTAGACAGGGTGCAGCCCCTTTTTCTATACACCTTCTTCCCTTCACGATCTATCCTTCCAAGGCTGAGCCCTGCCTAAATTCATGACCATCAACAAATGTAACTCAGCATGAGCCAAGATCTACTAATGGCAGGAGGCTAAGTATGCATCACGGGGGCCATCCCTCTACAACAAGCACTGCATGCCCTACCCCTTCCCTTCTCATCCTATGCGCTTGATAACCTGCACTGTAATCCCTTACATATGAATGGTCTTATCATGTAACAAATCCTAATCCTTGATTCGCATCTTACAAGTCCCCCTGCGAGGAAAGCATGGAGAACCAAGGGCAGCTAGCTTGCAAGGATGCTCTTTGCAGCCAACAGGAACATGCAGCACACGCCTCTCCGCCGGTGCGCTACATGCCCACTCTTAAAAGGTACACCAAGAAATGCGGCCCCAAGCGACACCACCCCGGACAAAGGCTGAAGAATCCATGGGCCAGGGGAGCGGACGCTCACAGACCCCCAATGCACGCTCGGGCACCAGGTGCTCACGAAGAAACAAGGAAACTAGGGATAGGGCAACATTTAATAAATTGTTTAAAGACATTCTGGAAATGGTAGCGGCCCGGGACTACACCATTCATGTCCCGGCCGACATGTTCCCTGCCCAGCCTAACGGGAGCCCTACACTAGCACCACCCCGGTCGCTTAGCCAACCGGACTCACCCCGCCTCGTATCTATCGACTAAACCCCTGTGATGTACAAGTAGCACGATAAGTCAGCATGCCAGAACATTTTGTTTTTTGATGAGTAAAGGGGCAAGATCCCCACTTGTACATATTCCTGTTACCTCTCGTTAATGTATGTGACCTTAACAAGCAATGAAATAGGCATCCCAATTATGTCTCAACATGATTGCATTGGTCCGATGTACTTAACGCAAGCGAGCATGTACTCTCACGAAGTGACAAGTTGATGTAGAATGATATAGGTCAAGGTCTAGAAGTGTTTGATATCCAAGTCACCACAAGACCACCAACCCCACAAAGAACCATTATGGAGGAAGTGACAGGAATACCAAGAAACAAAAGTCATGATGGAAACGCCATTGGATGAGAACCCAAGGACACCTCTGCAGAAAAAGCACATATGGCACCTGAGCATGGTCAAAGCATAATCATCGATTACCTCCTCCTTCTTGGCTAAACTCTATGTTCGGGCAGGAGCCATGCTCTCAACAAGGGCGAACATCTCTTCATCATCCAGGATTCAATTTGCGAGATGCTCTGCCCTTGTCCATGCATAGCTCACTCCAAGTGCTACCTCAATTGTTTGATGTCTCACAGGTTACAAAGAGGTTTGCAAAATCTCAAGTGTTTCTCTTCATCTCAACAATAGTTCCTCTAGCATCAAGGTTGGTGACACAATCATCTCTGTACTATCAATTTTTCATAGCCTTTGAATCCCAACATTTCTCAATCCAAATGAAAGGCTAACAGTCTCAATGTATGGCATTGATTGTATTCACTTTTCCCACCAAAAAAAAAGGAAAAAAGAAAAGAAAATAAAATAAAAGAAAAAGAAAGAAAGAAAGAAAGAAAGAAAGAAAGAAAGAAAGAAAAAAAGAAAAAGAAAAAGAAAAAGAAAAACGCACACGATCACAACACCACACCTAGGGGTCCTCAAATTTGGTATGTCCAATGACCCACACTTTGCAAGAGTTGCTTTCACTAAAGCCTCTATATCCAGTTTCATCTACATGAATTTTTTCATCTTTCCAAAAGACGAGCTTTTGGGCTTCAGCCTCACAGAAGGCAGAACTTGAGGAGGGGTGTTGAGATGTTAGCAATCACACCTACTTCAGTCTCTTTGTAAGGAGCAGTGAGGGCTCAAGATTAGAATCCCATATGCACAGTAGGAGAAGTGCTACCATTCAGTTTCCTATAAAGCATTGTACTTGCACTCTTTTTCTAATGCAATGATAGTATTGTTTTCTTTCCAGTAAAGTGTCTGTGTCATTGTCCACACACAAGATTGTGTTTATGAGTCCAAGTCTCAATCTTGGAACCTAATTCACTTGTGTGATAGTTGGTCTTGTTAGTATCTATGTCTTCATGAGTTTGGTCTTCACCTTTCAACCTCCATAGCTTCCACATTGCCATGTCCTAGATCCATGTTTTGACACAACATACCTAAGAGTTGACCAAATCAACTGATCACTTGCATCTTATTCCAAGTAGAGACACTATTTGAATGCTCAGTGTGTGTGTGAATGATTTCATTGAAGGTTGTACATTGCATTGTAGGCACTTAGGTGCATGAAAAAAGTGAAAAGCTTGATTGTGCATAGCTTATCTTACATTCTACCATTCGAGTGTGTGAGTAGGCATAAACTAGTGAAGTAATTTCATTAACAAGGAACACACGAAAGGGGAATTAAGTTGAGAAACGAACCCACTGCCCTTAATGTGCCCTGAATAATTGTGGGGGATGTACAAAGGGCTAGGGGGATTAGGGACGGAGCCAGTCTGGTTTTGGTGCCGTCACACAGCAGACACCGGGTGGAGCACGACATCACGGAGCCTTTCCAACGGACCTTCTGGCGCCGCCTATGGGATAGTTGGAGGCCAAGGAGGGTGTCGTATTTCTTATGGCTAGTGGCACATGGAGGCTTGGCGAAGGGAAGTTATCTTGCCCAGATGCAAGAGGGAGGTTGTATGCGCTGCACACAACAGCCTCTGGAAACACCAAAGCACTGCCTTTGGTCGTGTGAGGCGGCGCAGCTCGTGTGGAGAGGTGCATGCCGCATCCTTCACCGTATAGCACCCTGCCTTGGATGTATCTCATGGGGAGCTTTCTGGTGGCAGGCAGTCAGCGAGGGCTACCACCTTCTGTATGAGGCCAGGATGCAGGACACAATATTCATTCTCGAGGCAGGGTCGTGCATAGTGGTCGGTTTGGAGGCTCTACCCATCCGCTAGGTACTAGACCCCACAGTAGACCGCTCTGAGGTATGGGAATCCACCCCCAAGACCCAGTTGGACCATTAGAACCTCAGAGACCAATCAAACTTAGAGCCGAATAGAAAACGCAGCACAAACCTTCAGAAAGACCATAAAATAGCCAGGAACCGAGCTTAGAACTCAAATCAGGCTAAGAATGTGGAGAGAAACAGAGTGGAGTTCGCATTAAACGCTTTCTGCATCAGCACTTCACTCTTGTGTTCCACTAAGTTTGTACTGCAAGAAAAGAGAAAAGCATGTTTTCGCACCAAGCACTGCAAAGAATAATTCTTGTGTTATCCAACATTTCATGGTCTTGAACCATTGCCTTGAAGCCCTTCACTAGCTTTTCCAAAGAGCTGTTTTGGTAAAGGAAAACACAACTAGTTCTTTTCTTTCTTCCCCTCCCCCTCTTCCTCTTCCTCTCATGGAACTTACTGCTTCACATTGTCATGGTATCCTTCAGTTGAGTTGCCTAAAAAGCATCTCTATGTGGGAATATCATAAACAATTAGGCTCCAATGAGATCTACAAGGCAAGGAGGACAATAAAGTTTGGCAAAAAAAAAAGTATTTGAGATAATTTAAACGAAGCATACAAAAAAGGCCTTACCTTTCATGGTATGCAATAACCAGATATTGTAGGAGATCCTAATTGCAATCTCGGTACCATAGGCACACATCTAGATATGATGTTCTCTCCTTGGTCAAAACTGTCAACAGGAGAGAATCTATGACAAAAATCTTCTCTTGAACATCAGAGGGAAGGCTTACAAGAATTAAGTTGCAAAAGCAAATAAATACTAATATTTGGGCCATATGCATGTAAGGAAAACATGCAAAATTTTTAGAGTTTCATAATACCTTAATACTGCAATCGTTAGACAATCGTTGACCTCCTTTTGAAGGTCTAAGAGGACTCAAATATCCTCTGCACTAAAGCAGATGACACTAAGCTGCTGTTGCTGGTGTGGCCTTCTTAGAGTTAGCACAATATGAAAAAGTGGACTTAGCATCTCAAGCAGCTCATGATTTTCCTTATGCATGCTAACATGCCTTTGTCTTTTTTGCATGTCTCTCTCTCAGCCTCTGTCTCACGAGCCTCCCTTTCTTGTTAGGCAACATTCTGGGGATTTTGCCTCATGTTGTGGGAATGTGAGGGTGTGACATCAATCACCCTCACCTCCTTGCTCTTTTTGAGGAGAGGGAACTATAAAATTCCCTTTATCTTCATGACCATAATGACTAGAAACTTGTCATATCTGAACTTAAGTAACCTAAGGGATGTGAAGTCCCTAGGTATCGCTATCACCTTATAGGCATGCGTTGCCAAAATGTAGGAGTCCTGAAAAAATTCTACCATAAAGTCCTCATGTTGTGGGAATGCGAGGGTGTAACATCAATCACCCTCACCTCCTTGCTCTTTTTTAGGAGAGGGATCTCTAAAATTCCCTTTATCTTCATCTCCATAATGTCTAGTGGGACTAGAAACTTTTCATATCTGAACCTAAGTAACATGAGGGATGTGAAGTCCCTAGGTATCACTATCACCTTATGGGCATGAGTTGCCAAAATGTACGAGTCGTGAAAAAAGTCCTTGGAAACTTCATGCAAGCAATCCACTAATGAGGCATGCCAATGGAAGTCTAGATATTTTGTTTTGCATATATCTTTAACAACCCTAGTAAATGGCATCTTCATAATTGTAGACCCTCCTCCCCTGTGCCCCTCCCTTGGGCATTGGAACTGCACAACATAACAAGGGGGATTTCAAAATTTTGAAATCCCCACAATGCTAGGAGAGGGCCTCAAGGTTTTGAAAACCCCCCCCCCCCTCTACATTGTCTAGGTCC
The DNA here is from genome assembly GCF_053477565.2 of Lygodium microphyllum. Classification (NCBI taxonomy): domain Eukaryota; kingdom Viridiplantae; phylum Streptophyta; class Polypodiopsida; order Schizaeales; family Lygodiaceae; genus Lygodium; species Lygodium microphyllum. Next base: position 108,141,103 of record NC_141157.1, read on the forward strand.
CCCTTTGCCAATTGGTGTTTCTCATATAGTTGTGTTTGCAGATATGGATGCTACACATGTGCAACATATGGAGGGGGCTCCTGATCCTACAAGGAGTGAAGCCAACTCTAATGCTCTGGCAACACAAGAGCATGCTAGTATTAAAGCCACTCTTACCACTCCAACACAAGAGCCTAGGAGGAGTGAATGTAGTCCTAAGGAGTTGCTTGTAGATTTCCTTGGTCGAGTGGGACAAGAGCATCTGCTATCACAAGTGTCCTAGGTGTTTTCTATCGTTGCCTCTGTGGAGAAATGGATCAAGGCCTCACAAGTCTACCTTGAGGAACAAGAGGCCACTTTTTTGGAGCAAAAATCTATTGGAGAGGTTCTTATCAAGGGCCTGAAGTATGTTTACATGAATGATACATTTGTTGATGAGCCCCAAAGGAAAAGGTTCTATAAGGCAGTGCTAAGGGTTCTTGAGGGCATGAAGAAGGAAGATCTATAGTGTCCTACACACAATTAGAAGTGTCGTCTCATCGAGTACTTTCACGGGTTTATATGCTTTGTACATGTGTTGCTAGGGGATGAAGGGAAAGAGCTTGTCTAGGACCTAGAAAATACCCAACAACCTTGTGAAGTGGAGACAGAGGGAGTACAAGAGGTTTCACAACTAGTAGATGTGGCTAGTGAGAGGGAGCAAAGTGCTCAACTCGATGTTGAATCTTTTAGAAGGGTAAACACAAAGGTGGTGGATTCTATTGTTGAGCAAGAGGTTGAGGAGGATGTTAATGAAGTTCCCATAGCTCTGCTCCCATCCTTCCTTATTGATGAAAGGCAGTATATTCTCCTATCCGATATCTAGGCCCTTTTCAACATCAAGGAGGACTACTGCCAAGCCATTATTGCACCAAAATCTAGAAATAGATTCTAATCTTATTTGTACCAAATTGGGAAGAGTATCTGCTTGTGGATTCAAATGTTAAGGAAATAGAACACCTCTTCGTAGTAGAGGCTTTAACTATGATATACAAGGATGCACTCCAATACGAGTCATCCATTCCTTCAAAGGAAGAGTTTGAGGCAACACAAAAAAATTGAATGTTTCTTTTGGGTAGATCAAACAAGGACTTGACTCCTAAGTTCTTGCAAATCGGCCAATCATCCATTCAAATATGGAGTGAGGAGTTGCTTGTTTTAGATGAAAATCAAGAGGTTTATTTCACAAACTATGTTCATTTGGATACCATATTGATTTCCGTGAAAAATATTCTAAGACTCATTAGGTATGTTTGCTATTTTTTAGCTTGTCATGTACAAAGATGGTTTCATTGGCTGTGTAGGTGGCAAAAGGAAGGGAGGTTTAGGCAAGGACTTTGCCTTGGGCCATTACATCAAATATCTCACTTTTCCAAAGTTCGTTATGTTTCACCACAAGTTCTCGAGGGACAATGCAGAGTTTCCTCTTTTTGCATTGAAGACCCTATCAAGATATCTTGGAGGATATCATATTAGGTGGAGCACATACAAGATAATGTTTTTGGAGAAATAGGAAGCTATGAGAATTTTTTGTCAAGGCCTTGGTTTCCAGAAACTATGTACCAAATACTACTTAGCATAGGATCCTAGAGAGAATATATTATTCTTAGATTAGACACTAAACCATTTTGGATTGTGCTTTGAAATTGTTGGATCGAGTGTCCTATTCATTAGGGTGATGGTGGGGTGTTCTAGCTTTTTATCCTTCATAATTTGGCACTCATCAAGCTTGACTACACATTTTAGGAGACCATCACATTCAGTAGGAGTCACCTCAAATAATTGAATAGAGTATGACTATAGGGCCTCCAAGTTGTAAAATATATTATTGTATTTGTTGTAAATCATTGCCTCCCTTGGTGCCAAATGATACATATCTTTGATATGAAATGGAGCTCCCATGAGTTGTACAACTTGATCATTCCTTTGTTTTCACATTCTTTTGAGTGATGTTGGGTTTGGAAATATCAATCCTTGCAGTTTAGATTCCTTCATCTTCCTGTAAAGAGATTTGTAGATAGCTACATATCCCCCGTTAGATATATCTGCCTCATTGAATGAAGCTTGCATATCACTTGAGGTAAGTTGATTCCCTCTCAAGAAAATCTCAATCTCCTATTTTGCAAGATTTGATACTTTGGATCCTTCAAGATTTCTTTGATAGCCTCCTTATTTAGAAGAATTTTAAAGTGTTCAGTTGATGCCCCCATGCTTGAAGTAGTTTCTTCATTGGGTTGTAGAATATCCCTGCATTCATTTTAAAAAAAATTCAGGTATCATAAATGATTTTACAAATAATTTATGAGATGGTGAAAAAAGTAAAAAAGAGCTTACTTACTTTACTGCATGCATTATCTTCTTAATACTACCGCTTCGTTACTTCATATCTTGAATATTTCAAAGTTTCATGCATCATTTGGAAACCCCCAATATTGTTTCTTTAAGCCTCAATTGATCTCTCTGTTTCTCCAGCTCTAAAATAGCATTCTTGTTCTACAATAATTTGTGCTTACATTGCTCTAATATTTGCCTCAAAGAGACATTCTCCTTCTCTAACAAATCTCTTTCTAACTTGTGTACATTGCTAATGGCATCCAAATGTTGAGTGTATCCTAAGAGGCCATTATAACCATTTCCAAAGAAGCTTACTAAAGATGTAATATACCTAAACGGGGACACGGAGTTATGAAAATGATCTTTTGGATATAGTTTCCCATCAGTCCCTAGATCTATATTCCTCTTTCCTTGCAATCTACAAATCTCTTTTGATGTAGAAGATATGAGACATGGTTTGTTTTTCTTACTTAATGGTTTATACTCATTCATGATCAAGCTCAACATGGAGGTGATATGCCTCTCTCCTGTATCTCTTTGATGATGATTTGGACACCACCATCTCCCTTTGTGATGTTGATTCCAGCCCAACCATCTCCATTTGTGGTGTTGATTCTACCCCAACTATCCCTATTGATTCCACCCCAACAATCTCTGTTTGTGATGTTGATTCAGCTTCATCCATCATTGTTTGTGATGTCTTTGAAGTTACTTTCAAAAAAATGAGGGTGAATACATGGAAATCTTCCAAATATAATGTGACGGGCACAACTCAAGGCTTTATGTAGTCTTTTGGCTTGTCTTTTGATAAAAAGAGACTATGTCATTAATTTCAATCGATTCAGATATGACCTTCAAGTTTTGAGCAATGGGCACTTAATTCAAAGAATTTATCTCTAAAAGGCTATGAGCTAATTTGTATATTTTGGAAAAAAAATCTTAAAAAATTTACATTTTTAGCCATTTTTATTTATTTTTGAATTACCTCTCTCTATGCTGAGGTGGAATTTCTTACAAGGTCCAAACTTGAGTCCAAATCTCCCCTAACATTAGTCAAGAGTGTACCCTCTACATTCTGCAACTATACCCCATCAATAGGCATGTTGGCACACATAGTAGTATGAAATGTATCCCATGATTCACACAATGTAACTAGGAGGAGCAAGGGAAGAAAAGTACTCTTGAATTCAATCCTCTACGAAGACAAATTATTGATAGTGGAATGAAACTCATCTAAGTGAGCTGACATAGAAGTGCCCTCCTTTATACAAGGTCCATGAGTTGCTTCAGTCAATACATCTAAGAAGGGGGGCTCTGCTGGCCATAGACATTACGAATCTTTTTCCATAAGTCCCATATGGACTACCCATAAGAGAGACAACATTATAGAACATGTGCTTAAAGAGGGACAATATGATGGTGGACTTACATAGCTCATCTAATTCAGTCCAGTCCTATGCATCAATAAGTTTGGGCTTAACACCCTTATGTTTCAAAGGTCTAACCTACCTTTTTTGCACTAAAACTTTCCAAAAACTTGGGCCTTCTAGTAGTTGTAGTTGGTCTCATCCATCTTGTCAATATTAAAGATATCATTATCACTTGAGCCACTAGCCATAATGAAGGCAAACAAGTGTACAAGTTGTCAAAGTAGGTTGTTGTAATTACTGCAAACAACCATAAAATCACTACTAAATCAAGTTGAAAATGAGGGGTATTCACCAAGGAATGAACTGTCCACAAGCTCAATGCAAAAAGAACTATCAAATGGAGATAAATGCTTGCATAAATAGTGCAGTAAACTATAATTACAACATGCCAAAATAAAGTATAATAGTAAGAAATCAATGCCAAAGATGGGCAATCATTGATATAAGACAAACTATAATTGCTAGGGAATAGCTCCAACTAGTAGTGAGTGAATATGTAATTGGCACCTAGAACTATCAAAGAATTAGTGTGTCAAACTGATATACATCCCATAGGCATAACCATCATGCATAGAATGGGTCTCATGACTAACAAAAGAGACCAACTAAAGGCCCAATGGACTAAGCAATGTAATGGAAGCTCAATACATAACAAACCAAGATGCATACATCACTGACAACATCATGATAGAGATAGGTGCCGACCCAAGAGGAATGCTGGATTAGCCTAGTAAGCATCAATTGTGTATATAAAGCATAACAAGAGCATGTACATGTCACCAAGTCCCACTGTCTCACTAAAAGACCCTCAAGGTAAACGACATAACCAAATGCTCAATGTAATATCCAAGTGTCAAGTAGTAACTCCCAATAGAGAAAAATTTTAATGTCATTTGAGCAAACAAAGCTCAAAACATCATGTAGAAGGCATCTAGACATCCAAGCTCCAAGTAGTATATATCTAGGAGCATCTGTCCCAACTTGCAAAGCTCTTACTAAAGCATCAAATAGCCATGCATAACAATGAATGACATGTATAACAGTGAATGACAACCAATTCCAAGATTCAAAGATTCAATGTTAGCTCAAAAGAAATTTGGAAGCATAACCAAGTATGTAATTTCAATGGTATATCCTAGTGTAGCATCCAAAATGCTCGAGAGTCATCCCCAAGATCAATAGGCATATAAGATCTCTAATAAAATAGTATGCTGCCCTCTTATTCTAGGAATGAAACAATCTCTATAAACTAATCCAATTGAGCTCAATAGAAGCCCAAGATGTATCCCAAGCATCAAGATAACATATGAGCATCCATGTCAAGCCCCAAGAGCATCAAGTAGGTAGAGATAAGCTCAATATTTGTTTCGTATACAATAGACTACTATGAGTACACAATCAAGAACTGAAATAGAAAGGCTCAAAGCTAGTAACCAATGCTTGGGTGTGCCAAAGGGTGAATTCCCATGTGCTAGCTAAGAAGTAGAGGCCAAATGGGAGGCAAGAGAAGTGCCAAATAAGGCAAGAAGAGGGGTAGGGACAGCAGGTGCAAACATCTACATGCAGCCCCTCTTGATGAGCTAATGCTACCCACAATGGGGCCTGAGGCAATGATTAGTGGGGCCAAGGGAAGGCTTGGAGCAAGCCTTAATAAGTCTTCTATCATTAGGAAGGAGAAGTGTGCTAAATTGTACCTCTCCAGGCTGTTGAGCTGTGGCTGCCGTTAAAACTGTGAACTGAAGCTTTTGTCCACAAGATGAAGTAATGTCGGGTTGAGCTCCTCAATGCCGATGAAATGGCTCTGATTCTAGTTGAAGGGAGTGAACCATAAAGTGGAAGCACCGAGCGAAAGTAAGAGCTATGGTGGAAGGAGCAAGAGTGAGAGAGAGGAGAGGAGAGGAGAAAGAATGTGGAAGCTCCAATAGTCACAATGTGTGATCGGCCTTCCCTTTATTCAAATGTCACTAAAAGAATAAAGAATGAAGTGAGAATGGTGGGCACCTGCCACCTATAGTGTACATGTGTGTAGGTATGTGGGTACTATCAGTATAACTAGTATAGGAGTGGCAAGGCATAGGCACATTTACCCCAAACAATATAAAGCAAGGCTGGTTGCAAAGGATTATGCATAGACATATGGATCGGACTATGAAGAGACATTTAGTCCAATTGCAAAGATGACTACAGTCAAATCCATTATTGCATTGGCTTTGATTTTATGGATGGAATTTATATCAAATGGATGTCAAAAATGCTTTCTTGAATAGAACCTTGGAAGAGGAAGTATATATGGAATATCCATAAGAGTATGTCTACTCAAAGTTTCCAAATCATGTGTGCAAGGTAAGGAATGAACTATAGGGATTAAAGCAAGCACCTAGAGCTTGGTGCAAAAGGATTAATAAGTTTTTATGCAGCATGGAATTTGACCAAAGCATGGCTGACTACTCACTCTATATGGGAGACACAAAGAATGGAATTGTAGTTGTTGTTATTTGTATCGATGATCTTATTATAATAGATAATATATTGGAGAAGTTTGGAATGATTTCATATAAGCTAGTTGACACACCATTGGACCAAAACATAAAGCCAATTGATGATGGATACTATTTTGAAGATATTATCATATTCAGAAAGATTGTTAATGACTTGTCTCAGGACCTAAAATGAGCTTGACACTAGGTATGATGTCTCTAGCTAAATAGGCTTCTAATAAACATGCCAAACGACCCCACATGGCCTAATGGCCTACCATAAATTATTCTTCTAAACTGCTACATTTGTAGATGTAATTTTAGACTTTAGTTCAACTAATTACCGCTCACTCTAACCAAGGGATTTTTCCACACATAGGTGACTATCTCACCTTGAATCACATACATATAGGGCATCCCCCAACCAACTATTGTGGCCCCTAGGGCTCTACCATGCCCCAAGATGTACTGGCCCCAATATACGTTGTCTAAAACATATAAATCATCATAACATAATTCTCTCTTGATATTTATTGTTTCAGGAGACTTTTCATAACCTCACATAATCTTGTTTCCAAGAATAAATGCACTAATCTATGGCTAGGGATACTCTTCCACTCCACATGGGTCAACAGGTTTTTTTCAACCAATTGATATGCATCCAAGAGGTTTATTCCAATACCATGATTTTGTGCTCTTTCCATGCAAGGTGGAATGCTCTAAAGTGCACAAATAAAAGAAAAATATCATCATGTTCCATGTGCACAATCATATCTTTTCATGCTTTTCATCAGGTTTTCACCATACGTATTACAATGATGTAAAATAAAGCATTGAGAAAACCCATGCTACTATCTTTCTTATACTAAAAAACTAACCTATATGCATATGAAAAAGCCCAAAAAAAAAAATAAATCTTATTTTTCCCTTCTCACCACCCCTTATCGAGAAATTTTGCAAGTGTTATCATGTTCTTAAGTATGTAATGAAATGGGAAAACCCTCATAGAAATGCATCTTAACACACCATATGAGGCCACACTAAAGCAATATTTATATCATGGAACACATATAAACATTGCACAAACTTAGCCTGTAGCTTTTGGTCCTGATCCTTGATAGAGATCTCCCTTAGCATCTTTTGATAGGCTGGATCATGGCATGCTTCCTCTCTAGCTAGCTCAAGTATTGGATTGTTTGGCATAGATACCTTTGTAGCTAGAGATCTAGCTGTTGATGGATTTTGCAAGATTAGAGAATTAAGGAATGCCTTGCGACTGAGTGTATTGGCAACTACATTCTCCTTTCCTGGTCGATATTTGATTTCAAAATCATACTTCTCCAGCACTTCAATCCATCGATGTTGCCTCATGTTGAGCTCGTTCTGGGTAAAGATCCACTTGAGACTCTTATGATCAGTCACTAGAATATAAGCTCTCATGGCTAAGAATACTCGTAGCAATTCTAACAATTGCCAAATCCCAAATCCATGGGAAATAAGGGGGCACAAAAAAATGTGCCTCCCCCCCCCCCCCCCCCCCCCCCCCCCAATCGTGATTTTTTGGCTTTTTAGCCTCTTTAATCCCCCAACTAACAATTATCTAGTTCTTATCCTATGCGTTCATACTTCTCACAAGTTTTTTTCTTTGAAATCAGAGGGGCAAACAAGCTCAAATTCAAGATCTAAAGGTACAACTACGTTCCTTGCATCACTTTCTATTGACTTGGCCACTTGGATGCTATTTCCGGCCTTTGGATCAAGTAGTTGCTTTGTAACACTAAAGTTATGCCTCTTTAAATGGGTTGTCTATAACGAACTCCTATTGATGAACATACACTTTTAATGCATTCTAGGACACCCACTTTTACTTAGAAAACTCCAACATCTCTTCATTTTTACTGCAAATACTTCATTTCATACTTCAATTTTAACACCTAGTCACACCTCTCAACTTGATCTATTTGCTAATAACAAGACCGGACTCTGGAGCTATTTAATTGGAGTGATAAGCTAATTCATGCAAAGTCTATGCAAATCACACTTCAATATGGTGAGAGGAGTGTTGAGGTATATGAAGAAGACACTGAGTTATGGCTTGTTTTATGAGAAAGGAATCAAGCCTATCTTGTTTGGTTACACATATGCTGACTAGGCAAGAAGTCTTATGGATAAAAGATCTACTAGTGGTTATGCTTTCTCATTCATTTCAGCCATGGTGAGTTGGAATAGTAAGAAACAACCTATAGTAGCTTTTTTGTCATGGAATCACAGTATAGAGGAATAGCATTGGTAGCATATGTGAGCAGACATAGCTGAAACTATTTCACATGACATGGGAATTGAGATTAATGGTGGAGTTATCATGTATTCTAATAACATTAGTAGTATTATCCTTGCCAAGAACCCAATCTGTCATGCAAGAAGAAAGACTATTGAAGTGTACTGTCATTTCATCAGAGAGAAAGTCATGAATGGGGAGATAGACTTGGTACACATTAAAACCAATGACCAACTCATGGATATCTTTACCAAAATACTAGATAAAGATAAGTTTGAGTATTTTAGAGGTGTACTTGGAGTACTAGGTTTGTAAACACATTTTGAGCTTGAGACGGAGTGTTGAGAAATAAGTCATAGGTTAAGTCATCTCCTATGTGTGCATTAAACAAAGAGAGGCTAAGTGTAAAGTGTCCTAAATGTCAAAGAGCATCTCTTCACATTGAGAGATACTCATTGTAGTGTGAGAAAAATAAAATGAAGAGAGGAATGAAGATGAAGATAAAGAAGATGGATTGAGCCTCCACATCTTGTTCCATCTTCCTTATATTGCACATCTAAATCGATCACACTTGGATATAGTGAGAAGAGTATTGAGGTATGTAAAGAAGATAGTGAGTTATGGCTTGTTTTATGAGAAAGGAATTGAGCCTATCCTGTTTGGATATAAATACTAACTAGGCAAGAAGCCTAATGAATGGAAGATCCACCATTAGTTTTTTTTTCATTTGGTTGATCCTTGGTGAGTTGGACTAGCAAGAAACAACCTATAGTAGCATTATCAACCATGGAAGCAAAGTATAGAGGAATAGCATTGGCAGCATGTGAGCAGACATGGCCGAGACTGATGCCAGGAGGCATATTCCACGGTGGATTCCGTGAGGTTTTGCGTGGATTCCGTAAAATTTTATTATTACCGGGGCTCATACACAAAGTGGATTCTTTGTGCGAAAAAGTCGATGGGGACACCTATCATTTTCCGAAGTTTTGTTAATTTTATGTGTATATGGGTGATTCCATAGCGGGTGATTTCGCAAAATACATATTTAAATTAATAAACGTTTATGAGTTTAGAGTGTGCACTCGTAATAAATTAAGGTTAGTATTGATTTCTAACCAATTTATTTTTGTAGCTGAAGACTGCTAGGTATTCACTTTTGTCGGTTTAATTGTATTATTTTTCTAACAATTATGAATGCTTCAGTTGATGTGTAGAGCGAGCAGCGGTGGCATTGGGAAGCATTGGAGGATAGCGTGTATTCAAATTATCATCAATTTTTTATGAGCGCATATCTTAGGCATGGTGTCCATATTTTGACGCGCTTATTTATCAAAGCACTTGATATTTATTTATTATTTTTGTATGCACATGGGCGCACGATTTAAATACTTGTATTGGACATTGTATTTGGATACCGCCTGACTTCTTGGGAGCCCAATAGCTTTAATTCTTTAGTGGCACAAAAGCAAACACAAAAGCTAAAGCGTGCTATTTTGTAAATTGGGCTATTTCTTGAGCTTGAAGATGAATAATATATAAAATACATGCTTTGTGGAGTGCTCACACAAGGGATGGGGGGAGATTGCACCCAATTGGTCTCTTGTTCATGTGGTGCAAGCTTTCTTCATTGGTTTTTGTGTAAAAAGTAGAGTTCTTTTGTTCTTGGGGACCTTCTGACGCTCACTACGCGCGCATACGGTGTCCGATCTGTGCACTACTGGTATCAGAGCGAAGCTGAGATCGAGAGCTTCCAATCGCTTACCATCTCGCACAAAGGCGGAGCTCCTGGAACGATCGAGCTCTACAGTCAATCTCGTGGTAAACGGTCGATACCAACATGTTCCTAGCAGTCAAGAACCCCCTGTTGTACACTCGGATTGCAAGTGACTGGCCTCTACACAGGCGGAGGACCACACGGATAGTTCCTTCATCAAGTCGTTGAGTACAGATAAGAAGTTCCATTCATAGTTCTTCACGTTTGCATAAAAAGCTTATTAAGCTTTACAAGACAAGAAGCTTATTAAAAAAAAGCTTCATTAATTGAATTCCTGCATCCGTGGCGGCAGTATGAACTCGCCGTCGTCAAATCTAGCGAAAAGCTCCTGAGGTCCTCAAAATCACGATTAGTTTTTTACACTAAAGTTCTCCAAGTTCTCTAAGCAATCCAAGTCACAAAGGTCATTAAAGTCATATTTAACAATTACCATAGTGGGAGTTCGTACTCAGAAGCACACGAATCAGTCTACTACTCCCTGGAAGTCCCTAATCATACTTGCAGTCTTGCTGAACCAGTTTCAGCAAAAACAGAAGTTCATACGCAGTCTATACGCAACACTATTCTCTTGGAAGACAGTTGTGACAATGAATTCCGCAATCATAAAGGAGAAATACCATAAAAGCCAAACAAAAATATACAAGCCTTGTAAACCCGCCTTTGAGCTAGGCTCATCCCGCTAATAAGATTTTGAGTGTGTGAGGTCTTTTGGAATTTTGAAGGATGACTGATCAAAACATGGACGATCTTATGGTGGCTGAAGGTGATTCACCCGAACCAACAATGGAGCAAAAGTTGGATTTGATTATGATGCAGCTACAAGAGGAACGAAGAGCTCGACAAGCTCTGCAAGTTCAATTGGCCAATTTGTAATGATCTACCACCGACAAAGATGGATCGCAACCTAAAGATCTTATACGACGTACCATCGATGCAACACTTGAAACCCAATCCATTCGCGAAGAAACAAAGATAAGTAAAAGAAACTTCAAATTTCGTACTTTCAATGGATCACGCAATGGAAAGACTGTTATTACTTTTATCAGTCAATTTGATGATTACTTCCATGAAGAAATATATGCTGAGAAAGACAAAATTAAATGTGTCACTAACCATTTAGTTGACCGAGCATCTTTATGGTGGACTATGGTCCGCAAAAGTGTTGATTGTCCCACTACTTGGGAGACTTTCCAAAAGAAATTTTTGCAGAATTTCCTTCCTCCTCAATTCCACGAAAAAGCCATCAAGCAATGGGATCTTCTACAACAAAGGGATCGCGAACCTATTTCCCAATACACTGAATGTTTCTGGAATGCTCTATTGCAACTAGGTATGCTCGAAGATGTACTTGAAGCAACTCATAAACGCAAGTTTATGTCTGGCCTACTTGGACATTTCTATGCGGAAGTCAATATGTTCAAGCCAACAACACTTGAAGATGCAATTTCCTTGGCCCATGACACTGAAGACAAAATTCGCGGACGAGACAAGCGACCACAACAATTTCCAACTAATGGTAACTATGGTTCCAAACAATTCAATTCAAATTTTTGAAGATTCAATCAAAGTCGTTTTCTTCCAACTTCATTCCGTAAATCTTGGATACGACCACCTGCCTTGCCATCAAACACAAATCCAAACCCTAAGCCATCCCCACAGTCAAATCCCAACATTTCTAAACTTCCTGCCATTACCAATAATGTATCTAAAGCAAAACCCATAGTTTGTTACAAATGCCATCAACCTGGACATCTAGCAGCCAATTGCCAATCCAAAAAGCCATCTGTCCATATCAATTATCTCGGAGCAATAGAAGATGAAGAACGTGAGGAAATGCCGGACTTTACGGAAGATGATGACGACATTGGTACTACTTTGGATACTTTGCCAGGTATGCCAACTCCCCATTCCTTATTAACAATGAAATGTTTTGTGCATGGTAAAGAAAAAACTATTTTACATGATGATGGGAGCACACATGACTTTATTTATGCAAAATTAGTCAAAGAATTGAATTTACAAACTGTTTCTACACATTATCGCATCAAGACTGCATTCCTAGGTACGAGATATAATGGAACACAAGAGGTGCATAATTTAGAAATTAAAATTGGTGATTATACTGAACGAAGAAATTTCTTAGTTGTACATTTGCAGTCTAGTAACATTATCTTAGGAATGCCTTGGCGTCATCAATACAATCCTGATATAGATTATTCTATGCATTCAATTAAATTTTATTTTCAAGGAAAACAAATCACATTGCATGGTATGCACGTTTTCAATAATTTTCCACTGCTTACACATACTCAGGCTAAATGTGCATTACGTAAAAGTAGCAAATCCTATTTAATATGGGTGAATGAAATTCAAGCTAAAGAAAAACAGATGTATCTTAGGCATACACAATTTCTTGCCCAATTTCAAGATTGTTTTGCTGCTGATTTACCACCTGGATTACCACCTTCACATCCTGAAGATCATAAGATAGATTTAATTCCTGGAACACAACCACCATGTAAAGCACCATATAGACATAACCAAATTAAACAGAAAGAAATTCAAAATCAAATAGAAGAATTGCTTAACAGAGGATTAATTAGACCTAGTAGTTCTCCATTTGGTGCACTTGTCTTACATTGATTATCGTGTCCTAAATAAAATTACTATTAAGAATAGATATTCGATTCCTAGGGTAGATGATCTTATGGATAAGCTACAAGGATCTGCCATATTCAGTAAGATAGATCTTAAATCTGGATATCATCAAGTAAGATTGGATAAATCTGATATATTCAAAACTGCATTTAGAACACAATTTGGACACTATGAATTTTTGGTTATGCCTTTCGGTTTAACTAATGCACCAGCCACATTCAGTCGCATGATGAATCGCATATTTTTGAAACATCAACATTGTGTCATAGTTTTCTTTGATGACATATTAGTATTCATTAAAAATGAGAATGATCATTATGAACATTTGTCTTTAGTTTTTAAGTTGTTAAAAGACAATCAATTATATACTAATCCAGAAAAGAGTGAATTCTTCCAAACAGAAATTGAATATCTAGGATATATTATTTCATCCGAAGGTATTAAAGTTGACCCTAAAAAATAGAGGCAATCTTAAATTGGCCCATACCCAAAAATGTGCATGAATTACGTTCTTTTCTAGGTCTTGCTAGCTTTTACAGAAAATTTGTGAGGAATTTCTCATTACTTGCATTACCTTTGACAAAAATTTCTCTATAATTGGTCTGACAATCAACAAAAGTCCTTTGATTTGCTAAAACATGCTTTAACTCATGCTCATGTATTACAATTACCTGACTTCAATAGACCATTATTCTTAGTAGTTACTAACGCTAGTGGATCTGGAATAGGAGCAGTCCTTATGCAAGATTCTCATCCCATAGCCTACTCTAGTTGCAAACTCAAGCCACCTGAACTTAAATATTCTACCTATGACAAAGAATTGCTAGCCGTAGTACAAGCCTTATGTCAATGGAAACATTATTTAATGGGATCTGAATTTATGATCAAAACTGATCAACAAAGCATTAGACATCTCCTTAGTCAACCACAAATATCTGACTGACACATTAAATGGGCCGCTTTTATTCAAAGTTTTCATCCTATTATACAATATCAACCTGGAAAAGAGAATGTTGTTGCTGATGCTTTGAGTAGAAGACCGACAATTCAAATTATTTCTGTGATATCATTTGATTCCCTTATTCCTATGAAAGATACTTATCACCAAGATCCTACTTTTCAAGCTGATTGGAATAAACTAGTTGCAAATAATTGGATTTCTATTGATTCACTGTCTTATACTAATGGATTCATGTTTTATGAAAAAAGATTATGTGTGACAGTTCCATTTCGATCATTTATTTTGCATGAAATTCATTGTCCTCCATATCAAGGTCATAGAGGAATAACATCTACTTTGCGTACATTGATTGAAGATTTTTATTGGCCACATATGGACACTGATGTATCTAATTTTGTATCTGAATGCCTAATTTGTCAACAAGTTAAAAGACACCATGGTAAACAATATGGTTTACTAATGCCATTATCCATTCCATCACGACTATGGGAACAGATTTCAATGGATTTTATCACTGGTCTACCTAACACTAAAGCTAACCATGATATGATTTGGACTGTTGTAGACAGGTTTAGTAAACAAGCATATTTCATTCCTTGCAAGAAAACTTTAACTGCATCTCAAGCTGCTCAATTGTTTTTGAAAATTATTTTCACTAACCATGGTTTACCGAAAGTCATTATTTCTGATCATGATTCTAGATTTTGCAATAATTTTTGGATTCCTTTATTTGCTAACTTAGGAACAAAGATTTATTTTTCATCTGCATTTCATCCTGAAACAAATGGTCAAACAGAAGCTACTAACAGTACTATTTTAGATCTTTTCCGTGCTTACACCATTTCAAAACCACACACATGGGATACATATCTACATTTACTTCAGTTTGCATATAATAACACACCACATACAGCTACAAAGAAAGCACCATTTGAAGTTATTTATGGATATCGATTGCCTACACCTGTTGCATCATTATCAAACAAAATTCAAACTACTGATGATACTGCTAACATGCATGCTACTATTTTTGATGAAGTTAAAGATATGATTGCCAAAGGCCAGCAATCATACACAAAACAAGCAAACAAGAAAAGACATGCTATGAATTTTAAAGTTGATGATTATGTTCTGTTACGAATTGAAAAATGAAGATTACAAAGTGTAGATAAACACCCCGTTGTTAAATTAGCACCTAGATTTTATGGACCATTCAAGATCATACACAAAATCAATGACAATGCATTTAAACTAGAACTACCACAACATTGGAAAATCCACAACACCTTTCATATCAGTTTATTACGACCCTTTAGAGGACAACTACCTGTACACCCTGTCTATGAAAACCCTCCTTTGCTAGATAATGAAACTGAAATCCTTGAGCCTGAAACTATTATAGATACTGATTTTATGACCACCAGAACTGGCCGTAGATATTCTAGATATTTGGTCAAGTTTAAAAATCATCCTGTTGGAAGAGGCCCAATGGATGCATGCTAGAGACCTAAATGCTTTCCCCACTTTGTTAGCTCCACATTTAGCTAATAGCAATTGAGGACAATTGCTATCCCACCCTGGGGGTATGATGCCAGGAGACATATTCCATGGTGGATTCCGTGAGGTTTTGCAGTGGATTCCGTAAAATTTTATTATTACCGGGGCTCATACACAAAGTGGATTCTTTGTGCGAAAAGTCGATGGGGACGCCTATCCTTTTCGGGTGTTTTGTTAATTTTATGTGTACGTGGGTGATTCCATAGCGGGTGATTCCGTAAAATACATATTTAAATTAATAAACTTTTATGAGTTTAGAGTGCGCACTCATAATAAATTAAGGTTAGGATTGATTTCTAACCAATTTATTTTTGTAGCTGAAGACTGCTAGGTATTCACTTTTGTCGGTTTAATTGTATTATTTTTCTAACAATTATGAATGCTTCAGTTGATGTGTAGAGCGAGCAGTGGTGGCATTGGGAAGCATTGGAGGATAGCGTGTATTCAAATTATCATCAATTTTTTATGGGCGCATATCTTAGGCATGGTGTCCATATTTTGACGCGCTTATTTATCAAAGCGCTTGATATTTATTTATTATTTTTGTATGCACATGGGCACACGATTTAAATACTTGTATTGGACATTTTATTTGGGTACCGCCTGACTTCTTGGGCGCCCAATAGCTTTAATTCTTTAGTGGCACAAAAGCAAACACAAAAGCTAAAGCATGCTATTTTGTAAATTGGGCTATTTCTTGAGCTTGAAGATGAATAATATATAAAATACATGCTTTGTGGAGCACTCACACAAGGCATGGGGGGAGATTGCACCCAATTGGTCATGTCGTGCAAGCTTTCTTCATTGGTTTTTGTGTAAAAAGTAGAGTTCTTTTGTTCTTGGGGACCTTCTGACGCTCACTACGCGCGCATATGGCATCCCATCTGTGCACCAGAGACTATTTCTATGTGACATGGAGATTGAGATAGATGGTGGAGTTATCATGTATTGTGATAACATTAGTAGCATGATACTTGCAAAGAACCCAATCCATCAGGCAAGAACAAAGACTATTGAAGTGCACTATCATTTCATCAAAGAGAAATTCATAGATGGAGAGATAGACTTGGTACACGTCAAAACCAATGGCCAACTCACGGATATCTTTACCAAAGCACTAGGTAAAGATAAGTTTGAGTATTTTAGAGATGTACTTGAAGTACTATGTTTGCAAGCTCATTTTGAGCTTGAGGGGAGTGTTGTGAAATAAGTCATAGGTTAAGTCATCTTCTATATATGCATCAAACAAAGAGTGGCTATATGTAAACTATCCTAAATATCAAAGAGTATCTATCCACATTGAGAGATATTCATTGTACTGTCTAAGAAGAATGAAAGGAAGAGAAGAATTAAGATGAAGATGAAGAAGATGGATTGTTTTATGAGAAAGGAATCGAGCTTACCTTATTCAGATATACAGATACTAACTAAGCAAGAAGTCTTATAGTAGGTAGAAGATCCACCAATGGTTATGCTTTTTCATTCAGTTCAACCATAGTCAATTGAAGTGGCAAGAAATGACCTATAGTAGCTTTATCAAGCATGAAAGTAGAGTATAAAGAAATAGCATTGGCAGCATGTGAGCAAACATGGCTGAGACTACTTTTATGTGACATGAAGATTGAGAAATATAGTGGAGTTATTATGTATTGTGATAATACATGTGGCATTATACTTGCAAAGAACCTACTATGTCATGCAAGAACAAAGCATATTGAAGTATAGTAACATTTCATCAAAGAGAAAGTCATGGATGGAGAGATAGAATTGGTACATGTCAAAACCAACGATCAAGTTGTGGATATCTTTACCAAAGTACTAGGTAAAGATAAGTTTGATTATATTAGAAGTGCACTTGGAGTACTATGTTTGCAAGCTCATTCTAAGCTTGAGGGGGAGTGTTGAGAAATAAATCATAGATTAAGCCATATCTCACGTATGCATCAAATAAAGAGAGGTTATATGTAAAATGTCCTAAAAGTCAAAAAGTATCTATCCACTTTTAGAGATACTCATTGTAGTGCATGAGAAGAATGAAAGGAAGAGAAGAATGAAGATAAAGATGAAGAAGATGGATTGAACCTCCATATATAGTGTCGTCTTCCTCCCATTGCATATCTAAATTGATTCATTTCAAACCCTGTTAAATTTCCTCTAGATATTCAGCAGTAAATCGTGCAATACAATCAATAAACTAAGATATTACATCACAAAATAATCACCCAAGATAAACTATAGATTTAGAAAAAGAAAGAAGGCTAGGAAAAGATATATTACAACAAGTCATTAAGTAGATGTAAGTGCAGAGAGTCAATAGATAAAGGAGAGAGGTTGAACTAAACCAAATCCAACATATCTTGGCATTTGTTAGAAGAACTATACTAGGAGACAATGCTAATAAGGAAAGATCCTACCAAGCAATTGCTAGGGGATAATTCAACCCATGAGAAAAGTAGCATAGCATTAGTTGTCTCAATCCTAGCTAGATTAGGAATATCACCCAACACTAGGAACTAAGAAAAAATCCCTACCATCTCACAAAACAAGTTAAGAAGTACAAAGCAAGAGATGATCCGTACAACATTGTGGAGTAGTTTGAATAGGTCTACAAGGCTAACAACCTCCAAGAGACTAGCCACTTTGAAACACTTAAGGACCTCTTTATCAAGAGATTCTTAAAAGCAGGATACATGAACAATTTTATTATCAATTTGATGAATGTAAGTCAAAAGGACAAGCAAGAAACACGTGATTGCATTACCATATCTGGAGTCTTTATAAGAGGATCCCAACAACCCAATGACCCACTCAAAAAACAATCTCCACAATGTTCATTAATGGAATTAAGAATAATATACTTTATAAAGTACTTGTAAAATTTGAGCCTACAAAGAGACATGCTAGCCAAAGTTTTCAAGGAGCCAATTCATATTGATGACATATTGAAGGGGAGGAATGCAACAACTATTCAACTAGAAGTAATCATTACCATCCATAATGAGAGATCCATAATCCATAGTGAGCACTATATCTCACACACTTAAGACAAGGGGAAGGATATGGATGTCATATAGAAAATGGTGAGACTTAAACTAGATCTCACTAAGCTTTAGGATGCATTAAGACAACCCACAAGAACACATGTTCAATGCATGCATTGGAGTAGCAAACATCTCCCATTAGAGTACCCTATTCCAAATCTCACACTTGCACAAATTATGGAAGATTTGGGCATGAGACAATGCATTGCCAATTGTCAAGGAGGCAGCCATATTCTCAAACTCCTCCCCCCCCCCCCCCCCCCCCCCCCACCAATTGTTTTGTCCCATAAACAGGCAACTCAACTATGAAAGAGAAGCTCCACTAGAACTAATAACATCCAACAAATAAAGACATGTAGCTTCTAGGGCAGATATCAATTTGATGGGAATACATAAGCCACCTAAGCCATCATCACTCATCCCGCGTATGACAAAACATCCAGTGTGGGAGCTTTCATTCAACCGCCAAGACCCATTGATCACTTATTGTTTCAAGCGTTCCAAGCCGAGCACTAATGGCTACCTCTTATATAGCCGACGCACCATCCATATCTACGAGTGTAGTGAGCTTACCTCCATGCCAATTGAGTTACCTCCTCTCCCGAGCACTTCGGTAGCTCCATGATCTAAGTGCAAGCTTCAAGCACGCTCCATCCACAAGCTCCACGCTCCCAGCTCCATTGCCATGAGCAAGAGAAGAGAAGAGAAGAGAAGAGAGGAAGAGAGGAGAAGATGGAGAGCTTCTCCTCCCCAGTCCCTCACCCTCACACACTCACTCCTCACACTCTTACACTCCCTCTCTCAAGCACAAGCTCAAGCAAGCAAGAACAAGAAGAAGAAGAAGAAGAGGAGGAGAGCCACTTTTGGCCACACACAAGAATGAGCTTCTCATTCACTTTTCAACTTTATATGCAAAACCCTAAATCCCTTTTGGGCGATCATCCCCTTATCCCCTTTTAACATGGCCGGTCGTGGCCTAGGCCCTTTTTCCCATTGTCCTTATATCTTCCTAACTTCCCTCCTACCGCCCATCTACCTTTACAAATTGCACGGGTGAGAGCCCGGCACTCTTTAAATTAAAACATGATGCGCTTGCACTCTTTTACAAAAGTATTGACTTACACTTTTTCTTGTGCACATTTTTTCTTTATTTAGGACTTTTCTGCACTTCTTGTGCTTCCATATTATTCTTGTCATGCCTTCATCTTCTATTTCACTTTTTCCTTGGCCATATCTTCTACTTTTGATTTTTCAGCTTTTCCACCTTGTTCGTTTGAGGGTTAACATTATCCCCTCCTAGACGAGTGCCAGTCCCATGGCACTCACAGTCATAGGTAGCAGGCTTTAGCATACACCGAAGATGTGGGTGGCAAGGACATGTGTGGTTTCCGTGGAGGAGTGTTGGTGGTGGTGGGGAGGAAGGTCATTGGGGGCACGTTGGTGGCCTAGGTGGCTGGTAGTAGGGTTGTTGGAGTTGGTGGTAGGGCTACTCTTTGTGGGGATTGCACTGATGGCCAGGACAAGTGGCGGTTTGTTGGGGATTCCGCACATGACAATTCTTGGTGGGCTTGTAGGATGATAAAGGATAAGGATTCAGAGTTGTTGAGTATTGATGAAGTGTGAACGACACTTTCGTTGGAGTCTTCAATATCTGCAATTGAAAACCTCTCATATGTGGTCTCTCCCTAGGGGTAGTGCTAGTCTTCTTGATCGTGCACAAGACGTAGTTCACTTAGGTTGGGAGACAGGTCAAACTCTAAGCAAGTTGAGAGTATTGTCCTGCACTTGAGGACCCAACCTATGTATATATTTCAGTGCAGATATTATGTGGGTGCTCGTACATACTTAGATATTACCTAGTTAGAAGACCGCGGGCTGGTTTCTCGTAACAATGTGTGGATGAAGAAAAGTTGTCCATGTTGAGAAGAAGTACACGTGAAGGTGTATGAGACATCCTTTGCATTGTGCGACTACATGACGTAGCATAATTGAACACATGGACACCGCACTTGTGCTACTGGTAGCTACTTGTATTGCTTGCCAAGTACAGTGTACTTTCCATGGTTGTTCGTGCACGACTTACCACAATGGATTGCAATGGTATTAAGGCAGAGTGCAAAAAAGGAATCGTGCAAATGGATCAGGGTGACATGTCTAACCATAGGTGAGACAAGCTCCCTAGGTATGTCCTGCTCTTGATGTTCCCTAAACAATTGTGGGTGATGCTAAAGGGCTAGGGGACTAGGTACGGAGCCAGCCGACCAAGGTCACTGGAGTACCTCATTTGAGGACCCCTAGGTGTTGTGCCATGATTATGGGTGCTTCTTATCTTTTCATCTCTTTTCTTTTCGTTTTTCTTTTCCTTTCCTTTTTATTTTCTTTTTCTTTTTCAGAAAGTGGTTAAGATCATGCTTTGGGCTATGCGACGTGGGCGATCGGCAAGGATGATTTTCGCTTTCAGCAGTGTGGTTTTGTTGCGGCTCTTTGTAAGGTTGGTGGTCTTGCGGTGACTTGGGCATTGAACACTTTTGCACAAAGACATCCGTCGTCCTGCATCCACTTGTCACTTCATGAGAGTACATGCACGGCATATGCTGCAACTATAATAAACCAATGCAACGCAAGGAGACATCACTTATTTGAATTCTGTGGTGTTGATTTAGATACTTATCACCTGTGCTTGGTTATCTTTTTCTTATGCTAAAGCCATGAAATATATTAAACGCAGATATGAAAAGTTTGTACAATTGGGGAATCTGACAACACTTAACCATTTAGAGAAAAAAAGTCATGGACAAGTAGCATTTAATAAGCCTTTTATACAACATGGGGTTACTCTATTTGTATGAGGTGGGGTAAGTCCGGGTGGTCGGGCAACTGAGGCTCTGCTAGTGAGGTGCTCCTATGAGGCTGGGTGGGGAAGATGTCGGCCGGGACCTAAATGGTGTAGTCCCTGGCCGCAACTATTTCCAGAATGCTTTTGAACAATGCATCAAATTCCTGCTTGTCTCGAGCTGCCCTCTCCTCTTTGGAGCACCTAGGGCCCGAGCTTCTGGGAAGGGCCCGCACGGCCGAGGGTGTTTGCTGTAAAGGGATGACCCCAGTGATGATATTTGCCATGCTTTGATGGCGGAGCATATCCCAGCTATAGCAAGATCTTGACTTATACTAAGGTGCGTGGACTAGTTGTCGTGGATTGGAGCTCATCCCCAGAAGGATAAACCGGAAAGGGGAAAGGTGTATAGAAAGGGATGGTGTCCCGTCTACACCATCAGAGATGTTGGTCAGGGCTTCCTATGGCGGTAATGAGGGTTGCATGCCCTCCACCTGGAGGCGGGAATGGTCACACGACTTCTAAATGTGTGGTGAGAGGAGGACCTAAGGAGCTCAGCCTGTCAAACCCAACTCTTCTCCCTACGCTTGACTATCATTGCTTGTGTGTGTTGATCTTATCTATACAGGATCACAAAATTCATTGTTTATTTATGTACATATTTACGAGTCCATGTCACTTCACGAGGATAAAAACCAAGTGTAGAACTCAGGATTGTACTGGAGCGTGGCACATGCATCCAGTACTTGTGGCAGCTTACACAATAACAATAGATATTTTGCAACATCGAGTAGCATGGTACCTTGTCCGAGTCTATTGGCAACATGTAACTTCTCCTCAGTGAGAACCTTATCAACCAGAGAGTTCTCTTGGCTAGTTCCAGCTAAGTCTGTACCCCGAATGGCAGTCAACACTCGAAAGGAAGTTGGTGCCACATAGGTTGGGTCTCTTTGAACCGCCATTTGGCCAAACGCTCCTCTGAGAGTGTCATAATTTGGGCTCCTAGTTCAGCCATTGCAACACGTTTTCAAACCAACATTTTTCAAATTGACTTGAACCCTCTGATTGTTGCTTTAATTGCTCTATCTCTAAGAGATTTGGTTGGCAGAGCACATCATTGAATGTTACAGTTAAGCGTAGTTCGTTGGCTTCCTCGTCAGAGGTGAGTCGCATGCATTCATGCAAGAGCCTATCATAGTGCTCATCAAGATGTTCTTGCTCTTCCCAGGATAGGGGAAATGGCAAGTATTCTTCAAGCTACTCCTTAGGAATGCGCCCATGTCTGCCAGGACATAGACACATGCGAACACTTTAGCATCCAACTCAGTTAAGCATTCTGCGGCACTTCTATGTTCAACGAGGGCTTGCTCGGTTGCTATCTCATGTAAGGTTCTCAGAGTTTTCCTAGGCTTTAGCATAGCTAGGGGCTCAGGCCTAGATGAGCAAGATTGGTCAATGCTAGGATTGCTTATGCTCTCGGGGTTTCCATGTTTCTCTTGAGGCCTTGGTGCTATTGTGTCATGGTTCTCCTTGGATGTGACCGGTATAGTCTTTTCACCTTGTTGTGACAATGTTGTATCCACTCTTGATTGGTCAATGCGAGTTCTATTGTCGGTGGATCGAGTGTTGCAAGCAACCGTTGATGGTAATGGTTTCTTTGACTTATCTGAACACATGGGTGCATTTGAGGTTTCACCGCTATTAGGAGAGATGGCAATGGGTTCATTGGTGGATGGGCTTGATGTTTTATTCCTCAGCTCTTCACTGCTCTTGGTCTCGATCTTATTGGCGTCTACCACCACTTGCAATTGCCGTTGTTTTCATTGTTTTGTCCTCTTTTTCTTGGGCAATTGTGGTGTCTCCTTTAAGGACTCACGACCTTGAACCAGGTCAGTCGTTGATGTGCTTGGTTGGGCCTTAGCACTCTCTTTCTCTGGTGTGCTCTCATGGGACTTAGCTGTGATGTACTGAACATCCTTGCTAGGTTGATTGGTCGGATGCGCCATCTCCCGGCTACATCTTTGAGAGGTCTCTCCTCAAACCTAGACTTCAGGTGCTTTGGTAGTGCCAAGGGTGTCAAAGATGTTGGTTGCAACACCTCTTTCACAGGTGAATGGCTAAGGACATGTTCCTCAAGGAGCATCGTCACGGACAAAGGTTGTGACTGCTCTGATTCCTGATTGGAAGTAGTAACGACTAGTCCAATGGACTGGCTACTATTAGTAGATTGCGGTGTCAAGTCCTCAGGCAGATCAGAAGTGGGTGTGTCTTTTGTTGCCCTTTGAGCATTCACTCGTGTAGATCGAGCCTCAATTGATCTAGTCACATTAGATTGCATAGGCATATCCTTGGGCTAAGAGCTACGGGTGGTGTCATGTCCCACCTCTTGGACATTTGGAAGCTTAGATGGAGATAGAGATTGGGATTGAGCAGCTGCACTTGACGACTGTTGTTGTGCTTCCTATGTCCATTTTGGAAAAGAGGGTGTAGGAGACTTGGGACTCCTAAGTGGCTTTGACATTGGCTGGAAGATTTGCTCGTGGCTGTTAGATGATTTTGCCATTTGCTTTGTTGAGCATTTAACCTTGCCATGAGCAATGTTGTGGCTATGATGCATGTTATCCTCTTGGGAAATCAATGGCTCCTTGAGCACTAGTGGTCTTTGTGCACACTCAATGGTTACATCTGACATCTACTTATTAAGCATGCTAGGCTAAGGCTCTACCCTTTTAATAGTCCTGTTTGGTTTCTTGATTTCAATCGTGAGAGGCTCGGTCACCCCAATGTTTTTGACTCGAGGCTTGGTCTTTCGTTTAGATTTCCTCCTATGCTTCTTTGCTCTTGATACGATCTCGCCTTCAGTTGATAGAGGAGGTTTAGCAGGGGGTTTTGGTATCCAAATCTATTGATTACCTATGTAATACCCTTGAGCACGTAGCAACGCTTTGGATATCCATCTTGGCATTGTGATGGCTCTCCATCGATGCCTTCATCTATAAGGCTTGGGTTTCTTTTATAGTCTTCTACAATATTTGTAAGCCCAAAGACTGTCCTTGGCATTGGCTCCCGACCTCCTTGTTTCAAGCATGGCCTCACTCACTGGTTCTCATTGTTCAACATGTGCTTATATCAACTCTTTCAGCAGGTCCTTGCTCTAATTACTAGGCTTGCCTATTATGTCAGCACCTTCCTTGACTTTCCCTCGAGGTTCGATGAGATCACCCTTGCTAAAGGTTGTGATAGCCTCACACCCGGTATTGTCAAGTGTATCCTCTATGCTATGTAATCAGCCTCACACTTGGTCGCCCTTTTGAAGGGTTTTCCTAGGAGGGTTCCTTTCCACAATCAGCATTATTTGGAGGAACATGAAATAGGATAGGCAAGCTTTCAGTTTCAATTGTTGCAAGGATTTTGCACTTCCCTATGAGTGCTTATGGGTTTCCCCCATAAGGGCTAAGAGTTGCATTAGTCGGTGTGAGCTCTGGTTGGCCTAGTAGGGTCCATGCTTCATAGGTCAATATATTAAAATATGCTCCTTCATCAATCAGAGCATCGACAGTGTGCTCTCTTTTCGCAGTGCGTTTGACCCTAAGATAAGGAGGCGGTACCATGTCTTCATCTTCTGGGTCTTGGCTTATAAATTTAAGCCTTCTGACAAATGCCCTTGAGTCCCCAATTGCACGACGAGATGTGGATTCTCCACTGATGTCTTGGAACATCTGTGCAGTGCTATTCAAGGTGCGTCTATTGTCAGGACTGTCATATCTAGTGATCCTCGCAGTTGTAGCTTGATGTTGTTGATTTTCGCTTTGACTAGATGCATTCTGAATGTAACACATACGTGTTTTTGCAGTGTGGACTTTTTGCCCTTGTTGGCTAGATTGGCCCATCGAGGTTCTAGGGTCTATGTTTGTCTTTGTTTGGGTACGGGCTTTTGGTTGCTCTTTTGCATGTGCAAGTCCATGCTTGTGTAGAGTTATGACTACACTAGGATCTAATTTGGAGGACTTGTCACAGTGCACATTTTCTCTCCATCCTACTTGGGGGAAATGCAGAGGGGACAGCCCTCTCTGCGGGGGTCCGGGGGGGTAGTCCTCCCCAGCCTACAGGGCCGTTATGAAAAACACCATGCGCGATTTGAAGGACCGTTTGTAGCCAAGTTTTGAACTACTTGCTCTAGATTTCAATCTACTGATAGGTCTATGATGTGCTTTCAGCTCTACATGATCTCTTGGTTAGCTTCAGGGTCTACAGGTTAAGATTTGAACAAATCCAAATTTGGCCCAACAGGTCCGAATTGTAGGGGCCGAATGCTTGATTCGGGCCATCCGAGGGGCGAGTAGAAAGGGCCGAATGTAATTGGTCTGAATGTCAAATTCGGCCAGTCCGAGTGTGGTTGTCCAAGGGCTGAGTGGCCAAGTGGACCGAGGGCCAAGTCAATGGGCCAAGTCAAGTGGGCCGAGGGTCGAGTGGTGAATTCGACCGGGCCAAATGTCAGCTTGTTTGAGTGGGGTTGGGCCGAGTCGACAGGGCCAAGGGCTAAATTTCAAAGTTGGTGTGAATGCTTCACTCGAACAGGCCGAGTGAAAGGCGTTCGAGTGTAGTGGGCCGAATGATTGAATGGTCCGAGGGCCGATTGGCCGATTGGTCCAAGGGCCGATTCTGGGACTCGGCCCAGAATCGCCGTCACTAGGACGGCGAGCCGAGCGTGATGCGATTTTTGCTGGACTTCAAAGAATTCATCGCGCCGAGCAATCGAGAGCTTCCTACCTACTAAGCACCTCCATATCCAACCTACTCATGTAGGGGAAGGTGTGGAATTACCTGGGCTGGGCAAATAACTCCTAAAAGATGACCAGATCAAAGCAAGTCCACGTGATGAAGCTTTCTCCCTCTCTCGTGCTCTCTTGTAACCCTATAATGCACAATGTGGCCTTTCTTGCCACTCCTGGCCCCTTATCACCTTGCCCAGACCTGTACTCACCTTAGTCTTGCCTCCCTTACTAATATTTAACCCAAATTTTCATTTTTAGCCCTTCTTTTTCCTATTTCAGCCTGTTATACAGCAACAGAAAACCCTACTATTTGCTCCAATGCTTTGCTCCTATCCTTCCTAAACACAAGAAAAAATCATAAGGAAAATACCTACACTACTTCATCATACTTTCCCAAGTCCAAAACAATAAAAACCTACTTGCTAAGGAGATTGAATACCTCTTCAAACTCCCTCACCTCCTA
Organism: Lygodium microphyllum; assembly: GCF_053477565.2. NCBI lineage: Eukaryota > Viridiplantae > Streptophyta > Polypodiopsida > Schizaeales > Lygodiaceae > Lygodium > Lygodium microphyllum. The sequence goes on from NC_141157.1 coordinate 108,167,702, forward strand.
CCTATCTACCTCAAGCACCAATTCGGGGAAAACCCTACTTCAATACTCGATTCGAAGCGCACAAGCGCTCAAGGCTTAAATCCGTTGGTCCCGGCAACATAACCAAAATGTGGGAGCTTTCACTCAACTGCCAAGACCCACGGATCGCTTATTGTTTCAAGCATTCCAAGTCGAGCACTAATGGCTACCTCTCACATAGCCAACGCGCCATCCATATCTACGGGTATAGTGAGCTTACCTCCATGCCGATCAAGTTACCTCCTCTCTCGAGCACTCCGGTAGCTCCACAATCCAAGTGCAAGCTTCAAGCATGCTCCATCCGCAAGCTCCACGCTCCAAGCTCCATTACCATGAGCAAGAGAAGAGAAGAGAAGAGAGGAAGAGAGGAGAAGATAGAGAGCTTCTTCTCCCCGGTCCCTCACCCTCACACACTCACTCCCTCACACTCTCACACTCCCTCTCTCAAGCACAAGCTCAAGCAAGCAAGGACAAGAAGAAGAAGAAGAATAGGAGAGCCACTTTTGGCCACACACAAGAATGAGCTTCTCATTCACTTTTCAACTTTATATACAAAACCCTAAATCCCTTTTGGGCGGTTATCCCCTTATCCCCTTTTTACATGGCCGGTCGTGGCCTAGAGGCCCTTTTTCCCATTGTCCTTATATCTTCCTAACTTCCATCCTACAACCCATCTACCTTTACAAATTGCATGGGTGAGAGCTCGGTACTCTTTAAATTAAACCATGATGCGCTTGTGCTCTTTTACAAAAGTATTGACTTGCACTTTTTCTTGTGCGCCTTTTTCCTTTATTTAGGACTTTTCTACACTTCTTGTGCTTCCATATTATTCTTGGTGCTCCTTCATCTTCTGTTTCACTTTTGCCTTGGCCATGTCTTCTGCTTTAGATTTTCCAACTTTTGCACCTTGTTTGTTTGAGGGTTAACATATGGGAACCCTTACGTGACTTATGACTAAGAGGGATATCTGATTCTAATGGATTTCACACAAGTTCCAATTATAGCCTTAGGCAAGGGATGAGGTTGAGGTATGGGAGGAAGCCACCCCAAGAAGCCTCTCATTTGTTAGACTTGTGGCCACCCAAGACACATCTCATTGAGATGTCTTGAGAAGAAACAAGCTAGCAAGGAAAAAGGTGACTTAAGGTGTTCTCTAGCTTAGAAATTGTGCCATCAGTACCACTTATACTCTTTAGTGTTGAGATACTTGATGATGATGCCACCTTGATTCCCTTAAACATAATTACTAGAGCTCAAGTGAAATAGGCTAGCATCTTAGTGCCTAGACCTACTAATCTGGACACATCATCCATAGGTAAAAAGAATTTTAAAAAAAGAAATAAAGGTGTGAAAGCAAAACATACACTCAAAATGGACAATGCCACAATGATGACAAAATGGAAACAAGTCTCCAATGTAGAGGCGGAAACATTTGCCCCAAAGAATAAGAAAAAAGAGAGCACAAAAATTGGTGAATAATGTTATCTGAAGCAATAGCTAGACGTTGTAGATAAGGTTAGATGCTAGGTGAGAAAGGAACAAGCACATTCTTAGGATGTTGAACCAATAATAGATGATCTTTACATAACTTCTCAAGCATGAGCCTACCCACTTCTCCCACATATGTTGGGTCAAATGGAAACAAGTACCAAAGGTGCCAGAATCTAGATCCAAGCAGCATAGCTATTGAATACTACCCAAGATGTCACCACTGGTGTTATGAAGCGGAACACGTGGCAAATCTAACAAATCAAATCTCAATCATAAACAAAGAACTTAGTGGAAAAATCTAATAAATCAAACATCTCAAATATTAAATACAAACAACATTATAATACATAAGAGGATTTAAATAACTCAATAGATTGAGAAAGACAAGAGAAGAATGCACGATTGGGCCCAATCTCCTCCATGGAAAAAGCCATGATTTGCCATCCTTAATTATATATTATAGTTTTACATGGATATTTGCATTCATATATTACATATAATTACAAAGAAAGTACAAATATCAATTGAAATACAGAGTTTTAAGAGTTAAGAGGTATCCTGTAACATGATGTAGTTGCTGCAGAAAATCCTATGCTTTGAATCTTGACGTTTAGACATCAACATCGCATCCGGAGCATGCCAAAACCCCCAAAACGACTCTTGAAGATATGAACTCTGATTTCGGATGAGGGAGAAACGAAAAAAACTCGGTTTTTACCCTCTTCTCCTATTTTGTGTGCAATCTTGTTGCTTTTATAAAGAAAACTAAAAAAGCCATCTATACTTAACCACATAAAGAAAATAGCAAGGTATTCCATAAAGAAATCTTGTTTCAATAAAAGCATATCTTAAATCTCATATTCTAAAATAATCTATATTAAAACAAATAAATTAATAGTACTAAGGACAATGATCTAATTATTACTAAAGAAGTTAAAACTTATAACTTACAAATAGAGTAATAATTTTAATAATGAAATTTACGCTTGGACTTACACAGCAATCGAAGCATTCACCATTGTTTATAAATAAAATAAACAAATAATAGTGAATACTTACTAGTCTTCAGCTACAAATCAACTTCTCGCACAAGGAATCCATCTTGTGTATGAGCCTTGGTAAATACATATAGTTTTACAGAATCCACCGAAAAACCTCACAAAATCCACTGTGGAACATGCCTCTTGGCATCATACTGGAGGCAGGATGTTGAAGGGTATGAGAAGGCAAAACCAATTGTGAGCCTACTTGCTATAATAACCTGAATCCTAGTCTTCGTGTCACTAGGATAATTGCTAAGACAAATTCTTAGACTCTTTGAAGTGTAAGTAGATAGAAAAACCAATGAAGCCAAAAATAGCAATCATGCAAGGCCACGATACTGATGCCAGGAGGCATATTTCACGGTGGATTCCATGCCACGGTGGATTCCGTGAGGTTTTACGGTGGATTCCGTAAACTTTGGTGATCGGGCTCATACACAAAGTGGATTCTTTGTGCGAGAAGTTGATGGGGACACCTGTCCTTTTCGGGCGTTTCATTAATTTAGTGTGTACATGGGTGATTCCATAGTGGGTGATTCCGCAAAATGCATATTAAATTAATAAACGTTTATGAGTTTAGAGTGTGCACTCGTAATAAATTAAGGTTAGGATTGATTTCTAACCAGTTGATTTATTTATGTAGCTGAAGACTGCTAGGTATTCACTTTTGTCGGTTTAATTGTATTATTTTACTAACGATTGTGAATGCTTCAGTTGATGTGTAGAGATAGCAGTAGTGGCGGAGGAAAGCATTGGAGGATAGCGAGTATTTGATTTATGGATTATATTTTGATGGGCGCATACCTTAGACATGGCGCCTATATTTTGTCACGTCTATTTATTGAGGCGTCGGATATTTATTATTATTTTGTATGCGCATGGACGCACGATTATGTTATTTCTACTTGGACATTGTATTGGGCATGCCAGACTCTTTGGGTAGCACTACCCATTAGCTTTATTCCTTTTGTGTTAAAGCAAACTCAAAAGCTAAAAGCTTGCTATTTTGTAATTTGGGCTATTATTTGAGCTTGAAGATGAATAATACATAAAATACATGCTTTGTGGAGCCCTCACACAGGGCATGGGGGGAGATTGCACCCAATTGGTCTCTTGTTCATGTCATTCATGCTTTTTACCTTGTAATTTGTGCAAAAAGTAGAGTTCTATTGTTCTTGGGGACATTCCGGCATTCACTACGCGAGCGTACAGCATCCGATCTGCGCACCAGTGGTATCAGAGCGAAGCTGAGATCAAGAGCTTCCAATCGCTACCCATCTCGTACGAAGGCGGAGCTCCTGGAACGATCGAGCTCTACGGTCAATCTCGTCGCGAACAGTCGATATAGGCAGATTCCTGGCGATCAAGAACCCCTGTTTCCATCATCAAACTGCGAGGGACCAGTCTGCAGAGGCGGAGGACCACTCCTACATCTTCATCAAGTCGTGAAGAACAGAGAGATAAGTCACCATTTTCATATCTTCCAAGCTTTAAAATTTAAAGCTTAGAAAGCTTAAGAGAAGCTTTAAGCTTCTAAATCTCATCACGAGGTATCAGAGTATGCCCACAATTTTTTTGCCGCGTGGGAAAAAACGCCGCCCCCCCCCCCCCCCCCCCCCCCACGATTTTCACCGTTGTTTGTAGATTAAGCTACCAAGCTTAATCACTTAAGCTCTAATCAGCCAAGTCATAACAAACTTCAAGTCACACACAACCAATCAGATTCAGCAAGTCTATCAAGTTGAAGTTCTGCAAGTTCCGTAAAGCAACCAAGTTCTGCAAGTCTACAAACTCTGCAAGTCACATTAGTCTGGTACTCTGTAAGTCAGACAAGTCAACTGGAGTCAAAACTGACTTCTGTTCAAAACTCATAGAAGGGTTGTTCCTGCGCAAAAACTCCGAACTGCAAAGTTGTTCATTGGAAGGTACTCTACGCATACGCAGGTTTGCTGAAGCATTTTTAGCATACGAAGAAGGATAAAACGCAGATTTTTCGAAGATTGTGAAAGCCACACCCAAACATACATAAGCGTTGTATTCCCGAACTTGAGCTACGCTCATCCCGCTAACTTGATTTTGAGTGAGAAAGGTCTTTTGAGTTTTGCAGGATGACGGAACCACATATGGATGATTTAATGGCTGAAGGCGACCTACCTGAACCTACGATGGAGCAAAAGCTGGACTTAATCATGATGCAATTGGATGAAGAACGAAGGGCTAGGCAAGCATTGCAAGTTCAATTGGCAAATTTACAAAGATCGTCCGTCTACCTACAAAGAAGAGCCTCAATCTGAAGACCTTATCCGACGTACCATCGACACGACTCTCGAAGCTCAAACTATCCGCAAGGAATCAAAGATAAGTAAAAGAAATTTCAAATTCCGTACTTTCAATGGCACTCGAGAAGGAAAAACTGTTCTTGCATTCATTAGTCAGTTTGACGACTACTTTCATGAGGAAACCTATGCAGAAAAAGATAAAATCAAGTGTGTCACTAATCATTTAGTGGATAGAGCATCTCTTTGGTGGACTGTAGTACGCAAGAGTATAGATTGTCCCACTACCTGGGAAAATTTAAAGAAGAAGTTTATGCAGAATTTTCTTCCTCCACAATTTCATGAGAAAGCTATAAAGCAATGGGATCTTCTTCAGCAACGAGATCGTGAGCCTATTCCTCAGTACACTGAGCGTTTTTGGAATGCATTACTCCAGCTACGCATGCTTGAAGACGTACCTGAAGCGACACACAAGCGCAAGTATATGTCTGGACTCCTTGGGCATTACTATGCTGAAGTTAACATGTTCAAGCCTGCTACTCTTGAAGACGCAATTTCACTAGCTCACGACACTGAAGACAAGCTGCGAGGTAGAGACAGACGTCCACAGCAATTCCAAGCCAATGGTAACTATGGATCTAAGCAATTCAACTCAAATTTTAGAAGATTTAATCAAGGTTGTTTTCCTTCATCATCTTTTCGTAAAAATTGGGCAAAACCTCCTGCTTTACCATCCAATGTCAATCAAAATCCCAAGCCTATTCCACAGCCAAATCCTAATGTCCCTAGACTTCTTGCCATTGCAAACAATGTAACCAAAGCCAAGCCTATAGTCTGTTATAAATGCCACCAGCCTGGACATCTAGCAGCAAATTGCCATTCGAAGAAGCCACCTGTCCATATCAACTACCTTGGAGCAATGGAAGATGAAGAGCATGAAGATATGCCTGATTTCACGGAAGATGAGGACGACATTACTACTCCTTCAGATACTTTACCAGGTATGCCAACTCCACATTCTTTATTGACTATGAAATGTTTAGTGCATGGAAATGAAAATATTATTTTGCATGATGACGGTAGTACTCATGATTTTATTTCAGCAAAGCTAGTAAAAGAATTGAAATTACAGACTGTACCTACGCATTATCGCATTAAAGCGGCATTCTTAGGCACTACGTATAATGGTACACAGGAAGTGCATGACTTAGAGATTCAAATTGGTCAATACACTGAAAGAAGAAATTTTCTAGTTGTTCCATTACAGTCGAGTGACATTATTTTAGGTATGCCTTGGCGTTATCAGCATAACCCAGATATAGATTATTCCACACATTCAATTAATATTCAATTTCAAGGAAAACATATTACATTGTATGGTATGCATGCATCTAATGTTTTTCCACTACTTTCGCATACTCAAGCTAAACATGCATTACGCAAAAGTAGTAAATCCTATCTCATTTGGGTAAATGAACTGCAAATCAAAGAAAATCATATGCGTCCTAGGTATAAAGAATTTCTTGCATATTTTAAAGACTGTTTTGCCGAAGATCTACCACCTGGTTTACCTCCTTCACGTCCAGAAGACCATAAAATAGATTTGATTCTTGGTACACAACCACCTTGTAAAGCACCATATAGGCATAACCAGATAGAGCAAAAAGAAATTCAAAGTCAAGTTGAGGAATTACTAAATAGAGGATTGATTAGACCTAGTAGTTCTCCATTTGGTGCACCTGTTCTGTTAATCAAGAAAAAGAATAATACCTATCGTATGTGCATTGACTATCGAGCTTTAAATAAGATCACAGTAAAGAATAGGTATCCAATTCCTAGAGTCGATGACCTTATGGATAAACTGCAAGGATCTACTATATTTAGTAAAATAGACCTTAAATCTGGTTATCATCAGGTGAGACTAGATAAGTCTGACATATTCAAGACTGCATTTAGGACACAGTTTGGTCATTATGAATTTTTAGTGATGCCTTTCGGATTGACTAATGCACCTGCTACATTTAGCAGAATGATGAATCGTATATTTTTGAAATATCAGCATTGTGTAATTGTCTTCTTTGATGATATTTTGGTGTTTAGTCAAAATGAGAAAGAACATTATGAGCATTTGTCATTGGTTTTCCAGTTATTAAAAGATAATCAACTGTATGCAAATCCGGAAAAGAGTGAGTTTTTTAAAACAGAAATTGAGTATTTAGGTCATATTGTATCATCTGATGGAATTAAAGTTGACCCTAAGAAAATAGATGCAATATTGAATTGGCCTATACCTAAAAATGTGCATGAGTTATGATCATTCCTTGGTCTTGCTAGTTTCTATAGGAAGTTTGTGCGTAATTTTTCATTACTTGCTTTACCATTGACTAAACTTCTCAAGAAAGGTATTGTCTATCATTGGTCCGATAATTAACAGAAATCCTTTGACTTATTGAAACATGCATTAACCCATGCCCCTGAACAATAGAACTCTACTTTTTGCACAAATTACAAGGTAAAAAGCATGAACAACAAGAGCAAGAGACCAATTGGGTGCAATCTCCCCCCATGCCTTGTGTGAGCGCTCCACAAAGCATGTATTTTATGTATTATTCATCTTCAAGCTCAAATAATAGCCCAAATTACAAAATAGCAAGCTTTTAGCTTTTGAGTTTGCTTTAACACAAAATAGGAATAAAGCTAATGGGCAGTGCCCAAAGAGTCTAGCATGCCTAATACAATGTCCAAGTAGAAATAACATAATCGTGCGCCCATGCGCATACAAAATAATAATAAATATCCGACGCCTCAATAAATAGGCATGACAAAATATAGGTGTAATGTCTAAGGTATGCGCCCATCAAAATATAATCCATAAATTGAATACTCTCTATCCTCCAATGCTTTCCTCCGCCACTGCTGCTATCTCTACACATCAACTGAAGCATTCACAATCGTTAGTAAAATAATACAATTAAACCGACAAAAGTGAATACCTAGCAGTCTTCAGCTACATAAATAAATCAACTGGTTAGAAATAAATCCTAATCTTCATTTATTACGAGTGCGCACTCTAAACTCATAAACGTTTATTAATTTAATATGCATTTTGCGGAATCACCCGCTATGGAATCACCCATGTACACACTAAATTAATGAAACGCCCGAAAAGGACAGGTGTCCCCATCAACTTCTCGCACAAAGAACCCACTTTGTGTATGAGCCCCGGTCATCAAAGTTTACGGAATCCACCGTAAAACCTCACGGAATCCACCGTAGCACAGAATCCACCGTGAAATATGCCTCTTGGCATCATATCCCCGGGGTGGGATAGCAATTGACCTCAATTGCTATTAGCTCAATGTGGAGCTAACAGAGTGGGGAAATCATTTAAGTCTCTAGCGTGCATCCATTGTGCGTCTTCTACAGGATGGTTCTTAAATTTAACTAGATATCTAGAATATCTTTGGCCAGTTCTAGTGGTCATAAAGTCAGTATCTATGATAGCTTCTGGTTCAAGTATTTCAGTCTCTTCCTCTAACAAAGGTGGGTTTTCATAAACAAGATGTACAGGTAATTGGCCTCTAAATTGTCTTAATAAACTAATGTGAAATGTGTTGTGAATTTGCCAGTGTGGTGGTAATTCTAACTTGAATGCATTGTCATTTATTTTATGAATGATCCTAAATGATCCATAGAATCGAGGGGCTAATTTGACAACTGGGTGTCTATCTACACTTTGTAGTCTAGGTTTTTCTATTCTCAACCAAACATAGTCATCAACTTTGAAATTCATTGCTTGTCTTTTCTTATTGGCTTGTTTGGTATATGATTGCTGGGCTTTGGCAATCATGTCTTTAACCTCATCAAAAATAGTATTATGCATACTAGCAATATCATCAGCACTCTGAATTCTATTTGACAAAGATGCAACAGGTGTAGATAATCTATAACCATAAATCACTTCAAACGGTGCTTTCTTTGTAGATGTGTGTGGTGTATTGTTATATGTAAACTGTAATAAGTGCAAATGTGTATCCCATGTCTGTGGTTTAGAAATAGTATAAGCACGTAAGAAATCTAGAATAGTGCTATTAGTGGCTTCTGTTTGTCCATTAGTTTCAGGATGAAATGCAGATGAGAAATCAATCTTTGTGCCTAGGTTAGCAAACAGAGTAATCCAAAAGTTGTTACAAAATCTCGAATCACGATCTGAAATAATAATTTTTGGCAATCCATGGTTAGTGAAAACAGCTTTCAAAAACAATTGTGCTGCCTGTGATGCTGTTAAAGTTTTCTTACATGGAATGAAATATGCTTGTTTACTAAACCTATCTACTACTGTCCAAATCATATCATGGTTAGATTTAGTATGAGGTAAACCAGTAATAAAGTCCATAGAAATTTGTTCCCATGGTCTAGATGGAATAGACAAAGGCATAAGTAATCCATACTGTTTACCATGATGTCTCTTAACTCTTTGACAAATCAAACATTCAGAAACAAAGATAGATACATCAGTGTCCATATGCGGCCAATAAAAATCTTCAGTTAATGTACGTAAAGTAGATATGATACCTCTATGACCTTGATATGAGGGACAATGAATCTCATTCAAAACAAAAGATCTGAATGGAATTGTAACACACAATCTCTTTTCATAAAACATAAATCCATCGTTATAAGATAATGAATCAATAGGAATCAAGTTATTTTGAACTAATTTATTCCAATCAGCATGAAAAGTAATATCCTGATGATAAGTATCTTTCATAGCAATCAAAGAATCAAAAGATATAACATAAATATTATGAATGGCAGGTCTTCTGCTTAATGCATCAGCCACTACATTTTCTTTTCCAGGTTGATATTGAATGATAGGATGAAAACTCTGGATAAAAGATGCCCATTTGATATGTCGGTCAGATATTTGGGGTTAGCTAAGTAAATGTCTAATACTTTGCTGATCGGTCTTTATCATAAATTCTGAACCCATTAAGTAGTGTTTCCACTGTCTTAATGCTTGTAAAACAGCTAATAGTTCTTTGTTATATGTGGAATATTTCAGTTCAGAAGGTTTCAGCTTACAACTAGAATAGGCTATAGGATGATTGTCTTGCATAAGTACGGCTCCTATTCCTGATCCACTAGCATCGGTCACTACTAAAAAGAATGGCCTATTAAAATCAGGCAATTGTAAGATAGGGGCATGGGTTAATGCATGTTTCAATAAGTCAAAGGATTTCTGTTGATTATCGGACCAATGATAGACAATACCTTTCTTCAGAAGTTTAGTCAATGGTAAAGCAAGTAATGAAAAATTGTCAAGATTGTGGGAGAGAAGGAAGGAGTCTCACTTGAAGCTTTCTTGCTTGCACAATGGGGGAATACACACAAGGGTGGAGGCTGAAAACAGTTTTTCTCTTCTTAGTTGTGTAAGCCAAAAAGAACTATCGTACAAAGAAATAGAAGAACCCTATATATGGGTCTCAAACCAAACTCAACTAACTAAGGTGGCATACTAACTGAGCCACGAACTAGAGTAGATAAGGATAGGTATCATGTAGCTATTATTCATGGTCGTTGTACCAACCGCATCTGCAACTGACACGTCGGTGACATAAATGCACAATGGTCACCCTGGCATATCACGAGTGGAGCTCGATATCTCAACACTCCCCCTCAAGCTCAATCCCAATTCCTGCACACCAAGCAGGTCTCTGAACTTGCGCAGCTTCTCTGCGCCCAATGCCTTCGTGAATATGTCAGCTACCTGATCCTCTGTGCTGACATAAACTAGATCAATAAGACCTAGTAAAACCCTCTCTCGCACATAATGATAATGCACCTCAATGTGCTTTGTTCTAGCATGATAGACTGGGTTATTTGCCAAGTGTATACTAGTCATGTTGTCACAATAAATGACAACTGGCCCATCTGTAGACTGATGCATATCATAAAGTAGCTTATGCAACCAAGCTACCTCACATGCAGCCATTGCTGCACCCCTGTACTCAGCCTCTGTGCTCGACAAGGCAACTATAGGCTGTTTCTTGCTGCTCCAAGTGACTGCAGCACTCCCAAAAGAGAACACATATCCACTGGTAGATCGTCTATCAGAAATACAACCAGCCCAATCAGCATCAGTGTATCCATGCAGCTGTATCTGAATCCTAGTCTCATAAAATAGTCCATACTGCAATGTGGACTTCACATACCTGAGTATGCGTCTAGCCGCATCCAAATGCGGTTTCCTTGGAGCCTGCATAAACTGACTTACCAATCCAACAGCATAGCTCAAATCTGGCCTGGTAATAGTCATATAAATCAAACTTCCTACTATGCGTCTGTACATAGTAGGGTCTTCTAGAAGCTCACCTGCATCTGTGCTCAGCTTCATATTCTGCTCCAAAGGAACTGAAATAGGTTTACAGCCTGTCATCCCATATTTGGACAGCATGTCCAATCCATACTGTCTCTGCAAGAGCTGTATCCCACTTGGTGATCTAATCACCTCAATGCCCAAGAAATAACGCAGCTCTCCCAAATCCTTCATCTCAAACTTCTGCTTCAATAGCATTTTCACATGAAGGATATCTTCATCACTGTCACCTGTCATAATCAAATCATCAACATAAATGACAAGTAGCATAATACATTTCTCTGTTTTTCTCACATAAAGTGAGAAATCTGCCTTGGAAATTTGAAAGCCAATAGTGACAAGATACTGTCCTATCTTGTCAGACCATGCTCTAGGTGCTTGCTTCAAGCTATACAAGGCTTTCTTCAACCTGCAAACAAACTCAGGATGAACAGTATGCACATAACCTGGTGGCTGCTCCATATAGACCTCTTCTTGCAAATCACCATGCAAGAAGGCATTCTTTATATCCATCTGATGTAAAGACCATCCCTTTGATGCAGCCATAGCAATGACTGCTCTTACGGTTGCCATCCTTGCAACCGGACTGAATGTTTCTTCATAGTCAATGCCATATGTTTGTGCATATCCCTTGACTACTAATCTTGCCTTGTATCTGTTCACAGAACCATCTGCATTGTGCTTCACCTTATAAACCCACTTACAGCCAATTGCATTTTTACCTTTAGGCAAAGGTACCAATTCCCATGTAGCATTTGCTTCCAAGGCATCCATTTCTTCATCCATGGCTTTCTCCCATTTTTCTTTTCCCATGGCTTGCTCAAAAGAAGTGGGTTCTGGTTCATGTATCACTTTGACCATATATGCATAGTGAATGGCTGTAAATCCATCATATTTCAGTCTATCCACAGGATACCTAGCTCTCATAGACCTGCGCAAAGTAGGTTCACTCCCAGGTGCTCTCAAAACATCCCTGGTCTTCCTTACTCCAGGTGTAACAATAGAAGGAATACCCAACTCATCATCAATGCTCTGTTCTGAGCCACTGGATTCACCATCCACATAAGAGTGACCTGCATTCACAACAAACATGGGCTGATCAACCTTCTCTTTTCCTTTTCGTGATACTTGCATACCACTATCTGCATTACTTTGAGAAGATTCTCCTGATCTCAATCTGCCTGTCCATGGTGAAGAATGTGAACCACTGCTAGAGGACGCTCCAGGTCCACTAATATTTTGTGACTGCTGCTGTGAATTCTGTGCAGCATTACCATTTTGTGCATCTACATCATCAATCACATTTACTGGTTTATACCAGCTACTCATCTCATCAAAAACAACATCTCTGCTCACTGTAAACTTACGAGTAGAAGGGTTATAGCATCTATACCCTTTTTGCTGCAGAGAGTAACCAATAAAGATGCACTTCTCAACTTTTGGATCCAACTTGGATCTCAACTCATCTGGCACATGTACATAGGCAATGCAACCAAAAATTTTCAAATGAGAAATATCTGGTTTCCTACCAGTATACCTCTCCTCTGGAGTCATTCCATGTATTGCTGCAGTGGGAGTCCTGTTCATTATGTAGACTGCTGTAGCAACTGCTTCAGCCCAATAAAAATCTGGCAAGTCTTTTTCATTGAGCATGGCACGAGATACCTCTCCAATATGCCTGTTTTTCCTTTCTGCAATTCCATTTTGTTGTGGTGTATGACTGCATGAATATTGCTGCTTTATGCCATGCTCATGTAGGAACCTTGCAAACTCATTTGAGAGGTACTCTCCCCCTCCATCTGACCTTAGGCATTTTATCTGCAGGCCTGTTTCTTTTTCAACCATCGCTTTAAGAGTTTTGAAATGCCCAAAAACTTCACTTTTCTTTTTCATAAAATACACCCAAACTTTTCTGCTATAGTCATCAATAAAACAGACAAAATAATGACAGCCTCCAAGAGATGCAACTTTAGTTGTCCACACATCAGAGTGGAGTAATTCCAATGGCTTCTTACTCTCTTGAACATGTCTAGGAAATGGTTTCCTTGCCTATTTTCCAAACTGACAGGCTTCACATACCTTATGCATTTCTGCAACCTTGAATTTTGGCAAACCTGCAACAATATTTTGGGCCTGCATTGATTTAAGTCGCTGTATATTAACATGACCAATGCGTTTATGCCAGATATCAATATCTGCAACTACACCGGTCCCATGTGCAAACATTGCTGCACTCAATTCAGACATGTCTATATCCAATGTAAACATTCTGCCCTTCTTCTTTCCTTTTGCTATCAAGCGACCTTTATTTTTCATATCCTCAACAAAGCATCCATGAGGATTAAATCTGACCTGCAAGCCCTGCTCAACCATTTGACCAATAGAAACCAGATTCTTGGTGATATTCGGGACATGAAATACATCGGACAGGTATTTCTTTTTCCCATCCTGCATAGACAAGGGAATTTTTCCAATCTGCACAATAGGATGTGCAGTATCATCACCAGTCTCCATAAATCCTGGTTTTTCCATTTTTCTTGCATCCTCCATCCATTCTGCATGACCTGTCATGTGGTTTGATGCACCTGAGTCAACATACCATACATCATTGCTTTCTTCTGCACTTGTCATAGAATTGTTCATGTGCTGCACCATAAACAAGTGCTCATTTCTGTCATCACCCTGTCTACTAGAAGATGCATAATTCCCTTGTTGCAGTTTTCCATTCATGATGTCATTCTGCTTTTTATAGCAGTCTTTAGCCATATGACCCATTTTACCACAGTAGTAGCATTCAACATTACTGTTTGCATTTTGGCCTCTTTGCCATCCACCACGACCTCTTTGACTCCCCCTGCCTCTAGAGTTACCACGTCCTCCTCCATAGGACTGGTTTTCTTGAGTTTGCTGCATATTCTGATTTCTGCCACGGCCTCCAAATCGGCCTCCTCTACCTCTGCCTCTACCTCTTCCAGCATTTGAGTAGAAGACAGCTTCTTTTGAAGTTCCTCCTGAAGAAGATGCACCACCATTTCTCTGCTCCTCAGAAATTAGAAGAGCAATCAACTCCTCAAAATCAGGAAATCTTTCACGGACGGAAATGGATGTTCGGAACTGTGCATAATCCTTTCCTAGACCATTCAAGGTCACGGAAACTAAATCATCATCTTCCACTGGCGACCCAATGGAAGCAAGTGCATCTGCAATCTTCTTCATCTTCATGTGGTAGTCGTTGATGCTCATACTTTCTCTTTGCACATTATGCAACTCTTGCTTGAGCTGCATTTTCCTGGCTTGCGTATTTGTGCTATACATTTTTGACAAAGTATCCCATGCCTCCTTTGGCGTACTTGCATCCTGAATATGCACAATCATAGAGTCTAAAATACTGATAGACAGCCAATACATAACTTTCCTGGCTCTCTCATGCCATGTTTTGAATGCCTACATTTGCTGTTGATTGGGAACATCAGGAAGAACTGGTTCTTCTTCATTTCCTGCAACAAATTCCCAATATCCTTTTTCCATAAGGAAATTTGTCATTCTAAACTTCCATGCTTGGAAGTTGTTCTTGTCAAGCTTTTCAGTGACAATCTGTGAAAGAGAATCAGACGCCATTACAGAACACTGCAAAAAATTCTGTCACTGCAAAGAACACAGCTTCAGTCTCACAAGGGCAAATCTGTAAAACTGACGAAAGTGGTATTTGACCACACAGTCACTTCCTAGTGACGATTTTGCATCAACAGGCAATAGGGATGATTCTGTAACTCCCAATGTCTCTGCGCACAGGCATACAATGCAATTTCTACAGTAACTTTTCACCGACCTGTAGAACAGTGGTCGCACAGCATAAAACTGGGCCTTTTCCTGAGTGCGTGCAGAAAACTTCTGCCTCCAAAACAGGCCCCGAAATGGCCTCAAATCAAAAAAACAAGGTCGACAAGGGCTAAAGCCCTTACCCGTAGCATATACTGCCCTCTTACTTCACCGCAAAGGGCGTCTCAACCTGAGACAATGCACTCCTGCACTTTCCGGCTGTGCTACCTGCAGAGATCTGCTCCCAAACAGAAAATGAAAGCAACACTGCTCCTCTTACCAGAACACCACGAGCTTAGCTTGCTTTCTTGAGCTCCTTACCACGAACAAGGCTCTGATACCATGTCAAGATTGTGGGAGAGAAGGAATGAGTCTCACTTGAAGCTTTCTTGCTTGCACAATGGGGGAATACACACAAGGGTGGAGGCTGAAAACAGTTTTTCTCTTCTTAGTTGTGTAAGCCAAAAAGAACTATCGTACAAATAAATAGAAGAACCCTATATATGGGTCTCAAACCAAACTCAACTAACTAAGGTGGCATACTAACTGAGCCACGAACTAGAGTAGATAAGGATAGCTATCATGTAGCTATTATTCATGGGCGCTGTACCAACCGCATCTGCAACTGACACGTCGATGACATAAATGCACAACGGTCACCCTGGCATATCACGAGTGGAGCTCGATATCTCAACAAAAATTACGCACAAACTTCCTATAAAAACTAGCAAGACCAAGGAAAGATCGTAACTCATGCACATTTTTAGGTATAGGCCAATTCAATATTGCATCTATTTTCTTAGGGTCAACTTTAATTCCATCAGATGATACAATATGACCTAAATACTCAATTTCTGTTTTAAAGAATTCACTCTTTTCCAGATTTGCATACAGTTGATTATCTTTTAATAACTGGAAAACCAATGACAAATGCTCATAATGTTCTTTTTCATTTTGACTAAACACCAAAATATCATCAAAGAAGACAATTACACAATACTGATATTTTAAAAATATATGATTCATCATTCTACTAAATGTAGCAGGTGCATTAGTCAATCCAAATGGCATCACTAAAAATTCA
Source organism: Lygodium microphyllum (assembly GCF_053477565.2). Taxonomy (NCBI): domain Eukaryota; kingdom Viridiplantae; phylum Streptophyta; class Polypodiopsida; order Schizaeales; family Lygodiaceae; genus Lygodium; species Lygodium microphyllum. The sequence goes on from NC_141157.1 coordinate 108,183,812, forward strand.
TAATGACCAAACTGTGTCCTAAATGCAGTCTTGAATATGTCTGACTTATCTAGTCTCACCTGATGATAACTAGATTTAAGGTCTATTTTACTAAATATAGCAGATCCTTGCAGTTTGTCCATAAGATCATCAACTCTAGGAATTGGATACCTATTCTTTACAGTGATCTTATTTAAAGCTCGATAGTCAATGCACATACGATAGGTATTATTCTTTTTCTTAACTAACAGAACAGGTGCACCAAATGGAGAACTACTAGGTCTAATCAATCCTCTATTTAGTAATTCCTCAACTTGACTTTGAATTTCTTTTTTCTCTATCTGGTTATGCCTATATGGTGCTTTGCAAGGTGGTTGTGTACCAGGAATCAAATCTATTTTATGGTCTTCCGGACGTGAAGGAGGTAAACCAGGTGGTAGATCTTCGGCAAAACAGTCTTTAAAATATGCAAGAAATTCTATATGCCTAGGATGCATATGATTTTCTTTGATTTGCAGTTCATTCACCCAAATGAGATAGGATTTACTACTTTTACGTAATGCATGTTTAGCTTGAGTATGCGAAAGTAGTGAAAAAATATTAGATGCATACATACCATACAATGTAATATGTTTTCCTTGAAATTGAATATTAATTGAATGCGTGGAATAATCTATATCTGGGTTATGCTGATGACGCCAAGGCATACCTAAAATAATATCACTGGACTGTAATGGGACAACTAGAAAATTTCTTCTTTCAATGTATTCACCAATTTGAATTTCTAAGTCATACACTTCCTGTGTACCATTATACCTAGTGCCTAAGAATGCTGCTTTAATGCGATAATGCGTAGGTACAGTCTGTAACTTCAATTCCTTTACTAGCTTTGCTGAAATAAAATCATGAGTACTACCGTCATCATGCAAAATAATCATTTCCTTTCCATGCACCAAACATTTCATAGTCAATAAAGAATGTGGAGTTGGCATACCTGGTAAAGTATCCGAAGGAGTAGTAGTGTCGTCCTCATCTTCTGTGAAATCAGGCATATCTTCATGTTCTTCATCGTCCATTGCTCCAAGGTAGTTGATATGGGCAGGTGGCTTCTTCGAATGGCAATTTGCTGCTAGATGTCTAGGCTGGTGTGCAGATTGGATGTTGTATGCTCGCGTAGTGAATGCCGGAAGGTCCCCAAGAATAATAGAACTCTACTTTTTGCACAAATTACAATGTAAAAAGCATGAACAACAAGAGCAAGAGACCAATTGGGTGCAATCTCCCCCCATGCCTTGTGTGAATGTATTTTATGTATTATTCATCTTCAAGCTCAAATAATAGCTCAAATTACAAAAAAGCAAGCTTTTAGCTTTTGAGTTTGCTTTAACACAAAATAGGAATAAAGCTAATGGGCAGGAGGCATATTTCACGGTGGATTCCCTGAGGTTTTACGGTGGATTCCGTAAACTTTGATGACCGGGCTCATATACAAAGTGGATTCTTTGTGCGAGAAGTTGATAGGGACGCTTGTCCTTTTCGAGCGTTTCATTAATTTAGTGTGTACATGGGTGATTCCATAGCGGGTGATTCTGCAAAATGCATATTAAATTAATAAACGTTTATGAGTTTAGAGTGCGCACTCGTAATAAATTAAGGTTATGATTGATTTCTAACCAGTTGATTTATTTATGTAGCTGAAGACTGCTAGGTATTAACTTTTGTTGGTTTAATTGTATTATTTTACTAACGATTGTGAATGCTTCAGTTGATGTATTGGTGCGCAGATCGGTCGCAGTATGCTCACGTAGTGAATCCCGGAAGGTCCCTAAGAACAATGAACTCTACCTTTTTGTACAAAAAACAATGTAAAAGCATGAACGACAAGAAGCAAGAGACCAATTGGGTTCAATCTCCCCCCATGCCTTGTGTGAGCGCTTCACAAAGCATGCATTTTATGTATATTTCCATCTTCATGCTCAATAATAGCCCAATTTACAAAAATATGACAAGCTTTTAGCTTTTGAGTTTGCTTTCTACAAAAATAGGAAATAAAGCTAATGGACGGTGCCCATGGAGTCTGGCACGCCCAACACAATGTCCCAAATAGAAATAACATATCCGTGCGCATAGGCGCATACAAAATAATAATCAATAATCGATGCCTCAATAGACATAACAAAATATAGGCCTGGCACCTATCAAAATATAATCCAAAGGTCGAATACTCGCTAGACTCCAATGCTTTCCTCCGCCACTGCTGCTATCTCTACACATCAACTGAAGCATTCACAATCGTTAGTAAAATAATACAATTAAACCGACAAAAGTGAATACCTAGCAGTCTTCAGCTACATAAATAAATCAACTGGTTAGAAATAAATCCTAACCTTAATTTATTACGAGTGCGCACTCTAAACTCATAAACGTTTATTAATTTAATATGTATTTTGCGGAATCACCCGCTATGGAATCACCCATGTACACACTAAATTAATGAAACGCCCGAAAAGGACAGGCGTCCCCATCAACTTCTCGCACAAAGAATCCACTTTGTGTATGAGCCCCGGTCATCTAATTTTACGGAATCCACCGTAAAACCTCACGGAATCCACCGTGGAATATGCCTCCTGGCATCATACCCCCGGGGTGGAATAGCAATTGACCTTAATTGCTATTAGCTCAATGTGGAGCTAACAAAGTGGAGAAAGCATTTAAGTCTCTAGCGTGCATCCATTGTGCTTCCTCTACAGGATGGTTCTTAAATTTTACTAGATATCTAGAATACCTTCGGCCAGTTCTAGTGGTCATATAGTCAGTGTCTATGATGGCTTCTGGTTCAAGTATTTCAGTCTCTTTCTCTAATAAAGGTGGGTTTTCATAAACAGGGTGGATAGGTAATTGGCCTCTAAATGGTCTCAATAAACTAATGTGAAATGTATTGTGAATTTTCCAATGAGATGGTAATTCTAATTTGAATGCATTATCATTAATCTTATGAATGATTCTAAATGGTCCATAGAATCTAGGAGCTAATTTGACAACTGGATGTCTATCTACACTTTGCAGTCTACGTTTTTCTATTCTCAGTCAAACATAATCATCAACTTTGAAATTCATGGCTTGTCTTTTCTTGTTGTCTTGTTTGGTATATGATTGTTGGGCTTTAGCAATCATATCCTTAACCTCATCAAAAATACTATTATGCATACTAGCAATATCATCAGCACTCTGAATTCTATTAGACAAAGATGCAACAGGTGTAGATAATCTATATCCATAAATGACTTCAAAAGGTGCTTTCTTTGTAGATGTGTGCGGTGTATTGTTGTATGCAAACTGTAATAAATGCAAATGAGTGTCCCATGTCTGAGGTTTAGAGATAGTATATGCACGTAAAAAATCTAGAATGGTGCTATTTGTGGCTTCTGTTTGTCCATTTGTTTCTGGATGAAATGCAGATGAGAAATCAATCTTTGTGCCTAGATTTGCAAACAGTGTAATCCAAAAATTGTTACAAAATCTAGAATCACGATCTGAAATGATAACTTTGGGCAATCCATGGTTAGTAAAAACAGTTTTCAAAAATAACTGTGCTGCCTGTGATGTTGTTAAAGTTTTCTTACATGGAATGAAATATGCTTGCTTACTAAATCTATCTACAACTGTCCAAATCATATCATGGTTAGATTTAGTATTTGGTAAACCAGTAATGAAATCCATAGAAATATGTTCCCAAGGTTTAGATGGAATAGACAAAGGCATTAATAATCCATACTGTTTACCATGATGTCTCTTTATTCTTTGACAAATCAAACATTCAGAAACGAAATTAGATACATCTGCATCCATATGCGGCCAATAAAAATCTTCAGTTAACATACGTAATGTAGATATGATACCTCTATGACCTTGATATGGGGGACAATGAATTTCATTCAAAACAAAAAATCGGAATGGAATAGTAACACACAGTCTCTTTTCAAAAAACATAAATCCATCATTATATGATAATGAATCAACAGGAATGAAATTATTTTGAACTAATTTATGCCAATCAGAATGAAAAGTAACATCCTGGTGATATGTATCTTTCATAGCAATCAAAGAATCAAAAGATATGACAGAAATATTATGAATTGCAGGTCTTCTACTCAATGCATCAGCAACTACATTTTCTTTTCCAGGTTGGTATTGAATGATAGGATGAAAACTTTGAATGAAGGAAGCCCATTTGATATGACGGTCAGAAATTTGGGGTTGGCTAAGTAAATGTCTAATGCTTTGCTGGTCAGTCTTTATCATGAATTCTGAACCCATTAAGTAGTATTTCCACTGTCTTAATGCTTGTACAACTGCTAATAGTTCTTTGTCATAAGTGGAATATTTCAGCTCAGAGGGTTTCAGCTTAGAACTAGAATATGCTATTGGATGATTATCTTGCATTAGTACGGCTCCTATTCCTGATCCGCTAGCATCAGTCACAACTAGAAAGAATGGTCTATTAAAGTCAGGCAATTGTAAAACAAGGGCATTGGTTAATGCACGTTTCAGTAAGTCAAAGGATTTCTGTTGATTTTCAGTCCATTGATAAACAATTCCTTTCTTGAGAAGTTTTGTTAATGGTAAAGCAAGTAATGAAAAATTACGTACAAACTTCCTATAGAAACTAGCAAGACCAAGGAATGAGCGTAACTCATGCACGTTTTTAGGAACAGGCCAATGCAATATTGCATCAATTTTCTTAGGATCAACTTTAATTCCTTCAGATGATACAATATGACCTAAATACTCAATTTCTGTCTTAAAGAATTCACTCTTTTCAAGATTTGCAAACAATTGATTTTCTTTCAATAATTGAAAAACTAATGATAAATACTCATAATGCTCTTTTTCACTTTGACTAAACACCAAAATATCATCAAAGAAAACAATCACACAGTACTGATATTTCAAAAAGATACGGTTCATCATTCTACTAAAGGTGGCAGGTGCATTAGTCAATCGGAATGGCATGACTAAGAATTCGTAATGGCCAAACTGTGTTCTGAATGCAGTCTTAAATATGTCAGATTTATCTAGTCTCACCTGATGATATCCAGACTTAAGGTCAATTTTACTAAATATAGAAGATCCTTGCAGTTTGTCCATAAGGTCATCAACTCTAGGTATAGGATACCTATTCTTTACAGTGATCTTATTTAAAGCTCGGTAGTCAATACACATACGATAGGTATTATTCTTTTTCTTGACTAAGAGTACAGGTGCACCGAATGGAGAACTGCTAGGTCGAATTAAGCCTCTATTTAGTAATTCTTCAACTTGACTCTGGATTTTTTTTGCTCTATTTGATTGTGCCTATATGGTGCTTTGCAAGGTAGTTGTGTGCCAGGGATTAAATCAATCTTATGGTCTTCTGGACGTGAAGGTGGTAAACTTGGTGGTAGGTCTTTTGCAAAACAGTCCTTAAAATATGCAAGAAATTCCTTATGCCTAGGGTGCATATGATTTTCCTTTGCTTGCAATTCATTCACCCAAATGAGATATGATTTAGTACTCTTGCGTAATGCACGTTTTGCTTGAGTATGCGAAAGCAGGGGAAAAATATTAGATGCATTCATACCATATAATGTAATAGATTTTCCTTGAAAATTAATATTCATTGTGTGTGTGGAATAATCTATATTTGGATTATGCTGGTGTTGCCAAGGCATTCCTAGAATAATGTCACTTGACTGTAATGGAACAACTAAGAAATTTCTTCTTTCAGTGTATGAACCAATTTGAATCTCTAAATCTTGTACTTCTTGTGTACCATTATACCTAGTGCCTAAAAATACAGCTTTTATGCGATAATGCGTAGGTACAGTCTGTAATTTCAATTCCTTTATCAATTTTGCTGAAATAAAGTCATGAGTACTACCGTCATCATGCAAGATAGTCTTTTCCTTTCCATGCACCAAACATTTCATAGTCAATAATGAATGTGGAGTAGGCATACCTGGTAAAGTGTCGGAAATAGTAGGAGTGTCGTCATCATCTTCAATGAAATCAGGCATATCCTCATGCTCGTCTTCGTCCATGGCTCCAAGATAGTTGATATGTGCTGGTGGCTTCTTTGAATGACAATTTGCTGCGAGATGCCCAAGCTGGTGACACTTATAGCATACTATTGGCTTGGCTTTGGTTACATTATTTGCAATGGCTGGAAGTCTGGGTACATTTGGATTTGCTTGTGGAATAGGCTTAGGATTTGGATTGACATTGGATGGTAATGCAGGTGGTTTAGCCCAATTCTTGCGGAAAGATGGTGAAGAGAAACGACCTGGATTAAACCTTCTAAATTTGGAATTGAATTGTTTAGATCCATAATTACCATTGGCTTGGAATTGCTGTGGTCGTCTGTCTCTACCGCGTAGCTTATCTTCAGTGTCGTGAGCTAGTGAGATGGCGTCTTCAAGGGTAGCAGGCTTGAACATGTTCACTTCAGCGTAGTAATGTCCAAGAAGTCCAGACATATACTTTCGCTTATGTGTCGTCTCTGGTACGTCTTCAAGCATGCGTAGCTGTAGGAGTGCATTCCAAAAACGCTCTGTATACTGTGGAATAGACTCACGATCCCGTTGTTGAAGTAAATTCCATTGCTTGATAGCCTTCTCATGAAATTGCGGTGGAAGGAAATTCTGCATGAACTTCTTCTTGAAATCTTCCCAAGTAGCAGGACATTCTATGCTCTTGCGTATTACAGTCCACCAAAGTGATGCTCTGTCTACCAAATGATTAGTAACACACTTGATTTTATCTTTTTCTGGATAGGTTTCCTCATGGAAATAGTCATCAAACTGGCTAATGAATGATAAAACAGTCTTTCCTTCTCGTATGCCATTGAAAGTGCGAAATTTGAAACTTTGTTTACTTATCTTTGATTCCTTGCGAATGGTTTGTGCTTCAAGAGTGGCGTCGATGGTACGTCGAATCAAATCTTCAGCTTGAGGTTCTTCTTTGTCGGTGGACGCTCTTTGTAATTTTGTCAATTGCGCTTGCAATGCTTGCCTAGCCCTTCGTTCTTCTTCCAATTGCAGCATGATTAGATCCAACTTTTGTTCCATGGTAGGCTCAGGTAAGTCGTCTTCAACCATAGGATCATCCATATGTGGGGTTGTCATCCTGTATAACTCAATAGACCTTTCTCACTCAAAATCAGGTTAGCAGGATGAGCGTAGCTCAAATTCGGGGTTACAAGGCTATGTATTTTTGGGTATTTATTTCTCAATTTTCAAAAAATCTGCAATATTTCCTTCTTCATTTGCTGAAAATACTTCAGCAAACCTGTAGATAGGTAGAATACTTTGCCACGAACAACTTTCCAGTTCAAAGTTTTTGCGCAGGAATAGCCCTTCTAGGAGTTTTAAGCACTAGTCAGTTCTGACTCCAATTGACTAGTCTGACTTGCAGAGTTGCAGACTTAGCCGACTTGCAGAGTTGCAGAGTTGCAGAACTTAGGCCGACTTGATGAACTTGCAGGACTTGATTCCAGTCGACTTGCAGGACTTGACTTTTGGTGCGCAGGACCCGGAGTTTATGAATTTGCTTGCCTTGTATGACTTGAGTAGTTTAGCTTTGACTTAAGGGATTAAGCTTGAGAAGCTTAATCTAACTCAGTCGTCTGATTTCGTTGGGGGGGGGGGGGGGGGGGGCGTTTTCAGCACGGCGCGAAAAACGCGGAACCTCCTGAGATACCACGACGAAAAAAAAATGAAGTTTGAAGCTTCTTTGAAGCTTCTAAGCTTAGTCTTAAGCCTTGTTGAAGCAATTAACTTGGATATGAAGAAAGCTTATCTCTCGTTTTTTTTGACGACTTGATGAAGGAGATGGATGCGTGGTCCTCCGCCTGTACAGCCTGGTCCTTCGCGATCTGAGAGTAGAAACAGGGGTTCTTGATCGCCAGAAGTCTGCCTGTATCGACGGTTCGCGACGAGATTGACTGTAGAGCCCGATCGTTCCAGGAGCTCCGCCTTCGCCCGAGATGGGTAGCGATTGGAAGCTCTTGATCTCAGCTCCGCTCTGATACCACTGGTGCGCAGATCGGTCGCAGTATGCTCACGTAGTGAATCCCGGAAGGTCCCCAAGAACAATGAACTCTACCTTTTTGCACAAAAAACAATGTAAAAGCATGAACGACAAGAAGCAAGAGACCAATTGGGTTCAATCTCCCCCCATGCCTTGTGTGAGCGCTTCACAAAGCATGTATTTTATGTATATTTCCATCTTCATGCTCAATAATAGCCCAATTTACAAAAATATGACAAGCTTTTAGCTTTTGAGTTTGCTTTCTACAAAAATAGGAAATAAAGCTAATGGACGGTGCCCATGGAGTCTGGCACGCCCAACACAATGTCCCAAATAGAAATAACATATCCGTGCGCATAGGCGCATACAAAATAATAATCAATAATCGATGCCTCAATAGACATAACAAAATATAGGCGTGGCGCCTATCAAAATATAATCCAAAGGTCGAATACTCACTAGACTCCAATGCTTTCCTCCACCACTGCTGCTATCTCTACACATCAACTGAAGCATTCACAATCGTTAGTAAAATAATACAATTAAACCGACAAAAGTGAATACCTAGCAGTCTTCAGCTACATAAATAAATCAACTGGTTAGAAATAAATCCTAACCTTAATTTATTACGAGTGCGCACTCTAAACTCATAAATGTTTATTAATTTAATATGTATTTTGCGGAATCACCCGCTATGGAATCACCCATGTACACACTAAATTAATGAAACGCCCGAAAAGGACAGGCGTCCCCATCAACTTCTCGCACAAAGAATCCACTTTGTGTATGAGCCCCGGTCATCTAATTTTACGGAATCCACCGTAAAACCTCACGGAATCCACCGTGGAATATGCCTCCTGGCATCATGTGTAGAGATAGCAGTAGTGGCGGAGGAAAGGATTGGAGGATAGCGAGTATTCGATTTATGGATTATATTTTGATGGGCGCATACCTTAGATATGGCGCCTATATTTTGTCATGCCTATTTATTGAGGCGTCGGATATTTATTATTATTTTGTATGCGCATGGACGCACAATTATGTTATTTCTACTTGGACATTGTATTGGGCATGCCAGACTCTTTGGGCACTGCCCATTAGCTTTATTCCTATTTTGTGTTAAAGCAAACTCAAAAGCTAAAAGCTTGCTATTTTGTAATTTGGGCTATTATTTGAGCTTGAAGATGAATAATACATAAAATACATGCTTTGTGGAGCGCTCACACAGGGCATGGGGGGAGATTGCACCCAATTGGTCTCTTGTTCATGTCGTTCATGCTTTTTACCTTGTAATTTGTGCAAAAAGTAGAGTTCTATTATTCTTGGGGACCTTTCGGCATTCACTACGCGAGCGTACAGCATCCGATCTGCACACCAGATACTGACATGCATATACCTAGCCTAACCCTAAACCCTATGTCATGAGATCTACAAGTAAATGCCTTTTAGGAAGGGACAAAAATGTATGCAATTCTTCCCATCATTGCATTGGGAGACACGACCTAAAAAGAAATCATTGACACAGGGGCAGGAGTTAGTGTTTTCAACCATATAGTTCTGTAGGGTTGGGGTAATCCACCTATGAAAAGTGCACACTATAATTTTACATTGACTAATGGAATAAAGGTCAGCCATTTGGGGTGCTGAAGGATTGGCCTATTAAAATGGCAAGCATGTAGTTTTTAATGAACTCTATTATCATGAAGGAAGTGGACTACAATATCTTGCTTGGTTAGTCTTGCCCAAATTGCCAATGCTACCTGACCATTTCTACCTTGGTCCATGGACTTCTTATGTGTCTCTTTGGCTAATAAGCTACCCATAACATCATTGGGCATCAACTTACCATTTGGAGCTGAATTACTAATGGCCATTCTAAAGATATCCCATAATGCCAGCAAAGAGCATAGCAAGAAGATTACTTGAACAACTTTATCATGAGATGCACCTTGTTAAGAGGTAGTTTCTTTCTCGGAGGTGTCAAATAACTTCTTCTGTAAGTCATGTGTAGTGATCTCATTCACAATTGTATATAGATTCTGCCAGGTGCAACCTAATAGTGAATTTGACCAATGTACCAAGCTCTGACTAATCATCTTCACATATATCTATTGGTTTCATATCTATGCCTCTTATGGGCCTCAACTATTTCTTTTGAATAAATTGTACCATGAAATCGGTAAACTTTCTATAATGCCTACTTATTATAACTAAAATTGAGAGAAGAAAGAAAATGAACCATTGTTTAGCAATAATGCATATATTACTATCCAAACACTATGAAAATCATTGCATATAGTTAGAACATGGTATTATAGCATCAATGCTTCCTCATAGATATATCAACATAATAGCATCCAACTATTCAAAAGTACATCAAAAGAATAATCTCCCTAAAACCTCCATAATACATCAAAGAGCAGTGTTATTCCTCATTCATGAGCAAAAATGTATGGAGAGTATGATAATCTATGTAGCTTAAGAACTGCTGCAACATATATGTTAGAGTCTCTTCTCTAGTTACACTTGCTACATATAGTAGTAGCCAACAACAACCTCCAAAACTGTGAATTTTTTAGTCTACAACTTGTGTCAAACTTCGTGCAACTTGAAACAACTTGTTTATAACAATTTTGTCACTAGTTACCAATCCCTAGTAACCTATACACAATGTCTCTATAGTGAACATTGTAAATCTTAACTTATTTTTCTATTTTTGAACAATCTATGCAAAATTGCAAAAAAAGATAAAGCAGCCTATGCAACACGTACAAGCAAAAAATGGAGCCAAAACAACCTTAGATTAAGAAACTAAGCAAACTAAGCCTTTACGGGCTAACCTCAAGAATTTGTCAATCTCTTTGCGCACATCAAATCTCATCCAAAATAGAGACCATGAATATTTCTATTGGTAGTGCTAGCTAGAGATTCCTTCTTACTTTGATACCAGTTGTTGGAGTTGCAAGGAGAACAAAGATTGCACATATTTCTTAGCTTGTTAACACCCACCCCAATCAAGCTTAAAACAATTTGAAGCCATGTACAAAAACTTCTTCAAGAAGGCAACTCCAACAAGTTTAGGATGCCCAAAGTGGCATGGCACATATGCACCTTCCCTAAAATATAGGACGGGGTAGGCATAATAGACATTTGTAACCTAGCTAACAAGTTAGATGGAAAATAGGTAATCATATGTCTTTCTAAGACAAAAGAAGGTTAGACAAGACTCTTCCTCAACAACCTTCAATACTTTCAAGTCCAAGGTTGCCTTACGTGGACATGGGTAATCACACGCCTTTCTAAGATAGAAGAAGATTGGACAAGCCTCTTTCTCAATAGCCTTCAATACTTTTAGGTCCAAGGATGCCCTGTGCGGACACATCTCCCTCCTCACTCAATCATTCTCTCGAGTGACAAGTTTCGGTCAAAGAAAGCTTCCCTAAATATCAAATAGATTTGGGGTACTTGGAAGGAATACAAAATGATGCTTGAAATTAACAAAGCCCCCACATCCTTTACTTGGGAAACATTGGATCCAATTCGGTTGGGCCTTTTGTTTTCTCTAGTGGATCTCAATCACTTCCAAATCATTGCTAACCATGGCACGAGAGGGATATAAGACTAGGGAGATATTTGTGACTTTAACCATCGAAAATGGAGAGTAGATAGAGATTTCATGACCAGCTTTAAATTAAGTATAACTGATCTACATTTGAAGTTCGGAAAACTGTTTGGAGAAATGTAAATCCTAGTCTTATGGAGTTTTAATTTTTAGGTTTGACTTAAGGATTTTGCATGGCGGCTGAGATGCAAAGATTTGTTGCCACTCTCGAGTCTGTCAAGGGCCATAAGTGACTTGATTCAAAAGTTAAATACTTTTTGGCACCTTAATTGTATCAAAGAGAAATGGGAATACCGATTCAAACAAAGTTGGTCACCTACTTTTCAACCTAAACTATCATGCCTTCTTTGGGTGATTCTACACAAAAGACTGTGGACACAAGAAAGGGCAAGGAAGGTTGGAATAGGGAATGGGCTCTGTAATAGGTATGAGTGGATTGTGAAAATCATCCCTCACATTTTTCTCGATTGCCCATCTAGCTAGACAAAGCTCCAATGGCTACATACTATCATCGTGCCTTACCACCCCTTCAAAGTCACTTGGAAAGAAATGCTTCTTGGTGAAGCATATGGCCTACCCCCTCTCTTATGGACTTGCATTCAAAGCATTGTCTTATGAAGCCCATGGATTGATGGTACAATACAATCTTTAAGGAAAGTTGCAACAATCCTCTGATAACATTGATGATTATTTGTGTATCACAAGTTTTGAAGATGAGAAGTGGCATTGCCCATAAAGAGGGGAAAATGATGGTGGAAAAACAAGACATACTACTCAACAAAGCAGAGCACAACCTACTATTGGAAATGGAAGAAACAAGAGTGGCAGAGATTCTGGTTAATGTGAGTTAAATGGTATTAGGAGGGATCCGTGCATAGCTACCATATAGAGCTAGCTAGATGATATGCACCTCGGTTTTGGTTGCAAGTTGGTAGATCACACCCTTTTTTTTTGTAACAACATGCAATCCCACATTGTAACTCACATCACTAAGATGCAAGGGGCAGAGGAAAGGGCAGAGCCCCTCTCTTTGTAAATATTAAATTTTGACTTTCTTAATACAAATTACTGTTGTTTCCAAAGAAAAAAAGACCAATGGGAGAAAATGCCGTTAACCCCTAGCTAGCCCCCCCCCCCACTTTGTTTCTTGGGATGGAGCCAGAGGAACGCATGAGAGTGTTGTACAACGTATGGGTGTAAGATCCACAGGATTCTTATTATTGCTGATGGACCCGTTTGTTGGTACAGCATAAGCTTGGTTCGAGTGTTCTATGGCGATTCGCGATGGGTAAGATGGACCCAACAGATAATCCGGCTTCGAGCCTCGAGGGTTATGTGGGTTCTGGGATTCTTAGCACGTGAGAAGACATGGGTCAAAATTTTGGAGGGACCAAACAGCATGACGTTGATCTCTGATTCTCTGGGGGGACTGAAGCCGCCGTTCTCGAGCAGTGCATGGCTTTTTCAGAGTGAGATCGTCTCATTTTCCGAATCCGCGGCAAAAGCAAATACATCCCAACAGAGCGTGTACATGGCCTCTCATTGGACCACCGCTGAAGTCCAATCAGGTGGACAGGGATAAAAGTTTCCAAACAGGGCAACACCTTCCCGAATCCCCACGCCCAAAACCCGCGTCCAATGGCAAAATTGTGCTTTTCTGATGATTCAAGCGCCAATCAAAATTGTTGTTTTTTCGGGGGAGGGGGCGCAGAAAAGATGTTCCAAAAGGATTCAACCATCAATGATCACACAGAAGCCCACCAATCGAGCTGCGCTGCGAAATTTTGTGAATTTCTCTCTGGGCATTCAAAAACTGATAGGTCCAATGGCGACGAGAGCCCCCCCTGGTGAAGGCGGCTGCGACCAATGAGCAGGCAACACGTCAACAGCCCAAAAATCTCGAATCTTCGACTGAATTGGCAAGAATGCTCGTGGGGAGGGGCCTCTCTCTCTCTCTCAATTAGCAAGGGAAGCTCCAGGCGCCCCTGAGGCACCTCTGCCCAATGGGATTTGCCTTTGCCACGTGGCTTCCCTTCAGATGGGCGACGACGTCCTGAGCACAGCATCCGGAATCGTAGCAAGCGGGGCCCGCCTTTTAGTCCTTTGCCCCATCGATCAATCATCACACGACATTCTTAATTTGGCCCTCCCCTGTTCTGCCACTACTTCAATTTGCCACCCTCTCACTCTTTCACTGGTCTTCTGGCCCTCCCCTCCCCTCCCCTCCCCTCCCCTGTTCTGCTCTGCTCCCTCTCTTTCCCTGTGTATCTAGCTTCAGCCTAGCTTGAGCAGAGTAACATGGACAGTGGAACACGGTCTTGAAGCTTCATCCCCCCTGTTCTGCTGCTTACTTCAACTTGCCAGTCTCATCCTTCATTAGTCTTCTGCCTTGCTCTCTCTGTATATCTAGCTTCAGCCTAACTTGAGAAGAGTAGCATGGACAGTGGAATCCAGTCTTGAGGGTTCATCCCCACAACCCCCTCCAGATCCTCTTTGCAAGTGTCAGTAACCAAAAAGGCCTTCCATCGATCACCATGGAACCTGCATTGGCTTCAATATTCACAGATGGCAGTGTACCCCCTTCGCCAATCTCGTGGGACATTCCGAGAGAGGTAAATCTTCATCTAAATCCTGCCTTTTCAAATTCTTTTTGCGTGGCTGCAGATGTTGATTGGCTGGCTATACTTCCTGGTTGAATCTAGCAGATCCCAAACCTTCATTTTGTTGCTCTTTTGAGTGTCAAAATGATGATTCTGTATAAGTTGAGCTGCCTAATCCTGAGCAGCTAGCTCATCTCAGAAAAAGAGGCCAACTTGACTTTGCTCTGTTCAATCAGCACATGCTCATCAATTTCAGCACACATGCTTCCCTAGGCAAGCAAAAATTTTCTCCTGCATGTACCGTCGGTGTGTGTGAGTATGTGTGCTTGTATGCTTGTCAAATGCTACTTTGTTCACCCTAATAAAAACCCCAGTATTGACTCTTTCAGCTTGGTACAATGCTTTCTTTTGTAATCATGGAAAGTATGATCTATGATCATCAAAGCCCATCTGTTTGGCAGCCAGAGGGACAGGAAATGGTTGCAAGGTATGTTGTGTTGTGACTGTCTCTGTATGTGTGCTGCTGTTGGTAAGACATGGTCAGTGTGGAGAAACGGATGTGTACTGGTTGGGAACTTTCCAGCTGTTTTTTGAGTATCATTGTCACCACATAGTGCAACTTCTAACTCATTTTCTTGGGCTTGGTTTCAGAGCACGGAGAAGCTCCAACATCAGTTGATGTGCACATCGATGGAACTTGACAAAAGCAAGGAAGATGCAGAAGCACAAGAGAAGATTAATGAAGCAAAGATCTTCCACCTGCAGTCTGTGATAGAGACCACCAGGAATGAGCGTGATCGGGCTGTGCAGGAATGCAAAAAGCTCAAAGAGCTTATTCTGCATTTGTCCCAGTCTAGTCCTCTGCAAGTTGCCACCACGGGATCACCTTGCAGTATATTCCAGTCATCCATTTCTTCCACATGCTCATCTGAACAGAGTAACCAGAATGGACCCACCTCTCCTGAGCATGTGGAGGCATTAGATGTGTCTGCTCAGGATTTGAAATCCAAGGTAGCAGCAGGTCAGTCTAAATATGAACAACCTTTAACTCCAGCTCAAGATCTGCACACATTTCTCATGGCTGATGCCGGAAAGGAGTCCGTTCTAGATTTCGACTACATTTTAGAACCTGAGAAAGAACACCACACAGTCATTGAGGCCACCAATGATACTAACAAGGAGACTTTCACAGCTATTGGAGATCTGCAAAAGCATCAGAACATGGATTTTCATGTAGATAAAAGCCAAGACTTTGGTATGCCTGCTGATTTCCAAGCAATGCAGTCTTTTCAGCCAAGATGTGAAGCTGAGTTATGCAGCAATTCAAGTTGGGGAAGCACTCTATCGATGAGTTCCAATCCTGGATGCAAATTGACTCGCCAATTGTCATCTATGTCTACTGGAGCTTCTTATCATCTGCCAACTTCCATTGCTACATACGCCGGTGGACAAAGCTCATGCGTACCCCCAGCCCACACTACTCATAGGTCCATGTCAATTTCACAAGTTCCAATGTCTCCAAGCAGGAATTCGAGTTGTACAACCTCATCCTTGCCAAATGCTATGGCCTCAGCCTGTTCACCTAAACTGGATTGCAGAGTTATGCCCTTGTCTTCACTTCCACAGTGGTCATCAGGTTCGCTAGGTATGTCCCAAGATACTTCAGTCAAGGGAGAGGTGCCTTCCAGTTCTTCTCCAGGGAGCTTGACCAACAAAGGAGTGTTGTCACCTTCCTCTCCACCAACGTTGGCAATGACAGGTAGGCTTTCAAGTTCTCCATCAAGGAAGGGAAAGAAAATGCCATCTGCATCCTCATCACTAGGGCATACATTCGTTCTGCCCACTCAGCCACCCAATGTCTGCGAGCCCCCTGACTTGGACCTCAAGGTGGTGCCTAGCTACCTACCTGAGAAGGGCAAGCTCCTTCATGCTGTTATAGAGGCTGGGCCTTTGCTTCAGACCCTGCTTTTAACAGGCCCACTGCCAAAATGGCAGTGCCCACCGCCGCAGCTCATGGCCATCGACATCCCGATGCCATACAAGGCCTCCGACAATGTGCCTCTGCCTCTGCCTCTGCATCATCCTCCCAATCAGATTGTATCACCAGGCCCACCATCGCCACCATGCTCAATGCCAAGTCACATGCATAGCTCTCCCATGAACCACACCATGCATCGTGGCCTGCTGCCTTTGTCCTCTGGGCTCTCTCCTGCATTTCAAACCAATGTAAGGCCCGTTCCAAGCCCGTGCCTAAAGAGGCGAAAGCGGAGTTCTTGAAGCGGATGAGGTCTGGCAATAGAGAGAATTCGGCCTTTGAATCCAGCTTTAAGTGGAAGAAAAGACACAAGAGCTCATTTCCATGTTCGGACCATTCAGGCAAGCTTTCTGCAGCTCTTGCTTCAAGCAGCATAAGAGCAGAGCAGGTGCACCAGACTCAATACTGTAGGTAAGTGACACAGACAGCTGCATGCCAAAGACAGAGGCATGTTAACGCTCTCTCTTGTCTTCCATGTTAGCAGTACTGCCTATAGATCACATACATCACTACCTTTCCAGGTGACTTTCCCCCCTCACTACTCTTGGAGGCTGGTGCTACTTACTCTTTTCACCTCAAGAAGGGTTCTGAACAAGAGAAACACTGCCATTTGATAAGAGTCTTTCACTACCATCTGATACAATCTTGCCTCTCTAGTCTTAATCAGTTTTTCAAATCATGTAGTGACTAGGTTCTGTTCTGCCTTGTCACTCTTTCTCTAGTCTTGATAAGTTTTCAAGATGTAAGTGATAGTAATGCTTTCTTTGTAAACATTTCAACGACAGGAGCCATGTAGATATTCCGTCCTCCTTCTATGAGCTTCACATTCCAACAAATAGAACATTGGGCAAAGTAGAGGCATAAATACCTCTCAATGCTACTATGGAGAATATTCAAAGTGCAAATGACCATTAAGGTATTCCATCTCTTCCTAGTGACACCTTAGTAGCTAATGTTATAATGGAGACAATTCAAAGTGCAATTAAGGTATTCGACCTCTTATAAGTGACACGTTAGTAGTTTAATTTCACCTTTGTAAAGAGAGATACGAATTTTCATATTGAAGTATGAGTTTGACCTCTTTTGAGTAAGCCTTGAATTATTGGAGTGTACGCGAAACTTCTTTTAAGTTACCTTTTCTTGTTAGCAAGGTTTAGAAGGTATGTTGTTGTTCTTTGCATTACAATAAGATGTGACCATGTTCAAGGTGACCCCTCTTATAATTTGCCAAAAAGGCATTAGATTTAGTTACATCGTTACATCATTTTCCAAATGTTGTGCAAGTTTACTCGCACAAGGGATTGGAAGCTTGGTGGGCTTTGGAGAGGTTGGGAGAGAGACAATGTGTGTTCACAACATCCCAAGATCATGCACTTAGTAACATGACATGTAAAAACCCGGCAAGAGCAATGAAGAAAATGAAAGCAACTTATAAGGATATTGGCTACATAAGAGTTTCCTCAAAGCATCCACTAAACTAAGAAATTGGAACGAAGGTCAAAACACTAGCCAACGAGTGAATCAACATCCATGTGGGATGCCAAGTCAACTATATTTCAATAGCCTATAGATGTACAAGACTCCACAAAGAGTTGACATGTATTAAAGCCAAGAAGATTGACTACAAATAGCTTACTGAGGGAATCATGTATTAAATCCAAGAAGATTGACTACAAATAGCTTACTAAGGGAATCCCAAAAACCACTGTCTAGAGTAGCATACATAATACATATCTCTAATACCCCCTCTTGATACTCAAAACAATGTTACACAAGTACCAAACGAATATGTGATGGGACTTGGCGTGTATGGTTATTGCAAATATCAACATTGTAACTTTCTTGTACATATTACATATCTATAATACCTCCTCTTGATGCCCCAAATTATGTTACAAGTACCAAGTGAATCTATGATGAGACTTGGTGAATAGGTTTATTGCAAACATCAACATCATAACTTTCTTGCACACGAGTATTCACCAATGAATATTTTATAATACTCATTAATATTTATTCCATTTACCTTAGCTGTCTGCTATTTGGAACATATGCTACTTGCACAACTTTGCATTGAAGCTAGAGTTTTGGTGGGGACATAGAGCACTTTAAGTAGAGTTTTGGCAGGAAGAACCACGACTTGTAAAGGGAAACATCTAACATGGGTTGTCCCTTCTGCATGCATGCATATAGGAGGAAAGAGGAGTCAAGGGATGAGATCTTCAGGGTGCAGAGGCCAAGGTACTATTCATTGGGGGTGGGTGGGAAATGGACATAGAAACTTATGTGTCACAAGCAAAGGGATCTTGTGCACACCCTACCTTGGTTATCCACAATTTGTTGCATGAGATCTTGTTGTTTCAATGCCTAGTGTGGGTTAAGCTCTCTAATCCCCATACAATCATGGAAACTAAGATTAGGACCATTGCCTCTACTTTGGGTCATGTATTGTATGTTCCTCCCCTATCGTGTTCAACCTCTAGGCATGCTTGAGATCCAACATAGCAAAGGCTTTGAGATTTTTTGCAAAGTTAAATTTTCATAATTTCTAGATGAATGTTACTTATCGCCATGAGATGGGGCATTTTGCTAAGGTTTGCCCTTCCCAAAGAAGGCATACAAAGAAGAGAAAAGTGAAAAAAGTACTCAAAAAAAGGTTGAGCCTAGCAAATTTATTGATGAACAACATAGTATGGCTAATGGGCAGGGAGCAAATGGTCAACAGAAAAAACCTTCAGTTGCTATGACAATGCAACATCCTAAGAGCAACAAAGTAATGCTACTATGGCTTTGGGTAATATGGTGCAACAAAAATCTACATGTAGGTCTCCTAGTATATAGGATTAGGAAAAGGACGCTGACAATTTTGATCAAGCTATACAGGAAGATAAGAAATCCGATCAAGCTATAGAGAAGAAAGAGAATAGGAATCCTAAACAAAGCAAGGACAAGACTTTGCTTAATAAATTGGCAAGGAAGTCTCAAGATTTTACAAATATGTATGGCCCTCTCAATGACTGTACTAAGTTGGAATGTCATTGGACTTTTCTGGAGAGACAAGATGCAAGAATGCATGCAATTAATCGGAAGTAAAAAACTACAAGTTATATCCTTGCAAGAAATTAAAACTTGCAATGATTTTATCTTTTCATGCGATGATTATACATACTTTACTAGTTCACACAACAAAAGGAAGGGTGCTACACTAATGTTTGCAAAGAAATTCTCTAGTTGTAGTTGGTAATCCAAGGTGAAGATATAATTGCCATTATTGTCAGTCATTTGATTGAAGGTGAAGAATGTGTCACTTATAGGTGTATTCCCAACTCATCAAGTAATTAGGTGGCTTGCTGGGGTTGGCTTATTGACATGATTGTGAATCACACAACTTGATTTGTGGCGATTGGAATATGACCTACAACCATAGAGACGAGTTGCACAAGCTAGACAATATGATAGATGATGAGAGAGAAGCTTGGTATACCAAGCTTGCATGAGGTGGAGTCTAGATAATTGTATTAACTTGACATGATAGACTAATCATCAATGTACATGGCATTAGGTGGAGTCTAATTGATTGTATTAAGTACTAATAATCAATTTACATGGCATAATCAACACACAAGTGGGAGTTGGAGAGGAACCAAATTGGATTGAATCTACACGTGTGGATGGAGTGTGGCTTTCCCTTCACATACACTACTTGGTACTCAGTGACTACTAGATTTTAGACCATGTTCCTATTATGGTTACTCTTACAATGATACGTGTTAGGAGAACCTTTATAAGACCCCCACCTTTCAAGTTCAACACCTTGTTTCTCTCTGAAAAGAAGTTTCTAAAGCAATAGGGTGACATACAAAAGTTTGCAATAGCTCTCTCTAGATGGACATGTCCGAGAGGTGGGCTATAGGCATCTCTACAATAGTGGTTGCTTGTAAAAAGCATTGGAGTGCTAAAGCTAAAATGGGACAAACACAACTCTTTTTAATACAGCAATTTAGAGAATGTATCATTAGTGCTCTTTTGCTTTGTCCTTAGGATGTTCATCTTCATTGGTTGCTGTAAAGTGCGAATAATTACATTATGAGTCAACAAGATTTTTGAATTTCAACAACAAAGGTTCAACTAAGAGCCAAATATATGACTCATGACAAGTCTTGACACCAATCATTCAACTTTCATAGCTCTTAAGTCCAAACAAAGGAGGGATTCTATTGTGTGGGTGGACTTCATCTGAAAGATGATGAGGAAATCACCAATAGATTTCTTCATCACCTTTAGTCTATTCTTGATTCCCCCATTGACTAGATTGAAGGCTACAAGAATTGGGTTGCTTCTTTTCTTGGTCCAATGAAGTATGTAGTAAGCAACATGATCACTCTCTTGGTGGGAAGGCCATTCACAATGTAGAAACTGTACCTTGACCCTAATAAGATGAAGGAAGGAAAGGCATTAGGGCTAGATGATATCCCTTATCAAGTTTTTTAATCCTTGAGGGATTATTGTAATCAAATTTGTGTAGCCTTTTCAACTATTGCATAGCTATGATATAGCAAAAGATAATCGTGGTCTTATCAAGCTTAATATTTTTTGGTTCTTTCTATACCTGATTACAATAAGGTAACAAGTAAGAACCCACAAAGAGAAGGACATTGAATCGAAAATATAAGGAAAATGCACTTGAGAGATAGACAAATTCAAGAGAGGAACAAAGCACTAAGAGAATAAGGCACTGTAACCTCTGGTAACCTTCTTGACCACACTTGGAACATGTAACAACCATTCATGGCTATGCAAACCAAATTTGATGGGATATGGAACGTGATATTAAATGTAGGGGTAGTAGGATCATCTAACTACACCTTGATAGATCTCATTCAATGTAGCCTACTCATATTTGAAGCACAAATGGCCCAAACTCTAGACATTGGAATGGGTACACCATAGCTCAGTGAGATCGAGCAAGGTCCCCATGGTAGCTAATCAATTTTGTAAACATAGTATTGGGGATGATGCTCTAAGGTTTGTAGAACAAATCAAGCAAGTATATAAGGCTAAAAATCTCAACACTATTGCAAAGCAAGTGCAAGCCCTAGGGATGTGTCTAAAAGAAAGAGTGTGGCATACATGCCTAGATGCTAGCAAGTACTCATCCTTTGCAACTCTCAATGACCTCTTTGAAAGGTAGTCAATTAAAGCTACAGAGGGGAAGAACTTCATTAACCAACTTACACACGTAGAATAGTAGGACAAGGAAGATGCACTAACAATATATGAGAATTTTGAGAGCCCTATGGTTGCATCAATTGGATATGAGAATAGCCTTGACTTTGAAAGTAAGATCACTCACTCTTCAAAATACTATAACTCTAAAAAAGGACTCAAACTTAGAGACATGGGAGACCTTGTCCAACCCCACAAAGATATTGAAGTATAGAGAGTAGGTGACTAAATTAGAGGGATAGTAGTACATTGTCTTACAATCATCTCAGGACTTGCTACTTTAGAAATGCATGGACCAAGATTAGACAGTGAGAACTCATGCCAAAAAATGCAGCTATCAAGCCTTATGAAGTATATCCATATTCGTTCCTAGGAAAAAGCAGAATTATCATGACCATACAAATTGAAAGTACACCCATCATGTTTCACATGCTTCTAAATTGAGAAGATGTGAAGTCCTACTTGTGAGAGGAGAATTCAAAGTTGCAATTTGTAGGAATTTTGAAGTGTTTTAGCATATTCACAAGCCATTTAAAGCCAAAAATGAAGATTGAAGACTTAAATATGGTCCATTTTGCAAGGCAATCAAGCCACAACACCTGTAACATTTTAAAGTCGTAAGTAAAGTGAAGTGTAGAGCCAACTTTGTGAGTAGCAGAGGAATGCCTAGCCATAATATTCTCATTAAATCCACAACTTTGGAGTAAATTTCCATGCTAAATCACCTTAGTACATGAGGAGAATGACCATGGCAGCCAAAAGGGCCAAATTTTGGTAGAAAATAAAGAGACATGGACCAATTTTGAGTGGGATCATCCCAATATGCCAAAGGGCATCATGCACAAAATCATATGGAGGAGCAATCGTGGGAAATATGGCATCATTATTCTAATGCTCTTTGATTCATCTCGCATGCAATACGCATTATTTGCCGCATCCAATGTAAGAAATGGAGTCTATTAAAGATATATACTTTAGTTTTGAGTGCAACTTCACCCATAAGGCATGTAGGGCATAATGACCCACATCATAAAATTTGACCAAGATCTGACCCCTACAGGAGCCCTATCTATAGGCTTGTGTCATCTGGGGGCCTGAATCTGTAGATAGTGGATAGGGCTCTTTTAGGGGTCTAGTCAAATGTAGATTCAGACCCTAGATGCGAGCTCGCAAACAGGGCTCCTTCCGATCACCCAGTCAAATTTCATGATGTGGGTCCTTATGCCCTAGAGGCCCTATGTGTGAAGTTGCATGCAAATCCAAAGACATTACCTTCTCCGTGTCATCTATTTGCCGCTGCAATGGAGCATCCAAGTTTGCTCCTACAATCGGGCCACCCTCATCTCTCTCATGGGAAGAAATCATGTAGTCGACGGGTCAAGGACCAAAAAGGTTTTTTTGCAAGCACTTAAAATCCTAGTTAGAGATATACTCTGGCACCACATCCTTAATTTACTTTTAGATGCTTAGAATCGAAAAGATGTCATTGACACTCATGCCATCATATCGAGCTACCTCATTCACATATGGTGGGGCATCCTGTACATCAAAATCTATAAAAGCATGTGGTGCATCACACACTATGATACAATATAGTTCTTCTTCTCTTACCTCCAAAATATCCAACACATATTGCATGAATAGATATTCAACCCCCCCGATGGTAACAACATGGAAACAAGCGAGGGGTGGCTCATTTCTCAAAATCTTAGTAAGGCAAGGAGGTGGGTGTACAATAGCTAAGCTCTGTGCTGCCTCCTCGCTTAGATCAAGAGCGACTTCCTCAGGCTCCCTCTCGAAATGTTGTAGTTGCGTGAGAGGGTGCGTCGATATCTCCTCATTGTCCTCTTGCACATCAGTGCACAAAACATAGATGGAAAAGTCTACATCACACTCGATAAGATCCACTATAATGTGGTCCTAGGATGAGATGGGCACAACTCTAGCATGGAGTTGTTGCCCCACATGCACCAAAGCTCGGTTTATTACCTTTGCATGGCTCAATCTAGCACATAGACTATACAAAAAATCTATCAGAATCCACCTAAGAGCAGAGTTTGGGATGGAGCAAGTGAGAGGGTTTGCCTCATCACAAAATTATGCTAATATGTTAGAGCTAGGATCTACCATGGAAGTTGAGCTCTCTAGATTCAAGGTCATGCAAAACCTCGAGTAAATTTGGTCTCCTATAGGTGCGTAGTAGCGTGTGGAGCTAATCCATGCAGCAAAGGAAGGAGTAGTAGCCATGGCACAAAGAGAGAGAGAGAGAGAGAGAGAGAGAGAGAGAGAGAGAGAGAGAGAGAGAGAGAGAGAGAGAGAGAGAGAGAGAGAGAGAGAGAGAGAGAGAGAGAGAGAGAGAGAGAGAGAGAGAGAAGAAGAGCATAGGTATAGAGAAGTAGAGAATGAAAGTGAAAATGAGTTTGGAGATCTAACTTTTATGTATCAAGGGTTGTAAATAATGGTTCTTATAAAAAATTTAACCTTAAAGTTTCAAATTAAAACCCTAACCATAGACACTTTATTTCAATAATTGAAATCCACCATCAAATTTACTCAAATAGATAAACACTTCATTACAATTCATTATATCCTCAAATATGTTTGGATCACTGAGTATGTCAAGTCTAATTAGAGAAAATATTGAATCATAGTAAACTCACATGCTTGGATCATAGTAAACCAAAATTATCAAAAATTAAAGGTACATAGAAGTTTTAAAAAAGTTTGTATTCCCTCTTTATAAGAAAATTTTCAAGGATTCCACTATCTCAAGGATATGTGGAGAAGCACATTGCTTACATGTCAGGGATTGTTCACTACGAGTTCTAACCTTTCTATTATCTAACTTGGAATAGAAGTTGTACAGGGGCTCATTGGACATTAATTGGATTTCTTGTCTCAGAAAAGAAATGGGCCAATGACTCTCTATGTTGACTACAAAAGGATTACGACTATTCCACGAGATAACCACATCTATGATAGTTGTATGTGTCTCATCTCAGGTATCTTGATCCAAGCTGATCCATTGGGCCTAACAAAAGTCACCATCTTCTATAGCAAAAGAAAATGTAGAGAGTTTGTTTAGTGATGAAATACATATAATTAAAACAAAAAATATGGTAAGTAAAAGTGACTAACACAACAATTCATCTAAGCAATACATATATAAATTAAATCAAGGCATACAATTTAGTAAAAAAGATTTACCTGAATGTAAGATCTGATTGGTTGACCCTACACTCAGTCATCTCATCAAAATGTGTTCTTTTGACTTGGCATGACTCGTCCAATAGTTGACTCATCCATTCCTCAGACGGACACTTGCATTGATAAGTAATCTTCGTTTTCTTTAGAACCTCACATGAACCAAACAAATGTGCAAATAATGAAAATGGAATAAACCAACCAAGATGCACATCTTTCGAGCCTATAGTAGGTTTCATAGCACTATTGATGTCAGATTTTATCTTCAGCTTACATGCTCTTGACAACTCCAAGCTACCAATCAACCATTCACAACTAGATAATGGTAGCAATGGGACATGTTGCAATCTTTGACTTTCTATTACATACAATGAATTATAAAAAAAGATATTTTGAGTTGCAAGTTGACTTGTAGAGTTATTATCATAGATCAAAGAACCTATGTCTTCATGCTAAACATGTATCTTGCCGCTCAAACATTCCACATTTTGCCATTCACGCAGAGTCGATGGATATAGAGTTGTTAGTAAAACACATTTGAATTAGAACACTGCAAAGATGATTAAAAACAACTTTGATATGCAAAAGAATAATGTAATACACATGTGAAAGATAAAAGGGTTATGAATCATGAAAATACATATTTTTAAGTATTTATGGTCTAACATGGCTAGAAAATGCATGATTAACACAATTTAGTCACTTAAGAAGGCTTAAAGTTGGCAAAAGCAAATACTAGAGAACATAGATACTAAGATAAATTAATCTAAAGTATAGAGTTTTGTTAGTTTTACTTTTCTTTGGTTTATTGAATTAATCTAAACTCCTAGAAAAATTTTAGACAAATAGACAAGTGGTATATAAAATCAAAATAGATATATCTTTATTGAATTAGGTTAAATACAAGGAATATCTCAATTGAGCTTGCCAAAATATATAAATTTTTGTAATAAAGAGATAATAACTAAGGATAGTTTTCAAAATGTATAAATAAACTAAGCTTAGTCTAAGAGTAATAAATGAAAACTTACTATTATTATTTTGCATTGCCGTGAGATAAAGACATCTATATTAATCAAATACAAAAGTTACCTATCAGCAAGTTTTTATGTACTTTTATTATTACATACAAGTGAATTTCTCCATATATAAAATCATTAGTATAATAATATTTTCATGCACAAGTATCCCTTTGTCATTTCACATATACAATTTTAATATTATGCAATGCTATGAGACTGCAGCGCTGATGTTATCTCATGCTATTCCTTGGTTTTAGAATCTAAATAAAATTATCTTAATGAGATTAAAAACTAACAAAGTCTTTTCTTATTTATAACATTTTAATTGTGGACTTCTAAATATAAAAATTATTAACATTGCAAACTTAATATTCAAATCTATACTAGATATTTCTTCCCATCGATCCTAACTAGATGTGAACAACAATGATTCATAAAAAATACTTGCAAAACTGAAACCAAAATTTACATTTAATCACTGTAGAGAGCAACACACTTGAGAAACTTTATAGCCCTCAATCTTACGATTGTTAAAAAAGAAGTCGATTTGTGGACAATAGGTGTATCTCATTGAGATGGAGGCCTAGGATACAATAGCAAAAGGTGGTTTAACTTAGAATATGCAGAATTTGCAAATGTTTTCTCCAAATACAATGATATTTAACAATGAAGAAGTTAAAAAAAGGATATTGTATATTTAATTCTTTTCACAAAGAAGCTCAAAGATGTTGAGCATGAAGTTGAGTTATTACAAGACCATTGTTCCTTCACAGTGAGATTCCTGGAGCACAAAAACAAAAGAAATCTCAGGTCAAAGCATGCATATAACTTACATAGGCTTTGTCCAAATGAGTTGAAATTTAACCATGGAGAAATAGGAAAAAATGACAACATACATGTTGTGACAAATCAGAGAGAGAGATGGACAAAGGCTTAGGCCAGTAGGGTAGTAGCCATGCTCCCTACATAGTCCATTATCATTCACACAATCAAGTCAACTGTAATACAACACACACATACAAAGATCAAGTAACCTAGATCTAACCATGGTTAAGTCTGTATGACTTAACCTTATTCAACTAAGGTAGACAATTGAACCAAAGACTATGAGCTTGACTCTCAACACTCCCCCTCAAGCTCAAGTGTGGTACTTCACTCCAAGTAGCTCTCTAAAATGCACAAACTTATCTTTACCCAATGACTTGGTAAAGATATCTGCAACTTGGTCTTCTGTCCTCACATGGACCAAATAAATATCACTTGCAATCACTTTTTCTCTGATAAATTGATAGTGTACCTCAATATGCTTAGTCCTAGCATGATAGACAGGATTACTGGCTAGGAGCACACTACTCATGTTGTCACAATAGAGTGTGACAGGCCTGATTTCCTACATGCCCAAATCATTAAGAAGCTTCATGAGCCATGCTGCTTCACATGTAGCTAGTGCAACACCTCTATACTGTGCTTCAGTACTAGAGAGTGCAAGTGTAGGTTGCTTCTTACTGCTCCATCTGACCATACTACTACCAAGGGAAAATGCATACCCACTAGTAGATCTCCTATCATAGGTACTTCTTGCCCAGTCAGCATTTGTATATCCTATAAGCTCCAAAGACTTACCATGCTCATAGAATAGACCATAATCTGATGTAGCCTTCACATATCTCAGGATCCTCCTCATTGCATCCAAGTGAGGCTTCATAGGCTTCTGCATGAATTGGCTAATCAGTCCAACTGAATAGCTAAGATCTGGTCTAGTAATGGTAAGGTAAATCAGGCTACCCACCATTTGTCTATACATAGTGACATTCTCAATCTCATGTCCAACATCTACAAGTAGCTTAACATTTTGTTCCAATGGAGTGCTAAAAGACTTGCAATCCAACATACCATGCTTGGTTAACATGTCTTGTGCATACTACTTTTGCAACAACCAAGTACCATGAGGTGTAGAGACAACCTCAATTCACTTCACCCAAATCTTTGACCTGAAATTCAGCATGTAACATTTCCTTGATCTCTCCAATTCCCGTGACATCATCACGTGTAATGATCAAGTCATCCACATAGATGACTAATATCACATAACTAGCCCTTGTCTTCTTTGTGAATAGGCTATGATCATCCTTGCCCATATTGAAACCAAGTTTCTGTAAGTATGCACTTATCTTAGCATTCCAAGCTCTAGGTGATTGCTTCAACCCACACAATGCTTTCTTCAATCTACACACACATGTAGGAAAATCTGGATGTACGTAGCCCTCAGGCTGATCCATGTATACTTCCTCAACCAAATCACCATTGAGAAAAGCATTCTTCACGTCCACCTGATACATACTCCATGCTCTAGATGCTACCAATGCAATTACTGTTCTCACAGTTGCCATTTTAGCATCGAGGTTGAATGTCTCCTCATAATCAAGTCCATATTGTTGTGCATACCCTTTTGCCACAAGTCTTGCCTTGTATCTTTCCAATGTGCCATCTGATTTGCACTTCACCTTGTATACCCATTTGCAACCAAATAGACATTTTACCTTTAGGCAAATAAACCAAATCCCAAGTGTCATTTTCAGCCAATGCTGAATATTCCTCATCTATGCGGCCTTACACCAATGATAATCCAAAATAGCTACAAAAAACTTTGTGGGTTCCTTGAAGCTAGTGATTTTTTCCATACATGCATATTGCCTCATTGTGTAGCCACTGTATGTAAGCCTATCCATAGGATTATTGACTCTTTTTGATCTCCTCAATTGAGGTGCAGTATGAGACTCTCCTCTCTCATGAGGCAGTATATATCTATGTGTCTCACAGTAGGAGTCACAACTGACAGAATACCAAACTCACTATCCAAGCTGTCAGTGCCAGGTGAATCATAACCACAAGTGATTGGCCCTATAACATCATCAAGTTTGCCTTTGCCTTTATCCACATTTCTCTCCCTCACTAACATACATGTGTCAGTGGTTAAAGATACTGAAGTCCTCAATCTACCTATCTAAGGACTAATTGATGTAGTAGCATATTTAGAAGGCCCAAAAATTTTTGCACTCTCATTTGTACTTGCATGTACACAAGTCTCCTGACAAACATCATCATCATTCATCAAGATGGTCTTCTTCTCATGCCATGATTTTAGCTCATCAAATACTACATCTCTTGAGACCAATGTCTCATGAGTAGAAGGATCGTAGCATTTGTACACTTTCCTATCTTGTGCATACCCAATAAAGATGGCCTTTTCTGCCTTTGGATCAAGCTTCTTCTCTTTTCATCTGGAACATATACATATGCCAAACATCCAAAAACCTTAAGATGGCTAATGTCCGGCTTTATCCCATAAAACCTCTCATGAGGAGTCACCTCATGTATTCCTGCTGTTGGTGTATGATTCATGACATACACAACAGTCATTACAGTCTCTGCCCAATATGCATTTGGTAGGCTCTTCTCATTCAACATGGCTCTAGCCAATTCCATGATCACCCTGTTTTTCCTTTCTACCACACCATTTTGTTGTGGTTGTACCTACATGTCAATTGTGTTTTTATCCCATGGGCTACCAAGAAATGATCAAAGTCTTCAGAGACATATTCTCCACCACTATCAAATCTCAAGCATGAGATGTAGTAAGCCAATTCTTTCTCCACATGTCTCTTGAAGTCCTGAAAAGCATCCATGACATCACTCTTGTGCTTTAGCACATACAACCATGTGTGCCTACTATAGTCATATATGAATGAAACATAGTAACGTGATCCCCCAAGAGATGCATTTTGTGAGGGTCCCCATACATCAAAATGTACAAGTTGTAATGGTCTAGTAGTAGTGCTTACATGCCTCATAAATGCAAGCCTTGATTGCTTCCCAAATTGACATGACTGACATACATGTCCCAATTCCACATGCTTGAACTTAGGGAGTCCAATTACTACTTGATTATGCTACATATTCTTCAGCTTTTGAACATTTATATGACCAATCCTTTTATGCCATATATCAATGTCCCTTATTGCAGCATTGTCGTGTGAGTACATAGCAGCATTTAATGCTGGAATTTTCATATCCAATGTAAACATCCTGCCATTTCTTTTGCCTTTAGCAATGAGTTTGCATCCTTGACCGTACTCTTTAATGTAGCATCCATCTCTATTGAACCTAACTTGTAGATTCTATTCAGCTATTTGTCACACAGAAAGCAAGTTTTTGGTTATGGAGGATGTAACACATCATAGAGACTCTTTTTCCTGTCACCATGCATCATCAAGGGAACATTACCTGTATGCATAATCTCATGTTGCTTATCATCCCCTGTGCAAACATATCCATGAGCACCTTCTACCAATGTGTCAAACCACTCTTCATGAGGAGTCATATGGTTAGATTCCCCTGAGTCTATATACCATACATCATCTGCTTTGCCTTGTGTAAGAAACCCCTTTTTCACATATTGCATAGCAAACAACCTGTCATCCTCCTGCATACCACTAAAAGAAGCATAATTACCATGTTTCCTTCCTCTTGCTCTCTAATCATTCTGCTTCTTGTAAAAATCTTTAGCTACATGCCCATATTTTCCACAATAGTGACAATCCTTATTTGCATTTGATTGCTGTCCATGACTCATTTGGGGCTGCTACCAAGTGCCTCTTCCTCTAGATGAATAACCCCCTCTTCCACGAGCATTTGAGGCACCTCTATTTTCTTGTGGCTGTCTATTTTTCCATCTAGTACTTTGCTGTCCCCACAGGATGCATATGCATTTCCAGCACCTCTTCCCCTAAAGTTTGACCTTCCTCTTCCACCTCTACCCCTTTGATTTGAGTAGAAGACACTGTCCCTGTTGTTTTTAGATCCACTGGAACTTGTATTGAGTACAAGCTTCACTTCTTCATGCAAAAGAAGTGCCACAAGTTCATCAAAGTTAGGTTGCTCCTGACGTACTGATATGGAAGTGTCAAACTGCTTATACTCCTCTCCAAGACCATGGATGGTAGTGGCCACCAAATCATCATCCTCAACTTCAGCTCCGTCGAGTCTAATTGTTCTGCAATGGTTCTAATCTCACTCACATAGTCTTCAATATACCTTCCATTCCTAGATATGTGTCTGAATTTTTGCTTCAATTGTGTCTTTCTCGCATGAGTGACATGTCCATAATTCTACATCAATAAGTCCCAAGCAGTTTTTGATAAAGTACAGTTTACAATTTGCATAGCTTTTGTGTTTGACACACATAAGGACAACTAATGCAAGACCTTGCCGGCCTTTTTCAGCCATGTTCTATGTTCCTTTAATTGATCCTTTGTTGGAGGTCTATCCTCTGGTAGCGTGGGCTCATCTTCAAGACTCGTGACTAGGTCCCAATAGCATCTTCCAATTAAGAAATTTGACATCCTGAATTTCCATAGAATAAAATTGTTGTAGTCCAGCTTCTCACCTACTATCTGGGTGATAGTATCCTTCTCTCCTGTGTTTGCCATTCCAAATTCTCCAGCTTTACAAAACAAGTTTGAATGTAGAGAGTCAATTTTCCAAAATGCCAGTAGGCAATGTACTTCAATGACCCTTGCAATTCACAAAAGATTTATAATTGCCAATCTTCCTTTAAAGTTCAACTTTCCAGCATGGAACATGCACATATAGTGCTAACAAACTCAACCAGAGTTACATACAATAGAAAATGGAGCTATGGCATTTTGAACTTGCTATTGATGTGCTATCTTTAACATCTTCTTCAGCATTGGTGCCAGCTACAACTTATTCATTGTTTCGTGCTTTGTTTGACACATAGTTATCTACTGCTATTACATCATCAACACCTCCTAATGCATTCTCTACTGAGACCTCTCGTATAGCATACAATTGAGAGAAAACCTCAGCTGCTAGTGACTTTGCACAATTACCAGACAAAACTTTGCATTCCCTGAAATAAACTAGTGTGATCATACAATGTTAGTTGCAATGAGCTGATAATCCAACTTAGGGCCAATAAAACATTGTGACATTGATCAGGACAATGGAAAGTGTGAAACTAAAACTACGAAACCAGTTAATAATCTTTCACTTTTATACTATCCTTCCATTTCTTCTTTTTTTGTTGCCACAATGTCTTTCCCACTTGGATGGATCCATCATCTTGCCAGATTTACACTCATCGCATTTGCAGAAAACTTGATGCAGCATAGGAAAATAACCAGCTTCCTTTGCACAACATACCACAAGTATAGAATCAGGGACTGTATCTAGTTTGATCTCCATATTATTAGGCTTCTTCGCTTTTTCTGTTTTTTGCAGTGTTTCAATGCAGATGACCTCTTGCAGTCAAGACATGAATATTCAACTCCATTTCCTAAGTCCTTGAGGCGCTTGCTTGCTGATTTTGTCACATTCAACATGAATCCATATCTCACATCTGTCACACTAGACCCAGTCTTCCTTATCAGTGGGATGCCATACCTTAGGAAATAGCTTGTGAGCATCTTGATTGCCTTGCTAGAAATTCGTGGTTTTTACATCCGAGGCGGCTATAAGCTTTGAAGGACTACACATAGGTTTTGGTTGACGAGTATTGACAGTCAACGAAAAAGTTCACAACTTTAAAACTAGAATGTCATGTTCGCTCGACAGCATATACATGCAGGTATCCATGCCAAGCAATTGCATGCCTTCATCTGGCAGCAGCATCTAGGAACCTGCAGGCTCTTCAACAACTATCTGTTGGGGTAAAGGCGCCTCCGCCGTGCCGCCCTGTGTATTACTACACTGACAGTACCCGCCACTGCACACCGCAGGTGGCGGGCGCCCGTCACGTCACTTTATTCTTTACATTCATTTTTTAGTGACTAGTAAATAAAGGAAGGCCCGGTCACACATTGTCACTATTGGAGTTCCCATTTCTTGTCTCTCTCTTTCTTGCTCTTGCTCTCCCGCCATAGCTCGCGTGCAAGCTTCGATCCTTCTCACCTTTCAACTGGTATCAGAGCTTGGCTTCCTCTTGCTCGAGCTCGACTCGGTGCTTCTCTACCTTCACATCGACTCCCTTCACGCATTGGATCTCCATCTCGGCAGCCATATCCGATCTCCCTGAGCTCCCGTCACTCCCCGGCTTCCCGAGCACCTTCCCGGCCTATTGAGGCACCTTCAAGGGATTGATACTGAGGTATTTGATCATTCTTTCAGGGTTTTATTTCAGTCTACAGGTTGCAAACAGCAAGGGCAGCCATGGCTTCAAACCCTTGAAGCTTATTCCCCTCATATTGTGCTTTACACCTATCAAGGCTCAAAGAGGCTTGTCATAGGCCTTTGATAGGCCCTTCTTGAGCCCCCCCTTTTCAGCCCATGTGGAGCAGCAGCAAGTTGAGCACCAACAGGGCAGATTGCACCATTTTTTTCCAGGCTGTTAGCACTCGTTTACTTCAGCTCCACACTTGGCCATTGCTTCTTGCTGTCTACCTTGATCAAGAGGGCTATAGACTTCATGTTTGATGTCATTCAAGCTTTGGGCATTCGTCTTGATCATTCGGGGCTGATTTCTTCAGATTTGGGACTGCCATAAACTATCATAACAGGCTGAAAACAGGGTAGCACCATTGGCATTAGCATTTGTTGCTTATACTCCATTCCGGTTGTGCTATTTGATGCCCGTATGCGGTCTACATGATGCCTAGTGCCTTGGGAATGTATGCACATGATTATGCCATGATTTTGGCCTGAAATATTGGCTGATTTGGGACTATTATTTACTATTATACAGTGCTGGAAACAGGGCAACCACACTTGGCATTGACATTTGATGCTTATACTCTACTCCGGTTACCTTGTTTGATGCCCGTATGCGGTCTACATGATGCCTAATGTCTTGGAAATGTATGCATTCGATTTGTCCATGATTTGGCATTTTTTTGGGCTAGAAATTGACAGTTTTGGACTATTTAGAGCTGCTGTACATGAGCGGGATGAAGCTCATTTGTCACATGTATTGCTTCTCTATCGATACCGGATGTATGCTATGGGTTATGTCATTTGTCACATGTATTGCTTCTCTATCGCATTTGCTTCGTTGTTATTGGTTTTTCATTGGTAGTTTGGTCGACTTGACTAGTATTTGGGCCGCTTATGCCTATTGTCTGTACTTGACGGATAAGCTCTATGCATTACATGCTTTGGTCCGTGGTTGATTCCTCTTAGTTCGTCCATGATTGACATATATTTTGGAGCTCCGATTTGGATGTTTTGAGTACTTTCGACTCACAGGGATATTGACTTTGGCTTGCTACTAGATGTATTGACTTGACAGAGATCTTGCCATTGGGATTATGTCTTGCTTAGTGGTTGCTACATCAGTTGCTTCATGTATGTCATGCTCTTGGGAAGCGTATGACGCATTGACTCGGTCACTTGTCACTGGTAATTTGTCTTGGGTTGCAGGAGTGCTAT
Source organism: Lygodium microphyllum (assembly GCF_053477565.2). Classification (NCBI taxonomy): domain Eukaryota; kingdom Viridiplantae; phylum Streptophyta; class Polypodiopsida; order Schizaeales; family Lygodiaceae; genus Lygodium; species Lygodium microphyllum. Next base: position 108,218,012 of record NC_141157.1, read on the forward strand.
GGATCCGTGTCTTTACACGAAGAAAGCCCGTGATGGTTCATTGCTTATTTTGGTACTCTATGTTGATGATATGCTGATAGCAGGGAAAGCTCATGATGAGCTAGATGCTCTTAAATCTCAGCTGAAAAAGAGCTTTGAGATGAAGGATTTGGGACAGGCCTCTCACATACTTGGTATGCGCATTAGACGCGACAGGCATCAGGGACTCCTCTACTTGTCACAGAGGGAGTATATTCATAAAGTCCTCGAACACTTCCGCATACAGGATGTAAAGCCTGTTGGATGTCCATTGCATTCTTATGTGAAGGTATCACAGGCCGATTGTCCGCGGATAGATGAGCAGAGGGCCGAGATGGCCCAGATCCCTTATGCTTCAGCCGTGGGCAGTTTGATGTATGCCATGATAGCCACTCGTCCAGATATTGCCTTTGCAATTGGTGTTGTGGCACGCTATATGGCTACACCTGGTAGGAAACATTGGGATGCCGTGAAGGGTATCATGAGGTACCTGAAGGGCACAACATATATGTGTATTTGCTATGGCAGCTAGGATCCAGGGGTCGTGGGGTACACTGACTCCGATTATGCAGGACATGCAGATAGTAGGAAGTCCACTTCTGGCTATGTATTCACCTATGCTGGAGGTGTTGTCTCTTGGATGTCCAGGGTTCAGAAGTGTACGGCTTTGTCTACCACTGAGGCCGAGTATGTTGCAGCCACTGAGGCTTGCAAGGAGGCCATATGGCTAGGCTGTCTAGTTGCTGACCTTGGGATTGATGCTATACCTACAGTGCATTCGGATTCTATGAGTGCCATTCAGTTGGCTAAGAATCCGGTCTTCCATGCGAAGATGAAACACATTGAGGTGAGGTATCACTTCATATGTGGTGTCGTGGAGGACAAGTCTGTTGACCTTGTCAAGATCTCCACTGACGAGAATCCTACAGATCTGCTCACGAAAAGCCTCACTACTGAACGCTTTGCCTTTCTCAGGAGATTGATGGGCGTTGGATGAGATGATGCCTTTCCTCATCCCTTGTACCTATGTACAGTTGTACTGTCTTTTTCTTTTCTTTTCTCTCTCACTGGGGCAGATTCGCCTTTAAGTGGGAGGTTGTTGGGGTAAAGGCGCCTCCGTCGTGCCGCCCCGTGTATTACTACACTAACAGTACCCGCCACTGCACACTGCAAGTGGCGGGCGCCTGTCATGTCACTTTATTCTTTACATTCATTTTTTAGTGACTAGTAAATAAAGGAAGGCCGGGTCACACATTGTGACTGTTGGAGTTCCCATTTCTTGTCTCTCTCTTTCTTGCTCTTGCTCTCCCGCCATAGCTCGCGTGCAAGCTTCGATCCTTCTCACCTTTCACTATCTTGTCTCCCTTTTCATCAATTGTGTCAGACTGTCCGACATCCAGCACGTCAAGTCGTGCGGCTCCACTACTTTATTCAAAACGACCTTGTGCATTGATTTGATCTACAATCCAATTGTGAAGAGCAGGGGTAGTGTTGATATATTTTCTTCAGATTGGGACAAAATGACTGTGACTGGCTTCTCACACCTCTTGGTACTTTGCCAGTTTCAACTCTTCATTCTTACATTATAGGAAATGGCTACTCTTTGAGTGGTGCTGTCTCTTCCAAGCCTACTACATAATCAACCAGACTAGGAGATCCAAAAACAGAGTCATCTTCTAGAGTAGAACCTTCATATAAGAATGTCAGTGGCAAATTCAGTAGCTCATGCAGAGCTAGCTTGAGTGTATTTTTAGAAGAGAACAATAACCTGTTCTGATACCATGTGACAAATCAAAGAGAGAGATGGACAAAGGCTTAGGCTAGCAGGGTAGTAGCCATGCTCCCTGCACAATCCATTATCATTCACACAATCAAGTCAACTGTAATACAACACACACATACAAAGATCAAGTAACCTAGATCTAACCATGGTTAAGTCAGTATGACTTAACCTTATTCAACTAAGGTAGATAATTGAACGAAAGACTATGAGCTTGGATCTCAACACATGTGGCTCTATTTACAGGATGTTGAAGAAGTTGAGTTTTTATAAAATCATTATTATTCACTATGGGAGATTCTTGGAGTACAAAAGTAAAGAAAAACTTAGTATGTACATAACTTGCATAGATTTTTTCCAAACGAGACAATATTTAACTATGGAGCAACAAAAAAACAAGATAACATACATGTAACTTTGTTTACAGAGAAACCCAAAGATGTTGAAGAAGAAGTTGAGTATTTAAAAGATCATTGTTCTTGAATGTGAGAGACTCCTAGAGTACCAGAACAAAAGAAAGTTCATGTCAAAGTGTGCACATAACTTACTCAGGCTTTTTCAAATGAGATAAAACTTTACCCTATAACAACCATGGAAAAAAACAATATACCTATAAATTTTTGTTAAGAAAATCTCAAGGCTTTTGTAGAATAAGCTCCACTCTCATAAAACATGAGAAACTCACTCAATGTTTGTGTAGAGGCAATGAAATTTCACAGGGCTACATATACAATAAGCACCAATGAGGTTGTAAAATTTCATTAGGAAATTAGAAGAAGCGGGGAAAAGAGAAATGAAAAAATTGAGTTTCGCCTAAAAAAGAGGGAGAAACTAAAAATGGGAGATAGGAAAAGTCAAACATTAAAAAATGAGAAAATGAAATTTCGAGTCACTAACTTTCACGAAATGATACCCTTGTATTCCCCACATTTTCTCTTATTTTATTGTTAAGGGAAGATTTGGGCTAAGATATGGCTAAAAGATTCATGCTACATTAATCTAGAATCCGAGCTCTCCCTATTTTTGTTTGTTCACTCCTTAAGGGGTAAAAAAAGAGAGCCCATATATCTCCTAATACGGCCAAAGAATATACAAGAGCCTTCGATGACATTCTGAAGCTTTGGCTAATGAAAGTCAGTCAATTACCAGATGATGTGCTTTGTGACCTCTTTGTCAATGGATTGGAAATAAAGATGTAGTTTCAAGTTAGGATGAGAAACCCTAAGTCATTAAAGGAGGCAAAGATTCAAAGTAGATGATTATGATAGCTATATTTAGAGGTATTGGGAGAAATATTGGAGTTTTCCCTACACCCTTGAGATTCAAAAAAATTGGTAGCATTTGCTAAATGTTAAAAAGGTTGGAGGTGCAATTGAGAGCCATACTAGTGAGAATCTCAACATTAACTATGAAGGTCCCAGGGTCCAGGAACCACCCTTGTATCCTAGTGCAACCAATCCTATGTTTCAAATATATGCACAAAATGATAAATGTGTTTGAAACACATAATACAAAGATGGATAAAACGGGGTTCTAACCCTTGAAATAAGAACATAAAGAGAAAAATAAAAATTGTAGATGTTTATTGCCTTGCGAGAGCCTAGAAGGTTCTTGGGGATGAGTCAAAAAACTCAGGGCCGATGCCTTGCCTTCCTATGGATAGCATTTAGCCAAAAGAAAATAAAAATGGTTGGAATGTGAGCAGGAAAAGAGGATTTAGTGTCACCTCATAAGAGCTTGGTAGGTTCTTGGGTACCGATATTGGACTTGAGGCTAAGGCTGATGCCCTGTTCTCCATGGATCATAATATGCTCAACTCCCTCCTTTTTACAAGTTCGAGTATCAAATAACAAAGAATAGAGAATGAGAAATATGGAAATATATATGAATTTAAATGGACTAGGCTATAAGAGTACTTGCCTAGTAAAAGTTTCTACTATAGTTGTCCTAGGTGAGCTAGGTCAGGTAGACGAGTTAGTCCACCACTTAGGATAACCTCTTTGATAGATTTTTTTTAGCAAGTCTATGTTGGGGTAGTTGGTTAGCAACTAGCTCTTTCTCTCATTGTCAAATTATGCTTGCCCTATCCCTTGTGGAATTCATACCTTGATCTTTGTTAAGGGTGGGGTAAGGTGAGAGTTGTGTTTTGTGTTATGTTATGCATTTTATTTGAAGTAGCTTGATACTTACTATGTTTTCTTTATGTGCAAATAATATGTGTATTCAATGGCTTGAGTCTTATCCCATGGTTGCCAATGAGAGGAGTGACTAGGGACCAAATTTGAAGCAAAAAATGAAGCATTTATAGTGAAAATGAAGAGGTACTAGAGTTTTCTAAGCAAAAGTGGGTGGTTTGGATCGCATTGGAATCATCCATTTGTCAATCAGAGTTTGTTAGATGGACCATTTAAAGAGGTATAACTTTTGCATTACAAAGAAGCTACTTGATCTAGAGGTAAAAAATAACATCCAAGAGGCCAAGTTAGTAGAAAATGACTCTGGAATATGGCTACACCTTCAAATATTGAATCTGAGCTCATCTACATCTCTAATTTTAGTGAAATCAATTGGGCCGATAGTACGAACACAAAGGAGATGAATTGGTTATTTGCTAATAAGAAGCTTAAGAAGAGCTTAAGCACAAAAGCCATCATGGATTGGGGTGCATTTTTTGGTGCACCTCCTCATTTCTCATGATTTCTTGATTTTCAAACTATTGTAGATGGCAATAGCACTCTTTGCCATGGAATTTTGATTTTTCTTTCTCTTGATTGTCGCAAAAATTGTGCAAAATGATGCATTTATGAGAGATTTTTTTCTCTTTCTCTCTTCTCTGTCTCTCTCACTATAGTGGATGTTCATACGAGATCAGAGGGAAAGGGAAAAGAGGTGCCAAAACATGATATGATGCAAGCAATGGAGTGAAGGAGGGCAAAGGCAGTTGTTAGCGATTGTGTGGAGTATCAGGGGACTATCTAAGCGATCTTGAAATAATAAAAAATAAAGAGAATTTATGAAATATCTTACAATAAGTCTCCTTTAATTTAAAAATGGAAATACAAATGAATGGTGTATGCACGTATAAATCATTCTTATCTAAATGCTTGATTAATGTGCTTCCTATAATAATAATTGATTTCAAAAAGGATTTCATATGATTACATTGAGTAAAATGATGAAAAATAGAGTTTTCAAAGGAATTAAATTATTAGATGGATCTCAATGTTATGGAAAATATTTAATATATGTTTGTACAATGTTTGTATGGGCTCCATGGCATGGAGATTGCTATTGCAAAATTTTTCAATAGGGGATTGGTGAGAAGGAAAACGTGAGATCAAATGTAGTGATTTTCTAATCTTTTTCATATTCATATAGGTTGGTATTTTTTAGTGTAAGAAAGATAGTAGCACAGGTTTTGTTGGTGCTATCTTTTACATTGCTGCTATACATATGGTGAAAAGTATGAAAAGATATAATTGTGCACATGGAACATGATGTTATTTTCCTTTGTTTGTGTTTTTTAGAGCATTCCACCTTGCATGGAAAGAGCATAAAAGCATGGTATCATGGAATAAACCTCCTAGATGCATAGCAATTGCTTGAAAAACCTAATGACCGATGTGAAGTTGAAGAGGATTCCTAGTCATAGGTTAGCACGTTTATTCTTAGGGGAAAGTTTATTGAGGTTATGAAAAGTCTCCTATAATAATAAATATAAAGATAGGAGCATGTTATGATGTTTTATAATAATAAATATAAAGATAAGAGAATGTTATGATGTTTTATATGTTTTGTGTGGCATATCTTGGGGCCAATCCCTGGGGTGTAGGAGAGCCGTAGGGGCCATAGTAGTTAGTTGGGGGTTTATGTATGTGATTCGGGGTGAGATAGTCACATATGTGTGAAAAAATCTATTGCTTGGATTCAAGAGGGGTAATTGGTCGAACTACAATCCAAAATTGTATCTACAAATGTAACAATTAGAAGAATCATTGATAGTACCTAAATGCTCCTAGCCACGAGGCTGTATGGGGTCATTTGGTGTGTTTAGGGGCTTGGCAACAACTGTCAGAGCCATTGTCAAGCCCATTTTTAGGTCCTGACAAGCAATAAGAACTTTGCTTTTACTTTAATACAAGTACCTTAGACAGAAGGGGTGTGTATGAAGTGTATCATTGATATATGGTGCTTTTAAGAAAGTTCTATTCATTTTACAAGAATACAATGATTCAACATGTAGTGATCATTTTGTTAGATAGCTTATTTCCTATGCAACCTTTTATATTGGATATTGGTGTGGTCGGCTATGAATAAGATGCTTATGATTATGTAAAGTGTTTCGATATCTACCTGAGACATGATGCTAGGGAAAATTGTAAGCAATTGCTTAATCTCATTCTAGTGACATTGTCCTTTAAAAAGTAGAAAATTGATTTTTTTGGATTGGCACATCCTTTGTCCATGACATGCGAATGGTATCTTGTTGTGATGATGGAGTACTCTAACAAAGTGGTATAAAGCTCATGCCATGATGAAGGATAGTGCCACAAGGAAATGATTAGTTTTATACTTGAGAAAGTTGTTTGCCATTTCAGTCCACTAAAAGAGATTGTCTTTATTTGTGGAACATACTTTTTAAATAAGATTATAGATGTCAAGAGTTGCATGGTAGTAGGAGGACTTGCTTGGGCTATTATGCCAACCACACATTATACACACAAGAGGAAACTCACTCAAGAACACAAGAAGAGAGATGGAGGCCAAAACGTTTTTTTACTAGGTTTTTTCTTCTTCTTCCACACATAATACAATGTACACAAAGTATATATAAGATACAACATAAAGTAAAGTGGCCTACTAAGTCAAACAATGCATAGTTGACTATACTAATCGACTAGCGCTACAATCATGCCAGTTATAGGTAGGTGCAATAAACTAAATATAATAAGTGATAAGTCAATTGCCATGTGAGGATACCATTGACGTGCTAAGTGTAAATGTGAGGACCCATACAGCTAGGCAGTCCATCATTATCCACACATGTTGGGCTTGCCATCTCAATACTCCCCTCAAGCTCAACTGTATCTCTGCAACTCCAACTAAGCTTTGAAACTTTTGAAGCTTCTCTATACCCAATGCCTTTGTGAAAATATCAAACATAATAAGTCAATCTCTCCTGCAAGTACCTTCTCTCTCACAAAGTGGTAGTGCATCTCAATGTGTTTTGTCCTAGCATGGAATACTAGGTTCCTAGCTAGATGTATGTTGCTCATGTTGTCACAATGAATGACAACTGGACCATTTTCTTGCACATCCAAATCACCCAATAACTTTTGCAACTATACCACCTCACATGCTACCATAGCAAAACCTCTATACTCAGCCTTTGTACTCAATAAAGCAAGTGTAGGTTGCTTTTTGTTGCTCCATGCAACTGCTACACTACCAAGGGAAAACATGAATCCACTGGTAGATCTTCTATTTGACATGCTACTAGCCCAATTTGCATCTATGAATCCAAAAACCTTTATATCCTTACCTACCTCATAAAAAATTCCATAATGTAAAGTGTATTTCACATACCTCAATATGTATCTAACTACATCCAAATGAGGCTTTCTAGGCATCTGTATAAATTGATTGACAAGGCCAATAACATAGCTCAAGTCTTGTCGTGTGATAGTCATGTAAATCAGACTCCCTACTATCCTCCTGAGCATAGTAGGGTCTTTTATCTCATCCCTAATAGCACAACTCAACTTCACATTTTGCTCCAATGGTACTGAAAGAGGCTTACATACTATCATACCATACTTGGATAACATATCCAAGCCATATTGCCTTTGGGATAGCCATATACCATCATCACACCTGATAAACTCAATACCAAGAAATTATCTTAGCTTACAAAAATCCTTTATCTCAAAATTTTTCCTCAAAAAGTGGGGACTTCGATAGTCATGACCAAACAATGCTTGAAAAGGGGTCATCTGAATGCTTTGTTGGTAAGAAGCATTTCAACAATCCCATTGTCATTGTCACATGTAACAATAAGTCATCCACATAGATGACTATGATGACCAAACCTGTATCTCCCTTTCTCACATAAAGTGAGTGATAAGCATAAAATATATAAAAGTTAATATTGACAAGATACTCTTCAATCTTGTTAGACCATGCTCTAAGTGCTTGCTTTAGCCCATAAAGATCATTCTTTAACCTGCACACATATATGGGATGCTCTAAATCCTCATAAACTGTTGGTTGCTCCATATACATATCTTCTTGTAATTCCCCATGCAAGAAGGTATTCTTTATATCCATATGCTGCCAACTCCAACCATTGGCTACTTCCAAAGCAATCACGTATCTAACAGTTGCCATCCTAGCAACTCAATTGAATGTCTCTTCATAATCTATGCCATATATTTGAGTATAGCCTTTTGCAACCAACCTAGCCTTACATCTGCTAATTAAACCATTTGCATTATGCTTGATTTTGTAAACCCACTTATAGCCCATAGCTTTCTTGCACTTAGGCAAGGGTACCAAATCCCAAGACTTATTGGCTTCTAATGCAGCCATCTTCTCATCCATTGCTACATCCTAATGAGCATGACTGATAGCATTCTCAAAACAAGTGGGTTCAACATCCTCAACACCTACAAGGGTATCTGACCTTGCTGGACCTTCATACAACTAGATCATTTAGTGGAGCCTTTACATTACTATGTGTTCTCTGTACACTTGGTTTGAAGGAATACCAACCTCATCATCCAAACTCTTTGAAGCACAAAATCCCAAATGGCTAGCATTGGTGCGCAGATCGGTCGCAGATAGCTCACGTGGTGAATCCTGGAAGGTCCCCAAGAACAAAGTACTCTACTTTTTAGCACAAAAACCCATGTAAAAGCAAGCACGACATGAGACAAGAGACAAATTGGGTTCAATCTCCCCCATGCCTTGTGTGAGCGCTTCACAAAGCATGTATTTAATGTATATTTCCAATCTTCATGCTCAAAAATAGCCCAATTACAAAAATATAACAAGCTTTTAGCTTTTGAGTTTGCTTTCTACCAAAAATAAGAAAATAAAGCTAATGGACGGTGCCCATAGAGTCTGGCACGCCCAATCTCAATGTCCAAATAGAAATAACATATCCAGGCGCATAAGCGCATACAAAATAATAATAAATAATCGATGTCTCTATAGACATAACAAAATATAGGCGTGGCGCCTATCAAAATATAGTCGAAAACCCGCTAGACTCCAATGCTTTCCTCCGCCACTGCTGCTATCTCTACACATCAATTGAAGCATTCACAATCGTTAGTAAAATAACACAATTAAACCGACAAAAGTGAATACCTAGCAGTCTTCAGCTACATAAATAAATCAACTGGTTAGAAATAAATCCTAACCTTAATTTATTACGAGTGCGCACTCTAAACTCATAAACGTTTATTAATTTAATATGCATTTTGCGGAATCACCCGCTATGGAATCACCCATGTACACACTAAATTAATGAAACGCCCGAAAAGGACAGGCGTCCCCATCAACTTCTCGCACAAAGAATCCTCTTTGCGTATGAGCCCCGGTCATCTAAGTAAGTTTACGGAATCCACCGTAAAACCTCACGGAATCCACCGTGGAATATGCCTCCTGGCATCGGTCGCAGATAGCTCACGTGGTGAATCCCGGAAGGTCCCCAAGAACAAAGTACTCTACTTTTTAGCACAAAAACCCATGTAAAAGCAAGCACGACATGAAGCAAGAGACAAATTGGGTTCAATCTCCCCCCATGCCTTGTGTGAGCGCTTCACAAAGCATGTATTTAATGTATATTTCCAATCTTCATACTCAAAAATAGCCCAATTACAAAAATATAACAAGCTTTTAGCTTTTGAGTTTGCTTTCTACCAAAAATAAGAAAATAAAGCTAATGGACGGTGCCCATAGAGTCTGGCACGCCCAATCTCAATGTCCAAATAGAAATAACATATCCAGGCGCATAAGCGCATACAAAATAATAATAAATAATCGATGTCTCTATAGACATAACAAAATATAGGCGTGGCACTTATCAAAATATAGTCGAAAACCCGCTAGACTCCAATGCTTTCCTCTGCCACTGCTGCTATCTCTACACATCAATTGAAGCATTCACAATCGTTAGTAAAATAACACAATTAAACCGACAAAAGTGAATACCTAGCAGTCTTCAGCTACATAAATAAATCAACTGGTTAGAAATAAATCCTAACCTTAATTTATTACGAGTGCGCACTCTAAACTCATAAACGTTTATTAATTTAATATGCATTTTGCGGAATCACCCGCTATGGAATCACCCATGTACACACTAAATTAATGAAACGCCCGAAAAGGACAGGCGTCCCCATCAACTTCTCGCACAAAGAATCCTCTTTGCGTATGAGCCCCGGTCATCTAAGTAAGTTTACGGAATCCACCGTAAAACCTCACGGAATCCACCGTGGAATATGACTCCTGGCATAAAGCATATACATCATTACCATCTAACACTTTCTTCTTTCCTTTGTCTTTACCTGCAACACTTGTAGATCCACCTAAAGATATGGAGCTACTCCTTAGTCTCCTAGACCAAGGGCTAACTATAGGTGTAGTACCAAATGATGTTTCTAGTCCACTAAGGCTCTATGATTCTTGCTTTTCTTTCTACACATAGTTATCATTATCATTATCATAATCTAATATATCACTAGTAGATGCATACTAACTAGTCATCTTATAAAACATAACATCCCTGCTCACTCTAAACTCACCTGTAACATGGTTATTACAATGATACCCTTTCTATCTAAAGACTATTTAATAAAAATAAAAATTTTAGCCTTTGGATCAAGCTTCTTTTGTAGCTCATCTCGTATATGAATATATGCAATATAGCCAAACACTTTCAAGTGTGACACATCAAGATTCTTACATGTAAAGCATTTTTCAAGGGGTCATCCCCCATGAACTATAGATGTAAGAGTTATGTTCATAATATAGAAAATAGTATGAACAACTTCAAATAAAAAATGTTTGGGCATATTCTTTTTAGCCATCAATGCTCGTGAAACTTCTGTAATATGAATACTTTTTCTTTCTACAATCCCATTTTGTTGTGGGGTATACTTTCAAGTAAACTGTCTCTTTATCCCATGAGATCTTAAGAAGCCACTAAAATAATTAGAGAGATACTCTCCCCCTCCATTTAATATCAAGCACTTAACTTTCAAGCTAGTTTCTGTTTCAACAAAACTGCCCTTGAAAGTTTTGAAGTGCTCAAATACATCACTCTTTTCCTTCATAAAGTATACCCATAGCTTCCTTGAACAATCATCAATAAATGTGACAAAGTAATTGCTACCACCAAGAGATACATTTTGTGTAGGCCCCCAAACATCTGTATGCACAATAACAAGTATATTTTTGCTCACATCTATATCATGCAAAAAAGGTTGTCTTGCTTGTTCACCAAACTAGCATGCTTCACACACTTAATGAAATTCTACAACTCTAAAAGTAGATAACCCTGTAACCAATCCTGTGGACTGCATTAATTTCAACCTTAAATACACAATTATATGTCCAATACATTTATGCCATATTTTAATGTTTGCAACCACTCCTTTTCCTTTAGCATACATAGCATCATTCATTGCAAGAATTCTAGCATCTAAAGTGAACATGCGTCAAACTCTACTTTCTTTTGCAACCAACTTGCACTCATCATTAAAGTCTTCTACAAAACAACCTTTTGCATTAAATCAAACATACAACCCTTGCTCTACCATTTGGCCAACAAACACTAAATTCTTTGTGATTGATGGCACATATAATACATCTAATAGACTCTTTGTCTGGCCATCATGCAAGGATAAGGAACCTTTCCAATGTGTGAAATTGAGTGGCATGAATCATCACCCATTTGCACATAATCTAGACTTTGTAAGTCCTACATCTCTCCAAATTGTTCAACATGACTATTCATATGAGATGCACTTGAATCAACATACCATACATAATCATGTGTCCCTTTTCTTGTAATAGCTATTGAGAAATATGCAATCACACCCATGTGATAACCCCTTTGTATGGAGCAATAGTGCAAGACTCAAACAACTTATTAGAAAGGATGCTTAAAATACAGGATGCCTGAATCCCATAAGCACAGTGGAGAAAAAGGGAACCATCATGAGCCGATAAAGTGATGTACCTTTTTATCATTCAATGATGGAATACAACAGTACTTTGTCTTTTCAGTCATAGTCAGCGTTATACTCAAGATTGTGTTTATGAGTCCAAGCTTCCATCTTGGAACCTAATTCACTTGAGTAACAGCTGATCTCTTCAGTCTATGTCATCATAAACATTCTCTTTGTGTTCCATATGCCATAGCCATGCTCTAGATCCATGTGTTTCTCAACATAGTATCAGAGCCTAGTCAAGCATGTCACTGCTTCTCTAGCCCTCTTTCACTTTTATCTAGCTCAGCTTGAGCTCAAACTAGCTCAAGTCAAGTCTAGGACCTCATCTCCCACTCCTTATTCTCACTACCCCCCCTTGTCTGCCACAGCCAGATAGGACCTACAGTGCTTGAAGCTTTCATATCTCCCACATCGGAGCATATCTCCCCAAGATTTTTTCTGTGGAGTTGTTCCTTGACTCAGGGCCAAACTTTCCATCACCTCAGATCTCAACATTGCTTACCAAATAGCTCAACATTGTCATTTTTTTCAACCTCTGCTCTGAGTGCCTGCCATGGCCAGGATGACCTAGCCAACTTTGAGCATCTAGATCTCCCTTTCCAAGCCATTACTCCTCAGGATTCCTTTTGAGGAATTGTCCTTCACATCAAGACGCTCCTCCTCATTGCCTAAGAAGTCGACATTAGTCTATATACGGCCTGACATTGCCAAAAAATAAGTTTGCACACAAAAAAACAGCACAGTTTGATTCGTATGCTGCCTCTTCTACCTATGTTTGCTACGATTTGGGCCGCCATCATAGGGCTTTGATAGTCTATCTACCAAGATTCATTTCCATTAAAAAATCTTGTAAAATGATCAAGTGTACACTGCACACAGAGCAAAAAACCAGGGCTGCCTAGAAAGCTTAGAGTTGGTAGCCATAGCCAACTTCTCAAAAGCTTCATCTTTACATCATTTTCTCTCTCTTATCACTCAAACAAAGCTTTTGCCACTTGGATCTGAGAAAACACTTGCCCTTAAAGTCATCAAGGAGGAAAATTTGAGGAGACTTGGAAGATTTTGAGACGACATCAACACCAAGTTCTTTATTGCTACAAGTCTCAAAGCTCATTTTCCATTACATTCCCTTAGCTCAATCTTTGTATTGCCACTCAAAGATCTGCTACAACACTCAAGATTCTAGCTAAGCATCAATTCAAATCAGTAAGAAGAAGATTCAATTTGAGGGATTCAACATCAAGAATAATCATCTTCAACTCTAGTATCTCTTGATACTACAAAGTGTGTCTTCACACTACCTTGCACTTGTGTTTTGTGACACAAAATATTTCAACACTTTTGCTACAAAATCACAGATTTGAGGTTGATTCTAAGATGTGAGGATGAAAAAAAAAAAACTCTATGTGGAGACACTTCATGAAGAGTAACATAACTTATGTTGCTTATCTACAATACATAGAAGATTTTTGTGACCCTCTTGTAGGAGGACATGAAGCTGCCTACACCAAAAAGAAATATTCATTTGAAGAACTTGAAGACATGATGCATGCTACCTTGGAGAAAGTGAAAGAGTTTGAAGTCATTTTTGATGCCTCAAAGATGATACCTTTTCCTGAGGGGGACATGGACATGAAGACTGATGCAAGCAAAGTCCATGGAGAAGCAGACCAAGAGGACCTAGAAGAAGAGGACCAAAAGAGCGAAGTGAAGAACAAGTACAAGATCAAAAAAAGCAAGACGGACTACATCAATAAGAATACCTGCAATGAATTGAAGATCTACTATGCCTACCATGACATATCTAATGAAGAAAATCACGAGGGCTTGTTGGTCCTTGTCTTTACTTTTCACTAGAACTTTGTATTGAATGTACTTGCCATTAATGCTCCTGACACATGCCTTGTAAAACTCCTCATGTAAGCCTATGCATAACAGCCTCTACACACTTAGTGAGGCCTTGTAATAGCCCCTAGATGTTAGCCATGTTTTTTGGTACCTACACTTAGCCTTTTCTATGACAACCTCTGGTGTTTACCATGTTTGTGGCATACCCATACTTAGCAAGGTTCTACTCATGACAACCTCTGTAGACTTAGTGCCTTTTTCATGGTTGTAATTGAAGAGGGGTACTGAGAAATATGCAATCACATCCATGTGATAGCCTCTTTGCATGGAGTAATAGGGCAAGACTCAAACAACTTACTAGAAAGGATACTTGAAATACAAGATGCCTGAATCCCATAAGCATAGTGGAGAAAAAGGGAACCATCATGAGCCTATAAAGTGATCTACCTTTTTATCATTCAATCATGGAATACAACTGTACTTTATCCTTTTAGTCATAGTCAGTGTCATACTCAAGATTGTGTTTATGAGTCCAAGTTTCCATATTGGAACCTAATTCACTTGAGTAATAGTTGGTCTCTTCAGTCTATGTCATCATGAACATTCTCTTTGTGTTCCATCCACCATAGCCATGTTCTAGATGGTGTTTCTCAACAATAGCATTCATTGTCATGAAGATGATGCATAGTTCCTTGCTACAAATTACCACTATGGATACCATCCTTTTTAGCATGAAAATGGGCTGCAATATGACCTATTTTGCCACAATAATAGCAAAAAATAGTAGAATTTCTAGAACCTCTATTCTAGCATCCACCTCTTCCTCTAGATCCCCCCTACCTCTAAAGTTTCCATAGCCTCCTAAAACCGACATTTCTCCAAATTGTTGATTTAACCTGATTTGCTAGTTATCACCAGCATGTCCCATACCACGGCCTCTCGAAGAGGATGTGCCACATCCTATTTCCTGAACTTGAGTAGAATGCTTGGGCCTATTCATAGTTTCTCTTAGATGAGTCACTCTACATATTGATCTCTTTCGTAATCATGAGAGAGACCAACTCATCAAAATCTAGAAATGGCTTTCATATATATATATATAGAAGTGACAAATGATTTTTAAGTATTCTCATTATTAAGGCCATCCAAAGTAGATGAAACCAAATCATCATCATTAGACATTGCATCAATTGCTTCTAAAGCATATGCAATGCTCCTCATCTTCAAAACATACACATTTACAGACATTTTTCCTTTCTTCAAGGTATTCAACTCTTACTTGAGTTGAATATTTCATGTCGTTGTATTTACTAAAACTATGTTCTGAAAAATTATCCAAGATGCATGTGAAGTTTCTACATTCCTAATATATCCCAACATAATATTTACTAAAAATATGTTCTAAAAATTATCAATGACTACAGGTAGCAGTGCATCACCTTTTTATCTTTTGCATTCCATTCTTTCCACACCTTTAATTTATATGTAGTCGCAGGGATACTCAACTTTGGCTTCTTTTCTTCACCTGAAACGAACTCATAAAGGCCCTTTCTAATGAGAAAGTTCGTTACATAGAACTTTCATGAAGGGTAGGTGTTCTTGTCCAGCTTCTCAATGATGGAATTTCCACTATTCTTTGCCATTATCACAAAAAAGGATACAAAATAGAAAGCAAATCTTATGCAACTTTTCATAATAAGTGTACAGCAATATACCAATAAAACTTTTCCATTGATTGTTCAATAGTACATGTAATCTGCAACTTGTTTTTGCAGATAAAACTTATGTTTTCTTCGTGGCAAACATCTAAAAAATGATAGATTTGAATTTTGTAACTTGTGCACCTACTTTCTGTCAATACAACTAAAATTGAAGGATACTTTGAAACTTCCTTGTGGCTCTAAAATGAGGCCCAAAAACAGCCTTAGATGCCTAAAAAGGTAGCGAGAAAGCCCTAAAGGCCTATCTATAGTATATGCAATACTCGGCTTGCACACTGAATCTCACAATAATCTAAGATTTTCACTCTACCGCCCTACTTTCGGTGCCTCCACAAGCACTATCCAAGAGAAAGGAAGAATGGGAAAGCTTCTTATTGATTACTTGCTTGCTCAAATCCTTGCTTCTTCTCCTTTACTTCAACCTTCAAAACCAGCCTCTCTCAATGGCATCACTCTGATACTATGTCAAGAATTGTGTGATGGAGAGACTTGCTTGAGTTGTTGTGCCAAACATACATTGTACACACAAGAGGAAACTCATTGAAGAATACAAGAAGAGAAATGGAGGCCAAAAAGTTTTCTTGCTGGTTTTTTCTTCTTCTTCCACACAAAATACAATGTACACAAAGTATAGATAAGATATAACATAAAGGAAAGTGGCATACTAATGCAAATAGTGCATAATTGACTATACTAATTGACTAGTGCTACAACTATGCCAGTTGTAGGTAGGTGCAACAAAATAAATATAATAAGTGATAAGTCAATGGCCATGTGAGGATCATAATGACCACCAATGTGCTAAGTTTAGATGTGCGGACCCATCTAGCCAGGTGGTCCATCATCAATATTTGCATGTGTTGAGCTTGCCATCCCAACAATAGAAGCATTGAATGAAGCTCTAAAAAACAAGCATAAAAAGGTTATAGAAGTATTAATTGAAGCTCTCAAAATCAAGCATAACAAAACTAAATCTTACAATCCCCAAGTGAATAGACAAGTGGAGAGTACCGGTAGGAATGACTTCCGTTCATAGGAAGGCTTAAGGCCGACGGGTGGTTGGGGTTTGCTAGGGCTGGAGGTTTTGACAGTACAGAGCTGCGGCTGGGGGCTTGTTTGAGTCGGCAACCCGGGTGTTGGTTGGATGGATGGGTCAGGTTTGATCTTAGGGGATGTGCTACTGCGGTCAGCAGGGTTGTTGAGCTGTGGGTTGGGTTGGTTGGGTAATGCCTCTTGTGGTGATGGCCGTTGCTCAAGTCGTTGGGCGTGTGTGACGCCCGCGGGTTGACTTGCACAGGAGTCGGATGACTGGGGTGGGCCGTGCGATTCGTGGCCTTGAGGTGTCGGGGGACAAAGCTTTGAGGTTGGTACAGAACTAGGACCTGTGACAGTTGGGATTTTGGGGATCCACAGCGAGGCATTCCCCTCATAGTAGCCTTGTGCACGCAGGAGGACTTTAGGGACCCATATTTGTTTAATCTCGCGACACTTGCAATGATGGCATCTTGGTTTCCTAGGTTTAGGCTTGTAGGTGTTCCGCGGACACGTGTGTCTTGTTCTAGGCATGTCTCGAGGCTTCTTAGGCACCCATTACAAGCCAGTCGGTTGGGGTTTTGCTTTGGGTGTGGCAGGCCGCGGTGCATGGGGATCTGGGTGTGGTAGATATGCACGGCCCCCCTCCTTAGTCCTAAGCGCGGCTGTTTCTATCGATGGCCCCGTGAGCGGTGATGGGGTTACGAGGCCCTTGCTGAAAGTCGTGACAATAGGCACGCTCCCGATGGTTAGGGTGGATGTGTTGTGACTCATAATCAACATTGCAACGGGTCTACTTTTTAAAAGTTCGCCCAAGCAATGACTCTGTGCTTGCATTCATGGCGTTGGGTTAGACATAAAACAGTATGGGAATAGTTTCAGTCTCGATAGAAACGGCAACTCTGCACGTGCCGAGGATTGGGTAGGATTGGGCCCTGTATGGGTTCAATCTGGCTGTTGTGGGATGGAGCATTGGTGCGCCAAGTTGGGTCCAATGCTCATGCGTCAAAATGTTAAAATCCGCCCCCTCGTCAATCAGGGCGTTGAAGGAGAACGTCTGCTTAGCCATGACCGTGATGCGGAGGTAGGTGGGTTCTACAGGCTCCTCCTCATTCTCGCAGATTTCCATAAGTGTGGCTACTCGTATTTTAATGGGCGTTTCCACCATTGGTTGTTCATATAGTGGATGAGTGGGCGGATAGTACTTCTTGATTCAACTGCCATTGAAGAAGCCCATTTCCTCACTGTCCAGTGTTTCCAGCTCGACATTACCAGTTCGGCTGGTTGCGCGGACCTTAAAGGGTCCGAGACCTCTAAATTTCATCTTTTGCTTGTGTCCTTTAACTTAGTAGAGGAGCACTAGGTCACCCTGCTCAAACTCTCGTTGCTTGACATGTTTGTCAAACCAGCTTTTGCACCTGGCTTTCTCACAGATAAGTGTGTGGGTGGCTAGGAGATGAGGCGTTCTAGCTCAGCCAAGCATTGTGTCCATGCTTCCCTCCCTTCCCATCGTTCTTGGAGTGCTATCCTCAGGCTAGGGACGAAGAATTCTAATGGGAGAATAGCTTCAGTCCCATAGGTTAGCCTAAAAGGCGTTTGTCCGACGGCCGTCTTATAAGCTGTTTGGTAGGCCCACAAGGCTGCCATCAACTTGTTATCCCAGTCACTTCGTGAGGCTGAGACTACTTTGGTTAGGACAGTGATGAGAATTTTGTTGGTTGATTCAGCCTGCTGGCAATTAGCCCGAGGGTAGTATGGTGAGGATTTGCGATGGATGATGAGAAAGGTGGATAGGAGATGGGCTATCACTTCGTTGATGAAGTGCGTTCCCTGGTCGCTAACCAGTTCGATGGGGCAACCAAAACGCGAGATTACTTGCTCTCATAAAAACTTGGCAGTCGTCCTAGCGTCGTTTTTCTGCGTGGCTCTCGCCTCCGCCCATTTGGTGAGGTAATCCGTGGCCACCACGATGTATCTAGCTTGTGAATATTGTGCCACGGGGCTGATGGGTCCTATGAAGTCAATCCCCCATTTTTCGAAAGGTTGGTGAGCGATAACCGGGGTTAACTCCATCTGATCTTTACGGACCGGGACCTTTGTCCGTTGGCACTCGTCGCAATGCTTGACAAATTGTGAGGCATCGTGGAAGAGTGTGGGCCATGGAACACCTTTCGTGTTGTAGTGTCCCCGCTAAAGTGTCCTCCTGCAATACCGTTGTGCACCTCTGAGAGCACATCGTGCATCTCATGCTCACATACGCATCTACGTAGCAGACCGTCTTGCCCTAGTCTATAGAGTTGGCCTGCAATCAACTGATAGGGCTGGATTTTCAGGATTAAGCGCCTAAGCGTGCCTGTTCTATTGGTCATTCGGACAGCCCATGCTCGAGCACTTGGACTATGTCGTCTGCCTAGTATGGTGTCAGATCGGCCCTAAATAGGTCTCTTTTGATGGACACACGAAATAAGTGGCTGTCTAGTAACTTGTCCACGATGCCTTGTCCAGCAGCTTCTCCTATGGGTATAAGGGACAGATGGTTAGCCATGTAATGTTGTTTTCCCTTCCGTACCACCACTGAGAAGTCGAATTCCAGGAGTAGGAGAAGCCATCGGGTTATACGTCCTGTAGAGCAAGGTTTGTTGACTAAATAGAGCAGGGCTTGATGGTCTACGAAGAAGGTGAACAGGGTGGCCAGTAGGTAATGCCGAAACTTCTTCACGGCGAATACCATGGCTAATCCCTCCCTTTCGATTGTCGAATAATTCATCTCTGTCTCAGTGAGTTGCCTGCTAGCAAAACTCACTGGGTAATCTAAGTTATGCTCACCAGGTTGGCACAGCACTGCCCCCATGGCAAACTTAGAGGCGCCGATGTGTATGTGAAAAGTCATAGTCCAATCTGGGGCTCGTAGGATAGGTGTCGTTGTTAGGGCTTTTTCCAGTTCCTCGTAGGCTCGTTGGCACTCTTCAGTCCACTCGAAGATAATTAGCAGTTTGTACAATGGCCTAGCGATCAACGCGTAGTTCAGTACAAACCGCCAATAGTACCTTGTGTGACCTAAGAAGCATTGAACTCCCCTGTAATTACTTGGGGGTGGAAGGTCCACGATGACCTTGACCTTCGAGAAGTCCGTGGCAATGCCATTCTTGGACACCACGTGTCCCAAGATGCATCCGTGCTTCACCCAAAACTGACATTTCAGGGGGTTGAGGGAGAGACGGTATAAGCGACACCGTTCAAAGACCGCGCGGAGTTTTTCGAGATGTTGGGTCCAGGCCGAATGGACACACAGGTCATCGACAAAGACCTCTAACTCCTTGTGAAGCATGTCCTTGAATATGGTGCACATGAGGCGTTGAAAGGTGGCGGGGGCATTGGTTAGCCCGAAGGGCATGACTACGTATGCAAAGACGCCCCACTCAGTGGCGAAGGCGGTCTTGTGCCTATCTGCAGGATGCACTTGTACCTAATTGTACCTCGAGAAGCCATCCAGGAAACTGTAGGCTTCCTTACCTGCCACCCTCTCAAGTACGTGCTCGGTGTACGGTAAGGGGTAGTTGTCTCTCTTTGTCGCGGCGTTTACTTTCTTGTAATTGAAGCGCACTCGAATCTTGCCGTTTTTCTTCATCACAATGACTATGGGTGACACCCAGTCTGTGTGCTCAATTTCGTAAATGAATCTGGCTCTCATCAGCTTGTCAATTTCCTCCTTGACAGCATGAGCATGCTTTGGATTCATGGGGTATGGTCGCTGTGCTTGACCGGCGTTGCATCCGTTGTCATGGGTATGTTGTGAGTCACAACACTCGGATCTACCCCTCGTAGCTCATCTAAAGACCAAGCAAACAAGTCCCGGTACTCCCGCAAAAGAGTGACAAGACTGGACTCTTCTTTCGTGGTCAAGTCTTGGGCAATGAACACTGGTCGGGGTACTTTCCCTTCCAGGGCTAGGTCTACCTCCTTGACCTTGGCTGGCCCTTCGATTGGTTCCCGGGTTTGCCCTTGTCATTTGGCACTTAGCAGAACCACCACCCTGTCCCCTCTTTTGAATTTCGAGAAGCGCTTAGGGAGGTCTTGTGGCTTCTTTTGTTCCTCTAATCGCACATCATTGGGATGCTTAGCTTCATTTTGCTGTAATTGTCTGCGCCTCAGGTGGATAGGTAAGTCTCCCTTGGTGCGTCTGGTCATGGGTGGCCTAGGGATTTCTGGGTCATCATCTGAAGTAACTTCAGATTCAGAGTCGAATTCCCCATTTTCACTAGAGGAGGTGGTCTCCCCTGGCGGCCGCAGTTCGGATGGCGATTCGGTTCTAAGCATTGCTGTCGTTCCTGGTTGGGCCAGGCCGGCTTGCTCAAAATCCACAGCTCCCATCTGTTCCAACCAAGCACGATCGCATTTCGCACACATGACTCCTTGGTTCACTCTAAGGGCCGGTCTCATCTGCGGCTTAGTATCTGCCCGGATTTGCTCAATCTCTCGCCCTTTGGTGTCGTATTCTATGGTGTCCACCTCACCCTCACTTCCTTCATCGAAGGGTTGGCAATTTTTGTATTCGTCACAGGAATCTGCCTTGCTAGACTGCTCATCATCCCTCAAGGCCTGCTCTGCCTCGTCTTTTGGTTGGGAACCAACGCCCAGTTGTACCTGAGGTTCAGTTCATGTACCCTGGTCCACTTCCACTCGGGTTCCTCCAAGAGGTCTTGGAGAGGCTTGATATTGGCGGCTGCATTGCGTGCCAGTCGATCCGTTAAGTGCCCCAGTATCCCCTGGAGTTCGCTCCTATTGGTAGGCACTTGGAAAGTGACAGGCTTGGGCCCTTCATGGAGGCTTGCTGCCATAATGTAGACAGGTGTAGGAGGTGTTTCTTTTGGCTTGCCAATTGTTTTGACAGCTTGCTCGTACGCCTCCTGATCTGAGAACGGTAGGTTGAGTGTAGCGAGAACATGCATCCAATCCCGCTCATCCTCCGGGCATGGGATATACTTAGTTAAGGACCCATAGGGTTCCTTGTCCTGGGTGTTTCCCTTGAGTAGAGTAGAGATGGCGTCTAGGTCGACTGGCGAGGTCTTCCAAGTGTCCATCTCTATTCTCACAGCGTTAGTTCGGTTGCCAGGAAGATCAGGCTGTTACCCCAGTCTTCCATAACTCTAGCATTGCACATCTAGGGTCGACCCAATAAGATATCATAGTCCACTCCCTTCATGACGATAAATTCGATAGAGAACTGGACTCCTGCAATCTTCACTGGCCAATTCTTCAAGATCCCGAATGGTTTCACTCGCATACTGTTTGCTAGCGTGACGTTAAACTGAGCAGCTTCGAAGGCGGGTTTCCCCACTTCTGTAACACTACGTGGCTAAGCACACTAACCCCAGCTCCTGTGTCTACAATCCCCTTTCTCGTTGCGTCTCCCAGGGCTAGGACTGGCAGGACTACGTGCATCTCCGAGCCCTCTCAGAAGGCATTGACGTGCAATGATTTAGGGCCAGAGTGTAGCATCAAACTTGGTAAGTGTGTTTTCGCATCCTGGTCTTGAGTAGCTGTCGGAGCTTGCTCGTGTGGTCTCTCAACCCAATGCTTGAGGTCCTGCCATAGGGCAGAGTGCTGCCTGAGCAGCTCTCCCAGGACAACCATTACAGGGGTGGTCACTAGTGTGGTTAGGAGATTGCTAAACACTCATCCTTCCCTTCGTTCAGACTGTCCGGGCCAATGGCTGTGGCTGTCTAGCGGGTCTGTTACGTCTAGGCTTGGCCTTGACGGCACTGCTTGTGGCATAGCAGCCTTGGCAGACTTAGGTTGGGGTAGTGATAGCGGCGCACTCATGCTGGAGAGATCATCAATCTCGTCCTCCGTGATGGGTTCAACATCCTTGAGGTGCTGTTGAGCCTCCCTCACCCATTCCTTCACCTTTTCTATGGCTTCAAATTGCCGCTTGGGGTGTGGGTATTCCCCTACCTTAGCGCTTTCCTTTTGGGTTGTTTTAGGGGCTGAAGTCTCTGCCTCTGCCTCTGAGACTTTCTTTCCCTGGGCTAAGGTCGTAACACTATCGGTTTTTAGTGCAACCTTAGTCTCTGGACTCTTCTTTTTCCGCCTACGACTCTTCTTTTCTACTGAGGTCACGTCGAGATTGCTAGGTCCTAGCAGAGAGACACCAGCCTGCTTCATTTGTGCTCGGGTCATCACTCGTAGGGGGATAGGTGTGGCCTCCCCATTGGGGTTTTCAACACCAAATAGTCCCAACGGGACAGACGAAAAATTAGCTGAACCGGAAGGTGGCTTCCGTTTTGGGCAGTCTATGAAAAGATGGGTGATTCCGCACTCCGCGCACCTTTGGTCAGCTTTGTCCCTACTTTGCTGCTCTCTTTCTGGGTAGCGTGATGAGACATGACCGGGATGTCCACAAGTCCAACAGGTGACCGGATCCTGTGGCTGCCCTCCCAGGCCTCTACCCCATCCTCGTCCTAATGCCATCACCGGCACAAGTCGGTAATCCATAGGATTGCATTGCCCTCGTCGTCATGCGAGACGTAAGGGTATATGTAGGTTTCTTCGTCACTGGGCTCCTCTACGTAGTGTACGGGAGCATCGCTCAGTGGTGGGTCACATAGGGACCAGGCGGTCTAGGAATACCAGTAGGATTTATGTCCAGCCTAGGGACCACTGGTTTCATATCGTTAGGCGCTGGTAGGGCTAGCGGGGCTCCCCTTCCGAAGAATGGCTGTGGCCTATTAGCCGGGTAAAGCTGGCTGTAGGGTTGCATGTATGGTAGTCTTCGTGGTAGTCTATAGTGTGCGGCATCGTGGCCGAACCTACCACAGTTAGCGTAGGGTCTTAACCTAGGGTCCTAACATTCTGCTGGGTGGCAGGTGGTTTCCTCCATAATATACACACTGGACGTGCGGACGCGTCGGTCGCCTCAACATGTCTTGTATTTTGGTTAGCTCCGTCTTGACCTCAACCAAGCCATGGTCCGTCTCGATGGCCTTCCCCTTATCTTGGGATGATGCGTTTGATCGCTTGCTAGAGGTTGGCGTTCGCTCTAAACTCCGTGGATTGATTTCTTCTAGGTTTGAGCTCCTGGAGCTCCACTCTTTCAGCTGGTCATCAACCCTAATGGCTTCCTCAAAAACCCTAGCCACCACATCTCCTTGCAAGCTTGGGTTGCCTGCTAGTGCCTTGTACAATTCTTCATCCCGAATCCCGCTGATGAATACAGTCGACACTGCCCTGTCAGTCGGCCTTTCGTCTAAGGGGATTCTCTTAAGGAGGCTTCTCACGTGGGTCACATAGTCGCGGATGCCCTCCTTCTCCTTCTACTTGACGTTCATCAAGCGCACTAGCAGGTTGTCAGAGTATCCGGGTTCGGCAAACCTCTTGACAAAAAGGTCCTTGAGGTTATTGAAGTTGGCTCGTTCTATAGCATCTAGGCTCATATACCACGTTCTACCCTTATCGCTTAAGCAAAG
This sequence comes from Lygodium microphyllum, assembly GCF_053477565.2. Taxonomy (NCBI): domain Eukaryota; kingdom Viridiplantae; phylum Streptophyta; class Polypodiopsida; order Schizaeales; family Lygodiaceae; genus Lygodium; species Lygodium microphyllum. The sequence continues at coordinate 108,242,118 of NC_141157.1, forward strand.
TCCGAATGCTTGCGAACGTTGGGCCTGGTCGTTGAGGCCATTGGCTTCGTAGACTTGCTCAAACTGCTCGACAAAGCTATACGGGTCGTCCGGTGGCTGGTACTTGTCGAGTTGCTTGGCGACAATAGGTATTTTGGCTTGGCTCTTTGAGCCTTGGTTTGCCCCCACCCCTGCAAGTAGCGAGGTTGCTAGCGCAGTGGCATTCTGTTCTACCGCGGTGTTATCGACGAGCAGTCGTTTCATGAGGAGCTTACCCAACGTCAGGTCTTCCTCTAGTGTTCCTTCCTGGTCTGTCCGGTTTCGGCCAGCCAAGTTCGGCACTCGCTGCACCTCATGCAGCTCCATGCTCTGCCTTAGGCTCTTGGCTTGTTGGTCCCTATTGTACTCGGCTATGCCCTGCAATGCCTTGCGGGCTAGCCTCCTCTCCTCCTCTAGGTCCGCAATGATTGCCTCTGCCATTCTGCCACGGTGTTCGTACCTGGCATGCGCATCGTAACTGCTCACCATTTGTTGTATGGCGTCTGGAAATGCGCTAACATCTAGCTCCCCTATAAACCGATGATCTGAGCCTCCCTCTATCATGGTTGAATTCTTGCGCCTAGTCGTAAGTCAGATTCCTGTCATTGACGCTCCTTGCTTGATCCTACCCTACGCTCCACGTGTTTGCATACACCTTGGGTCTTCTCCTATTGGTGGGTTTGTTGGGCAATTTATCTAAGTGAGTTCTTTTTAATTTTTGAATGCAGTGCTCAACTTATGGTCGCTCGTGAGTGTGTCGTTCCTCGTGCACTTGTGCTCAATAAGGCTTTCGGCTTTCCTAAGTGTACCTCAAGTGCGGAAATTCAACCCAAGTGTTGTGAGTGATTCCCCGGCGTCTCACTCACTCTTGCTCGTTTTGGGCCTGACAGGCTTTGCGACTCTAGCTCTGGCCGCTCTACGGGTCCCAGGGTCCTATGCTGCCTCCTGTTGCTCATGTGGGGGTGGGTTGCAAGGGGAGTGCCCCAGTGTGTCCCTGGATGGGTCAGGTTTTGTTTTGGCTTGACTCTGGGAATCGGACGTTCGATTTACCAGTGGTCTCGATTTACCAGTGGGAATGGGAACATGTATATCAGAGCTGAGTGGTAGTCTTAAGGTCCGCGTGTCCGATTCTCAAGAATCAAACGGGCAAGTGTACGAGGAATCGGCCAAAAGGGTCCGTCCGATCCTGGGCGGTCCGATCGGACTGGGTAGTCCGATTCCTAGTGGTCCGCCGATCGTGGATGGGTCCGATTCTGGAAATCAGACCGGATAGGTGATCCGACTTGTGACGTGTACTACTTCGTCCGATCGGATAGGGTGGGTCCGAGTCAGAGCGTCCGAGCGGTCCGAGTGTTTGAGTCGGACAAGTTGGTCCGAGCGTCCGATTCTCAAAATCGGACGGGTTGGTCCGAGTGCCACATGGCACGTCTGATCGGACTAGTTGGTCCGAGCCTAGTAATCGGACAAGTCGTTCCGATCGAACGGTTTTCCGAGTGTCCGATTCCGTCGGTCCAATGAGTTGTGCACACAGATTTGCTCGATTTTCACTAGATGTTTTATCCTATTGATCATGCGATTAACCAGCGACGGAGTTGAAGTGGTGCAGAGAAGATCGGTTACCTGGGAGTCGTCGAATGTGATGTCCTCCGTGCCCTGGTTGATCAGACGACTGCCCAGCTGGCTCACTCTCTCACTCTCTGTCTCTCTCGCTCTCCGTTGGTTGGAAATGGGGTCCTCTTGCCCTCCCAGAGTTTATACCCTACTAGTTCTGCCCTGAGCACTACAGATTCCTTCCCTGGCGTTTCCTATGCAGTTACCTTTGCATTTACTCCATTTTTTCCTGTCGTTTCCTGTGGTTTTTCCCCTGTTTCACATCAGCAGCCCTCTGCCTCTTCGTGTGTGATTTCCTACTGCTAATCTATCCTAAATGCAACCTGAATCGAAAGCAAAACACTGAACTAATTTCTCCATGTTTTCCAATCATTAATAACCAGATTATTCCAAAATACTTACCTATCATGAAGATAAAAAACACTCGACTTCCTACCTATCTCAAGCTCTATTTCGGGGGTGAATACCCTACTTCGATGCTCGATATGAGGCGCGCAAGTGCTCGAGCTTGAATCCGTTGGTCCCGGCAAACAACGGAACCAAAATGTGGGAGCTTCCGCTCAACCGCCAAGACCCACGGACTGCTTATCGTTTCAAGCGTTCCAAGCGAGCTCTCATGGCTATCTCTCACCTAGCCGATGCACCGCCAATCCTACAAATGCAGTGAACTTACCTTGATGCTCGATCGAGTACCCTCCTCTCTCTCACACTCCGGTAGCTCCACGATTCTCGATGCTAGCTCAAGCATCCTCAAGCCTCCTCCATCTCCAAGCTCCATCCTCCATAGCCGCGCGCGCAAGAGAAGAGAAGAGAAGAGAAGAGAAGTAGAGGAGAGGAGATGGTGAAGAGCTTCACCATCTTGATCCCTCACTCTCACACACACTCACTCCCTCACACTCTCACACTCCCTCTCTCAAGAGCACACACAAGCAAGAAGGAGAGAAGAAGAGAGGAAGAAGAAGACTAGTTTTGCCACATACCAAAGAATGAGCTCTTCATTCACTTTTCAACCTTATATACAAAACCCTACTTCCCTTTTGGGCGGTCATCCCCTTTTCCCTTTTTTACATGGCCGGTCATAGCCTAGGCCCTATTTTCCATTGTCCTTTTATCTTCCTTGTTTCCTTTTCACTACCCTTCTATATTTACAACTTGCACGGGTGAGAGCCCGGCACTCTTTTACAAGATTTTAGGGTGCGCTTTTTATGCGCCTTTCCCTTTTCGTGTTTGCCTTGGACTTTTAAGGTTGTCCTTGCGCTTTTGGCCTTTTCTCCTTTTTTTCCTTCAGTCAGGCTACCTTTTTTCCGCCTTTGCCCTGCGTCTTTTCCACTTTCTTTTGCTCTCTTCGTGTTGGGGTTAACAATGGGGGCCTTACAACTTTGAGCAACAGGGATCATTGGTGGCACCTTATGAGGGTGGGGCATTGAGCATATCTAACACCCCCCCTCAATGTCCACTCACAGGTGAACTATATCCTTGGCCCAATGCCAAGTCTCTAAAGATGAACTTGAAGTGGATCCTTCCTAAGTTCTTTGGTGAAGATATCTGCTCCATTCTCCTCTATTGGATAGTAGACCAGTTCTACTATCCCATCCTCGATCAAATCACGCACATAGTGATACTTGATCTCTATATGTTTGGTGCGCACAAGAAACACTAGATTTTTGGCAATGGCAATGCAACTCTGATTGTCACATCTTAGCACAGTTGGTTCTTCATCCTGCACTCCCATATCCCATGGGATCCTTCTCAACTATACTGCTTCACATACAGCAAAACAAGCTGCCTTGTACTCTGCTTCGGTAGAAGACAATGCCACTGTTGGCTACTTCTTACTAATCCAAGAGAAAATTCCTGAACCTAAAGAGAAACAATAACCAAAAATAGACTTCCTGGAATCACTGTCTCCTACCCAATCTGAGTCACAATTCCCCACAAGAGAAGTTCCGGAACTGTATGTGATACCATAATCAAGAGTTTCCTTCAAGTATCTGAGCACTCGCATCCCAGCTTTCCAATGACTCTCATGAGGTTTGTTTGAGAACCTCCTCAAAACACCAATAATAAAATTGATATCTGGTTTGGTGTTACACAAGGAGATCAGAGGCTGCCGACCAACTTCTTGTACCTCCCAATGTCTACTAGTGTTGATGTATCCTCAATGGATAACTTTGCATTCACCTCCATAGGTGTAGCTATCTCATTGCACTCGGTCATGCCAAACGCCTTCAAGATCTCCCATGTATATTTCTTTTGAGAGATGAAGATCCTTCCTGGCTCTTGCCAAACTTCAATCCCCAAACAATAGTACAGCAAGCCTAAGTCTGTCATTTCAAACTCAGAACTCAAAGCCTTTCGAGTTTGGTTGATCATATCTTCATAGTCACCTATCCACTGGTACCATGCTTTGGGGGCTTGTTTTAGCCCATACAATGCCTTCTTCAGCTTACAGACTTTGTTCTCAGAATGGGAGGCCTCAAACTCTGGTGGTTGAACCACGTACACCTCCTCCTTGAGGTCACCATTTAAGAACGTTGATTTAACATTCATTTGGTAAACTGGCCACTGCTTGTGGGCGGCCACTACAAGTACTGTGCAAATAGTGGTCATTCTGGTAGTTGGGGCAAATGACTCTTGAAAATCAAACCCTTCAACCTGTGAAAATCCCTAGGCAACCAGTCTGGCTTTGTACTTTTTGAAGGTACCATCAGCCTTGTACTTTACATTCCAGATCCACTTGGTGCCAATAACCTTCCGCTTTGTTGGCCGATCCACTAGCTCCCAAGTGTCATTCTTCATTATGTTATCATACTTAGCTTGCATACCTGCCTTCCATGTTGGATCTGCAAGTGCTTCTTCTAAATCAATTGGCTCCTTTACTTCTTTCATAATCTTAGCCATCAAGGTCATATTGACTATGTGAGCAGAAGCCCTCCTTTGCTCCTCTATTCTTTAAGACCTCCTTGGTCAATCTGCCTTCTCCTCAACAGATGCAGGCATAGGATTATTATGGTCATAGAGCTACTTCACCCAATGCAGCAATGGATTTTCCAGTGGGGTGATGTCAGGTTGGTGAACTTTTTCCTCATCATCTAAAGATGATGCTTCCTCCTCCTTAAGGATAGGGACAACTCTTGGGACAAGTTCATAGTGGACTACTTCTTCGCTTGATGATAAAGTGGAAGAACTTTCCTTCTCCACCTCCACTGTATACGGCTCCTCCTTGAACACCACATCATGGCTCACGATGATCTTTTTTTCCTCTTGGTCATATAATTTGTAAGCCTTCTGCTCATCGCTATAACCCATGAAGATACATTTTCTACTTTTTGGTTTCAACTTGTTTCTCTTCTCATCTGGAACATGTGCATAACATTCACATCCAAAAATTCTAAAATGTGAGACAGATGGTTTCTTACCAGTGTAAGCCTCATGAGGTGTTTTTTCCTTGAGAGCCTTTGTGTAGCTCCGATTTAGAATGTAGATTGCAGTATTAACAGCTTCAGCCCAAAAATGGTTAGGCAATCTCTTGCCCTTTAGCATGCATCTTGCCATCTCCACAATGGTGCGATTCCTACGTTCCACAACACCATTTTGCTGAGGTGTGTGAGGCATTGTCAATTGAGGCTTGATCCCTTTGCTCTTGCAAAAGTCTTCAAACTCCTTTGAGTTGAACTCACCACCACCATCTATTCTAAATTTATTCACACTTTTCCCTATTTCATTCTCAACAAGTTTTAGCCATTCTTTAAACTTACCAAAAGCTTGAGCCTTATCACGATGGAAGTACACCCACATCTTCCTACTATAGTCGTCGACAACCAACATAAAATAAGAAGATTCCCCTAAGGCCTGTGTAGGCATCTTGCCGCACAAGTCAGCATGCACCAACTCTAAAGGAGCATGTGCTCTATTCTTGCTTTCCTGTGGAAATGCCTTTCTTTGTTGCTTGCCCATCATACAAGCTTCACATCGTTCCTTCAATTCAGTCACTGTAGGTAGATGAGCAACCATACCTTGCTTTTGCATCTCCTTCAACACTACAAATCTGATGTGTCTAAACCTTTCATGCCAAAGCTTACTTGTGCCCACTCTAGCGGTGGGGATGTAAGAGCACTTAGCTCATACAGGTTGTTCTTTCTTTCTCCTTTGCCAACAAGTTTGCCAACACTGTCAAGAATTTTTACACCTGTCTTCTGAAACCTCACTTCATGACCAAGATCAATTATGGAAGCAACTCATAATAGATTTCTCCTAATTTTAGGAACATACAACACATCTAAAAGCTTTTTGACTTCACCATTTGCAGCAACAAAAGAAATAGTACATGTGCCCGTAGCATGTTATTTTTTATCATTTCCAACTGTCACAGTGATGGATTCTTGTAGAGGCTGCATAGAACTATATAGACCTTTCTTGTTGGTCATGTGATGGGAGGCCCCACTATCCAACACCCATGAGTCAATGGTAGATTTTTCTTGCACTGAGGAGCACACTTTCTTAATGGTCGCCATGAATAACTCCAACTCTGCTCTAGCCGTATTGGCTGTCTCTTTCCATTTACTTTTAAGGGTACCATTCTTTTCATCTGCCTTCTTGACACGACAATCTGCGATTGCATGTCATTTCTTCTTGTAATAGAAGCACTCTCCTTGAAACTTCTTCTTACCGCCCTTCTTCTTTTTGTCCCCATCATTTTTGGTGAAGGAACCACCTTTGCCTTTTGCATTGGTAGACAATGCATCATCTCCATTGTTGCTTCCTTCTTGGGCTTTCAATCTCAACTCCTTCTCCATCAATAATGCACAAAACTCCTTAAAAGTCAAAGCTTGAGGTCTCACCTGAGTATTAAGGGCAGTTACTAGTCCATCAAACTTTTGTGGACAAATCCAAAGACACCTCTGAGCTAGCTCTTCGCTAGTCTTTTGTATCTCAGCGCTAGCCATCTGGTCGTGCAGATTCTTAATTCGAGCGATGAATGCTTCAACCATCTCTCCTTCAGAAAACTTCTCTACTGCTATTTGATTCTCCAAGTTTTGAATCCTTGTTTGGTTTCGTGTTTCATACTGGCTCCTCAGTACATTCCAAGCCTCTGATGCTTTGGTTGTATGTTGAATCAAAGTCAGAACACTATCAGAACAGCTTGTAACTAAGGCACACAATGCATATGCATTCCTTCGTTTCCAAGCTCGTAGAAGATTTGCATTCAGAGGAATCATCACACTAGAATTTGATGGGTCGGGGGGGTAGGCTGTGGTTCTACGTCAGTCCCTAGCACAATCTCCAAAAGCTCATAAGAATCAAGGATAGTTGTGATTTTGAACTTCCGCCAGGTGTAGTTTGTACTATCTAACTTGCCTTAGTTGAAGGTTGGTGGACAAATCCTCAATGTTTGAATAGCTAGTACATCAACACCACCTTCTACACCACTTCTTCCTGATGCGTCAGAACTGCTTTTGAAAGATGACCTTGTTCCTCTTTGCTATTGAAGCCTTTGCCTTTTGCGCACTCTTCGATCCCTAGAGCCCCCTGGGCTCTGATACCATGTAGAAATTGCACGGCGCAGCGAACAGAATCTGAGAAAGAGATAGAGAGTACACAATAGATAAGAGGAGAATTACAAAATTTCTTTATCTCCAAACAACTGATACAAAGATGGCTTTGTCCACTCATGCACTTCCACTGTGAAGCTTAGATGGCAATCTAGATAGAAGATAGGTGAAGAGCAACTCTGACTGGGTGAAGGCTATGAAGGGATTTAGCTTTTATAGCTTGTGAAGGGGGTCATGATGGATGACCTTCTATATGCACATGTGTCTGTTGACCTTCCATGTACACATGTGTCTATTGACCTTCCATATGCACATGTGTTTGTTGACCTTCCAAGTGCCCGTGTGTCTGTTGACCTTCCATATGCACATGTGTCTGCTGACCTTCCATGTGCACCTCCACTAGTTGGCCAGGGAATATTCTAGGAAATATTCCATTTACCATTAGCTAGGGCCCCTGATAACTCTCTTACCCCGCAACTCGATGCAATGTGCCTTGGGTTGCTACCAGCTTAACTACTCTGTCTAACCCAAATATTAGACCCACAACGGTCACCTTTTTGCCATCCAGTTGTTCAAAGATGAGAGAGAGAGAGAGAGAGAGACAGGGAAACTCAATCTCCATGAACCTTCAGGTTCACATAGCTTTCTTCATTATTCCACACTAACTGAGAAGCACACAATACAATGTAAAGTAACCTAGTCTTAGTGTTGACTAGATTGACTAACTCTAGTCAGGTCACCTACTAACACAAACCCTACTTATTCAATGTAGTCACATGGAGACAACACACACCTAACTGTCACAGATGTCGGTCACACATAAAGACGTACCTACTGAGCTTGACTTCTAACACTCCCCCTCAAGCTCAAAAACAAAACTCAAGTCATCTGCATCACTCCAAGTAGCTGTCTAAAGTGAATGAACTTATCTTTACCAAGTGATTTGGTAAAGATGTCAGGTACCTGGTCTTCAGTCTTTCACATGCTCCAAGTCAATCTGATCTGCTAAAACCATTTCCCTGATGAAATGGTCATGAACCTCAATGTGTTTCGATCTTGCATGATAAACAGGATTGCTTGCTAACATGACAATGCTCAAATTGTCAGAGTACAGCCTGACTTTGCTGTCCAAGTGTACTCCCAAGTCATTCAACAATTTATGTAACCACGTAGCTTCACAGGCCGCTAAGGCTACACCACGATACTCCGCTTCCGTACTGGACAGTGCAACTATAGGTTGTTTCTTACTCTGCCAACACTGATCATGCTACTACCCAATCCAAATGCATAACCACTAGTTGACCTCCTGTCATATGTGCAACCAGCCCAATCAGCATCAGTATACCCCAAGTCAAGTCAAGGGGTTTCACATATGCATAAAATAGCCCATGATCTGTGGTACTCTTTACATATCTCAGAATTCTCCTAACTGCATCCAAGTGTGGTTTGCAAGGCTTCTGCATGAACTGACTGATCAGCCCCACAGCATAACTCAAGTCAGGTCTAGTGATCGTGAGATAGATCAAGCTGCCTACCATCTGTCTGTACATTGTAACATTCTCAATCTTTGTCCCAACATCAATCTGCAGCTTGACATTCTGCTCTAAAGGCGTATCCATAGGCTTGCAATCAGCCATACCATATTCCTGTAACATGTCCTGAGCATACTGCTTTTGTAGCAGCCATATGCCTTGAGGTGTAGAGACAACCTCAATCCCCAATAAATATTTCAGCTCTCCTAGGTCCTTGACCTTAAACTCAGCCTGTAAACATGTCTTTACTTCAGCAATCCCGCTTTCATCATCTCCTATAATGATTAAGTCATCAACATAGACCACTAGAAATATATAGCCATGATTTGTCTTCTTCACAAACAAACCATGATCAGCATCACCCAATCGGAAACCATGTTGCTGCAAATAACTAGTGATGTGAGCATTCCATGCTCTAGGTGCCTGTTTCAGCCCATATAATGCCTTTTTCAGCCGGCATACATATGCTAGAAATTCTGGATGCACATAGCCTTCAAGCTGTTCCATGTAAACTTCTTCCTGTAACTCTCCATTCAGAAAGGCATTCTTTACATCCATCTGCCATAGTTTCTAGCCTTAGCTTTTTGCTGCCAAAGCAATCACAGTTCTAACTATAGCCATCTTTGCTACAGGGCTGAAAGTCTCCTCATGATCAAGACCATACTATTGTGCATGCCCTTTTGCAACCAGCCTGGCCTTGTATCTTTCCAATGATCCATCGAATTTACATTTTACCTTATACATCCACTTGCAGCCAATAGGTGTTTTTCCCTTAGGCAACTGTAAGAAATCCCATGTGCCATTTTTAGCCAAAGCTAAATATTCCTCATCCATAGCAACATGCCAATCCTCATCTGCAAAAACTGCCTCATCAAACTTACTTGGTTCTCTAAAACCTGTTACTTTCATCATATAAGCATAACGAGGGGCTGAATATCCAGTGTAAGTATACCTATCAACAGGTCGTCTGACCCTCTCTGATCTCGAGAGTTGTGGCTCACTGTGAGCTTGCCTCTCATGAGGCGGCACATAACGACTCTGCCTAGCACCTGGCATCATAATAGACAAAATCCCCAATTCATTGTCTAAGCTATCACTGCTAGATGAATCATAACCTGCAATGAGTGGACCTGTTACATCTTCAAAAACCTTTTCTTTTTTCTTATCTGTTCTCCCCCTCACTACCATATCCGAGTTAGTGGATGCAGTAGTGTGACTGCGCAATCGTCCTGTCCAAGGACTCACTGTAGATGATACATCACATGTTTGACCACTCATGGAAGTACTCTCTGTAGGAGTTTTTTCAGCATGACTCATACTGGGTGAGTCATCAGTAGGCACTGCAAAAAGATTCCCATACCAGGATGCTAACTCATCAAATACCACATCTCTGCTTATGAGTGTTTCATGCGTAGAAGGTACATAACACTTATAAGCTTTCCATTCTTGTGCATATCCCACAAACACACTCTTCACTGCCTTAGGATCCAATTTCTTCCTCTTCTCATCCGGTATATGCACATATGCAATGCTGCCAAATACCTTCAAGTGCAAAATATCAGGTTTATGACCATACAGCCTCTCATATGGAGTGACATCATGAATCCATGCTGTAGGGGTTCGATTCAATACATAGACAGCAGTCATCACTGCTTCAACCCAATAACCATTTGGCAGACATTTCTTATTCAGCATAGCTCTAACTGATTCCATCAGGACCCTGTTTTTCCTCTCTGCAACAACGTTTTGCTGCGGTGTATAGCTAATCTGACATACAAGTTAGGACTCAACCAATGTCCGGGCTCACATATGGCTTCTCCTCATAATGGGGGCCTTACAACTTTGAGCACCATGGATCATTGGTGGCACCTTATGAGGGTGGGGCATTGAGCATATCTAACAATTGGGAGATTCCCAAGCTCACTAATATTGTGTTCTAAGCATTGAAAAGGCATTCAGTGGCATTAGTACTACTGCCCCATGAATATTGATGTGATTGAAATCTCCTCGAACTCTTCACCAAGTGTCGAGATCATTAATTGACCTTGCTCAACCAAATGCTCGTATACGAAACTGCAAGGAGGAGAGGAAACTGAACTAGTCAAAGTTCACCTCATTGAAACCTAGGAAACTAGTAAAACTTAAATCAAGGGTTGTTCACAGAATAGGACCACCAAAATCTTATCTTGAGATATTACATATGTATGATTTCCAACCTTCTTCATCTTTATAGTTTTAAAGTTGGTTATCAGTTGTAGGGCTATCAATTCTGTTATTTGATTCATACTTGGCCACCTGTAAAGGACTAGACATTGCCATTGCTTAAAGCAATAGGTAAGACCTTCCTATAATGGCCATGGCCTATGTATATGTAAAGCCTCAAATTTGCAAGTTCAATGGAAAAAATTTCCATCCCTAGCAAGTCCTCGTAAAATATATAATGATGGAACGAGGCTATTGGCCCTTCATAAAAGGGACTAAAGTTATTGACCCATCCAATCCCCTTGATGTAAAAGATGATGAAAGAGCTCATGCCATCATCATGCTTTATTTGGATGAATCTTTAATTCATCACATTGACCAACTCTCCACTACCAAGGCGAAGTGGGATGAGCTTGAAAGGCTCTATGGTGCTAACTCCAAGATCTTTTTGAAGATTGAGTTTTTTAGCCTAGAGTATAAACAATGAGAAGATCTAAGCAAGTTTATTTCACATATGAAGGGGCTCATGGCACAGGTGGCCTCCATTCAAGCACCCATTCATGATGAAGATGCCATTGCCATCCTTTTGAAGTCTATGAAGAAGGTCTTTCCAACCCTTATTACTACCCTACTAATATCCTAAACCCAATGTTGGCAAGTACCATCCATTCATGCTTGGATGAAGAGAAGGGGAACCATAATGAAGGGACTTTAGCATTTAATTCCCATGAGCAAGTGCTAGTCCATACAGCTTCTACTAAGTGCTCATTTTGTCACAAGAAATGTCCATACAGCTTCCACATAAGGAGCCTAAGGTAATTGCAAGTGGTGAGGAAGGCGGGGTCTGGACAAGAGCTGAATTCATTGAGGAAGTGATCAATGGAGGCTTACAAGTCCTACTCAGAAAAGATGAGCGCTTCCTCAGGCTTAATGGCGTTGACTCTGTAAATTTTTGGGAAGTCATATCAGCCATGGATGTCTAGATTAAAGTCCACTCCTACCCTTTCAGGATATGGCATGTAGGTAAGGTTATTCCTCTCAAACGATAGGTTATTACAGAATGACATCCAAGCATCCATGTTGCCATCCAAGATGCACCTTCTCCACCTTGGCTAGCACTCGTAGCCCTTCACCATTTTGGGCACTTCCATGACCTTGTTCTCCCAGTAGTCAAGAGCCTCCATTCCCCATAAGGTGGGATTCTTCTCTCTTTTGGCCACCCACCTATCTCCCAGTCTTCTTCCTACATTAATCACCTCTTCCTCCATGGCATTCTAGACACTCTTCATCTATCCTTGTAATTCTTCTTGTTGCAGGATCAGGAGCTTGTACTCCCTTTGAAGTCCCATTAGCTCCTAATTCCCATCTTCAAGTTTCCTTCACCAGCTGTCCTCTTGCTCCTCCTTACCCCTAAGCTCCACATTTAGCTCACTTATTTCTCTTTTGATACCCAGTTACTAGGCATGTCTTCTGAAGCTGGAAGGCCACTAATGCATCTTTCTCTGCTTCTAGCTCGGAAATAGCCATCTTCTTTTCCTCCTTTTCTCTCTCCAGTTAGAAAAGAAGTTCCTCCATGGCATCCTAGACACCCTTCATCTATCCCTGTAGCTCTTCTTGTTGCAGGATCGGGAGCTTGTACTCCCTTTGAAGTCCCATCATCTCCGGATTTCCATCTTCAAGTTTCCTTCACCAACTATCCTCTTGCTCCTCCTTAGCCCTAAGCTCCGAATTTAGCTCACTTATTTCTCGTTTGATACCCAGTTATTTGGCAAGTCTTCTCAAGCTGGAAGGCCACTAATTCATATATCTCTGCTTCTAGCTTGTTCATAGCCATCTTCTTTTCCTCCTTTACTCTCTCCAATTAGAAAAGAAGTTTCTTGACATAATCGTCATAATTTGTAGACGATGGCAGTGTTGTAGGGATAGTCATTGTGGATGCTTGTACCTTCTATTTCTTAGGATCTTGTCATGATTTTGCATCTAGAGCTTCCGGTCTCTTTGTTCCCATCACTTGGGTTCCTCCACTTGCATCTTGAGCTATCTCTTTGTTGACCGAAAATTGCACCTAGGCCATGAGGTTATTGGCATCTACCATAGTTGAAGTGTCTTGGGTGAGTGCAGAGATTGGGTGGTAGGCACTAGGACATGTGGAATAGGGTCAATCAAACCCTTGCCCTTACCTTCTGCTATTGGGGGTGGCATGATTTCTAGCACTTGAGAACTTTTCCCCAAGTTTTCTTCTCTATGTGAGCTCATGGCGGCCAGCTCCTTCTCCCTGGAGGGCTACTCCACTAACAGGCGGATGGCCCTGGCTATGTTCTCTCCTTCTAAGCTCTTCAGCCTCTTTGTTTGCTTTTCTCTTTCTTTCTTCTTCTGTCTCCTTGGATTCTCTCTAGGCCTTGAGATAGTCAGCTATTTATTTCTTCCTTCTCTCATCTTCTGCTCTCATTTTTGGGGGGTTTCCTTCTTCGACTTCATGGCCCTTCCATGGCTAGACCGCATCTCTTATTGTCTTTCTTTGTCACTCATGGTTCTCTCACTGGATGGTTTCTACTCTTGGTGGAGAGGGGACCTATCTGGTGTTTTGCCAATTTCTTCGTCTTCTTTTGATTCCCCCAATGCCTCCTTGATGATGGCAGTTAAGACCCCACCAAATCCAATGGTCGAGGCCTTCGACAATGGCTTCTTCCTTACCTTGGAGGCTAGGGACTCTCCATCCGCCAGTCTTCCACGTGTAGCCAGTGCCGTAGCTAAAGTCTTGATGGTCTTCTGAATGAAGCTATTCAAGTTTCATCAAAAGATTTGGTTGCAATGTTTTCCAGCATTGACACATTGATTCTACTCATCAATGTGTTGTACCTTTGGCTGGAAAACAAGGCATGCACCATTTTTGGCTTGTAGCTGAACTTCGAGGTTGAGGATATCAACTAAGATGATGCCATCATTAGTGTGGACTAGCACTTTCAACTTTGTTGGTCATGCCCAATGCTCTCTCCACAAGCTCAACTTCTACTTGGCAAGCGGCCTCTCCTTGTCCCAGAGTCACAGTGCTACGGTTCCTATTGAAGATACGAAGGAACTCTATAAACTTTTTGTAATCCACAGCTGGCCAACCTTCTCCACATATTTCTATAGCTTGCATTGATTCACAATTTTCCTTATGGCCTACTCCTCCATGACTATGTCCTCCAAATTCAGGATGTGCTCGAACTTGAATTGGTTGTAGGCCGTTGTCTCCACTGAGAGGCCATTCCTTGCTTGCTCTTCCTCTAAAAATGGTAACTTGTTGGTTTTCTCATGTCCTACCATTGTAGATGTCTGCCATGAAACCATAACTCACCATCAGTATTCTTCATGTAATTTTGCAAAAAGACACATAAAAAATGGAGGAAATGCTTGTGGAAACTAAAATGCTTAGATATAGAAAGGGAAATATCCTTTAAATAGTCCATGCATTCCTCAAACATTTATGACCCTTTTCCTCAACCATAAGTTGCTTTTTATCCATTCTTTTCCGCTTTTGGGCATTGATTGAGGTTTAGGGTTTATTTTTATGTTCCACACCTTACCCCCTCCCCGTTGGAGATGAGAAGAATCCTACCTAGGATTAGAGGTTGAAGGATAAAGGCTATTCGGCGCATGCTCGCGGTGTTTTACCTCCATAAGAGCCAAGTGTAGAAGTTTGTTGTACTCCATTTGAGCATAGTGGTCCATGTGGATAGGTCAGATGCTTACGTGGGAGTAAGTGAGGACATCCATTAGGAAGTCACTGAATTCTATTTGACTAACAATGTGTAGCTCCTCCTTAGTCAATAGGTGATCTAAATAGGGGTGGGTCATGATGTGCTCTTTTAGGGATCAGTCGTGAATGGTGGTCAACACCCTATAGGAGGTTGGAGCTAGATAAGTTGGGTTGTACTCCAAGGTTTTGATGGCATGCCTCTGCTCAGCATTCGTCATGATTTGGAAACCCTCTAGCTCCCATTGAATTTGAGGAGCATAGCATTTCCGTAAGAAAGAGGAGTTGTTGTCAACAAGCTACTTCAACTCTTCAATTTCCTGGTCTGCACTAGGGGTTGTGCTCTTATTATATGAGGTGACGAGTCGTCTTTTTTTCTATGCTTGATCGCAGGAAATCTTGCTGTCAATTAGCTCCTCAACTACTCAGGAGCCTTAACAAATACGAATTTTGATTCTTCCCAAGATCAAGGCAGTGTACGTACCTTCGTGGCCAAAGGTTCTTCCAAAAGGCCTAGGTCTAGTCAGCCATAGCTTTTAGCAAGTGTAGTAAATGTAACATCCAAGTGTCGAAGGAAAGTGACCATGTCATCACCCGTATTTTCAACCAAGTCCAAGGCCAAGATAAGAATTGATCATCGCTCTAAGAAGGTTTTCGGCCTAGGGGAGGTCGAGAGGCTTGACTGGGCTAGATAGGTCCGTAGTTGAGGTTAGCAATTTTGGCTGCTTTTTAGGTTGAGGTGGTGTGGAAGCGTCAAGTTGCCATTTTGGTTGGTAGACTTGTTGAGGCTCTATAGGTGTAGTGGGTTTGGGCTCTATGGGCTTGGCAACTTGAGTTTTTTGGGATTTTGGTTTTTGATCTATCATGCAGGCTTGTGTGGGCAAGCTCAAGGGTTGTGCTTGAGTTATGCGCTTGGTAGTCATCTCTTTGTGTACCCATATCCAAGTGTTGCCCTCGTAGTAGCCTTGTGCTTGCAATAAAGTCTTGGGGACCCAGTGCAACTTATGCCTATAGTTTCTTTTCTGCCTCTCCTAGGTTTCAAGGATGAATTCTAGCCTTGCAAGGTCGTGGTTGATTGCTTCTTGGTGGCAATCCTTGATGCTTAGGTATCCATTTGAACTTAGGTTCATGGGCTTTGGCTTTCTCTCTATGGTTTGCTGACATTGAGGCTTGGTGAGTTGTGACAAATCAGAACCCCCCTCCATAGACTTGGTGGTGGATCCCTCTATTGGTGGCTTCGCGGGCTTTGGTGGAGCTGCATTGCCCTTGTTGGAAGCTGTCACGATGCGTACATTGTTAATGGCAAGGTGAATGTGATGTAACTTGTAGTAGACATTGCAACAAGCTTGTTTTTTAAAGGAGCATCCTAGTAGCGATTCCTGACCAACATCTTTTGTGTTTGGCAGCACATAAAAGATTATGGGTATGCTTTCAAATTCAATAGAGGGTGCGGCTTTGCACTTTCCTCCCAATAATCATGAGTTAAGATATTGTAATCATCTTCCTCATCGATCAATGCATCAAAAGTATGTGCTCACTAGGCAGTGATTGTTATACAGAGGTAAGCGGGTTCCATTGCTTCTTCATCCTCATCTTCAAATTTTGTAATTGTGGCAACTTGGACTTTCATAGGGGACTCTAGCATGGGAGGCTCATGTAGTGGATGTATGGGAGGGTAGTACTTATTTTTGCAACTACCATTGAAGAAGCCTATGCCCTCTCCATATTGGATCTTGAGCTCTACATTGCTAGTTTGGCTAATGGTGAGAAGTTAAAAAGGCCCCAATCCTCTAAATTTCATCTTCTGCTTGTGGCCTTTCACTAATTATAATAGCCTAAGGTCACCCTAATCGACGTCTCGCTGCTTGACATGCTTGTCAAACTAGCTCTTACATCACGCCTTCTCACAAATTAGTGCATGGGTAGCTAGAAGTTGAGTCTCTGATAGGCGTTCTAGCTCAACTAGGTATTCTATCCATGTCTCCTTCCTATCCTATCTCTCATGAGTGCCCACTCTCAGGCTAGGGACAAAGAGTTCTACTAGTAAAATGACACTAGTTTCGTAGGTCAACCTAAAGGGAGTCTATCCTACAGCCATTTTATAGGCTCTTTCACAGGCCCATAAGGCTGCCATCAGCTTGTTGTCTCGCTCGCTTTTCAAAGAAAAGACAAATTTGGTCAAGACATTCACTAAGATCTTATTCTTAGTTTCTGCCTAGCCGTTTGCTCGAGGGTAGTAAGGCAAGGATTTCTGATATACAATCAGAAAGGTAGAGAGGAGGTGAGCAATCGCTTCATTGATAAAATGTGGGCCTTGATCACTAACTAGTTTGATGGGGTAGTCGAATCATGAGATCACCTACTCCCACATGAACTAATATGTTAAAGCCTTTTCCAAAAAGTAATTGAAGCTAAAACCATAACTAACTCTTGAGACCTCTTCTTTTACCAAAATACATTGGAAAATGGTAGGTATCTTGATGATGACTTGAGAAATTTTCCATCTTTCCTTCAACTTTGTCATCGTGTCTTGAAATAGCATTCAATTAAGCTACCTTCTTAAGGTGATGGAATTGGATGACCTCTGATCTATCCAATAATGGAAATCTTCATCCATTTGTCCTAGGATTCAAGCCTACTCTCAACACATCATCGTTGTATGGATAGTGAGCTAGTTTTCTCTAGGAAGTGTGGATTCCATTTCCAACACCCCCCTAAAGACACACCTTGGTTGAGGTCCTAGTGCCACTCAAGCTCAATAACTTGAGCTCGAATACCAAGTTAGAAACTGGGTGGGGGCCTTTGTACCTCCCCTTCCTAGGAGGTCACCCATCCTAATATTATTCACACTAGAGCATGCTTAATCAAAAGTTTCCCATAATTGGGCTAGGCATGTAGCCGCCAAAAACCTTAAGGTGATGAATGACGTCTAGTCTATCCAATTATGGAAAACTTCCTCCATTTGTCCTATGTTTCAAATCTAGTCTCAACACATTATCACTGCACCGATAGTGAGCTACTTTTCTCTAGGAAGTGTGGATGTATTTCCAACAAAATAGAGAAAATGACTTATTTTAGAAAAGTTTATAAAGCTATAGAGGAACATAATCTATTTCCTTTTTCCAAATACCAAAGTCAAAGAGAAAATTTCATAAACATAAACTTATATGAAAAATAGAGGACTCTAATTGCTAATGGCAATGGACAAGGATGATGACAATGAAGAGAGGGCATATAATGAGCATGCTGAATTTTTTTTCAAGCACCTAATTGAAATATTTATCAAATTTAGACACAAAGAAAATTTGAAACTTCTTTTACTATACAAGTTAAGTGTGACAATGCAAATTAATTATGTCAATTATCTAAGCTAAAAAGTTTCCAATTCTCAATCATGTATAATGATAAAAGTCTTACAATGCTAAATGTTTTCAATTGTCAACCATTTGCAATGCTAAAAGGTTTTTTATTTATTGAACATATTTTAGCAATACCTTCCTTTGAAAATTCTTGAAAGGCTTTTGTTATGGCTTTGCAATGGAGTCCTCAATCTCCTCAGGAGACTATAAACTCTATTGCATAGTCCACTATACCATCCATAGTTTCCCCATGTTTACCATCCTTTCATCCATTATCGGTACGGCATACATGATGGGCATCATTACATGATACACATCAACCACTAACCACCACCACTTGCCTTTGTTAAGACAATTGGAATGCAACAAGGTAACATTATTACTTACTTGCATGCTTTGCTTAGTCTCCCCATCACACATGGCCATGCATAAGAATGACTCTATCATAGCACCCTTGTTTCAAAGAAAGGTCACTAAAGTGTAAATGTGGATACAAAATTATGTCTTTGCAAGAAGCTTTAGCATGCATGGCATTCAAGCCTCGTAAATGTCTAATAAATTTCAAAGCACTCAACTTCTCTTTAGAAAAAAATTGACAAATTTCCTATAATCATTAATACTACTAGCAAACCAAGTTGTATCCTCCTTTTCATACCAATATTTAAACACTAAATTGAGAAAGTGGGTGTTGCAACCACTGTAGGTAATCTAGGAATAATACTCTTATACAACTCTCGTAGCATTTTTGCAAGTCATTGCATTGTCCATAACCACTTGCACCACATGGTGAACCCTTATCTCTTCAATGTATTTCAATAAGATCTTTGTAATTTACTCCCCTGATTTTATCTTTGTGCTTTCTATGGATTTTAAGAATATCTCCTCCCTTGGCCAAATCAAAATGATGTTTACTATTGGTCATTGTTGAGCATTAGACAACCATCTAATACAATGGTACATCATGTCATGTCCAAGTTTCCTATAACAACCTTCTCAACCCACTATTTCACATTTGAGTAGCACTTTTTAAGAGCATCATATTGTTTTGAGACAATAGGGAAAAGCTAGCCCCGAATTCCCCACTCTTTGTCCATGCATATGTCCAATATCATTACCCACACTTGTCATTACATGGCAAGAAAAAAAGATAGTATTACCCAAGTCCATTTACATTTCTTCTAAAAGTATCACACATGAAAACTCTTATGAAGGGAGGTTTGATGGACCCTCCTTTTGTTCTTATGAAGGGAGGTTTGATGAAAACTCTTATGAAGGGAGGTTTGATGGACCCTCCCTTTGTTCTTATGAAGGGAGGTTTGATGAAAACTCTTATGAAGGGAGGTTTGATGGACCCTCCCTTTGTTCTTAGGCTAACAACTTCCCCCATCATGTTGTACTTGAAACTCTCGAGTTAGAAGTAAGGGTTGTGTAACTAAGAGGCATTTGCATGGTTGAAAATGCCACTGTGCGAGTCAAAGATATCATCCTTAGTGCATGACACTCTTCCAATGGAACCCCTCTTTCTTTCATAGTGCTCCCAAATGGGTTTTTTGACGCATACGCATAGACTTCTTCATACTACCAAGAAGTGATCCCTAATGCAAGTCACACCATAAAACTTCACAATGCAATAGAAATTACACTCCCAATGTGTATATCCAGCTAATAAATTTTTTGCACGTTGCTACTCGATCCCCATGACTGTTTTAACAACTAGGACCTAAGTTTGATTTATGCTAGTTAAAGCAAGAAGCATCAAATGTCTTTGAAACCTTGGAAATTAGTGCTCTCTTATTCTCAAACACTATGGTGCACATGGAATTGATAATGAATAATTGATCAATGATCACTGATATGTGTGATGCTACTAGCCACATAGCTCATATCAAGTGTATAAAATAGCACAAAAAATGCACATAAGAAATACATCAGTCCATGAAATGATTAATTGTTTAAATGTCAACCATAAATATACAAAATTAAGTGCAATTATATAGAGTCGCATGTTAATGCTAGCTATGTACACACATTGCTCCTTTTTTTTTAATTGAAGTGAGATTTAATAATCAATCAATGTTTTTAGATAACATATGGGTTCAATTCAAATATTTTATCTAATTCTAATGAACAGATAATGCATATGTCACAAATTGATTGTGAAATACACAAGTAATTAAACATGCAATAATAATTTGGCTCACTTTATTCCTTTTTTTCTTTGCAGACAAAGTAACTTCAAATGAACCCATACCGCTAACATCTTTGTTTAATTTCCTTTAATTTTCAACTCTCATTGCATAAAACCAACCAATAAAACATTGCATATATTCACTTATAAAACTAGCAAAGTCTCATTAGCTTATCTTCCATCTTTAATAGCAAGACAATAAATTCAAACAAGCTGGCTAGAGGCCCCCAACATGCTATGCAAATACTTCATTGCCAAATTATATCGCGTTACTTTTACAACATGCTATGTTCTCTATTTTATTATTAGAAGGTTGATAAGTTGCATGCTCAGAACACAAAAATCAATTTAATATGTTCATAATTATAGGTAATTCCTACACTACCCAACTAAACATACCAATAGAAACAATATTTATATATGCTACCAAGGACTAGGCAATAATATTTTTAGATCGATTTGTTTACTTATATGCAACCAAGCTTTGGATATAATGTGATTCAAGTCCTAATAATTTGCAAACAAAATGATGAAATTAAATGCAACTTTCTTATTGTTCTCCAAATCTAGAAGAGAAATGCTCATTACTTGCAAGTTGCAATGTTAGTTCATGATTTTCTTACTTAGACTTGGAGGATTCATATTGGACTTCACGGTTTTCTCTGGAGGATTCCTCTTGAAGGGTTCTCTTTTATCCTAGATTGTGCCTTAAGTAGTTAATGAAGAACTTCTTGTTATACTTTCTTGAGAATTGGTTTGACTTTGTTTTTGCCTTAGAGGTAGGCTTCTTCCCCTTCCCTTGAGAATTAGAGGTAGGCGTCTTTCCCTTCCCTTGAGAATTAGCAAGGGTACATTCGCTAAAATCTATGATTAACTTGATACCTTGTAGTCTTAAGTATATCCAATGTGCTCTATAGTCCATGTTACATATTGTGGTGTGCTTGTAAGTTCTTCTAGGTTGTCAGAACCAAAAATGGGCCAGATAGTGAACTCTATCATACTTAGGCACACTCTAAGACCCTGAAACACAACCCCCCATGGCCCTGTGGCATGAGTAATTAGAAACTTCATTAGAGAACCTCATAGTATCCAATGCAATATGCTCATAGTCTAATCTCTACTAATTTTCTAGTCCTAGTCTCCAACTTGGAGTTTCCCAAACCTACATGGTGTAAGCACCCCTCGTAACATAGACATAGGCATGTTCAATGGAGTTTCATGGCCTTTATTATAGGAATCTTCAAAATAGTTAGGGTTGGTTCCCACTGGGCCCCATCTCTTTTTTATCAATCATGGCAATTTATATCCTCTCTTACCCACTTTCACCAACTTAAAGCCCTAAACCTATCACAACTTAAGACTTCCTCACACACTTAGTCATGATGAAACCAATTTCCATGCAATGATGTATACAAAAAGATGCTTCTAATGTAAGAATTGCATGTTACATGCACAAGAGAAGTTTATGGAGAATCAATTTTTATGTGCTATAAATAATCATTTTTTTTCTATCATGCATGCATAACTATGTGGCACTTCTTTGCTTTGCATACCTAAGGCATTGAGCCCTTTGTCTCACATTGTCTTAGACAAACACATATCACATATTTATCCTAGATATTCCAAAGCATCACAAAATGAAAATTTTCAACATGTAAAGACCGAGTTCTTATGTTCCTTGTCATTTTTAGGCATAACAGTGGGCAAACATGGCTATTCTCGTAGAACGAAACCATTATTTTCTTACAACAATAGATTGATATGTTCCATTATGTTTGATATTTTATGAATATGAATTTATGTGTCTCATGTTTGAAGATTTTCTCCCCAATTTTCCTAATTTTTAGTATTTTCTTACATTTTAAATGTATTTTTATTTATTAACCATTTATCACATGAAAAATAAATAGTATATAAAAAACCAAAAATTAACATGAAATTAGAGAATTCAATCATAATTTATCTATGAGAACATAGCACATTATTTTATTATCAAAATATGTACCAATGTTAACCTCTTACATGTAAAACCCAAAAGTGTCGTAACACATACGGGTCGATGTTGAGTCCCCAAGGCCATTGATGCATACAATAGCCACTAACATGCTTGGAGGTCCTCCATTACATCTCAAAAACATTCTCTAACATTCAATTTTCACCCATCACACCCCTCTTACTCTCAACTTTCCACCCCCTTCTCTCATATGAACAACCGTTTGTGGCTATGGAGGAGGAGAAAGAAAAACTAGTTCTTTAGAGAGAGAAATAATGTCATACTAATTTTCATTTCTTCATTGCATCAAGATAAAATTGTATAGACACAAAGATCTCAACAAGGAGACTCCATTTCTTATATTGGATGTGGAAGTCGCGGTCAGTGCATACTATGCACAAAATGAATCAAAGAGCATCAGGATGATGACACCATATTTTCCATGATTGCTACTCTCTCCTCCTTCACACAACTTTGTACATGATGCCCTTTGACATCTTGGGTTACATCCACTCAAAATCGGTCCATGCTCCATTTTTTAGCAAAATTTGGTCCTTTTGACTACCCATGGTCATTTGCCTCATGTACCAAGGTGATTTGGCATGAAATTATTGGAGCTATAATGAAAATGGAGATTGCATAGAGATGGGGGGGAGAGAGAGAGAGAGAGAGAGAGAGAGAGAGAGAGAGAGAGAGAGAGAGAGAGAGGACACTATTTTTGTGGTGCCTCTAATACCTCTCTTGTGAGCAACACCTTATTGTATTACAACTCAAAGAATAAAGAATGAGTGTGTACATATATAGTTAGGTTAGTGAATAAGATGGGCAGCCAATGATATTGGCCTTTACCCTAAAAGCCTCCCACTTAAATGCCAATGTGCCTTTCAATGAGGGAGGATAAAAGAATGAGAGAATGTTTGAGGTATAATACATCTGAGTTACCCACACCCAATGCCCATTAACTCCATGCAATGTGCAAAATTTTCAAAAGCGCATTCTTGGTGAGAAATTCTACAAGGTTATTATTAGTATAAAATTTGATGATCCCAACTCACTTGTCCTTAAGCACCTAACAAAGGAAGTGATGCCTCACTTCTATGTGCTTGGTTTTCATATGAAATATAGGATTGTTTGTGAACATGATGGCACTTTAACTATCATTGTACAACAATGGCATGTCTTCATCGAGGCCCAAGTCTCCCACTAGACAAGTAAGCCATATGGCTTATTTGTGCAACTCTATAGTAATTGTTGTAATATACTCAACTTCAGTGGTGGTAGATAATGCCATGATTTACGCTAAAGTGATATCCATGAGATTGCACCACCATACAAGGTAAAAACATATATTATGGTTGACTTTCTATTGTCAACATTCCCTACATAATCTACAAGCAACTATGTATCCAAGTACACTATTGCTAATTCTCCCAAAGTCTATGCAAATATCTCTTACACCACTCAAGTTTCTCAAGTTGCCTTTCATTGCTTCATAATGCTTCTTGCTAGGATTTGAAATCTACTTTATCACTACTTCCACTCCAAATGCAATATCCAACATAAAATGCAAAGTCCATTTATTTTTCACTCTATTATTATTCATTATACATTTATTTAGTGGGGATGACACATCAGCCATTTCTTTTTTTATCATGTCCCAAGGAGATCAAGGCATCAACCTTGAGCCTATCTCAAACCTAGAAACCTATCAAGACCCCACAAGGCAACATATGGATTTTTGTTTTTTCTTATTTCATTCTTTATACCCATGGCTAGATCTCATCCAAAGGAGGATAGGAGATTGGCTCTAAGCCTGTCTCAAACCTAGGAACCTACCAAGCCCTCACAAGGTGAAGTTCTAGCATATTTTTTCCTCCATCATGCGACTCTTAATTAATTTTAGATCGTAGGCCAGACACTCAAAAACTAGCCCCTCACCCATTAAGGGACTTTACCCATGATAGAAACCTAGCTAGGAGTTCACACTTAGGCTAGCTACCTTATAGAAGAAAGATGGCCACCTATTGACCATCTAGCTAGCTACAATGACACTAATGCTCAACTTGTGAGCACTCTATAGAAAGGAGAAAGCAACAAATGCTTTCATGTTTGAAGAAGGCCACTCAATCCCTAGTCCAAGCTTGGATTCAAATCCATGTAAGATAGTATAACATAATTCCTAGCCCTTTCTTGAAAAACAAAACAACAAACAACAAACCAAGGACAAGGCAAGAGAGATACTAGATATTAAGAAGAATCCATGTTTTATCTTGTAGAACCCTCCTTAACTATGAACCAACTAACCTATACAACAAAACTTACCAACAACCCATAGGTTAAGAGCACCTACACCAAAGGAAGGAAATCGAATTTCCCTTTTAGCCTAATGAAATATAACTAGAAAGCACAACATTCAATAACACAATGCTAAAACCCTCCCTTGATCCCTACAAAACTCTCATGATGCATAGTTTCTAGACCAAGGGATGGGCTACTTAAGCCCCTATACTAGATGCATCAAATTATTGGCCAACCCCCTTGCATAAATGGCAAGGGGTGTTTGCTAAATATGCCTTTAAAAAATCCTATGCATCCATGAACAAATAAGAAGGTGGTATATTGCTACCTAACTCATTACTCATAGTAGCCACATTGCCAACTCAAGTAAGACATTTTAGCAAGTAACACCCGAAGTAAACTAGGGCTAATGTCATTAAATAATCTCAAGATACCCTTTGAGACCATAGTTGGAAAATACATATTCAATATAGGCATAATTTGCTAAGGAATCAATGCAAAGTAGTTCCAATGATAGGAATTTAATTTACAAGTTACTAGCTCAAATATCACAAGCATGCCAAGAGAATTGTGTTGGTACATATGCACAATGGGATCTCACACATTACAGGTCCCATTCATCTCATTGATCACTATGTGAATCACCCTTCACTAACAATGAAAAATACCACTACATTTGGCTAGATTTACCCCCACTAATAAGGCCTTGAATTCTATCATGTTGTTAGTAAAAGTAGCATCTATATAAGTACCCATTTTCATAACGACTCCATGATGAGGGTTTTCAATGGCAACCCCAAATCTCACATGCTTGGCCCTCTAGAAACTCCATAAAAAAACAACTCATAGAGTAAAGATTTGCTGATATGATGCACCATATGGATCAACCTATTCATACATATGGTAATCAAAATCTAAACTAGAGAGAGGGTGTGTAATTCCTCCTTCCTCATTGAATTCAATAGGGACACTCAAAAGAATCCTTCAATAGTAGTGGATGTAGACCTTAATATCCCACATGAGAGTGTAATCTAACCATTCAGTAACATGATAA
This sequence comes from Lygodium microphyllum, assembly GCF_053477565.2. Taxonomy (NCBI): domain Eukaryota; kingdom Viridiplantae; phylum Streptophyta; class Polypodiopsida; order Schizaeales; family Lygodiaceae; genus Lygodium; species Lygodium microphyllum. Next base: position 108,267,664 of record NC_141157.1, read on the forward strand.
CCCTTCCTCAACCAAATGTCTTTTCCTTGGTGGTAATGTTGCTCTAAATGTAGATGCTTGAGATATGGATTTAATTATCCCATCTGATGACCTTGGTACTCTCTACAAGTTTAGACTAGATCATGAGACTCTAGCAAAGGCACCAACTTTTACCTCAAACCTCTATGTGGAATAGGGATCAAGCTTATTAAAGTTTACTTTATTCTGAAACTCTACACCTTGTAAATCCACTAAGAGGGCTATAGAGCCATTCTTCCCTGTATGTTCTATTTTTTAAGGCCCATCACACTTGGGTTCTAGTTTCTTAGGATATAATAATTCATAGTGTGCATTGTAGTACCCTTTACAAATGTATATTTCTTATCTTGTAGGTCATGAAGCACTTTCATTGGCTTCTTTCCTACCTCTTGATGTGATAAAGCTTAAAACCTAATCTCATCAAGATGCTCTAGGAAATCCAGTCATTCTTCTTGCAATGCTTCCTCTTTGGCTAAATAACAATTTAATATAGACCTCACCATAGGTAGCTTGATCTCCAAAGGAAAGATGCATTCCTCGCCACATATTAACTTAATGGGGGTGTGACATGCTACTTCCTATTCCAATCATGCTTTCCTTTTCACATAGTCTTTGACAAAATCCCCATAATCTATTCCACTGACCTCGCAGAGGACACGGGGGACGATGTGGTGGACTGCATCAAACAGCTCGATGCCACCTTTGTTGCATTGGCCCTCAGCTATGACCGCCTGGACTTGGGATTATTAGCAGAACCCCTTGCAATGGACGTGCGCCATATGCCTTGCTCCTCGAAGACTTTTGAATTCGCCTTTACACAAGCCTCTCGCTCTGCCCACTGAGCTGCTCGCTCGCGAGGTCTCCAAAGAGCAAGCCATTAAGCAACGCCTCATCCCCTCATTTGACCCCCGCACAACGTCCGATATCACTAGCCAAGAAAAAGCAAGGTTGTCCCACCTAGCGGGCACGGAATCACCCTTCTTGAAGTAGTGGTATGTTCTTCGATTGAAATGGGAAGTTGAAGGATGCCGCATAATGACCAACGCCGAACAACGCTGAGCCATCAAAACGGTAGAGTATGATCCCACATACATCGCGCCCACCTCGTATCGAGTGCTAACCACTATTCGAGGTAGGACCATGGACGATCATATCTTAGGGCACCCCTATCTCGACCGCATCTTGATAGAAGAAGAGCTCCACATCGCAAGTCGGGTCAACTCCGGTGATTTCCTCACAGATGTCCTCACATACATCACCCACGTAGGCATCCGACCCTGTGACCTGGACTACTCTGCACACTTAGAATATAACCCCAACTTCTACGATTGGCTCCTCCACAAATAAACATGAGCGCCTTGGGCCCACGACCTCCAATCCTGGGACGGATTTTTCTTTTCCACGAGGGTGATGGGGTAGTAAACGGTAAACGGGGTTAAAACTAAAAAGTAAACCAAGCATGAAAAGTTAAAACTAAAAAGTAAACCAAGCATGAAAAGTTAAAACTAAAAAGTAAACCAAGCATGAAATGGCTCAAAATTGAAATGCCATACAAAAATAGGTGATAGAAGTTTGAAAGGAAAAATTACAGTTATGAACGATAAAATCTACTATGATTATGGTCGTCCAGCAAAGTGGTTGCCAAAAATACTAAAAAGTTAATTGACTGAATGTATAGGTGGCGACCATGGTAGGTCAAGACAAAGCTGGCAAACTCCCCTTCTCAAAGGAAGAACAGGTGCAGTACGACCTCACTGTGGAAACCAGAGCATTCAATCAGCTAAAGTTCCGCCACATATTCAACTTGGAAGACGTGGTTATTGAGGAACCAGCGCTACAACGGATTATAGAGCAATGCCACTTACAAAGGTATCTAGATGCAATGGGCCAAAGGATAAACTACACCCTGTGCACTGAGTTCCTGCGCACCTTCAACAAAAACAGGGGCACCGTCACGGTGCGGGACAGGGAAGCCACCAGACAAGTGCAGGTTGAGCTGACCCCCGAACTGATAGAAAGGGCAATGGGGCTTCCGAACAAGGTGGAGAAGAAACCAAAAAGGGACGTCTATGCCATGTTGGGAATGGAAAAAGTGAAGGTCCACACCAACGACGGAGTCAACCTGGCAGACACCCCTGATCAAGAGATTCAACTGCAGGCGAAAATGATGCATACCCTATTCCTGAGTCAGTGGTACAATAGCATCATGTCCAGAATCAATGTGCCGCTACTCGAAAGCATCGCTGCTCAAGCACTGGATGAGGTGAACCTCAACGGGTTCGTAAGAAGGACAATCGAGGCCTCGGCAAAGGCCCTGGCAACAGGAGGAAGGGCCATAGCAAGAGAATCCCCTTCACCTCGATCAACCCGCAAAGCCTCATCCTCCAAGGCCTCCACCATAGGTTTTGGAGGTGCCCTCACCGCGATCATCCACGAGGCAATAGGGCAGGGACGAGCGGGAGAGGACAAACATGGAGATGACGGAAAAGGTAGCGAATCGCCATCGCAGTCCCAGCCTCAGGCGGAAGAGCAGTCTGATGAAACAGAAACGGACACCGACGAGGAGGGAGAACCCCAGGCTGCACCAAAAAGGAAGGCGGAGCAACGGACTAAAGCCCTACACAGAAAGAGAGAGGAGGAGCGAAGGAGAAAAGAGAAGGAAGAGCTCGAATGGGCCCAAAGAGAGTCAGTGAGGGAAGAGGAGGAAAGAAGAAAGAGGACTGAGGAGGAGGGAAGAAGAAGATTTGGAGCTGGCGACCCGTTGCTCCATCGAGGAACAGCGAAGAAAAGACGTGGAAGGAGAAGGAAGTCCATACTGACCTAAAGCACCCGGCCCCAGCACTGGTATGCCGGAACCTGTGCACCTGCCTCCTGCAGAAGGGAAAGGAAAAGACCCAGTCAGGCCAGTCTCCCCTCTCCTCGTGCCACCCATGCAAGCCACCTCCCTCATGGTGACACCCCCTACCACCGCCACCCAGGGGCACACCCCAAAAATCGATGAAAGCAACGTGGTCACCTGGTTGCAATTCTTGGTGGAAAGGGAGTTGGTAAGGGAAGCGGCCGGAGCCACCCCAGTTTCAGGTGCCAAAAGGGCAGCAACGGCCGAGCTGGAGCCAGGGCCAGAAGTGAAAAGACAAAAAGTGGAAGAGATTGCCACCACTACAACCATGTCCCACTCCCTATCTCCAGCAGGCCACTTCGATGACTACGTGAAGGAGCTGCTCGCACAATTGCAAATGGCCAGGCAAGAAAGGAGGATAGTGGTGGAGGAGCTGGCAGCGGAATGTGAATCACAAGCCGCCCTCCAGCTAGATAGAGTGAGGCAGATAACAAAATATCAAAAGGAAATCGATGTGCTTAGGGAGGAGGCCAACACCAAGGAGGCAGAGGAGCTAAAATCCTTGAAGGAGCGCGATGCTACCTGGGAGGGAAGAAGGAAAATCCTAATGGAGCGTCTCACCAGGGAGAGGGAGACAACTGCCCACCTTCAGCGCAAGAATGACCAGTTATCTGCAGCCAACCTGGAGGCGCAAAGTCAGCTTGAGAAAATTATACACGAGGTTGCAGAGCTGGATCAGTTAAGGGCAGAACAGGTGCGCAAGTTGCAGGCAAGGCTGGACCAACTCAACGTGCAGATCACAGAGGAACACCGAGAGCAGTCTCGCTTGCGCCATGAGCTTGAAGCCCAACAACAACAATTTATGGCAATGACCCTCCAATAGGGGGAAAGCCTGGAAGATATGGAGAGACGGGCAAAAGAATGGTCTAATCATAACGAGCAGAGAGTGCAGGACTTAGCACGCCAGCTGGCCAAGGCCGAGGGAGACAAGGTGCTGGCTAAAAACCAGGCAGAGGCAGCCCAACTCGCTATGATAGCTCAGCAGCGCACTTTTATCAACACGTTGCTCCACGCCACCCAATCAAAAGCAGATGAGGCCAATGATCAGCTACCTAGAAGAACAAAGAAAACATCTGGTACAAGTAGGACTGACGGCACAGGAGATGGACGACCTTGGGTTCACTGAGGAGAAAACACAGGAAGACGAGCAAGAGGAAGGGGGTGAACCAGAGCTTGGGCCTCAAGAAGAGGAATATGTCCCACCACCCCCTCAACCACAACAAACCAAAGTGCCACCCCATGACACATCTGCCGAGCGAAGAGCGGCCCACACCACCCAAAGGAAGGAGATGGTGGAGAAGGCAAGAAGAAAGCTGAAGGCTAGACCTGCCCAGAAACAGCTTGCCCCTTTTCCACTGCGCACCCAAGACTCCCCCGCTGAATACTGCGCTGAAATGATTATCTGGGAACAGCAGGAGTATAGCCGAGACCCCTTCGATCTGCGCTTCGAGTTTCCCACCGCCTTGAATAGGGTGCTGCCCATTCAGTTGGTGGAGGATGTCATCGCCATGGGGGCCAGGCTCAAGGCCAAATGGTTAGCAAAGCATGAGGCCCACCCAACTACTTGGGGAGCCAAGGACCGCGAGTTTTGGCAAGACAAAGTCCTCCAGGTACCTCGCACAGTGGAAGGCTATAATTGCCAACCCACCTGGAGGCGGCACATTTTTTACGTCAACCTAGAAGCGTGGATGGCATTTTGCAACACCCTCCCTTCAGAGAGGAATGACCCCACCTTTATGCCGTATCCTCGAAGGGTAGGAGTGGACTTTAACCCGTCCATCCACGGCAGGTTCGACTTCCCCGTCATTTATAATGCCAATACCACTTCCCATAGGAACGCTCTTCTCTTCACCCTTCCCGACTTGTACAGCTCTATAGATAAATTCCTTAATGAATTCACCTCTTGCCCCGACCCAGCATTCATCACCACCTGTAACTATCTTAGGTTAATTAGAATCCTAGTACACCAGGAATCCGCACCCCAAGAACGCCACCTTCCACCCCTCTATTTTGACCCCAATGCCATAGACAGCACCACCATGACTCGTCTCATGATGCGTGCTGCTCTTTTGCCATCCTTCTGTGGTGCACTGCTGGAAGACATGAATGACAGCAAATTCACACAGTGCAACCACCCCTTTCTCTCTACCACCACCCTCAAAACCCGCCTCCACATTAAGGGCTACTTGCTAAGCCGAAAATTCCTTAACAAGGTCCCCTGCCCCCTACCCACCCTTACCCACCATTCGGATGATGAGGAGTAGAACTCCCATTATGCCTTGTACCGCTGCCTCCATGTACCCACCTCATCATGGCAAAAAAAAAAAAGAAAGAAAAGAAAAGAAAAGAAAAGAAAAGAGGGCCAAGCTTCGACGACAATGAAAAACCCCTAACGACGTCTCCAAGCAATCGTCAAAGGTGTACTCCATCTTCTCATTAACACATTTTTTCACCAACATAGCTCCTTGCTCTACAAGGCCCCACGTCGACCAGAAGTTTTCTAGCTAAGTAATATCTAAGTATGCACAAGCACCGCACTCACATAATACCTACACCGAACTATATTCACAGTTTGGGTCCTCAAGTGCAGGACAATACTCTCAGCTTGCTTAGAGTTTGACCTGTCTCCCAAACTAATAAAATATGTCTTGTGCACAATACAGAAGACTAGCACTACCCTTAGGGAGAGACCACCTGAGAGGTTTTCAATTGCAGGTGTTGACGACCACAACAAAAGTGGCATTTTTTCTTCATCAATGCCCAACGCTACTTGCCCCCTCAACATCCGACAAGCCAGAAAGAATCGTCCTAGGCAGCATCCCCAACAAACCCCCACATAAACCGGTCACTAGTACACGCCCCAGGCGCCCCTGTCCCCCAAGTCTTCGGTGCATGCTACCACCTGCTACCTACGCCACTGAGTTCCATGGGACTGGCACTCGTCTAGGAGGGGGGTAATGTTAACCCCAACACGAAGAGAGCAAAAGAAAGTGGAAAAGACGTAGGGCAAAGGCGGAAAAAAGTAGCCCGACTGAAGGAAAAAAAGGAGAAAAGGCCAAAAGCGCAAGGACAACCTTAAAAGTCCAAGGCAAACATGAAAAGGGAAAGGCACATAAAAAGCGCACCCTAAAATCTTGTAAAAGAGTGCAGGGCTCTCATCCGTGCAAGTTGTAAATATAGAAGGGTAGTGAAAAGGAAACATGGAAGATAAAAGGACAATGGAAAACATGGCCTAGTATCAAGATTTTGGGAGAGAACGAAGTGTAAAATATTACACGGCGCAGCGAACAGAATCTGAGAAAGAGATAGAGAGTACACAACAGATAAGAGGAGAATCAGTAAAATTCTTTAACTCCAAACAACTGATACAAAGATGGCTCTGTCCACCCGTGCGCTTCCAATGAATGAAGCTTAGATGGCGATCTAGACAGAAGATAGGTGAAGAGCTTAAGGCTAGCTGGAACAACAACTCTGACTGGGTGAAAGATGAGTGTGAGATGGCTGCGAAGGGGTTTAGCTTTTATAGCCCGCGAAGGTCGTTAGGTCGGCCTGCTGACCGACCTACCATATGAGCCTCCACTAGTCGGCCAGGGAATATTCCAGGGAATATTCCCTTTACCATCGGGCCGGGGGCGCTGCCCCCGGACCCCCGCCAGGGGGGCCGCTGGCCCCCCTGGGACCCCCCAGCCAGGGGCCGCTTCCGCGGCCCCCGGACCCCACAATAGGGGCCCCTTTTAACTCCCTTACCACGCAACTCAATGCAATGTGCCTCGAGTTGCTACCAGCTTAACCACTCCGTCTAACCCAAAGATTAGACCCACAACAGTCACCTTTTTGCCATCCGGTCACATAGACCTCATCTGATATACAAGTCAGGACTCAACCAATGTCCGGGCTCACACTTGGCTTCTCCTCATAATGGGGGCCTTACAACTTTGAGCACCATGGATCATTGGTAGTACCTAATGAGGGTGGGGCATTGATCATATCTAACACCCCCCCTCAATGTCCACCCATAGGTGAACTATCTCCTCGGCCCAATGCCGAGTCTCTGAAGATGAACTTGAAGCAGATCCTTCGTAAGTGCTTTGGTGAAGATATCTGCTCCATTCTCCTCTGTTGGACAGTAGACCAATTCCACTATCCCATCCTCCATCAAATCACGCACATAGTGATACTGGATCTCTATATGTTTGGTGCGTGCATGAAACACTGGATTTTTGGCAATGGCGATGCAACTCTGATTGTCACATCTCAGCACAGTTGGTTCTTCATCCTGCACTCCCATATGCCATAGAATCCTTCTCAACCATACGGCCTCACATGCAGCAAAACAAGCTGCCTTGTACTCTGCTTCGGTAGAAGACAATGCCACTGTTGGTTGCTTCTTACTAATCCAAGAGAAAATTCCTGAACCCAAAGAGAAACAATAACCAGAAACTGACTTCCTGGAATCAATGTCTCCTGCCCAATCTGAGTCACAGTTCCCCACAAGAGAAGTTCCGAAACTGTATGTGATACCATAGTCAAGAGTTTTCTTCAAGTATCTGAGCACCCGCATCCCAGCCTTCCAATGACTCTCATGAGGTTTGTTTGAGAACCTGCTCAAAACACCAACAGCAAAACTGATATCTGGTCTGGTGTTACACAAGTAGATTAGACTGCCGACCAACCTCCTATACCTCCCAATGTCTGCTAGTGCTGATGTATCCTCAACGGATAACTTTACATTCACCTCCATAGGTGTAGCTATCTCCTTGCACTCGGTCATGCCAAATGCCTTCAAGATCTCCCATGCATACTTCTTCTGAGAGATGAAGATCTTTCCCTGGCTCTTGCCAGACTTCAATCCCCAAACAATAGTGCAGCAAGCCCAAGTCTGTCATTTCAAACTCAAAACTCAAAGCCTTTCGAGTTTGGTTGATCATGTCTTCATAGTCACCTGTAATAAGAAGGTCGTCCACATATAGGACAATCACTACAGACTTTTTACCATCCCTGTAAACATACAAGTTAGCATCTGAGGCACATCTTTTGAAGTTTAGGTTTAAAAAGAACCTATCTATCCGCTGGTACCATGCTCTGGGGGCTTGTTTCAGCCCATACAATGCCTTCTTCAGTTTACACACTTTGTTCTCAGAATGGGGGGCCTCAAACCCTGGTGGCTGAGCCACGTACACCTCCTCCTTGAGGTCACCATTTAAGAACGCTGACTTAACATCCATTTGGTACACTGGCCACTTCTTGTGGGCAGCCACTGCAAGTACCGTGCGAATAGTGGTCATTCTGGCAGTTGGGGCAAATGACTCTTGAAAATCAAACCCTTCAACTTGTGAAAATCCTTGGGCAACCAGTCTAGCTTTGTACTTTTCTAAGGTACCATCAGCCTTGTACTTTACCTTCCAGATCCACTTGGTGCCAATAATCTTCCGCTTTGCTGGCCGATCCACTAGCTCCCAAGTGTCATTCTTCATTATGCTGTCATACTCTGCCTGCATAGCAGCCTTCCATGATGGATCTGCAAGTGCTTCTTCTAAGTCAGTTGGCTCCTTTACTTCTCTCATAATCTCAACCATCAAGGCCATGTTGACTATGTGAGCAGAAGCCCTCCTTTGCTCCTCTATTCTCTGAGACCTCCTTGGTCCGTCTGCCTTCTCCTCAACAGATGCAGGCATAGGATTATTGTGGTCATAGAGCTGCTTCACCCAGCGCGGCAATGGCTTTTCCGGTGGGGTGATGTCAGGTTGGTGAACTTTTTCCTCATCATCTGAAGATGATGCTTCCTCCTCCTTAAGGATAGGGATAGCTCTCGGGACAGGTTCATAGTGGACTACTTCTTCGCTTGATGATAAAGTGGAAGACCTTGCCTTCTCCTCCTCCACTGTATGCGGCTCCTCCTTGAACACCACATCACGGCTCGCGATGATCTTCTTTGCCTCTTGGTCATATAACTTGTAAGCCTTCTGCTCATCACTATAACCCAAGAAGATACATTTTCTGCTTTTTGGTTGTAACTTGTTTCTCTTCTCATCTGGAACATGTGCATAACATTCACATCCAAAAATTCTGAAATGTGAAACAGATGGTTTCTTACCAGTGTAAGCCTCATGAGGTGTTTTTCCCTTGAGAGCCTTTGTGTAGCTCCGATTTAGAATGTAGACTGCAGTATTAACAGCTTCAGCCCAAAAATGGTTAGGCAATCCCTTGCCCTTTAGCATGCATCTTGCCATCTCCACAATGGTGCGATTCCTGCGTTCCACAACACCGTTCTGCTGAGGTGTGTGAGGCGTTGTCAATTGACGCTTGATACCTTTGCTCTTGCAAAAGCCTTCAAACTCCTTTGAGTTGAACTCACCACCACCATCTGTTCTAAATTTCTTCACACTTTTCCCTGTTTCATTCTCAACAAGTATTAGCCATTCTTTAAACTTACCAAAAGCTTGAGCCTTATCACGAAGGAAGTACACCCACATCTTCCTACTGTAGTCGTCGACAATCAACATAAAATAAGAAGATCCCCCCAAGGCCTGTGTAGGCATCTTACCACACAAGTCAGCATGCACCAACTCTAGAGGAGCATGTGCTCTATTCTTGCTTTCTTGTGGAAATGCCTTTCTCTGTTGCTTGCCCATCATACAAGCTTCACATGGTTCCTTCAATTCAGTTATTGTAGGTAGGTGAGCAACCATACCTTGCTTTTGCATCTCCTTCAATACTGCAAATCCGATGTGTCCAAACCTTTCATGCCAAAGCTTACTTGTGCCCACTCCAGCGGTGGCTGTAAGAGCACTTAGCTCATACAGGTTGTTCCTCCTTTCTCCTTTGCCAACAATTGTGCCAGCACTATCAATAATTTCTGCACCTGTCTTCTTGAACCTCACTTCATGACCAAGATCAGTTATGGCAGCAACTGATAAGAGATTTCTTCTGATTTCGGGAACATACAACACATTTGAAAGCTTTTTGACTTCACCATTTGCAGCAACAAAAGAAATAGTACCTGTGCCCGCAGCAGGGCATTTAGCATCATTTCCAACCGTCACAGTGATGGATTCTTGTAGAGGCTGCATAGAACTGTATAGACCTTTCTTGTTGGTCATGTGACGGGAGGCCCCACTATCCAACACCCAAGAGTCAGTGGTAGATTCTTCTTGCGCCGAGGAGCACACTTCCTCAATGGTCGCCATGAATAATTCCAACTCTGCTTCAGCCGTATTGGCTGTCTCTTTCCCTTTAGTTTTAAGGGTACCATTCTTTTCATCTGCCTTCTTGACACGACAATCTGCAATTGCATGTCCTTTCTTCTTACAGTAGAAGCACTCTCCTTGAAACTTCTTCTTGCCGCCCTTTTTCTTTTTGTCACCATCATTTTTGGTGGAGGAAACACCTTTGCCTTTTGCATTGGCAGAGAATGCAGCATCTCCATTGTTGCTTCCTTCTCGGGCTTTCAGCCTCAACTCCTCCTCCATTAATAATGCACAAAACTCCTCAAAAGTCAAAGCTTGAGGTCTCACCTGAGTATTAAGGGCAGTTACTAGTCCATCAAACTTTTGTGGACAAATCCGAAGACACCTCCGAGCTAGCTCTTCGCTAGTCTTTTGTATCCCAGCGCCAGCCATCTGGTCGCGCAGATTCTTAATCCGAGTGATGAATGCTTCAACCGTCTCTCCTTCAGCAAACTTCTCCGCTGCTAGTTGATTCTCCAAGTTTTGAATCCTTGTTTGGTTTCGTGTTTCATACTGACTCCTTAGTACATTCCAAGCCTCTGACGCTTTGGTTGTATGCTGAATCAGAGTCAAAACACTGTCAGAACAGCTTGTAACTAAGGCACACAATGCATCTGCATTCCTTCGTTTCCAAGCTCGTAGAAGATCTGCATTCGGAGGAATCATCACACTAGGATTTGATGGGTCGGGGGTAGGCTGTGGTTCTGCGTCAGTCCCCAGCACAGTCTCCAGAAGCTCATAAGAATCAAGGATAGTAGTAATTTTGAACTTCCACAAGGTGTAGTTTGTACCATCTAACTTGCCTTCGCTGAAGGTTGGTGGACGAATCCTCAGTGTTTGAATAGCCGGTACAGCAGCACCACCTCCTGCACCGCTTCCTGATGCGCCAGAACTGCTTCCCGGAGTCGACATCGATTCTCTTTGCTGTTGAAGCCTTTGCCTCTTGCACGCTCTCCGATCTCTAGAGCCCCCTGGGCTCTGATACCATGTAAAATATTACACGGCGCAGCGAACAGAATCTGAGAAAGAGATAGAGAGTACACAACAGATAAGAGGAGAATCAGTAAAATTCTTTAACTCCAAACAACTGATACAAAGATGGCTCTGTCCACCCGTGCGCTTCCAATGAATGAAGCTTAGATGGCGATCTAGACAGAAGATAGGTGAAGAGCTTAAGGCTAGCTGGAACAACAACTCTGACTGGGTGAAAGATGAGTGTGAGATGGCTGCGAAGGGGTTTAGCTTTTATAGCCCGCGAAGGTCGTTAGGTCGGCCTGCTGACCGACCTACCATATGAGCCTCCACTAGTCGGCCAGGGAATATTCCAGGGAATATTCCCTTTACCATCGGGCCGGGGGCGCTGCCCCCGGACCCCCGCCAGGGGGGCCGCTGGCCCCCCTGGGACCCCCCAGCCAGGGGCCGCTTCCGCGGCCCCCGGACCCCACAATAGGGGCCCCTTTTAACTCCCTTACCACGCAACTCAATGCAATGTGCCTCGAGTTGCTACCAGCTTAACCACTCCGTCTAACCCAAAGATTAGACCCACAACAGTCACCTTTTTGCCATCCGGTCACATAGACCTCATCTGATATACAAGTCAGGACTCAACCAATGTCCGGGCTCACACTTGGCTTCTCCTCATAATGGGGGCCTTACAACTTTGAGCACCATGGATCATTGGTAGTACCTAATGAGGGTGGGGCATTGATCATATCTAACACGAAGGAGTCTCGCTTGAAGCTTTCTCGCTTGCACAATGGGGGAAGACACACAGAGATGGAGGCTGAAAACATTTTTCTCTTCTTAGTTGTGTAAGCCAAAAGAACTCTAGTACAAAGAAATAGAAGAACCCTCTATATGGGTCTCAAAACCAAACTCAACTGACTAAGGTGGCATACTAACTGAGCCACGAACTAGAGTAGATAAGGATAGCTATCATGTAGCTATTATTCATGGGCGGTGTACCAACCGCGTCTGCAACTGACAAGTCGGTGACATAAATACACAACGGTCACCCTGGCGTATCACGAGTGGAGCTCGATATCTCAACACTCCCCCTCGAGCTCAATCCCAATTCCTGCACACCAAGCAGGTTTCTGAACTTGCGCAGCTTCTCTGCGCCCAATGCCTTCATGAATATGTCAGCTACCTGATCCTCTGTGCTGACATAAACTAGATCAATAAGACCTAGTAAAACCCTCTCTCGCACATAGTGATAATGCACCTCAATGTGCTTTGTTCTAGCATGATAGACTGGGTTATTTGCCAAGTCTATACTACTCATGTTGTCACAATAAATGACAATTGGCCCATCTGTAGACTGATGCATATCATAAAGTAGCTTATGCAACCAAGCTACCTCACATGCAGCCATTGCTGCACCCCTGTACTCAGCCTCTGTGCTCGACAAGGCAATTGTAGGCTGTTTCTTGCTACTCCAAGTGACTGCAGCACTCCCAAAAGAGAACACATATCCACTAGTAGATCTTCTATCAGAAATACTACCAGCCCAATCAGCATCAGTGTATCCATGCAACTGTATCTGAACCCCAGTCTCATAAAATAGTCCATACTGCAATGTGGACTTCACATACCTGAGTATGCGTCTAGCCGCATCCAAATGTGGTTTCCTTGGAGCCTGCATAAACTGACTTACCAATCCAACAGCATAGCTCAAATCTGGCCTGGTAATAGTCATATAAATCAAACTTCCTACTATGCGTCTGTACATAGTAGGGTCTTCTAGAAGCTCACCTGCATCTGTGCTCAGCTTCACATTCTACTCCAAAGGAATTGAAATAGGCTTACAGCCTGTCATCCCATATTTGGATAGCATGTCCAATCCATACTGCCTCTGCAAGAGCTGTATCCCACTTGGTGATCTAATCACCTCAATGCCCAAGAAATAATGTAGCTCTCCCAAATCCTTCATCTCAAACTTCTGCTTCAATAGCATTTTCACATGAAGGATATCTTCATCACTGTCACCTGTCATAATCAAATCATCAACATAAATGACAAGTAGCATAGTACCTTTCTCTATTTTTCTCACATAAAGTGAGAAATCTGCCTTGGAAATCTGAAAGCCAATAGTGACAAGATACTGTCCTATCTTGTCAGACCATGCTCTAGGTGCTTGCTTCAATCCATACAAGGCTTTCTTCAACCTGCAAACAAACTCAGGATGAACAGCATGCACATAACCTGGTGGCTGCTCCATATATACCTCTTCTTGCAAATCACCATGCAAGAAGGCATTCTTTACATCCATCTGATGTAAAAACCATCCCTTTGATGCAGCCATAGCAATGACTGCTCTTACAGTTGCCATCCTTGCAACTGGACTGAATGTTTCTTCATAGTCAATGCCATATGTTTGTGCATACCCCTTGACTACTAATCTTGCCTTGTATCTGTTCACAGAACCATTTGCATTGTGCTTCACCTTATAAACCCACTTACAGCCAATTGCATTCTTACCTTTAGGCAAAGGTACTAACTCCCATGTAGCATTTGCTTCCAAGGCATCCATTTCTTCATCCATGGCTTTCTCCCATTTTTCTTTTCCCATGGCTTGCTCAAAAGAAGTGGGTTCTGGTTCCTGTATCACCTTGACCATATATGCATAGTGAATGGCTGTAAATCCATCATATTTCAGCCTATCCACAGGATACCTAACTCTGGTAGACCTGCGCAAAGTGGGTTCACTCCCAGGTGCTCTCAAAACATCCCTGGTCTTCCTTACTCCAGGTGTAACAATAGAAGGAATACCCAACTCATCATCAATGCTCTGTTCTGAGCCACTGGATTCATGGTAGACCTGCGCAAAGTGGGTTCACTCCCAGGTGCTCTCAAAACATCCCTGGTCTTCCTTACTCCAGGTGTAACAATAGAAGGAATACCCAACTCATCATCAATGCTCTGTTCTGAGCCACTGGATTCACCATCCACATAAGAGTGACCTCCATTCACATCAAACATGGGCTGATCAACCTTCTCTTTTCCTTTTCGTGATACCTGCATACCACTATCTGCATTGCTTTGAGAAGATTCTCCTGATCTCAATCTGCCTGTCCATGGCCAAGAATGTGAACCACTGCTAGAAGACGCTCCAGGTCCACTAATATTTTGTGACTGCTACTGTGAATTCTGTGCAGCATTACCATTTTGTGCATCTACATCATCAATCACATTTATTGGTTTATACCAGCTACTCATCTCATCAAAAACAACATCTCTGCTCACTGTAAACTTACGAGTAGAAGGTTTATAGCATCTATACCCTTTTTGCTGCAGAGAGTAACCAATAAAGATGCACTTCTCAGCTTTTGGATCCAACTTGGATCTCAACTCATCTGGCACATATACATAGGCAATGCAACCAAAAATTTTCAAATGAGAAATATCTGGTTTCCTACCAGTATACCTCTCCTCTGGAGTCATTCCATGTATTGCTGCAGTGGGAGTCCTGTTCATTATGTAGACTGCTGTAGCAACTGCTTCAGCCCAATAAAAATCTGGCAAGTCTTTTTCATTGAGCATGGCACGAGATACCTCTCCAATATGCCTGTTTTTCCTTTCTGCAATTCCATTTTGTTGTGGGGTATAACTGCATGAATATTGCTGCTTTATGCCATGCTCCTGCAGGAACCTTGCAAACTCATTTGAGAGGTACTCTCCCCCTCCATCTGACCTTAGGCATTTTATTTGCAGACCTGTTTCTTTTTCAGCCATAGCTTTAAGGGTTTTGAAATGCCCAAAAACTTCACTTTTCTTTTTCATAAAATACACCCAAACTTTTCTGCTATAGTCATCAATAAAAGTGACAAAATAATGATAGCCTCCAAGAGATGCAGCTTTAGTAGTCCACACATCAGAGTGGATTAATTCCAATGGCTTCTCACTCTCTTGAACATGTCTAAGAAATGGTTTCCTTGCCTGTTTTCCAAACTGACAGGCTTCATATACCTTATGCATTTTTGCAACCTTGAATTTTGGCAATCCTGCAACAATATTTTGGGCCTGCATTGATTTAAGTCGCTGTACATTAACATGACCAGTGCGTTTATGCCAGATATCAATATCTGCAACTACACCGGTCCCATGTGCAAACATTGCTGCACTCAATTCAGACATGTCTGCATCCAACGTAAACATTCTGCCCTTCTTCTTTCCTTTTGCTATCAGGCGACCTTTATTTTTCATATCCTCAACAAAGCATCCATGAGGATTAAATCTGACCTACAAGCCCTGCTCAACCATTTGACCGACAGAAACCAGATTCTTGGTGATATTCGGGACATGAAATACATCGGACAGGTATTTCTTTTTCCCATCCTGCATAGACAAGGGAATTTTTCCAATCTGCACAATAGGATGTGCAGTATCATCACCAGTCTCCACAAATCCTGGTTTTTCCATTTTCCTTGCATCCTCCATCCATTCTGCATGACCTGTCATGTGGTTTGATGCACCTGAGTCAACATACCATACATCATTGCTTTCTTCTGCACTTGTCACAGAATTGTTCATGTGCTGCACCATGAACAAATGCTCATTTCTGTCATCACCCTGTCTGCTAGAAGATCCATAATTCCCTTGTTGCAGTTTTCCATTCATGATGTCATTCTGCTTTTTATAGCAGTCTTTAGCCATATGACCCATTTTACCACAGTAGTAGCATTCAACATTACTGTTTGCATTTTGACCTCTTTGCCATCCACCACGGCCTCTTTGGCTCCCCCTGCCTCTAGAGTTACCACGTCCTCCTCCATAGGACTGGTTTTCCTGAGTTTGCTGCATATTCTGATTTCTACCACGGCCTCCAAATCGGCCTCCTCTACCTCTGCCTCTACCTCTTCCAGCATTTGAGTAGAAGACAGCTTCTTTTGAAGTTCCTCCTGAAGAAGATGCACCACCATTTCTCTGCTCCTCAGAAATTAGAAGAGCAATCAACTCCTCAAAATCAGGAAATCTTTCACGAACTGAAATGGATGTCCGAAACTGTGCATAATCCTTTCCTAGACCATTCAAGGTCACGGAAACTAAATCATCATCTTCCACTGGCGACCCAATGGAAGCAAGTGCATCTACAATCTTCTTCACCTTCATGTGGTAGTCGTTGATGCTCATACTTTCTCTTTGCACATTATGCAACTCTTGCTTGAGCTGCATTTTCCTGGCTTGCGTATTTGTGCTATACATTTTTGACAAAGTATCCCATGCCTCCTTTGGCGTACTTGCATCCTGAATATGCACAATCATAGTGTCTAAAATACTGATAGACAGCCAATACATAACTTTCCTGGCTCTCTCATGCCATGTTTTGAATGCCTGCATTTGATGTTGATTGGGAACATCAGGAAGAACTGGTTCTTCTTCATTTCTTGCAACAAATTCCCAATATCCTTTTCCCATAAGGAAATTCGTCATTCTAAACTTCCATGCTTGGAAGTTGTTCTTGTCAAGCTGTTCAGTGACAATCTGTGAAAGAGAATCAGATGCCATTACAGAAGACTGCAAAAAATTCTGTCACTGCAAAAACCACAGCTTCACCCTCACAAGGGAAAATCTGCAAAACTGGCGAAAGTGGTATTTGACCACACAGTCACTTCCTAGTGACGATTTTGCATCAACACGCAACAGGGATGATTCTGTAACTCCCAATGTCTCTGCGCACAAGCATACGATGCAATTTCTACAGTAACTTTTCACCGACCTATAGAACACTGGCTGCACAGCATAAAACTGGGCCTTTTTTTGAGTGCGTGCAGAAAACTTCCGCCTCCAAAACAGGCCCCGAAATGGCCTCAAATCAAAAAACAAGGTCGCCGAGGGCTAAAGCCCTTTCCCGCAGCATATACTGCCCTCTTGTTTCACCGCGAAGGGCGTCTCAACCTGAGACAATGCACTCCTGCAATTTCCGGCTGTGCTGCCTGCAGAGATCTGCTCCCAAAACAGAAAATGAAAGCAACACTGCTCCTCTTACCAGAACACCGCGAGCTTGGCTTGCTTTCTTGAGCTCCTTACCACGAACAAGGCTCTGATACCATGTCAAGATTTTGGGAGAGAACGAAGGAGTCTCGCTTGAAGCTTTCTCGCTTGCACAATGGGGGAAGACACACAGAGATGGAGGCTGAAAACGTTTTTCTCTTCTTAGTTGTGTAAGCCAAAAGAACTCTAGTACAAAGAAATAGAAGAACCCTCTATATGGGTCTCAAAACCAAACTCAACTAACTAAGGTGGCATACTAACTGAGCCACGAAATAGAGTAGATAAGGATAGCTATCATGTAGCTATTATTCATGGGCGGTGTGCCAACCGCGTCTGCAACTGACAAGTCGGTGACATAAATACACAACGGTCACCCTGGCGTATCACGAGTGGAGCTCGATATCTCAACACCTAGGCTATGACCGGCCATGTAAAAAAGGGAAAAGGGGATGACCGCCCAAAAGGGAAGTAGGGTTTTGTATATAAGGTTGAAAAGTGAATGAAGAGCTCATTCTTTGGTGTGTGGCAAAACTAATCTTCTTCTTCCTCTCTTCTTCTCTCCTTCTTGCTTGTGTGTGCTCTTGAGAGAGGGAATGTGAGAGTGTGAGGGAGTGAGTGTGTGTGAGAGTGAGGGATCAAGAGGGTGAAGCTCTTCACCATCTCCTCTCCTCTACTTCTCTTCTCTTCTCTTCTCTTCTCTTGCGCGCACGGCTATGGAGGATGGAGCTTGGAGATGGAGGAGGCTTGAGGATGCTTGAGCTAGCATCGAGAATCATGGAGCTACCGGAGTGTGAGAGAGAGGAGGGTACTCGATCGAGCATCAAGGTAAGTTCACTGCATTTGTAGGATCGACGGCGCGTCGGCTAGGTGAGAGATAGCCATGAGAGCTTGCTTGGAACGCTTGAAACGATAAGCGGTCCGTGGGTCTTGGTGGTTGAGTGGAAGCTCCCACACCCATTATGAGGAGAAGCCATATGTGAGCCCGGCGGACATTGGTTGAGTCTTAACTTTTATGTCAAATGAGGTCTATGTGACTGGATGGCAAAAAGGTGACCATTGTGGGTCTAATCTTTAGGTTAGACATAGTAGTTAAGCTGGTAGCAACTCGAGGCACATTGCATCGAGTTGTAGGATAAGAGAGTTATTAGGGGCCCTAGGCAATGGTAAAGGGAATATTCCCTAGAATATTTCCTGGTCAACTAGTGGAGGTGCACATGGAAGGTCAACAGGCACGTGTGCATATGGAAGGTCAACAGACACATGGGTACATGGAAGGTCAACAGACACATGTGCATATGGAAGATCAACATACACATGTGCACATGGAAGATCAACAGACACAGGTGCATATGGAAGGTCATCCATCATGACCCCCTTCACAAGCTATAAAAGCTAAACCCCTTCACAGCCATCAATTATTCATCTTTCATCTAGTCAGAGTTGCTCTTCACCTATCTTCTATCTAGATCGCCATCTAAGCTTCACAGTGGAAGCGCACAGGTGGATAGAGCCATCTTTGTATCAGTTGTTTGGAGATAAAGAAATTTTATTATTCTCCTCTTATCTGTTGTATAATCTCTATCTCTTTCTCAGATTCTATTCGCTGCGCCATGTAATTTTTCACCAATTCCCATTTTTTGAATACTAAAAAGGTGGCACCCGAATGGCATACCCATAAGTTTCTCAAAACCATATGATATGGCCTATCATTGGAAAGCACTTGAAAAATGGAATCTATTGAGCTATAGAGCACTTGATTCAAGTTATAATGTTCAAGTTATGACAAATCCAAATATTTGACCATGTGTCCCAAACTTATGGAAAATTCCCATATTCCCCAATATGGTGTTTTAGAAGCACTTATCTGAAGATTGAGATGTTTAGGTATACCTTGTCAAGCTTGATGAGACACTTGACTTATTATCGGGATTGAAGTCATGCTTCTCGGTGAGCTTATGATGTCCCTCAAGTATTGAAGCTACTCGTAGACCAAGAACACACTTTAGAGTATATACTTCCGTAACTAGAATCACTGTTAATGCTTAGAGATTGAAAATTTTGAAAAATGGAAAAGCTTGAAGCTTTTTCTAGCTATGGCTGCCAGAAACACCCATAGTTAGGGTTTTGCTGATAGTGGCTAGCAGAGGAGGAATTTCTCCAAACCCTCTTAGAGGGAGATGGCTCACTGGGGGGGCAATGAAAGGCCTATGGTGACCCCCATGATTGTGTCGTCATCAACAGCATGAAGCTCTTGAATAGCACATTGTCAAAACGGCACCAGATATACAATTTGTGCAATGCTTCCCTCCACGGCGCCTAATGTTGGCCTCTGATGTACCACGCCAAGTCGCCTTGAGTTGAGGAGAATATCTCTAGAAGAAGTCAGGAGCTGAAATTCTCTCCTTTGCTCTCCCCACATTCTCCAGTAGAGGTGGGTCAAGATGGTTATGGTGGAAATGAGGGTAAATGAGAAGATAAGGTTTCTTCTTGTGCACTTAGGTGTGTATAGAGGCTAAGGAAAGCTGAAAGATCAGAGATGGCTCTGATACCATGTGGAAAATAAGAGTTGGAAGCATGAAAGAGTGTGCAGAAGAGGGAGAGAGAGTCTTGCTATGAGGGCTGAAGCCAAAACATTATTGGATTGGTGCCTTTAGTGCTATGATGACTTTGTTTGGACATGTTGTTGCAAAAAGAAAAAGGTAAACAAGCTGCTTTAAGCTTGTTTTCCAAATCCACCATACAATGTCTAGAAAGGGCTACTCACAAGAGGAGTGCTTCACTATAGATGGTTTGCACAAGTGTAAGCTAATTTTTTATAAGAATCTTGATATTTTTTGGAAACATCAACCTACTTACACTCCTATAAACACATTACTGATTTTGCACACTCTCCTCTACAGTGAGTGTGTACTTTAGGTAGTTTATATAGCCTCTAGAGAAGTTAGGGTTAGGGTTTCCCCTTGATCCACTATCCTCCAGTCCATTTACACCTAGTTACCCTTATCCTCTCTAGTATAAGGAGAGTTCACATTCTTACTTCTCAACACCTTAGAATATTATTAAGGCAAGAACCTACTCTACAAGAATACCGCCTCCCATCACTCTTTTTTTATCTCAATGTTGGCATAGAAAGCTATGCAATGGCTAGGCTAATGATGCGCATTGCCCTCTTTCCATATTTTTGTGTAGCTCTCTTAGAGGACATGAGCGACAATTGTTTCACTAGCTGCAACCATCCCTTTTTGTCCACCACCCCTCTCAATGTTCAAATGAGCCTAAAAGGATACATGCAAGGGAAAAGCTTTCTTAGTAGGTTTCTTAAACCCCCCCACTTCTCCCTCTCATGACCACGATGATGAAGACTAGCTTCTCATCACAAATTTTTTCAAAAAAAAAGGGAGGAAAAGAAGAAAACAGAGAGAAAAAGAAGAAGAAAATACGACAAAAGAAAGAGAAGAGAGAGGAGAAAAGGAAAAGAACAAGACAATGGTGAATAAAATCACAAGAAAAAGCAAGAAACTCATGAGTGTGATGGTCATTACACCTCAAGTTAGGTGTGCCTGGTGGCTTCAGTGGGGCCAACTTTGTCCCTAACCCCCTAGCCCATTTTGATCCCCTACTTCATGCTTAGGGAACATCAAGGGTAGGGCACACCTGGGGAGGTCAACCTTGCCTATGATTAGACTTGTCTCCCTAAGCTACACCCACGCACCTCCCTATTGCATGAATTGGGCCCTAAAGTGTGGGACAATACTCGGCTTTCAACCCAGCTCCTAATTCTACTAGCATGAGCACAATGTACCACACAATATGGTAGACACACCCCCTAGGTTGTGCACTTTTCTTCTCTTTGTAGATACATTCGAATGCTCCTAACCAGTGACATTGGAGGCCCTGCAATCCACTTGACATCCCCTCAACCTCCACCATTACCATTAATTGACAAAATTCTCTCCCATGATCAATCCCCATAAGGCCCCATCATCAACTCACATGACTACCCTTCAAATCGCCAAGCCTCATCAACAAAGACTCGTAAGTGCCATGGCAGTGGCACTCAACTAGGAGGGGGGTAATGTTAACCCTAATGCAAGACAAAAAAATAAAGAAAATTCAAAATAATGAATAATATAGAAAAAGGTATCCCAACAAATGAATAAGAGAGGAAAGACCAAAAGTGCAAAAGGTCAAGTTGAAGGTGGAGGCAGATTTTAAAATGCAAAGGCATCACCAAAATTTTGTAAAAGAGCATTAGGCTCCCTCCTATACAAATTATAAAATCTAAACGTGTAAGGTGCCCGCCTATTGGCTGTGTCCAGGCACGTTTTAGTGGTCCATTGAGAAACAAATCTAAGCGTCGTTTTGCCTGACACTCCCATGAAATGTTCCAAGGTTTGTCGCCTAGGGTTTTCCAAGTCTGCCTCGCAATGGAACGTTTGTAGCCAAACCCACTAGGATCGACCTGAAATCTAGGTTCTTGGTGGTCAAGGTCTCTAGAGAGCATTCTAGCATTGGGTTCTGGACATCCTACTTTACGCAGAGATACCCAACCCAAAGCAGACCCATGCCGCACTTGGTTCAAAGAGGATGGGAAACAAGAGGGATGCATTGCTTGGACCTCTCTGCCTGTAGGGCATAGTCCCATTCCGGTTTCCTAAAATGGCATGAATTGGGGTTCTATCCTAACAATTTCTAAGGTCAAAGATGATAGAACCTTGTGAGAAGCGTCCCAGTTCTCTGGGACCACCCTGCCATAGGACAAACCCGTCAGGGGTTCTACCCACCCGCTTCCCTCAAT
This sequence comes from Lygodium microphyllum, assembly GCF_053477565.2. Classification (NCBI taxonomy): domain Eukaryota; kingdom Viridiplantae; phylum Streptophyta; class Polypodiopsida; order Schizaeales; family Lygodiaceae; genus Lygodium; species Lygodium microphyllum. The sequence continues at coordinate 108,289,598 of NC_141157.1, forward strand.
AGTCATTCTTTACTTATCTAATTAGGTCCTATCACATTTATGTGTGACATTTAAAATCAGATTCCTTAATTAAGCCTATAGGGAACGGGGTTTGTTCACGTAATTTATAGCACAGACATGAATACGGAGCAAGTAATCTATTGACAAACAAGTTCCTTAACTTATCTTCAAGTTAATCTTTGTCTCTTGCCCATACAAGAGAAATTATGTATCTCTTCTACCTAGTAGAAGTAACTGGTCCAATCACATGGCACCACAAATTCTATCCTTTATCTAGAATGGGATCTCCCAACATGCCCAGACATTGGGGGCCATAGAGGTCTTCAACTCCATTCTAGACCTAGCAAGGGGTGTCCAGAGCTCCACCTGACCCGCAAGCTGTCTAGGAGTGAAACATCATTCCCGTGGTTGGCCTTTTCACCACTTGACCTTCAGCCCATGAATTGAGCACTACCCTCTTTGAGTTAATCCAGGGTGCAATCATGGAGGTGATCCACCCATGCAAAATATCCTTGAGGTGAGCACTATCCTCTTTGAGTTAATTCAGGGTGCAATCATAGAGGTGATCCACCCATGCAAAATATCCTTCCTTAATTAAATCCTTTAAGAATCAAGCACAAACAAGGCATTCAGCCCTAATATCATTTTCCAGGAAAATGTTCCTTTATCCCCATGGCAACTTGTCATCATAGACCCTTGCCATGCATTTACCATAAATCACAAGCACTTGGAATAATAATCCAAACAACAAACCGACAACCAGTTGAATGTAAAAGCATTTTGGATGTTATTCGATCAACCAACAAAAAACCAATTGTATTCTTCCCAAACAATGCAAGAATAGTCACGATAACATTTCCATCACATATCTGCTCTCCTCCTTGGGATCAAAGAGCGGTTCTATTTAAAATTTACTTAACACTCCATTCCTTTGGCTTAAGACATATATTAAGGATTCAAACATTGTACACGATGTAAGTTCTATAGGTCAATTACATTGATCGATAACCCAACCCTGAATTGGATTGGCAAAAGTCATAGTTATCTGACGAATCTCAAGACATCTTAGTTTAATCCTTATGATTAATTTCTTGTATTAGCTCTTAGTCAAGCCATGATGCAAATATGAAATTATTCTCATATATCAAACATGTTATAGGCATAACGTGTAAATACTTGATAAGATAAGTGCGAGATGATCTCAAGTAACTAGACTCCAACAGGCCTTGCATTGAGCTAGAATCTAGTTCTTCTTAATATTTGGGCTCTTAGGCTAAGTACATTTGAAGTATCTAAACTTTAAACTAGTACTTTCTATTTGTGATTCTTAATGTCATATTCTTTTAGCAATTATGCTATTTGTAACCCCTCAAAGATTATTCCTTGTAATTGCTCTATCAATGAATAAGCCATATGCAACTAGGTGTAATTAACTTCCCTTGATACATGCACTTTGCAAGCTTTCAAATATGTGTTAACGGTATTTTGAGAAGGCTGCAAAAAGCACAAGTGCTGAAATAATGTTAACGGTATTTTGAGAAGGCTGCAGAAAGCGCAAGTGCTGGATACTATTTTTTAGTGGATTACTATTTTGTGGAGCTTCATTGTATTACTTTGGGCACTTGTGTATTACTTTTTACTCATGGACATCATCAGACTATCATGGTTGTATTATTTTGTGAGAGCCGACTCACTCCCGTGCACATTGTATTTATCACCCGTAGTTGTATTTGTCGCACCCGCATGTGTTGCGTGGGTTGCGCACATGTAATTGTGATTAGTATAGTGTAGGCTTGGTCTATTTAGGCTAAGGTTTAAGCATGTTTCAAGGATTGACCGGCCTAAAGCCCACTATGTGGGTAGGATGCCCAAAGAGGGTGCAAACCCTAATTCACAGTTGTGGAAACCCTAAACGCAAAAGGGGCGCAAACCCTAACCCTAATTCTATGTCTATATAAGGGTGGGAGGTCTCAGTTGTATTCACCCCCTTTGGCACATTCATGCTGCGGAAGGTCTGTTAGTGCAACCATTCAATCTTTCTATTCTATCATCTTGCTTCCATTGTGTTGAGAGTGACTGAGAGGGAGAGAGTGAGAGGTGTGTTGAGTGAGGGACTGAGGGAAGGTGAAGCTCTTCGTCGTCTTCTTGCTTTTCTCATCGTCTCTACTAGCTCTTCGACTCGTTGGTGTGCTTGGTGGTGGATGCGAAGGAGCGACGGCATCGGATCGTGTTGATCGTGGTCGTGGAACTATCTTCGAGCCTTTGAAAGGTAAGTTAGGTGAGTTCACTACAACTCGAGCTAGTCTTGTGTTCTTGCTTCCTTGTCTTGGAGAGGAGAATGATTGGTTAGTTAGAGCGGAGCGTGAGAGACAAGGTGAGAGATTGTCGCCAATGTGAGTTGCAGCTTCTAAAAGAATAGAAGTCCATCCAAAGTCCCGACTGTTGGTGCGTTTGCCTCAATATTTTGGTTCCGTTGCCGGGACCTAGGATGGTGCAACCGCCGAGGTTCTCACACTCCCACCGTGTGGCGGAATAGGAGGCTTGTGCATGGGCGTGGATAGGATCGATGTGGTTCCAATCGTCCGCGTTTGTGGCTAGCTTCCGAAACCCATGCGGCTAGGTTAGGAAGGGCCAAATCGGAAGGAACCGATTTGTTGGATTGAGATTGGAATAGGGTAGAATAGAAGAAAACACAAACCATAAACTCAAAAACACAAAAACACAAGAAAACACAAAACTCAAAACTCAAAACTCAAAACTCAAAGCGCTCTTCTTGTTGTTGGACATCTTGTGTGGGAACGTTGGGAGATGAGGGTTCATCGTTCTTGCTTTTGTCATTGGTTACATACATGTTTATGGTTGAGATCTAACCAAATATACCGCTTGCCTTTGTACTCGTCTTCTAAAGTTCTTGGCTTGTGAGGTAGAGGAAGGAGAAAGCAAAGAAGGCCAAGAAGAAGTAGATAGAAGATGGTTGGGAAGAAAAAGAGATAGATGAAAAAAAGGGTGAAATAGAGAAAAAGGAAGGGCAAGAGGTAGTGAGGAAGAGAGCTAGAAGAAGAAGAGTAAGAAGAAGAGAAGAAGAATACAAGAAGAAGAAGAAGAAGAAGAAGAAGATGCAAGGAATGAGATAGAAGAACGATAGAAGAAGAAGAAGAAGAGGAGGATAGAAAAACAAGAGAAGAAGAAAGTAAGAAGGAGTGAGGAAGAAGAATAAGAGAAGTGGAAGAAAGAGGGGAAGAAGGTGAGGTAGATGAAGGGAAAAAGAGGTGTAAGTAGAAGGTGAAGGGGATAGAAGAAGAGAAGTGTTCCAAGAGTAAGAAGAAGAAGGTGAATAAGAAGAATAAGAAGAAGGGGATAGAAGAAGATAAGAGTACGAAGAAGAGGAAGCGTAGGAGAATATGAGAAGTTGAGGAAGAAGACTAGGAGAGAAGGGAAGTGGAAGCAGTTGAGAAGGAGAAGCGGATTAACGAGAATAAGTAGGGAAGTCGGCCAGAAGGGTCAGTAGGGGAATAGGAAAGAGAGAGAGAGAGAGAGAGAGAGAGAGAGAGATATATATATATATATATATATATATATATATATATATATATATATATATATATATATATATATATATATATATATATATATATATATATATATATATATATATATATATATATATATATATATATATATATATATATATATATATATATATATAATTTTTTTTTCTTTCTTTCTTTCTTTCTTTCTTTCTTTTTTTCTCACCCTTGCTCTAACACATCAACTCGCACCACCTCACTTACTCGCACCACCATCCTTGAACCGCCTAGGGTTTGCACAATCTTACAACTTGCACCACCTCATTTGCATTAGGTCATACTCATTCGCACCACCTCATTCGCACCACCTAGGTCACACTCATTCCCACCACCTCATTCGCATTCGCACCACCTAGGTCATACTCATTCGCACCACCTCATTCACATTCGCACCACCTCATTTGCACTAGGTCATACTCATTCGCACCACCTAGGTCATACTCATTTGCACCACCTCATTTGCACCACCTAGGTCATATCCATTCGCACCACCTCATTCGCACCACCTCATTTGCACTAGGTCATACTCATTCGCACCACCTCATTCGCACCCACCTCACTCGCATTCGCACCACCTCATTCCCATTCGCACCACCTCATTCGCACCACCTAGGTCACACTCATTCGCACCACCTCATTTGCATTCGCACCACCTCATTCACACCACCTAGGTCATACTCATTTGCACCACCTCATTCGCATTTGCACCACCTAGGTCATACTCATTCGCACCACCTCATTCGCATTTGCACCACCTCATTCGCACCACCTAGGTCACACTCATTCGCACCACCTCATTCGCACCACCTAGGTCATACTCATTCGCACCACCTCATTCACATTCGCACCACCTCATTCGCACCACCTAGGTCATACTCATTCACACCACCTCATTCGCCACCTCATTCGCACAACCTAGGTCATACTCATTCGCACCACCTCATTCGCATTCGCACCACCTAGGTCACACTCATTCGCACTACCTAGGTCATACTCATTCGCACCACCTCATTCGCATTCGCACCACCTAGGTCATACTCATTCGCACCATCTCATTCGCACCACCTAGGTCATACTCATTCGCACCACCTCATTCACATTCGCACCACCTCATTTGCACCACCTAGGTCATACTCATTCGCACCACCTCATTCGCATTCGCACCACTTCATTCGCACCACCTAGGTCATACTCATTCGCACCACCTCATTTGCACCCACCTAGCACCTTATTCACTCGCACCACCTCTTATCACTCATTAGTACCACCCCAACCCGAATCCCTCACAAACCCTAATTATCACTTGCACCAATCACCCCTCACTCATACTCCTCTCTCACTAATCCCCCACTTACTTCTCCATACTCATCTCTCACTCATCCCTACTCACTCATCCTCTCTTAACTCTCACTGACATTCCCACCCATAGTCTCTTAACCTATGCCTTAAGCTTCACTCCTACTTGTTTTACTCACATTCTAAATTTGAATCTCTTGCTTTAAGTATTGGTATCAAGTGCCGTCCTTACTTGCCATATTGTCATCATGACTTGGTTGTGATACTTGGCGGAATTGCTTGTCCCCATGCACATTGTATTTGAAAGGAAGAAATCTTGATTTCATACTTCGAGTGTTTTTCTTTAAAAATGGAAACGATGAAGAGAATGTGTGTATTTGACCAATATTGAGAGAACCCTTCAGATACTTTTCACTCCCACTCAACAACTCAACAAAACAACCAATTCGGACGTTCTGAAACATTTGAACCATCATTCACTGAGGACCATTGCTAAGACCTAGGTTAACCTCTCATTGATTTAGTTGTATGCGCTTGCGAAACGGCAAGGTGATCCTCTCTCCTCCTAGGGAGCGGAGCCCTAGCCCCGAAGGGTATTCAATGTTTTCTTGGGCATACTGGCTATTATCGCCGCTTTGTTCTAAACTATGCTACCATTACCAGGCCACTTTATAAGCTTTTGGTTGTGTGGGCATGGACTGTTGAATGCCAGGATGCCTATGAGGCCCTGAAGAAGGCTCTTGTCTTTGCACCCATTTTACGAGCCCCAGATTGGACAATCACATTCCATGTTCATATTGATGCATCCAAAATTGCCATTGGAGTTGTTTTTGCCAACCTGGTGAACATAACATGGACTTTCCAGTAAGCTTTGCAAGCAGGCAACTTACTGAGATTGAGATGAATTATTCCACCACTGAACGGGAAGGTTTAGCAATGGTTTATGCAGTTAAGAAGTTTCGGCATTATTTGCTTGCCACTCCCTTCACATTTTTTGTTGATCATCAAGCTCTAGTTTATCTTGTGAACAAGCCATGTGCCACAGGCAGAATTGCACGGTGGTTGTTGTTGTTGCTTGAGTTTGATTTCTCTGTGGTTGTGCGGAAAGGGAAGCAGCATTACATGGCTGATCACATGTCTCGATTAACTAGTGGAGAAAAGGCTACAGGAGTTGATGATAATTTACCCGATGCCCATTTATTCCGCCTTCAACAGGAGGCCCAACTGTTCAAGGCTGATCTTACACCTCATTGGGCCGATGATATTGTTTCTATTTTCGAGAATGGAATTCCTGAACGTCCCATTGAGAAAGCTCGTCTCACTCGCTTGTTGATTAAGACCCGACCCTACCAGATGATTGCTGGTCAACTTTATCGACTAGGGCAGGACAGTCTTCTTCCACGATGTGTTTGTGAACATGACATGGAGCGTGTGCTTCAGGAAGCCCATGGCGGCATTGCTGGCGGACATTTTGATGGTCAGGCAACAGCACGTAAGGCCTTACAGGCCCAGTTGTGGTGGCCCACCTTGTTCAAGGATGCGACACGTTTTGTTAAGCATTGTGATGAGTGCCAGCGTACCAAACTTCCTATTCGCAAGGACAATATGGAACTTTCACCTATCATTGCTAGACAACCTTTTGAAAAATGGGGGATTGACTTTGTAGGACCTATCACTCCAACTGCTCAGTATTCACAAGCACGCTACATCATAGTCGCAACAGACTATATGACAAAATGGGCTGAGGCACGTGCCACCTGTAAGAATGATGCTCGTACAACAGCTAAATTCTTGTGGGAACAGGTGATCTCTTGCTTTGGCTACCTGATCGAGTTGGTTAGTGATCAGGGGACTCACTTTTTGAATGAAGTCATTGAGCATTTGCTCTCCACCTTTCTTATTATCCACCGCAAGTCATCTCCATATTATCCTCAGGCAAATGGCCAGGCTGAGTCCTCCAACAAGATTTTGCTTAATGTGTTGACCAAGACTATTTCTGCTTCATGCTCTGATTGGGATAATAAGCTTATGGGTGGCTACCCTTTGGTCTTACCGCACTGCCTTCAAGACTGCAATTGGCCAGACTCCATTTCGACTCACCTATGGTACTGACGCTGTTATGCCAGTTGAGTTTCTCATCCCCAGTCTTCGCATTGCAGTACAGGAGCATTGGGAAGGCACTAGTGCTTGGACCAACCGCCTTATGGAGTTGGAACGTCTCACCGAAACTCGCCTTTTGGCCACACATGCTCTCCTTGCTGAAAAGGCTCGACGTAAGGCCTGGTTTGATCGACATGTGCAACAACGTTCCTTTGATAAAGGTGACCTGGTGCTCTTGTATTCTCTTAAGGGCCATAAATAGAAATTGAAACTTCGCGGCCTAGGACCGTATCGCGTTCGTCAAATTAGCAGGACGGGCAATGTTGAGCTTGAAACCCTAGAGGGGGAAGGCATAGGACATTTCAATGGCACCCGCATTAAGAAGTATTACCCCCCAAACCATTATTTGCATGAACGCCCCATGCACCCTCTTGATGTTCCTATCAGTGCGGTCTTGGTGGCTGAACAAACCTGGTATGAGCAACTTGAGAAGAAGGCAGATGCTCATAAGTTGGCTTCATCTAGCACCACACAGAATTCCTCTTCATTTTTTAATGTACGAGCTGTTTCCATTTCTTTACTTGACCTTGAGGATGACATTGTCATTCCCACGGATTTCCTTCGAATCCAGTTGACTGTTGGCAAGTAGGTCACTACTGACGCTCTCATTGATGAAGGTTCTGACTTCAACACCCTTCCATATAACCTCTGGATGGATTTGGGCCAATCCACCTTGACACCCACTCACACTAAGCTTAACCCCTATGGTGGCCAACCTTACTCGCTCTTGGGTAAATGTAAGCTTTTGCTTACTATTGCAACTGAGAGCATCCCTCTTCTTTTTTATGTTCTTCCGAACCGCGAAGATGTGGGCAAGGAACTTCTCTTGGGCCGACCTTTCAAGTATCAGGTTCCATGCACTATCAACTATGTTGATCAGCGCATTACATTGCAATTTCCAGGTTCCCATGTAGTTTCTACTTTCAGTAAAGGGGATCTTTCTGCGGGGCCAACACCAATTCCTCTTCCCACCCCTTCTCATTCCGGTAGTTCCTTATTTCATCAGTTGCTGCAAGCCCAACATCACCATGCTACTCCTGTTAGTCGCACCTCAAAACCCACGCCTATGAAGTTTCCTCACTTTCAGTGGCGACCTGGCCTCCCCTCACCACCTCCATTTCCACCTTCACCACCCTCAAAGCCGTTGCATCGACAACCGAGTCGACGTCGTTGAACTCCTCCAAAGCCCACAATTTCCTTGTGTTGGGTGGCACGTGCTCTCTTGGAGGCTCAGGGCTATTACCAGGGTAACACCTACATTTGGATTCTCAAATGATCTAACTTCTCATCTATCCCTTTTTCTTGGGCTTCGTCCACCGTTCCTCCAGGCTGCTCGAAGCATCGAATGTCTTATCCGCGGGTTTCTCATTCCTTCCTACCTCCAGTCACCCCGTCTCATGACGAGTCAGAGTCTATGTTGAGATATCAAGCTCCACTCGTGATACGCTAGGGTGACAGTTGTGTATTTATGTCACCGACTTGTCAGTTGCAGACGCAATTGGTACACCGCCCATGAATAATAGCTACATGATAGCTATCCTTATCTACTCTAGTTCGTGGCTCAGTTAGTATGCCACCTTAGTTAGTTGAGTTTGGTTTGAGACCCATATATAGGGTTCTTCTATTTCTTTGTACTTGAGTTTTTTTGGCTTACACAACTAAGAAGAGGAAAACTGTTTTTCAGCCTCCACCCTTGTGTGTATTCCCCCATTGTGCAAGCAAGAAAGCTACAAGTGAGACTCCTTCCTTCTCTCCCACAATCTTGACATGGTATCAGAGCCTTGTTCGTGGTAAGGAGCTCAAGAAAGCAAGCCAAACTCGCGGTGTTCTGGTAAGAGGAGCAGTGTTGCTTTCATTTTCTGTTTTGGGAGCAGATCTCTGCAGAGGTAGCACAGCCAGAAAGTGCAGGAGTGCATTGTCTCAGGTTGAGACACCCTTCGCGGTGAAGCAAGAGGGAAATATATGCTGTGGGTGCAGGCTTTAGCCCCTGGCGACCTTGTTTTTTTGATTTGAGGCCATTTCGAGGCCTGTTTTGGAGGCGGAAGTTTTCTGCACGCACTCAGGAAAAGGCCCAGTTTTATGCTGTGCAACCACTGTTCTACAGGTCGGCGAAAGGTTACTGTAGAAATTGCATCGTATGCTTGTGCGCAGAGACATTGGGAGTTACAGAATCATCCCTGTTGCCTGTTGATGCAAAATCGTCACTAGGAAGTGACTGTGTGGTCAAATACCACTTTCGTCAGTTTTGTAGATTTGCCTTTGTGAGGCTGAAGCTGTGTTCTTTGCAGTGATAGAATTTTTTGCAGTGTTCTGTAATAATGTTTAATTCTCTCTCACAGATTGTCACTGAAAAGCTTGACAAGAACAACTTCCAAGCATGGAAGTTTAGAATGACGAATTTCCTTATGGGAAAAGGATATTGGGAATTTGTTGCAGGAAATGAAGAAGAACCAGTTCTTCCTGATGTTCCCAATCAACAGCAAATGCAGGCATTTGAAGCATGGCATGAGAGAGCCAGGAAAGTTATGTACCGGCTGTCTATCAGCATTTCACCCTATGATTGTGCATATTCAAGATGCAAGTACGCCAAAGGAAGCGTGGGATACTTTGTCAAAAATGTATAGCACAAACACGCAAGCCAGGAAAATGCAGCTCAAGCAAGAGTTGCATAATGTGCAAAGAGAAAATATGAGCATCAATGACTACCACATGAAGGTGAAGAAGATTGCAGATGCACTTGCTTCCATTGGGTCGCCAGTGGAAGATGATGATTTAGTTTCTGTGACCTTGAATGGTCTAGGAAAGGATTATGCACAGTTCCGAACATCCATTTCCGTCCGTGAAAGATTTCCTGATTTTGAGGAGTTGATTGCTCTTCTAATTTCTGAGGAGCAGAGAAATGGTGGTGCATCTTCTTCAGGAGGAACTTCAAAAGAAGCTGTCTTCTACTCAAATGCTGGAAGAGGTAGAGGCAGAGGTAGAGGAGGCCGATATGGAGGCCGTGGTAGAAATCAGAATATGCATCAAACTCAAGAAAATCAGTCCTATGGAGGAGGACGTGGTAACTCTAGAGGCAGGGGGAGCCAAAGAGGTCGTGGTGGATGGCAAAGAGGCCAAAATGCAAACATTAATGTTGAATGCTACTACTGTGATAAAATGGGTCATATGGCTAAAGACTGCTATAAAAAGCAGAATGATATCATGAATAGAAAACTGCAACAAGGGAATTATGCATCTTTTAGTAGACAGGGTGATGACAGAAATGAGCACTTGTTTATGGTGCAGCACATGAACAATTCTGTGACAAGTGGAGAAGAAAGCAATGATGTATGGTATTTTGACTCAGGTGCATCAAACCACATGACAGGTCATGCAGAATGGATGGAGGATGTAAGAAAAATGGAAAAACCAGGATTTGTGGAGATTGGTGATGATACTGCACATCCTATTGTGCCGATTGGAAAAATTCCTTTGTCTATGCAGGATGGGAAAAAGAAATACTTGTCTGATGTATTTCATGTCCCGAATATCACCAAGAATCTGGTTTCTGTTGGTCAAATGGTTGAGCAGGGCTTGCAGGTCAGATTTATCCTCATGGATGCTTTGTTGAGGATATGAAAAATAAAGGTCGCTTGATAGCAAAAGGAAAGAAGAAGGGCAGAATGTTTACATTGGATGCAGACATGTCTGAATTGAGTGCAGCAATGTTTGCACATGAGACCGGTGTAGTTGCACATATTGATATCTGGCATAAACGCATTAGTCATGTTAATGTACAGTGACTTAAATCAATGCAGGCCCAAAATATTGTTGCAGGATTGCCCAAATTCAAGGTTGCAGAAATGCATAAGGTATGTGAAGCCTGTCAGTTTGGAAAACAGGCAAGGAAACCATTTCCTAGACATGTTCAAGAGAGTGAGAAGCCATTGGAATTAATCCACTCTGATGTGTGGACTACTAAAGCTGCATCTCTTGGAGGCTGTCATTATTTTGTCACTTTTATTGATGACTATAGCCGAAAAGTTTGGGTGTATTTTATGAAAAAGAAAAGTGAAGTTTTTGGGCATTTCAAAACTCTTAAAGCTATGGTTGAAAAAGAAACAGGCCTGCTTATAAAATGCCTAAGGTCAGATGGAGGGGGAGAGTACCTCTCAAATGAGTTTGCAAGGTTCATGCAAGAGCATGGCATAAAGCAGCAATATTCATGCAGTCATACCCCACAACAAAATGGAATTGCAGAAAGGAAAAATAGGCATATTGGAGAGGTATCTCGTGCCATGCTCAATGAAAAAGACTTGCCAGTTTTTTATTGGGCTGAAGCAGTTGCTACAGCAGTCTACATCATGAACAGGACTCCCACTGCAGCAATACATGGAATGACTCCAGAGGAGAGGTATACTGGTAGGAAACTAGATATTTCTCATTTGAAAATTTTTGGTTGTATTGCCTATGTACATGTGCCAGATGAGTTGAGATCCAAGTTGGATCAAAAAGCTGAGAAGTGCATCTTTATTGGTTACTCTCTACAGCAAAAAGGGTGTAGATGCTATAACCCTTCTACTCGTAAGTTTACAGTGAGCAGAGATGTTGTTTTTGATGAGATGAGTAGCTGGTATAAACCAGTAAATGTGATTGATGATGTAGATGCACAAAATGGTAATGCTGCACAGAATTCACAGCAGCAGTCACAAAATATTAGTGGACCTAGAGCGTCCTCTAGTAGTGGTTCACATTCTTCGCCATGGACAGGCAAATTGAGATCAGGAGAATCTTCTCAAAGTAATGCAGATAGTGGTATGCAGGTATCACGAAAAGGAAAAGAGAAGGTTGATCAGCCCATGTTTGATGTGAATGCAGGTCACTCTTATGTGGATGGTGAATCCAGTGGCTCAGAACAGAGCATTGATGATGAGTTGGGTATTCCTTCTATTGTTACACCTGGAGTAAGGAAGACCAGGGATGTTTTGAGAGCACCTGGGAGTGAACCTACTTTGCGCAAGTCTACGAGAGCTAGGTATCCTATGGATATGCTGAAATATGATGGATTTACAGCCATTCACTATGCATATATGGTCAAAGTGATACATGAACCAGAACCCACTTCTTTTAAGCAAGCCATGGGAAAAGAAAAATGGGAGAAAGCCATGGATGAAGAAATGGATGCCTTGGAAGCAAATGCTACATGGGAATTGGTACCTTTGCCTAAAGGTAAAAATGCAATTGGCTGTAAGTGGGTTTATAAGGTGAAGCACAATGCAGATGGTTCTGTGAACAGATACAAGGCAAGATTAGTAGTCAAGGGGTATGCACAAACATATGGCATTGACTATGAAGAAACATTCAGTCCGGTTGCAAGGATGGCAATCGTAAGAGCAGTCATTGCTATGGTTGCATCAAAGGGATGGTCTTTACATCAGATGGATGTAAAGAATGCCTTCTTGCATGGTGATTTGCAAGAAGAGGTCTATATGGAGCAACCACCAGGTTATGTGCATGCTATTCATCCTGAGTTTGTTTGCAGGTTGAAGAAAGCCTTGTATGGCTTGAAGCAAGCACCTAGAGCATGGTCTTACAAGATAGGACAGTATCTTGTCACTATTGGCTTTCAGATTTCCAAGGCAGATTTCTCACTTTATGTGAGAAAAACAGAGAAAGGTATTATGCTACTTGTCATTTATGTTGATGATTTGATTATGACAGGTGACAGTGATGAAGATATCCTTCATGTGAAAATGCTATTGAAGCAGAAGTTTGAGATGAAGGATTTGTGAGAGCTGCGTTATTTCTTGGGCATTGAGGTGATTAGATCACCAAGTCGGATACAGCTCTTGTAGAGGCAGTATGGATTGGACATGCTGTCCAAATATGGGATGACAGGCTGTAAGCCTATTTCAGTTCCTTTGGAGCAGAATGTGAATCTGAGCACAGATGCAGGTGAGCTTCTAGAAGACCCTACTATGTACAGACACATAGTAGGAAGTTTGATTTATATGACTATTACCAGGCCAGATTTGAGCTATGCTATTGGATTGGTAAGTCAGTTTATGCAGGCTCCAAGGAAACCACATTTGGATGCGGCTAGACGCATACTCAGGTATGTGAAGTCCACATTGTAGTATGGACTATTTTATGAGACTGGGGTTCAGATACAGTTGCATGGATACACTGATGCTGATTGGGCTGGTAGTATTTTTGATAGACGATCTACTAGTGGATATGTGTTCTCTTTTGGGAGTGCTGCAGTCACTTGGAGCAGCAAGAAACAGCCTACAGTCGCCTTGTCGAGCACAGAGGCCGAGTACAGGGGTGCAGCAATGGCTGCATGTGAGGTAGCTTGGTTGCATAAGCTACTTTATGATATGCATCAGCCTACAGATGGGCCAGTTGTCATTTATTGTGACAATATGAGCAGTATACACTTGGCAAATAACCCAATCTATCATGCTAGAACAAAGCACATTGAGGTGCATTATCACTATGTGTGAGAGAGGGTTTTACTAGGTCTTATTGATCTAGTTTATGTCAGCACAGAGGATCAGGTAGCTGACATATTCACGAAGGCATTGGGCGCAGAGAAGCTGCGCAAGTTCAGAGACCTGCTTGGTGTGCATGAATTGGGATTGAGCTCGAGGGGGAGTGTTGAGATATCGAGCTCCACTCGTGATACGCCAGGGTGACCGTTGTGTATTTATGTCACCGACTTGTCAGTTGCAGACGCGGTTGGTACACCGCCCATGAATAATAGCTACATGATAGCTATCCTTATCTACTCTAGTTCGTGGCTCAGTTAGTATGCCACCTTAGTTAGTTGAGTTTGGTTTGAGACCCATATATAGGGTTCTTCTATTTCTTTGTACTTGAGTTTTTTTGGCTTACACAACTAAGAAGAGGAAAACTGTTTTTCAGCCTCCACCCTTGTGTGTATTTCCCCATTGTGCAAGCAAGAAAGCTACAAGTGAGACTCCTTCCTTCTCTCCCACAATCTTGACAGTCTACGCCCCATTCCGATTTCCTTAACCAACCACCTCCTAATAAGAAGTCATTTCCACTACCTTCCTCTGTCTCCTCATCTCCATCTTTCGCTCCGGAACCCCCTCCTGACCCTCTTCTCACACCTTCCCTTGGGCCCTCAACTTCCTCTAAGGCATCCTCCTCTTCCAATCTCTCTAGGCCAGTCCACCAGTTGGATCAGGCAGCCCAAGCTAAACTCCAACATGAACGTGGGGACCCGGTTCCACCTCATCTTCAGATTAGTTCCACCACTCCTGATCCCCCCTCTGGTCTAAAACCTCTGCTCATTTGCCACTCTCTTAGTGGCATGGCTGCGAACTTGGCCACAAAGGACAACTTCTCCGACGCTAGTTGGTTACTCCAATTCGATTTTATGTTTACCACCTTTGCAAAATTGTTTGCTATGATTGACCTCGGCCTTGCCGACAATGAGGCACTTGAACTTGCTACTCGATGGAATCCCACGTGGGAGGAGCATGAACATCTTTTCCGCAAAAGTCTCTTGGTGCAGGCTGAGTACGTCAAGACTCTTCCTCAGAAGCATCTCCAGTCCTCCCGATTAATCTCTTCTTATGCTCCAGTGACCAAATGTGTTGATTCCGCCGAGCTTGCAGCTCTTACCACCAAACAAACCACTTCTAGTCTTTTCTTACGCCTCTGGTATAACCATCGGCTTGAGATTGCTCAGGCTGGCAGCTGTCTAATGACCGCTGCCGAGCAATGGCACGCCATTAGTAACCTTCGGTCTGATCCTACATATCATTCTCCTGTTTCACTCCATGCCATCATTTTGGCTCGTGACCTAGAAGTGCCTTCCAATTTGCAACACCATCCCCTGTTTAATAAAATTCTAACGGCGGAAGAACTACATGTGGCTAGTCGCTTTGCTAGTCCATGTCTCCTCACAGATATTACCACTTATTTGTGTGGTTTGGCTATGCGCCCATTTGACCTTGATACATTTGCGGAATTGGAGTATAACCCCAACTTTTACGCTTGGTGGATGTCCACATCCTTCCTTCATTTTCCTCGTCCACCTAGTTGTCTTTCCATTTTCTTTGTCCATACTTCATCTTCTTTTTCTTTTTCATTTTTGTGTTGCCCTGTCATCTTTTCCGTCCTTTGTCGCTTACCCCTGCAAGCTAGGAAGCTTGCTAGGTCTTTTTGTTGCAAGAGGGCAATTGGCAATCCATTTTGGCATTATTTTTATAAAAAGACAAAGGTATAGTTTGACTTTTATATTTTGTGTGATGGTTAGCTAGAAATTTCTCAAGATGTGGTCTTATCTTTTGATTAAGCAGATGATAGGTTCACAGTTTGAAATGTCTACAATGTCGACATTGGTGGCTGTCAAGGATCATCATTATGAGGACAGGGGAGTATTCACTATGGAGCAATGCAAGGAGTTTGGTCTAGAGACCAGCATATGGAGTTTTGGGGCCTTGAAGTTTCGTCAACTTACCAACTTGGAGAATATTGTCAACAGGTATCCTAAAATTGGGGAGTTGGTGGCTAAATGTGGGCTAACCGACTATATTAGAGCAACCAATGGGTCTATTCACTTTGCCAATTGCTACAACTTCTTGAGGTCCAAGAGCGCTTTGATAGGATGGTTCAAGTTCTTAAGGCTACCCCTTAGGATGTGCCAGAGTATTCCATTGACATGCAAGGCATCGAGGCACAGAGAGAGGATCTAGATGAGCCCATTAAGACATATCATGAGAAGCAGACGAGGGAGGAGACCATCATTTTTTATTTCAATGTCTGTGGAAATGCCAAATTCCGAACACCCTTACCAGTCAGTACAGTGCAAAAGCTTATTAAAGTGGGAGAGAAGATTGCTAAGAAGTGGTTGAAAAAACAGGATAGGTCAGCTTTGAAAGGAGCTTGTAAGATTCCCAAGGAGAAGAACAAGAGGGAGTATCTCACTGAGAAGCCGCAAGAGGTGTGGAAGCTTCAACCAGAATGGCGATATCCTATCCTTGAAGCGGATGAAATGGCCCATTCCGCCTTTTGCTACTCAAATCGGAAGACAGATGTACTCCATTGCCCCTATCCGAGAAGGTATGGCAGAAACTATGATGCTGAGAAGCATGGGAGGCATAACTTTCCCAAAATTCCCAATATCAATGCTTCGCATGAGAGTGATATCTATCACTTCCAGTTGCATGATCTGCTACCCTCTTTTGATAGTTTCCTTAAACTCTACTCAAATTGCCCCAATCCTGCCTTCATAGTCACTTGCAATTATCTCCGCCTCATAGTCAAGCTCTTACAGCAGCCACCGACTCCCTATGAGGATGGCCTGCCACCCTTATTCTTCGACATCAACACAGGGATTGACTGCATTGCCATGGCAAGACTTCTTCTTCGAGCTGTATTATTCCCCTCTTATTGCGTAGCCTTGCTTGAGGATATGGTGGATAGCAGATTTGCTCGGTGTAACCATCCTTTTTATCCAAAATCACCCATTTATCTCTGAACCTTTCTTAAGCCATATCTTTTGAGCAAAGGGTGTCTTTCATTTACCTTGCAGCCACTTCCTGAGGAGTGACTCCCTTGTGCATCACATGATGGAAATAAAAAAGCAAAAAAAAAGTGTATATATATATATATATAGATATATATATATATATGCACTCACATGCACTGCACTGCACCTAGGGGTCCTCAAGTTGGATGCATCCAGTGGCTTTGGTCGGTTGGCTCCGTCTCTAACCCCCTAGCCCTTTTTCCATTTCCCCACACATTTGCTTAGGGCACATCAAGGTCAGGACATACCTAGGGAGTCTCGGCTCGCCTAGGTTAGACCTGTCACCCTGAGTCATGTGCACTTTTCATTTCTACTTCATTTATCTCAGTAACACCACATCACCTCAGGTCACCTACCACATGTGGTTGATCCAGTGGAGAACCATGCGCTTTAAGAATTCCTTTATCTATCCCACTTAGGTGTCTCCCTTGCATCTTCAACAACAACCTTTTTTTTTTCTCAGTACCTACCGTTCTTTCCATCTTCATCAGATCAAGCTCCCTTGCTTCCTCATCATCGAGCACCATCATCAACAGAAGCACCCATGGAGAAGTCTTCTACCTATGTATTCGACTATGTATGCACGTGCAGACACTATAGTATTTGCACCATAACCTATTCACGGTTTTGGGTCCTCAAGTGTGGGACAACACTTCAGGCTTGCCTGGAGTTCGATCCATCTCCCAAACCAACATCATCATATGTCCTGTGCACAATCAAAAGAGTAGCACTTTTCCCCTAGGGAGTGACTGCATGTGAGGTTTTACTTTGCAGGTATTCGAGTTGTGGAGAATCATGCGCATCACTTCTACATCAACCTTGCACCTCCCATCCTCTACGACCTCTATTCCATTTTCCAATGACCATTCAAGTTCTATTCATCAGAAGGATCAACAGTCAAGTGTATCTTCAGCATAGCCAACTTTTACAGGATTTGTCACCAGCAACACCATCAATCTCACCATCTACCACAATTTGAGCAACATCATTTGTACCACCCGCATCAGGCAACATCCTCATCTTCAACAACCACCGTTCTTCATCAGCCACATCCATTTCTTCTCCATCAGGACTACTACTTGATCAGGACTGTTCCCAGCATTCCACATCTTCGGTGCAAGCTACAGCATGCTACCTACAACATGAGTGCCCTGGGACTGGCACTCGTCTAGGGGGGAAATAATGTTAACGGTATTTTGAGAAGGCTACAGAAAGCGCAAGTGCTGAAATAATGTTAACGGTATTTTGAGAAGGCTGCAGAAAGCGCAAGTGCTGGATACTATTTTTTAGTGGATTACTATTTTCTGGAGCTTCATTGTATTACTTTGGGCACTTGTGTATTACTTTTTACTCATGGACATCATCAGACTATCATGGTTGTATTATTTTGTGAGAGCCGGGCTCACTCCCATGCACATTGTATTTATCACCCGTAGTTGTATTTGTCGCACCCGCATGTGTGCATGGGTTGCGCACATGTAATTGTGATTAGAATAGTGTAGGCTTGGTCTATTTAGGCTAAGGTTCAAGCATGTTTCAAGGATTGACCGGCCTAAAGCCCACTATGTGGGTAGCATGCCCAAAGAGGGTGCAAACCCTAATTCACAGTTGTGGAAACCCTAAATGCAAAAGGGACGCAAACCCTAACCCTAATTCTATGTCTATATAAGGGTGGGAGGTCTCAGTTGTATTCACCCCCTTTGGCACATTCATGCTGCAGAAGGTCTGTTAGTGCAACCATTCAATCTTTCTATTCTATCATCTTGCTTCCATTGTGTTGAGAGTGACTAAGAGGGAGAGAGTGAGAGGTGTGTTGAGCGAGGGACTGAGGGAAGGTGAAGCACTTCGTCGTCTTCTTGCTTTTGTCGTCGTCTCTACTAGCTCTTCGACTTGTTGGTGTGCTTGGTGGTGGATGCGAAGGAGCGACGGCATTGGATCGTGTTGATCGTGGTCGTGGAACTATCTTCGAGCCTTTGAAAGGTAAGTTAGGTGAGTTCACTACAACTCAAGCTAGTCTTGTGTTCTTGCTTCCTTGGGTTGGAGAGGAGAATGATTGGTTAGTTAGAGCGGAGCGTGAGAGACAAGGTGAAAGATTGTCGCCAACGTGAGTTGCAGCTTCTGAAAGAATAGAAGTCCGTCCAAAGTCCCAACTGTTGGTGCGTTTGCCTCAGCAATATGTGAGATGAAATTTATCATTTCCAATGACCTATACTTGTGCATCATAGTATGGGGTCTAACGTATCTCATAAGAGAATCAAAGCAAGCATCTATCAATTTGGAAATACATTACTCACAACCGGTACCACAATTGGATTGGCAGTGATGCCTTCACCCGAAGCTTCGTTGAGGATTGCCATCCGCATGTGACATTCTTCACTTGGACGCCATCGTCCACAAGTAGATTCAAGAGATAAAGAAGGTGGAATAGACTCGAGATTGGATAGCATAAGAGAAGATGCCTAAGCTGAGGATTGAGATAGAGAGAATTGAGCTAACTCTCTCCCTTGCAACCTCTCGTGGTAACCTCTCTCTCTCTCTCTCTCTCTCTCTCTCTCTCTCTCTCTCAAGCTCTTTCTCACAATCTCTTGGAGGGGTATCCTTCTCTCTACCTCTCTCTCGTAGACTCTCGGGGTCTCCTTGTGCTTCCTTGTGCCTCCTCATGCCTCTTATTTATAGTGAATTAGAGAAGAGGGGTTGTGGCTAAGAAGAAGAGCTCTTTGTGGAGAGGATCTTGGAAAAATCAGTGATCTAATGCTTACATCATAAATCTGATGGCTCCATTGGCTTTGAAAGGGGGGTAAAACTCCAAGATACTTGTTTAGAAATCTTTCAATTCACTCCTTCTCCCTGTTTGAAGTGTTGTTTTCTGTCTGTAGACTGCAATCGCAATGCACACGATCTCACCAATCTCTTTTTTTTTTCTTTTTATAAAATCTCCAAAACTAACTAAAATATCACTTGCCTTTTAAAAAAAAAAGATATCTAGTTTTAGAAGTCTCTATATCTTTTTAGGATAATATTTAAAATATCTAAAATATGCTAGTTTTGCCCAAAAATCCAATATTTTTGGACCAACCCATACTATACATATTAACATTAGTGATTAATATGGCTCATAACTCTTGTTTACATTGTAACTTTCGTGAAGGGTGGCTATGGTCCTTGTCAATCCAAGAAAAATATCAGATTTACGACTCTCAAATTTTTAAATAAAATATTTTAATTAAATAAAATTATTAGTTACTAATGTTAGTTAGTTTTACCTTAGTTAGTAATCTTACTAACTTATTAATTGACTAACTAACTTTCAAACTAACCAACTAATTTTTAATTGTGTGAAAATATTACAAGACGGGCATAGGTGAAGGGATAAGGCAACTAGAAGGGAATAGGGAAAGAGGACCTTGGCAAGATGCCTGGTTATGTAAAAAAAAGGGGATGGGTGCCTAAGGGATTTAGGGCTTGTATATAAACTCAAAAAGTGAATGAGAAGCTCATTCTTTGATGTGTGGCTAAAGTGGCTTCTTCTTCCTCTCTTCTTCTCTCCTTCTTACTTGTGTGAAGCACAAAGTGTGAGGGAATGAGTGTGTGAGGGTGAGGGTCCATGGTGGAGAAGCTTACTATCTTCTCCTCTTTGCTTCTCTTCTCTTCTCTTCTTCTCTTGATCTGTGCATGACTATGGAGGATGGAGCTTGAAGGAGGAGGCATGAGGTTGCTTGAGCTTGCAACTAGGATTGTGGAGCTACCTGAGTGCTTGCGGGAGGAGGGCACTCATTCAGGCATCAAGGTAAGCTCACTACACTTGTGGGATCGAAGGAAAATTGGCTAGGTGAGAGATAGCCATTAGAGCTCACTTGAAACACTTGAACAATAAGTGGTCAGTGGGTCTTGGCAATTGAGCATGAGCTCCCACTACATCCTGATAACTCCCACACCCCGCAACTTGATGCATTTTTTCTCAAGTTGCTATCAGCATAACTATTCTATCTAATCCAAATTCTAGATCCACAAAGATCACCTTTTTGATATCCGATCACTTAGATCTCATCTAGCATACAAGTTAGGACCCACCAACTACTATTTGTGATCACACATGGCTTCTATTGAGAGAGTCAAGCTCATCACTAGAATCCAATCCCCAGCATGATAGCTGTTTAGTCTAGCTGCCACTAGTAGGTGTGTGTGTGTGATCTAAATAAGTAGGGCAATTAAAGTGACTTGAGTCAATTAATCATGGTTGAGTTGTATAAGCTAGTTTATCTCATTAGTGTTGTAGTGAGACTTTGAAGGAATAGGAAATGGTTGAAGAATAACGAAGAGGAGGAGAGCATGTAGATCCTAACCTCTACTTGCTCCATCTTTGTCTTTCGTCACTTGAAGTTGTTCATGGTATCTGAGCCTAATATGCTATGTGCCATTGGTTAAATGCAAATGCTATAGAAGTCTTGTTGAATGTTGTAGAAGTCTTGTTGAGGCAGCATGTGAAGGGGGGAATATGGAGCTTAGTTGCTAAGCTATGTGACCAAGTGTTGGCTCATATTTATTGGCTGAAGTATGCAGAATCAAGAGCATTGACCCAGAGTAGCAAAAAATGGGATTCTTGCCTAGCATGGATAGTGCCAAGACTACCAGATCAGCATGGTAGTGACCAGTCATCAAGCTGAGATACCTTGTTTGCAAAGAATAGCATGAACCCAAGTGCTAAGGGTGTACAAACAACAAATACTCAAGGTGTGCTATTGCCAGACCAGATCACTATGAATAGTAGGGCGCATTCCTCAAAACGTTAGGGTGGAATTTGTTGGGTGCGGAGCTGGACCATAATAGTAGCAACGGTGTGGAGACCTGCAAAAATTGCACCTTATTTAGCATGAAGAATAGAGCATGAATAGCAAGATGCTAATTCAAGCTAGTTATGTGGATGAGCAAGGAGTGTATCACCTCAATAATAGTCTTGAGCATGAGTGGATGAGTGTTTTTGAAGTCCAAATAGTAGCAAAAATCAAGTGGATAGCAAGGAAAGATTGCACTAGATGTTATCTTGGAGATTCTATGTTGTTCTATAGGACTTGTGAGCTTGGATAGTAGGTCCTAAGATTTTGAATTGGTTTGAAGGTCATGTGGCTTAATGTGGAGTGCACTTAATAATTTTCTTTGCATTGATAATGACTAAACTAGCCCATTGTTGATGAATGGCATACATGTAGAGAGTATGATGACTGATTAAAGCACTCAGGGTCATGCCAGCAATTCTATGATAAAATATTAATGTATCTAAGCAGTCAGTTGAAGAAATTATAAGTACCTATTCCTTGCTTGTATTGGACATTGCGTAGTCATATAAGCTGAAATCTCTACAATTCTAGAATCAAATGTCTTTATGGAATTCATGGTGTCTACTGATGATGGTATGGTGCTAGATGGTCAGTGATAAACCCATGCATATTTAAGAGAATTCTATACTCAAGCTTGACTTATATGAGGATGGTTTGATAGATTGCTAACTATTTATAGTCTAACTAGAGGTTGTAAAACGTATGAGTAGTGATAGTTTTACCCTATTTATTGAGGCTCAATGAGGGTGGCATATGTCCATGATATTATTGAGCTAATTGGGTTATGTCACAGACTGCTTGTCTATTTACTACTAGAAAACTTGGTTACAAAATGATTATGCAGAAGATAATGTCTACAATGGTATGATATCATTGTTGGATGTCATGTCAGATGTTTAGAGATACAAAGTAGGGTATGAAGCTTATGTACTCCAGTATAGCAAAGATACTAGTGCAGTTACTCGAAATTAGAATGGTCTTAGTTGAGAGAAAGCATACTTATGTTATGTAACCGGGATTCTTAAATGTCCTTGATGAACTAATAGCTGCTTGATGACTGAAACTGAATTGGATTAAGTAGAGAATGTATGAGTATTGCATGAGTGTTATGCAAGTAGTGACTCATTAAAAAGACTATTGGTTGCATGTAAGAAGTTAGGCATTAATACTTAGAAGATTGAATTGAGTTACTTAAGCTCTGCAGACATGGAAAATGCTAAAAGGGGTGACAACATTACACAAATAGTGGATGAGAAGTCATACAACAATAATTATCCTATTTGGAAATTTAGAATGGAGAACTTTCTTATTGGAAAAGGTTACTGGAACTTAGTTACAAGTGTGGAAGCTGAACCTAAGCTTCTTGAAAAGAATGCAACAGTTGATTAGCTTAGGGCACAACATTGTGCATGGATGGAACAAGCCCAAAGAGTGCTACATTGGCTCTCTTTATGTATCTCTGATGCAATGGTCATGCTGATAATGAATTGCAAGTCACCAGAGGATGCTTGGAATATTTTGATGAGATATTATGGCATGACCACTAGTGCATGCAAAATCTAGTTAAAGCAGAGGTTTAACACCATGGATAGGAAAGGATGGTCCATACAGGATTATGTGACTGAGATAAAGACCATTGCAGATCTGTTAGCTCTAGTAGGAGCTAATGTAGATGATGAGGATTTGGTAGCTATGTCCTTGAATGGTTTAGGACATGAATATACATCTTTTGACACCTCTATCTCAATGAAATCTGGGATGCCAGATTTTAATGATATTGTGTCTTTGCTCATACATGAAGAGGTCAAATTGGGATTAGCTATTATTGGTTCGAGTAGCTGGAAAGGTAGGGACATAGTGTTTTATTCAAATAAAAGAGGTCATGGTAGCCATGGAAGAGGGTTAACTTGTGGTAGAGGAACTCAATAGCATGCATCTTAGAATGCCAATAATCAACATGGAAAAAATGCTAGAGATGATGGGTATTTTTGAGCAAAAGGGGGATTCCAACTCTAGAATTTGAGGATCATGGTAGCCACACACAATACATGGAATGCTAACAAGCATAAGGAATGTCATGGAAAGTATGGCCACATTGCCAAAGATTGTTGAAAAATGCAAGCTAATTAGAAAGTCAAACAACATGGACATTATGCATCATCGAGTCACGTAGAGGATGCTTTTGCTCTAATAGGATGCTTGCTATGACATATGCTCAAAACCATGCAATGAAGTAAACTAAGAAAAATTATGTTTGCTATATTAACTCTTAAGCATCCAATCATATGACATTTCATGGTGAATTTTTATTGACATGGTTCCAGAAAAGCATGTCAAGAATTGCGTGATGGGGGGATTTGGTTGAGCTGCTGCACCAAACACACAATGTATACACAAGAGGAAGCTCACTCAAGAACACAAGAAGAGAGATGGAGGCCAAAACGTTTTCTTGCTGATTTTTCTTCTTCTTCCATAGACTATAAAATGTACATGAAGTATAGATAAGATACAACATAAAGGAAAGTGGCCTTCTAAGTCAAACATGCATAACCGACTACACTAATCAACTGGCACTATATCTTTGCCAGTCTATAGGTAGGTGTAACAAACTAAATATAATAAGTGATAAGTCAGTGGCCATGTGAATGTCATAATGACCACCAATGTGCTAAGTGTAGACATGCAAACCCATCTAGCCAGGCGGTCCATCATCAATGTCCACGCATGTTGAGCTTGCCATCTCAACAAAGCATGGGTATGTTAGAACATGAAATGATGCTCAACATACCATTAAGAATAAGGGTGTGGTTCCCTTGGTCATTCATGATGGCTAGAAGAAAAGTTAGCATGATGTATTACATGTGCCCTCTATTAATTTTTTTTTTGTCAATGGGACAGATGACAGACCAACACTTGTAGGTTCACTTTAATAAGCATGGTTGTTTTATAGAGGAGTTTGGCAATGGTTGCAAGCTTATTGCTTGTGGCAACATACGTGGTCGGATGTTCACATTGGATGTTGCATTTGACTTAGGTGAAATTAGCCATGTTTGCACATGGTCATGGCATTATTAGATATATTGAAATATGGCACAAGAGGATTGGGCATGTAAATATTCAGCAGCTGCACACTATGCAAATAAAGCAGTTGGTTAGAGGTTTGCTAAAGTTAACATACATTGAGATATGTCATGTCTATGATGTCTATAATTTTGGAAAAAAATATAGATTTTTGTTTGTAAAACATGTCCACAATAGCTCGAGGTCACTATAGTTGGTACACTTTGATGTATGGGGACTAGTCCATAATGGATCTCTTGGAAACTCTAAGTACTATGTGACATTTATAGAGCCTCCTACAACAATCATATCACCAGCCAATCAGAACAGTAAAGTGCCACCAACGACCTTCATCTGCACCAACATCAGAACTCCTCCAAGGCAAGCCACAACAGTCCCTTCCACCCACGTCTTCGGTGCATGCTAACGCCTCCTACCTACAACGGTGAGTGCCATGGGACTGGCACTCGTCTAGGAGGGGGGTAATGTTAACCCCAACACGAAGAAAGAAAAAGGAAATGAAAAAGACGCAGGGCAAAGGCGGAAAAAAGGTAGCCCGATTGAAGAAAGAAGAGGAGAAAAGGCCAAAAGCGAAAGGGAAACCTTAAAAGTCCAAGGCAAATGCAAAAGGGGAAAGGTGCATTTTAAAATAAAAAGGCGCACCCTGAAATCTTGTAAAAGAGCACCGGGCTCTCACCCGTGCAATTTGTAAATGTAGACAGGTGGTGGAAAGGAAGCTAGGAAGATAGAAGGACAATGGGAAAAAGGACCTAGGCTACGGCCAGCCATGTAAAAAAGGGGAAAAGGGGATGACCACCCAAAAGGGATTTACGGTTTTGTATATAAAGTTGAAAAGTGAATGAGAAGCTCATTCTTGTGTGTGGCCAAAAGTAGCTTTCCTCTTCTTCTTCTTCTTCTTGCTTGCTTGAGCTTGTGCTTGAGAGAGGGAGTGTGAGAGTGTGAGGGAGTGAGTGTGTGAGGGTGAGGGACCAAGGAGGAGAAGCTTTCCATCTTCTCCTCTCTTATTCTCTTCTCTTCCCTTCTCTTGTCTTGCTCGCGGCAATGGAGCTTGGAGCGTGGAGCTTGAGGATGGAGCTTGCTTGAAGCTTGCACTTGGATCGTGGAGCTACCGGAGTGCGCGGGAAAGGAGGTAACTCGAATGGCACAGAGGTAAGCTCACTACACCCGTAGATATGGATGGCACGTCGGTTATGTGAGAGGTAGCCATTAGTGCTCGGCTTGGAACGCTTGAAGCAATAAGCGGTCCGTGGGTCTTGGCGATTGAGAAAAAGCTCCCATAGCCCCATATCATGTTCATCCCCTTGGAGAATCTACTAGCTCAGATGCACCTCCTTCTTAACCTAACCCAGCTTTCTCAAGCCGCCCTGATAAGGGTCCTCCTCAGCATCCCCACAAGAAACGTAAGTAGAAGCTAGGTACAGTGGCCTTGAGAGAAATTAGGAGGTATCAATGCTCTTTTGATCTCATCATTTTGAAGGCGAGCTTCTCGAGACTTGTTTGCAAGATTGTGCAAGACCTCTACCACATTGAAAGCAGGAGGTGGTTTTTGGTACAAGGTTAAGATAGACTTGATCGCTTCACAAAAGAATGTCTTCATGCTCTACATTGTGCTGCTGCAGAGGCCTCTTTAGTTGACTTGATTGACTGATGCTCAGCATTGTGCAATACATGCGAAGCGCATCACTGTAACTCCCAAGGACTTCCAACTTGTAAGAAATCTTCAAGCAGTAAAGGATGCGTTCGTTCCAATGGAATGAACACAGTTTGTAATGTTATCTTTTTTAGCATAGTGTTATCCTCGTGCATTGGACATATGACTATGTCCCAGTGCAAAACTATTGTATATGCCCTTAAAATGAATTTAATTTTTACTCTTGTCCTTTCCTCTCAACTTTGTCTGTGCATCTTCACTATAGTTTCAATTCTTACTTACAATTTTTGTTAGCACTGTCAATTTCAATAGGAAAAACATGCAAAAATTTTCCATTTCTAGTTTGCAGACTTTACTCCTAATGCCTCTGTATAATCTATGTGGTGTGAAGTTTCTAAGGGCCAATGGTCATGATGTTGATTTTTTAATTATAAATCTATCCATAATTTTGGTGTGGGATAAATGTTATAATACTAAAGTGCATCGGAATGTGATGAAACTTCACATGCATACTCGTTAGATGGCCAACAGTCCAAATTATTTTTTAAAAAATGCATGCAGACCCCTGGTCCAAAGTCTAGCATTTGGAGCCACTATCTTGCCTACCTGTAGACCCCTGGTCCAAAGTCTGGCATCTGGAGCCACTTTCTTACCTACCTGCAAACCCCTGGTTTGAAGTCTAGCCTCTGGAGCCACTTTCCATGATTTGGGCTCTTGGCTACCTAACAGATGCGTGTGTGAAGTTTGGTCGCATTCCGATAAAAGGTTATGGATTTATGATCACACGATGGACAGTGCATATGAAGTTGCATTAACTCGGTTTTGGGGTTTAAATGGGTTAAAACTTCATTCTTCTTCTCATTTTCACATCTTACTTTCTCTGCTTCCTCCATTCTTACATCCCTAACCTTAGTCTCTTCTCCATCTTGCCCTCCTTGAGCTTGCATGGCACGCACCAAGCAATCATGTTGCCGTTTCAGACATGGGAAGACCTCACGCCAAGGCCTACTACCTAGAGCACAAGGTAGAGCCTCCTCTAGTGCAACAACAGGTGCTCCCTGAAGGATGGATTTTAGGCCCCAGAATGTGCCTAAAAATAGGAGAAAAATGTGGAAATGCGGGAAAAATGCTCAACCACGAAGGCGGTGGCTCGACCTAGGACGATTTTAAGCGTCAAGTGCTTGACGGGCGCCCGTACGACACTCCGAGAATTTTCATAATTTTTTCGTGTGCCTGTGCCAGTCAGTGCAGGATGTCGAGACGAGCTCACAGAAATTTTCAGACTAACGATCGGAGTCCGTATGCAGAAGATGGCCCGAAACCGGCCGGGGTGCCCACAAAGGGGACCAAATTTGAAATTTGAAGGGGTGTGATTAGTGGGGGGTGCCCTTTGGCCCCTCCACCCCCCTAATTTTTTCGTGGGGGGGAAGGTAGTGCCGTGCAGGCAATGGCGCGAAAAAAACGCCCCCCCCCCCAATCATGATCATGCTTGACAAACAAGCTATGGAGTGCATTATGCCAAGCTTCTACCTTTATCATACGCTCTATGTCGCTTCAATCCGCGCAGGGAATGGTGGCCTGTAGAGGGAGAGAGAAAATCAGTCTTTCTCTCTCCTCCCTCTCTCTCTTCTAAGGGGGAATTCATGTGGGAAGAAGAAGGAAGAAGGAAGAATGGTGGAGGCTTGTCCGGCATGGATCGGATTGCTCCACGGGCTGGAAATGATGATTGGTGATTGTGCTGGACATGAAGTGCTGCTGATTTCCGGATTTACAGCCATGGACATGAAACCCGAAACACGCAAATGAGCGGTAATTTAAGATTTTCAAAGGAAATTTGAGCTTTTATGGCTTTTGATGGATGAAAAGTTGTTCATGTGGGATAAAAACTGCTCATATTACTGTTTTCCATGAGTGCTTGCTGGTCATAATCAAAAAATCAGAAAAATATGCATTTTAGGGTTCAAATAATATGCTAAAACACGTAAAACATGGAAAAACAAGGGAAAATGAGGGTTTTTGGCATAAAAAAGGGGGAAGTAAATAGGAACATCAACTAAACTTTCATTTTTTTGCAAGAAGGAACTAAGGGCCACAGCCCATAATTTGTTTTGAATTTTTAGTAATTAAATAATGTAGGAAAATAAGGGAAAATACAAGAAAATTGTGGAAAAACCCTAAAAAATAGGGGAAAAATACATTTTGGGTTCCGAAAAATAAGGATAAATAAGAGCAATGTTTGTAAATGTTTGTGGGGACTGAAGCATGAGGATTTGCCTCAGTTCAACCCCACCTTCTTGTTCTAGTGTGTGTTTTCCCGCTTTTTATACATAAAATGGTGTCAAAATACCCTATAAATCCATCCAACAACGCAATATTTAAACGGGGAAGTGTAGAGGAGTTGAAATATGTCTAAATGCCGTGTGAAGATGATGGGGAAGTTGCTGATTTCTATGCATAGCATTTAGGACGGATGATAATTAAAATTAAGAGCTTAGTAGCACGAGGATCACCTCGGTGCTAGGCCCATGCAACGAAGCACGAATGGTAGTTGGAAACCATTAAAAGAATGTTTTTGCACTTGTGCACAATACTGTTTTGCTAAATGTTTGAGCACTAGGCATCCACCAAATGCATGGAGCATGAAAAGAATTTAAAAGTATCAGTGACCAGCTCCTGGACATGCATTGCAATTGGTTTATGAGGACATGACCTACGATGAGAGGCAGTGAGGTACCCATGCTGTAGGCTAGTCGTGGGGTCTAGGGGAAAGAGAAGTAAGGACAATGGTACATTCCTGGACACGCTTATTTGGTACCTTGAGCGACTTGTGTGCGAAATATCTATATGTTGAGCGACGCACTGAGGGGCCAATCCCCAAGGTGTAGGAGAGTCGCAGAGGGTTGACGGCATTCAGCCGCAGGAGGAACCCCATGTGTATGTGATTCGAGCCTTTTGGCTATGTGAAAGGGACTCCCTCTGAGGAGTAATATTGGGTTAGGATCAGTTGGACTACAACGTATTACAAACGCAATGTTTAGGAAGGCAGAGATTTCAACAGACGCTCCTGGCCGCGAGGCCGAGGGGTTGTCTTGTACGTAGTGACGAGGCCCGGCTAGTGCATGAGCCAGTGCCAGCCCGTTTTTAGGTTCATCACTCCCCATAGGAGCACAAGGACCACCACAGAAGAAGAAGAGATGGAAACTGGGCATTGTCGCCCTTCGGGAGATAATGAGAATCCAACGTGGATATGAGCTTCTTATCCCGAAAAGTTCTTTTCATAAGATTTTTCAGGAAGTCATGTGAGAGTTGGAACTGAAAGGAATGGGATGATTTTGGACGTAAGTGCCGGATGGCCCACCACTAGGAAGGTGGACTGCTATAGCTAGAGGCCCTAAAAATAGTTGCAGAGGGGTTTCTCATCGACTTGTTCGATGACACACAGCTTGCGATCATCCATGCAAAGCATGTCACAATCACATATAAAGATATGAACTTTATCATTCGGCTTTGACATGGCAAGGGGACTCCTCCATAGGTTATGAGATTAATGATGCAAGGTTTTGTAATGAGTGTTATAGCACCATAGCATCTTGGAAGGCCAAAATTTTTTGTATACTGTGCCACAGTGAAATATTTATTTATATATACATAATATCTCATGCGATGTGTACTGAATTCAAAGAATTGAGTAAAGTTGTTTTGTTTTGTTTCTTGAAACACACAACTCTTAATTTTGTTTAACATATGAATGCATCGAAAGTAGTAATACGTACGGATACGAGTTACGTTATTGCTTATGCACAATCACAAGTGTAGTACTACGTGTTGAATTATGTTAACGTATGCGAATGTGTCATTCACGTACCACACATTATCATCACACTTATACGAACCACATATTTATTTAAGAAATATTTATTTATAGAGACAAAGTAAAATATCTTATATTCATCAAGAAAAATACATGTGATCATGGCTGATACTGATGGCAAATACAAAAAGGCAATAGCCAACAAGAACTCTCAATTATTTAGACTTGGATTTTTTATCGGTGGAGAGGAGGGGCCATCTTCCGATGAAAATATAAGTTCCTTCTTTGCTTCAAAAATGATGCGCTCTTCCTTCAGCTCTTTCTCTAGGAGAAGCGAATTTGACACTTTAGTAAGGTTACCTAATGTAGCAAGCACACACATTGCTCCACCATACGTTTGGTCAAATAAGTAAAGAAGCTTTGACCGCTTGATTAGCACCACCTTCTCCAAGCTAGATGTCACATGTATCGCTCAAAAAGGTCCAAACTTAGTCAAAGCTCGAACTTTCATGATTATTTCTTGCCTTCGTGGTGAGCACTTCTTATAGAAGACCACCAAGTCTACAACAAGGTTGCCAATGTACTCCTTCAGAGCTGAATCCTTCCATCGATCCGCATGCCGAGCTCCTCCTTGCCTTGATGCAAACTCATCTATATATAGTATGTCCTAAATGAAAAGTCAAATCAAATAATATATTTAGTGACTAACCTAGAGTTATATGGTAGTTAGAAATATTACATTCTCCAGATCATCTTGTATCTTCATTTCCTCGTGTGTTAGTGAGACGCCTCTTTGGGACTACAAACTCCCTGGTAGGAAGCTGGGACCTTGGTCCAAATAGATTATGATGTAGTGCTTCAAATTTAGCATTCGACACAAGGTAATCTTCTTCAACCGAGGTAATATACTCCTGTGTTGCTATGATGGCACTTACTGTATCTAAGCTTGTGCCATTATATCTTCCAATCTTTGCCATCATCGGATGCATATCCATGTAATCATAATTGATTAGGTCTTCCATCGAACCCCTGAATAGGATGGAAAACAAATCTTCTTTCTTCATTTCCAACTATTGTAGCACATCTAATGGAAGCAAGTGTTATACACCATCTACTTCAATGGGCATTAAGGAGGCAAGGTTGGATTTGTCAACTTGCGGCTCTTCTAAAGAAGATAGCACCATGAGAGCCAACCCTTACTCTGCCACCACCCGATGTTCTTCTTCAACATTTATGAGCTCTTCAATTGATTCTTCTCCCATGTATGTGATAGCAACAACCTGTGGAGTTGTATCTTCATCACTCTCCTCCTCTAGTGGCATATCTAATGCAAGGAGGTAAATTGCCAATATGCAATCACACTCGGTGAGATCCAAAGGTGCTAAACTTGGTGCACTACCCATGGAAACAGTGCATACTCTATGCAAAGGATCGTGGGCCAGACACCTATTCACCACTTTTTGGTGGTTCTTCCCTATCCAAAATACCATGAGCTGTTCCATAAGCACCCAAGTTATGTTGAATCCCTTGATAGAGTATGTGTAGGGAGCAATGGTGCTCACAAAGTCTTGCAAAACCTGAAGGGGGGATCTAGCGATGAGAGCACGCTTTCAAGGTTAAAGTTCTTAGAGAAAACCTAACATATCTCCTCACCCTGGCTGGCAAAGATAGTCTTGTGGATCCACTCATCAAAGTGTACGAGTATCCATCGTCGTAGGTAGGAGGGATGTGGTGGATATAAATAGATGAAGAGAGAAAGTGTGAAATAAAACAACGAAACAATAACTAAACTAGTTCTACCTTAAAAACCTTAAGTTTTAAACCATTAAGGGTTGTTCACATATGATATTTAGTTATGGATTTACTTATGTCTTTGTAAAGGTGTAAATGTGTTGATGTGAAAAGTGTATAACAAGTGTATGATTTTTCATAAATACCATAATTTTTACGTATTGCAAGTTTAGAAGTGACAATATTCTATTGGCAAAAAAAATCTAAAAATTTATAGGTGTTAGATATTACAACTTGTGGTGTTGGGATTTTTAAGGATTTAAGGAGACTCAACAATTTCTAAAAGATGTGGAGCCACACACTTTCCACTGGTAACATTATCCTCAATTCAGCTTCAAATTTTCCTACCTTCTAGTTTAAAATAGAACCTAACTGGTGGATTCTGCATTAACATTGCAATTTCTTGGAGTATTATACTCAAGGGCCAATCATCCTCCATTTGGAGCACTTGGGGCTCGTGGCCCTTACAAATGATAGTAACATCCACAACTACACTTTCACTCATGTCTTGATCAAGGCACAACCATTTACCCTTGAGCATCCTCCATCTATGATACTTGAACACTAGGCATAAAGTCTATCGTGTGACAAAGTACCTGTAATTGGAAAGCAAAGTTAGCTGATTCATCCCAAAGTCAGATAATAGTCAATTAAGAGAGAAAAATTTTACTTGAAAGTCATGTCCCTTGTTGTGACTCGACACTCCATTGTATTAGGATTGTGAGTCATTTTTTATGTCCAAGTTTTGCCTATAATCCTTGTTACATAATCCTTTGATGCACTTTTTATGATGCACGTGCTTTTGGTACATCTCAAACCCTTAGATTCCTTGAACATGTGTGCAAAAATTGCATTCGTTGTGAACCATCTTAGATGTACATTCTTTGAGCCAGTGCTTGGCTTCATAGAATTCAATGTCTACTGAAATTTTTGTGCTACACGTGTGCAAAATGTTGCTACTACACAATGGACATTCTATGCTATTGAGATTCAATATGTGCATAGACTCAAGGGTTCCATATTCTTGATCCACCTTGGGCAATATGTACTTGGAGTCATAGAAAAAAACAAGATCCTCTGTGAGCTGCTTAGATGTACACCCCTCAAAGACAAATCTACCAATTTCGAAGTGGTAACACTTAAAAGAACCTATGAAACTCTCAAAATTTTGCCACTCATAGCAATCCAAAGGCTATACTTCTGTAAATACGAGACAAGTAGTTACATAGATATCATGAAATTTCTCATTCTCAATGAGTTGCAAATACTTACTATTTGCAATGTTTCATTGAAAGGGCACAGTGGGTGCAATATGTACTTGTTTTTGCATGAATACATGTTGTACAAACACCTCTGACAAGGTGAGAATCAACATTTCCTTCATCTAAGAACTAGAATTTTACCCTTCCAGTGCTTTGATACATCTGCAATTGCAGATGCTTTCACCCTGAAAGCTCTCTTCATACTTGGACGTATATGTATCCAAGACAAGCAATGATATGTATCAATGATCCAATTCCCTTCTTCATCTTTTCTGTTACGTACTTCTATCGAGAGAATGCTTGTTCTTCTCTCATGCATTATAACCTACGCAATAGATGTAAAGAAGTATGTATTAACCCCTAAATAATAAGCATTTTAAGTCTGTCTAGTAATCACCAATATGCCATACAAATCAACATGGCATTAAGAGATGTTTACACATTTGTAAACATACACAAACATTGATATTGAAACGCATGTGGATATGTACATCGACACAAAGTATAGATTCAATTTCAAGGCATCACTTTAATTATATCATTTATATGAAATATACTGAAAAGAATAGCATAAGAATACTCATATAATTTTTCCAAAATAAATTTTATTATAATGAATATGATTTTGATTTGACTCAACACGTTGTATGAAACCTGGGTATTATAGAGTAGTTCTTACAAGGATAACAGCCACATGGCATGCAAATCTTAATAGGCACATTGGATTGACACCCGAGATATTCTAAGACTCAACATATTGTGTGTTATATGGATGATATGATACAAGAGTTTCATGGATCATTGCTAATTGGCATGGAGATCCAAATGGACACATAGGACCAATAAAGTAAAGGAATTTTGAACCATTAACTTCCAGCAAATCCATATCACCCAGCACAAAGGAATCACTCACCACATCAAAATAGTTGATCGAGAATTATGTGCTTCATCTAAACCTTGTACAATACCTGCATGTACAAAAAAATACCTGCATGAATGGTGCACAGATCGGATGCCGTAAGCGTGCGTAGTGAGCATTGGAAGGTCCCCAAGAACAAAAGAACTCTACTTTTTGCACAAAACTCAAGGTAGAAAGCATGCATGACATGAACAAGAGACCAATTGGGTGTAATCTCCCCCCATGCCTTGTGTGAGCGCTCCACAAAGCATGTATTTTATGTATTAATCATCTTCAAGCTCAAATAATAGCCCAAACTATAAAATAGCATGCTTTTGGCTTTTGAGTTTACTTTAGTGCTAAATAGAAATAAAGCTAATGGGCGGGCGCCCAAGGAGTCAGACATACCCAATACAATGTCCAAATACAAATATCATAATCGTGCGCCCATGCGCATACAAAAATAATAAATAAATATCCAATGCCTTAATAAATAGACGTGACAAAATATAGGTGCCATGCCTAAGGTATGCGCCCATCAAAATATAGATGATAACTCGAATACACGCTATCCTCCAATGCTTTCCACCGCCACTGCTGCTATCTCTACTCATCAACTGAAGCATTCACAATCGTTAGTAAAATAATACAATTAAACCGACAAAAGTGAATACCTAGTAGTCCTCAGCTACATAAATAAATCAATTGGTTAGAAATCAATCCTAACCTTAATTTATCACGAGTGTGTACTCTAAACTCATAAACATTTATTAATTTAATATGTATTTTACAGAATCACCTGCTATGGAATCACCCATATACACACTAAATTAACGAAATGCCCAAAAAGGATAGGCGTCCCCATCACGCATACAAAAATAATAAATAAATATCCAATGCCTTAATAAATAGACGTGACAAAATATAGGTGCCATGCCTAAGGTATGCGCCCATCAAAATATAGATGATAACTCGAACACACGCTATCCTCCAATGCTTTCCACCGCCACTGCTGCTATCTCTACTCATCAACTGAAGCATTCACAATCGTTAGTAAAATAATACAATTAAACTGACAAAAGTGAATACCTAGCAGTCTTCAGCTACATAAATAAATCAATTGGTTAGAAATCAATCCTAACCTTAATTTATCACGAGTGTGTACTCTAAACTCATAAACGTTTATTAATTTAATATGTATTTTGCAGAATCACCTGCTATGGAATCACCCATATGCATACTAAATTAATGAAATGCCTGAAAAGGATAGGCTTCCCCATCGACTTCTCACACAAAGAATCCACTTTATGTATGAGCCCCAGTAATCAAAGTTTACGAAATCCACCGTAAAATCTCACGGAATTCACCGTGGCACGGAATCCACCGTGAAATATGCCTCCTGGCATCATACCCCCGGGGTGGGATAGCAATTGTCCTCAATTGCTATTAGCTCAATGTGGAGCTAACAGAGTGGGAAAAGCATGTAAGTCTCTAGCGTGCATCCATTGGGTCTCTTCAACAATAGGGTGGTTTTTAAACTTGACCAAATATCTAGAATATCTACAGCCAGTTCTAGTGGTCATAAAGTCAGTATCTATAATAGCTTCAGGCTCAAGGATTTCAGTCTCTTCGTCTAACAAAGGTGGGTTTTCATAAACAGGATGTACAGGTAATTGGCCTCTAAAGGGTCGTAATAAACTAATGTGAAAGGTGTTGTGAATTTTCCAATGTGGTGGTAGTTCTAACTTAAATGCATTATCATTGATTTTGTGAATGATCTTAAATGGTCCATAGAATCTAGATGCTAATTTCACAAGTGGGTGTTTATCTATACTTTGTAATCTACATTTTTCTATTCTTAACCAAACATAGTCATCAACTTTGAAATTCATGGCTTGTCTTTTCTTATTTTCTTGCTTTGTATATGATTGTTGGGCTTTGGCAATCATGTCTTTAACTTCATAAAAAATAGTAGTGTGCATGTTAGCAATATCATCAGCACTCTGAATTCTATTTGATAAAGATGCAACAGGTGCAGACAATCTATAACCATAAATCACTTCAAATGGTGCTTTCTTTGTAGCTGTGTATGGTGTATTGTTATATGCAAACTGAAGTAAATGTAGGTGTGTATCCCATGTATGTGGTTTAGAAATAGTGTAAGCATGTAAAAGATCTAGAATAGTACTATTAGTAGCTTCTGTTTGATAATTAGTTTCAGGATGAAATGCAGATGAAAAATCAATCTTTGTTCCTAAGTTAGCAAACAAAGTAATCCAAAAATTATTACAAAATCTAGAATCACAATAAAAAATAATAACTTTTGGCAAACCATGGTTAGTAAAAACAGTTTTAAAAAACAACTGAGCTGCTTGAGATGCTGTTAAATTTTTATTGCATGGAATAAAATATGCTTGTTTACTAAACCTGTCTACAATAGTCCAAATCATATCATGGTTAGCTTTAGTGTTAGGTAAACCAGTTAATAAAATCCATAGAAATCTGTTCCCATGGTCGTGATGGAATAGGTAAAGGCATAAGTAAACCATATTGTTTACCATGATGTCTTTTAACTCTTTGACAAACTAAACATTCAGAAACAAAGTTAGATACATCAGTGTCCATATGTGGCCAATAAAAATCTTCAGTCACAATGTATGCAAAGTAGATATAATACCTCTATGACCTTGATATGGATGACAATGAATCTCATTCAAAACAAAAGATCTAAATGGAACTGTAACACATAATCTCTTTTCATAAAACATGAATCCATCATTGTAAGACAGTGAATCAATAGGAATCCAATTATTTCCAACTAATTTATTCCAATCAGCTTGAAAAGTAATATCCTGATGATAAGTATCTTTCATAGGGATAAGGGAATCAAATGATATGACAGAAATATTATGAATGGTCGGTCTTCTGCTTAAAGCATCGGCTACTACATTTTCTTTTCCTGGTTGATATTGGATAAGGGGATGAAAACTCTGAATGAAAGCTGCCCATTTGATATGTCGATCAGATATTTGGGATTGACTAAGGAGATTTCTAATGCTTTGTTGGTCAGTCTTAATCATAAACTCAGAACCCATTAAGTAATGTTTCCATTGACGTAAGGCTTGTACAACAACTAACAATTCCTTATCATATGTAGAATATTTAAGCTCGGATGGTTTCAGTTTACACTTAGAATAAGCTATGGGATGATTATCTTGCATAAGTACGGCTCCTATTCTAGATCCGCTAGCATAAGTAACTACTAAAAAAAATGGTCTATTGAAATCAGGTAGTTGTAACATAGGAGCATGGGTTAATGCACGTTTCAATAAATCAAAAGATTTTTGTTGATTATCAGTCCAGTTATAAACAATACCCTTCTTTAAAAGTTTAGTCAAAGGCAAGGCAAGTAATGAAAATTTTTGCACAAACTTTCTATAAAAACTAGCAAGACCTAGAAAAGAACATAACTCATGCACATTTTTGGGTATGGGCCAATTTAATATTGCTTCTATCTTCTTAGGGTCAACCTTAATACCTTCTCATGACACAATATGACCTAGATATTCAATTTCTGTTTGAAAGAATTCACTCTTTTCTGGATTAGCATACAATTGATTATCTTTTAACAGCTTGAAAACTAAGGAGAGATGTTCATAATGCTCATTCTCATTTTTACTGAATACCAATATATTATCAAAGAATACTATAACACAATGCTGATATTTCAAAAATATACAATTCATCATTCGACTAAATGTAGCAGGTGCATTAGTCAATCCAAAAGGCGTCACTAGAAATTTATAATGTCCAAATTGTGTTCTAAATGCAGTTTTGAATATATCAGATTTATCTAATCTCACTTGATGATAACCAGATTTAAGATCTATCTTACTGAATATGGCAGAACCTTGTAGTTTATCCATGAGATCATCTACCCTAGGAATTGGATATCTATTCTTAATTGTAATCTTATTTAGGGCACGATAATCAATGCACATGTGATAAGTATTATTATTCTTCTTTACTAACAAAATAGGTGTGCCAAATGGAGAACTATTAGGTCTAATTAATCCTCTATTTAACAATTCCTCTACTTGATTTTGAATTTCTTTCTATTCAATTTGATTATGCCTATATGGTGCTTTACAGGGTGGTTGTGTATCAGGAATTAAATCTATTTTGTGATCTTTAAGACGTGAAGGAGGTAGTGCCGGTGATAAATCATTAGCAAAACAATCTTTAAAGTGAGCAAGAAATTGTGTATGCCTAGGATGCATATGTTTTTCTTTTGCTTGAAGTTCATTTATCCAAATTAAATAAGATTTACTACTTTTACGTAATGCACATTTAGCTTGAGTATGAGTAAGCAGTGAAAAATTATTGGATGCGTGCATACCATATAATGTAATTTGTTTTCTTTGAAAATGAACTTTAATTGAATGCGTGGAATAATCTATGCCAGGATTATGTCGATGACGCCAAGGCATACCTAAGATAATATCACTGGACTGTAAAGGTACAACTAGGAGATTTCTACGTTCAGTATATTCACCAATTTTAATTTCTAAGTCATGCACCTCTTGTGTTCCATTATATCTTGTGCCCAAGAATGTTGCTTTAATGCGATAATGCGTAGAAACAGTTTGTAAAATCAATTCTTTCACTAACTTTGCAGAAACAAAATCATGTGTACTACCATTATCATGCAAAATAATCTTTTCTTTTCCATGCACTAAACAATTCATTGTCAACAAAGAATGTGGAGTTGGCATACCTGGCAAAGTATCTGAAGGAGTAGCAATGTCGTCTTCATCTTCCGTAAAGTCAGGCATTTCCTCACGTTCTTCATCTTCCATTGCTCCAAGATAATTGATATGGACAGGTGGTTTCTTCGATTGGCAATTGGCTGCTAGATGTCCAGGTTGATGGCATTTGTAACACATTATAGGTTTGGCTTTAGATACATTGTTGGCAATGGCAGGAAGTCTAGGAATATTAGGATTTGGCTGTGATGATGGCTTAGGATTTTGATTAGTATTTGATGGCAAAGCAGGTGGTTTTGTCCAAGACTTACGGAAAGATGATGAAGGAAAACAACTTTGATTGAATCTTCTAAAATTTGAATTGAATTGCTTGAAACCATAGTTACTATTTGCTTGAAATTGTTGTGGACGCTTGTCTCTTCCTCGAATCTTGTCTTCAGTGTCATGAGCCAAAGAAATTGCATCTTCAAGGGTTGTAGGCTTGAACATATTGAATTCATTGTAGTAATGTGCAAGTAATCTAGACATAAACTTGCTTTTGTGAGTCGCTTCAGGTACATCCTCGAGCATGCGTAGTTGCAGTAGGGCATTCCAAAAACGTTCAGTGTATTGAGAAATAGGCTCACGATCTCTTTGCAATAGAAGATCCCATTGCTTTATGGCTTTTTCATGAAATTGAGGAGGAAGGAAATTCTGCAAAAACTTCTTTTTGAAACTCTCCCAGGTAGTGGGACAATCAATGCTCTTGCGAACCACAGTCCACCAAAGAGATGTTCGATTGACTAAATGATTAGTGACACATTTAATTTTGTCTTTTTCAGTGTATATCTCTTCATGAAAGTAGTCATCAAACTGACTGATAAATGCAAGTACAGTCTTTCCATCTCGAGTTCCATTTTTACTTATCTTTGTTTCTTTGCAGATGGATTGAGCTTCGAGCGTCACATTGATGGTATGTCGGATAAGATCTTCGGGCTGTGATCCATCTTTGTCGATGGTAGTTCGTTGCAAATTGGCCAGTTGAACTTGCAAAGCTTGTCGGGCTCTTCGTTCTTCATCAAGCTGCATCATAATTAAATTCAATTTTTGTTCCATCGTAGGTTCGGGAAGATCACCTTCAGCCATTAAATCATCCATATTTTGTTCCGTCATCCTATAAAAATCCAAAAGACCTCACACTCTCGAAATCTGATTAGCGAGATAAGCGTAGCTCAAAGTCAGGTATACAAGGCTTATAGATTTTTGTTGGGCTTTTACGGTCTTTGTCTTTTGTGGTTGCGGGATTTGTAGTCTTCGTAGAAATTGCGTATGACCTTCTGCGTGTGCTGAAACTGGTTCAGCAAGTCTGCGTATGTGAAAAGAGTCTTCCAGGGAAAAATTTTGTAGTTCTGTGCTTCTACATAGGAACAATCCTTATGGGAGTTGTTGAAGTTAGTATGTTTTGACTTCTGAGAACTCGATTGACCTTTGTGACTTGCAGAGTAAAACAACTTGCAGAACTTGGTAGACTAGGAAGATTTTTGACTTATAAAACTAAGCTTAATATGATTGATCTGCTTGTCGTCGTCGATTGTTGAGGGGGGCCCGTTTTTCTCCGCCGCGAATCCGTTGAGGACATGCCGCATTATTGGTCGTTGGATTTCTATTAAGTAAGCCTTTATAAAGCTTACTATTAACTTCCTAAGCTTTATTTTAAAGCTTGTTAAACTTGTGGATATGGAGATAAGGCTTACTGTCTCTATTTCAAACAACTTGGAGAGAGAGATGTAGGAGTGGTCCTCCGCTTCCTCAGGCCGGTCCTTTGCGATCAGAGGCTGTAGACAGCGGTTCTTGACTGCCAGGAATCCATCCATATCGACTGTTTGCGATGAAACTCACTGTAGAGCTCGATCGTTCCAAGAGCTCCGCCTTCGCGCAAGATGGGTAGCGAAGCTCTCGATCTCAGCTTCGCTCTGATACTACTAGTGCACAGATCGGATGCCATAAGCGCGCGTAGTGAGCGTCGGAAGGTCCCCAAGAACAAAAGAACTCTACTTTTTGCACAAAACTCAAGGTAGAAAGCATGCACGACATGAACAAGAGACCAATTGGGTGCAATCTTCCCCCATGCCTTGTGTGAGCGCTCCACAAAGCATGTATTTTATGTATTACTTATCTGCAAGCTCAAATAATAGCCCAAATGACAAAATAGCACGCTTTTGGATTTTAAGTTTGCTTTAGTGCTAAATAGAAATAAAGCTAATGGGCGGGCGCCCAAGGAGTCAGACATACCCAATACAATGTCCAAATACAAATATCATAATCGTGCACCCATGCGCATACAAAAATAATAAATAAATATCCAATGTCTTAATAAATAGGCGCGACAAAATATAGGCGCCATGCCTAAGGTATGTGCCCATCAAAATATAGATGATAACTCGAATACACGCTATCCTCCAATGCTTTCCACCACCACTGTTACTCTCTCTACACATCAACTGAAGCATTCACAATCGTTAGTAAAATAATACAATTAAACCGACAAAAGTGAATACCTAGCAGTCTTCAGCTATATAAATAAATCAATTGGTTAGAAATCAATCCTAACCTTAATTTATCACGAGTGCACACTTTAAACTCATAAACGTTTATTAATTTAATATGTATTTTGCAGAATCACCTGCTATGGAATCATCCATGTACACACTAAATTAATGAAATGCCCAAAAAGGATAGGCGTCCCCATCGACTTCTCGCACAAAGAATCCACCTTGTGTATGAGCCCCGGTAATCAAAGTTTATGGAATCTACCTTTAAACCTCACGGAATCCACCGTGGCATGGAATCCATCATGAAATATGCCTCTTGGCATCAATGAATTCCTTTTAATAAAAATACTTGCATGAATCCCTTTTAACAAAAAATATCTAGATAACTGCATCAATAGATGCAATACAAAATAGGGCCAATTTACCTATAAGCTGATCTGTTGTGGAGATAAGACTGAATTGTTGCTGATTAAAACCCATTGCAAATGATGGACATAAGAAAACATCAATCCCATCAAACATAAAAGTCACTAATTAAATGAATAAATTTTGGTACCACAAAATATGGTAAATTTACCCATTAATTGAGCTATAGAATCTCTACTCTACCTTGTGTTAAGTGTTGCAAAAACAATTGATCCTTAAGTTAGAACTAGCATCAAACCCTATCGTAAAGATAGTAAAAAATGGATAATGTAGAGAGGAAGAAAGTGAGAGTATGTGAGTACATGGAAGAGAGAAAGAAATGGGCACCTATCCAATCTTGCCCAAATTGATCTCTACAAAAGACAATAGCAAGAGTTAGTATTTACATGAAGGTATACTGAAAAAACAATATAAAAGAGGAAACACAAAGAGAGAAAGAGAGAGGGAGAGAGAGATGAGCACTTATGCAATGTCACGCAAAATGATATCTACAATAAAACAACAACAAGGGTTAGAACTAACATCATGTTGTATTGAAAAGATACCAGCAAAAAAAAAACCAAACAAAGAGAGAGATTAACACATTTGTCTCTTACTCCAAATAAACTCTGCAAGAAAACAACAATTAGAACCAATATCAAATTCTATTGAAAATACAACATCAAAGAGAAACAACCCATAGAGAGAGGGGGGAAAGAAAAGAGAGAGAGAGAGAGAGAGAGAGAGAGAGAGAGAGAGAGAGAGAGAGAGAGAGAGAGAGAGAGAGAGAGATATGAGCATCTCTACCTCCTATCCAAAACAACCTCTACAATAAAACAACAAGAACAATAAGAAACGACATCAAACCCTATTGAAAAAATAGCAAACAAGAGAAAATGCAAAGAGAGATGGGCACCTGTGTTTTGCCCAAAATTTGGAGCTGCATGGAGAAGAAGTGCAGAGGTAAGCAGAACACTCAAAACCCTAATTACTCTGAGCATGGAGCTTCAATGAAGACAAAAATTCACAAGTATAGAGAAGAGAGGGAAAGTGGTATGTTGCTCAACTTTTGGGTCAAAATGATTTCGTGAGAGGGCAAAAAACCAAAATTGAAAATTCTCCAAAAAAGGGGAGAAATACGAGGTGAGAGAAACTCAAATTTTGTGTACTATTCATTCTCCCTTTTTTAAAACCCCC
This sequence comes from Lygodium microphyllum, assembly GCF_053477565.2. Taxonomy (NCBI): domain Eukaryota; kingdom Viridiplantae; phylum Streptophyta; class Polypodiopsida; order Schizaeales; family Lygodiaceae; genus Lygodium; species Lygodium microphyllum. The sequence continues at coordinate 108,332,413 of NC_141157.1, forward strand.
CACTATCCATTTTTGTAATAAAAAACCCAAGATATGGAGAGAGAAGATTCACCCTCCATGGATGTCAACATCTAGCCTTCCTATTGGACAATCCAAAAGGCCCACATCTTAAACTATATCATTTTTAAGGGCCCATTTGTCAGTTCATTTTTTTCCTAATGTTAAAGTTATTGGTAGAACTTACAACAATGTTTGTAGAGCTTGTTGTCAAGTAAAGGGATAATTGTAGATACACATGCCCTTGTACACCATCTTCAATGAGACCTAGTTATAAAAGAGTGATGTTAATCTTTCTTGACGCTAAAAGAGATTGCTTATATGCTTGTTGAGATCCATATGTATGCTTATTTCCATGATTCTTTTGTCTTGGTGGACTAGATCTTTTGCTTGGGTTTGATGTTGTGGTGGGTGTGTTAGTCTAATATGGCATTTTTTTAATTTTTAATTTTGTTTTAGCCTCATATGTTTCTTTTTCCCCTATCAAGAAAGTTTCTTGCAATTTTCTGGACAAGAAAGGATGGCCATAAAATTAAAACTAATCTACAGCAACAAAGATGAGGATGTTATCTAGTTTATTGAAGACTTCAAGAAATAATGTATGGTGGGAGATCTAAAGGAAAACAAGTGATTAACAATATTTGTTAACAAGGTGCAAGGAGTAGCTAGAGAATGGCTAGTTGAGTACATGGGCCAACAAGCTACAAAGAAAAGCCCAAGGAGCCGGTGGATTACAAAGCTTTAAGTTGGCACTGATCCAAACATTCACAAAGGTAGATTATACTAGTATGATTTGGAGGAAGATACCTTTGTATTTGCAAATAGAGAATCAAAAGGAGCATTTGATTCTATCTTTGCATATAGAAAAGTAGTTTCCTTATTGAAAGATTGAGTATATAAGAGAGGGTGGCAATAAGTAGCACAAGAAGAATAGAAATCCTCTTAGAGTTCTAAGGAGCGTGGTCATGTAAGCCCCAATTGTCCTTATGTACTATAAAAGAATAGGGAACATGTGCTCTATGCTAAGAAATCATTCCACTTGAAGGAATTACTATACTTTCAAAATCAAGGAGGAAGCATGACCTGGTTGAACAAAATAGAAAGATAAAGAAAATAATATTTGTGAATTTTGGAATTTTCCAAAAGTTGGAACTCATGGTTAGGGCTTTGTTTTTATCATAACTTAAATTTATTATTACAAATTTGAGATTCAATAGCTCATTAGATTCCATTCCTAAAGCACATTCCAATAATAAGTCACATGATGGGGTTTTGAGATATTTATGGAGATACTATCAAGATCCCACTTCTTTAAATATGTAAAGGTAGAAATTGAGAGATTCCCAAACTCATGAATATGGAGCTAAATGAAAAAATACAATGAATATGATAGGTGTGAAAAAAGTCACAATGGCCCCAATAAAGTGGGTAAGAAGAAAAGAAAGAGAAGCTAGTTCAAAATTCAAAGAGGAAACATGTAGTTGAAGGAAAATCTAATAAAAAGATGAAGAGGGACCCAAAAGGAAGTTTAAGCCTAGCGATGTGCCTCAAGGGGTGGGTGAGGAGAGTTATAATCTAAAAAGGGATTTGTTGAACAAGAAATGTTGAAATGTCAAGCTATCATGGGTTGGTACCCACGACATGCCTTTGTGATACAACAAAAGTTTACTCATTGGCACGTTGGCTGGCGTTAAGGATATACATGTATATAGTGGTCTACTACCTTTATGCTTGCTTTTTATCATCTATTAGCTTTAAGAGGCCTAGAAGCACGTGCATTTTGGTATGAATCAACATTAACTACTTGTTGCTGCCCATGATGAGTGCCATCTCTGTAAGAGGTATCATCACTACTTCATCCCATCTCATTGCATATGAGGATATTCTAGATATAATGCTGAGATGATTGCATTTTTTTCATTGGGGCATTTTCTATATTCCCATGGTGCCATCCATCACTAGAGAGATGGTCGTTGATAGTGCCATGAAGAGTAATACGTAGGCAAGGCTTGACACGTAAGGAGATTAACAAAGATATATAGAGCTACATGACGCCCTCGGATGATGCATTGGAGGCTATTGTTTTTGAGAGGTTGTCTGCCTTAATGTTGCCACATTGTCCAAAGAGAGCACACTGACAAATCTCCCCCATAGCTTTGAGATAAGTTTGTTCTATTATTTTTTTGGTAAATAAGTTTGTAAATGGGATTAGGAGTACTTCACATGCACCTTTCTTCATTCTTATCTATGGTAGGACCTTGTTTCAATCGACTTTGGCCATGTAAGGTTTGGGTCATATCACTTACGTTGAGTGCAGATCAAGGTATGGATTATTAAAATATATTAGGCTTTGTTTTGTGGAAACTAAATTGCAAGTTATACTTAAAGGTGCTTGTAATATTTTTTTCCTCTTGTCTATGTGTATCAATGAGCATCCAACATGTAGACAAAGAAGTGGCAATTCTCAATCTTTGGTAGCACGAGTTGTTGCACAAAGATTCATTCCATCTCCTCTATCTACTATAACAATGCCTCATGCTAGTGCCCTCGGGGGGGTCACTAAAAAATATATGTATATATAACGTGAGTTCAAAATAAGGGGTTTTTAAAACAACATTTTAATACATTTTTTACATACGAAAGGGTGTCATATAAAGGGGTTACTTATAGATTGAATAGAAAAGGGTTGTGTTTTATTCAAGAAAAATTCAAAGATTAGGATATTTATAAATAGGCCATGAATGCACGTTATATAGAGGATATATATATAGTGAACCCCCTGAGCTAGTGCCTCAAGGAGTAACCTTTGTCCTCTCAGGTATATTCTTTTAGCTTATTGAGCATATGCTATTTTAATTACTGGGATTGTCTCTCTTACACTTTTTTTAAATGTTTGGTTTTCTACATTCTTCAAGTTACAACACTTGCACATGGAAACATGGCATCACTTGTGATATAGATCACAATAGCTGCAACATCCCACTTAGAGGAGTATTTTTCTTATGGATGCATGACATTGTTGACCTATACATGCCACATTACCATTTGGCATGGGTGTAAGCTTAAATTCAAGCTTATGTATATAACATTAATCTAAATCTTGTGTTAAATTTGTTTGTCTCATTGAAATGAAATATAGAGATAAGGCAATAAAAAATATTGACCAATAGTTTATCCTTGCATAGTTGGAGCAAGAGTTTGGGACCTGGCTAGAGTTATAAACAAGTCTTGAGTAGCAACATGACTCTCTTGCTAAAAGCATGCACAACATGTTCATAGTAGTTAAAGTTTTGTTAATTGAGCTGAATTGATAAATGAAAGTTGAGAGAGGGGAAGCCTGGGAGAAAACATAGAAGGTATAAAAATTGCTAAGACACAATAACTCAATAGAGAATGCAATAAACACAAAAGATTATAGGAGAAATAGAGGAGAAAGAGAACTATGAAATGAATGAATATTGTTAAGGATGAAAATGAGCATAAGGTGCTCAAAGGAATAGTAGTAAAAGTAGTTGTAGTGTGATAAATTTACAATATACATACTATCCAATTCAAAAAACAAAATAAATGGTTACTTGGTCTTCAATGGACAAAATTTACTTCAATCGCTATGTCCTTAGTTGCTCTCACTAACCTTGACCATTATGACATTAAGCACTAGGGGAATCAAATCCCTACAGACCTTTAAAGGTCGTGACCATGGGCTCCCCACCACTCCCTGTTCATTAGCAAGCGCATACAAAAAAATTATGCATAAAAATTGATATAAACAAGTTACTTATTATTGATTTAGGGTGCCATAAGAACCTGCATGGATCTCTCAATGTGCACTATTAGTGGAATGATCCTTGATCAATTGAACATTTATATTGTCCCTAAGAACTTCTTTGAGACTGAAATCTTGTCATCTGTTGCTTTTGCTGTATGAAGAACAATTTCTAACTCCCACTATAGGAGGTCGTATTCTTCTCAAGTATCCTATATACCACTCTCATTTCCATCTATTGACACTTGTGGCTCCAACATTTCTCTTGCCTCAATCTCCAATGTCATGTTGTCCTCGTGTTCCTTGTTATCACTAATATCTAGATTTGTGTTGACAAAGATTTTCCAACCTCTAGGATTCATTGGCACAACTTGTAATCATGGCATAGTAGCATATTCTAGATCTTGGTAAAAACATTCATGCTCCTAGTGCACATGAAGGATATATGGATCCTTTGTGGTCATCAACTAAGTGGAGTTGGACCAAAAACCTGTGGGCTCAAGTATGAGTGTTGTACTTGTGCCTTTGTACTTACTCAGCACAAAACCAATCTACCTTCAAGGCAAGCATGTCACAAAAGATGATGTTTGAAAGAGTAGAAATTTGTATGTAAATGAATATAGAAAAAATAAGCAATGTAGTAAAGTTTCTCAATACCTATTTCATGATTCAATAGTGGAGCTCATAAATTGCAACCATATGGTCAACATAGCCAAGCTTAGCATTGATGAGATTTTGATATTTTAATGCTCGTACGCGAAAGTTATTGAAAAGATGCAACAATGGAGAAATCTTGTCTGAGGTGAAGATTATCTATCTTGCATATGTGGAAATGTTTTCCGTATTCCCACATACTACCAACAACATGAACCTGTATACATATCAAAAGATGTTGCATATATCTCAATATAGTGTTATGAAGAAAATACCTCTCAATCACATTTAAAACTCAACTCAAGCTACTTTCTACTAAGATGAATATTGTGTTTGCATGCTTATCCAATATAGGATGAAAGGAGGTAGCTCTAGTCTTCTAGCTTTTGTTCCTTTTCTTCTAATGTGCTCACATTCCTCTTTGTACTATTTTATGAAGTTTGCCACACACTTCGAGTTATAGATCATGAAGATGCTCACTTGCTCATTTGGGGTTGAGACATATCAGAACTCATTTTCCACACAAAATCTCATTTGATATCTTTTTTGACTCTTCTTCATGCTACAGAAGTGGAGCATTTTCATCAAGGTTTTGCACATACTCTTTAAGATAGTACATGCAATCTTCATGCAACCATCCATTGGCCTTGCTCTTTATCACTCATAGACTTTTAATGTTCCCATGAATCTTTCCATGAAAAACATCCATTAAGTAACTAACAACTCTAGTGAGCTCAATCTCATCCACTAGATGAATGAGAACATGCACTAGATGTAAAAAAAGGACATAAGCAGATCTCTCTCCATTAAACAAATGAGCATTCAAGCTTCTTTTGTGGAAAGTGTCATGTGTCTTTCTTTGCTTGTGATCCACTTGCCTGAAACCAAAAAGCAATATATTAATCATATGCCCTTGCAACATGGTTCTTAAAATATTAGAGAGAGACATTGAATTATACCTAGCTAGCTTGCCTAAGTTATAAATAAGATCTCATATGTTTTTCACTAGGCAAGCATTTATGGCAAGAGGTAAAACATACATCTCACATGAAATGTATATACTTGGAATTTCATAAAGATTTAGAATAATATACTTGAACATGAAAAAATAAATTTCACCTTAAGGATATTATGCCAATCAAGGGTCTTAAGAGAAGGCAAAGTGTCATCATTTGCAATATATAAGTTTCATAATGATCCTCCATATCTTATAGGTGTGTGAATGGAGTGTATTCACTTGTTTATCTTCAAGATTTCCTCATTAGAACCCATAGAGCTACAACATACTCAATGTTGTTTCCTTGATGGGACCTAAAATGGCCCGGCACTGGATGTGGCACTAGCCGGGACCTCATGCACACAACAGACGACCCCACCACACGACCTCGTGGGCTAGGAGCATCAAGACTCACTCCACACTAAATGCTAATGTCGATTTTGCGTTTGTATGAGGTCATAGTCCAACGTTTACAATTCCTTCTCCTGAGAGGGAGATCCCATAACATATAGGCATAGTACCTCGTAGCACAAACATAAGGAAGCACCTCTCCGGCTGACTACTGCGGCTCCACTATGACTCTCCTACACCTTGGGGATTGGCCCCAAGATGCATCGCTCCAACATAAAGTACACACAATACAAGCTCCACTCTTTCATTTTGAACAATCCAAGAGATACCATGTGTCCTTACCAAACAATTCCCCAAAAACCAATTGACTAACCTACATCTTAGGTCGTCTCTCACACTCAAGCGTAGGTCATCATAATGGAAAATAGGTGCTATCCATCTAGTTCTTCATATTCCGATACCATGGTTGATATGCACATGCAAAAGTGGATGATCCTAATGTGCTCAAACATAATTTCCAATCAGAAATGTGTCGTGCACAACCAGGCTTTCCAATGCTCATTTACTAACTCATTGCAGCAATGTAAGAATAGCACCGAGACAACACTCATGCTACTATCCTTTTAATAAAACACTACGAACCCTATATCATGATATGCATCAACAAAATTAGCAATAAATAGCACCCGAATTGCATCATTCAAACACCCCACCCCTGCTTTTAGGTAGTGCTTCCGTTGCATAAGTGTAGGGGTTCATTTTGGCATGTTTTGATGTATACAAAGCGATAAATCAAAAAATTTGACAAAGAGATAGGAAAAACTGAGGCTAAACCTCATGATTCGCCACTACCATACATTCACAAACACTCGTTATATTTTTTCTTATTTTTATGAAGTGTATTTTTTTTCTATTTTTTTTATTTTTTAGTATTTATTTATCAATAATCACTATTATTTTATGATTTTTTCATACCAATCATTTCAACATACTTAAATTTAATTTTATATTTCATTTTTCCCTATAGAAACACATTTTTTCCACCCAAAACGATAAAACTATCATTTTATCCTTAAAAACTGCATTTCGGGTTTTAAATGATTTATTACGACCATGTATGACTATAGGTTCTTCATTTTTTTAGGTGCAGTCCTCAAACATAATGCAAATAAGATTATTGTAAATTTTATTTCCATGTGCACACCATTCAAGCCATCAAACAAAAAAACAAGCAATTTTCCTTTATAAAAATGACACATATTGCCTACTTGCGTGTTGCGGGTTTTTTTACTATTTTTTCGGGTTGCCAATGAATTGACCAATAGCAAATCTTCAATGCTGAACATCTCCCCTAAGCCTGCTCTCGATTGTGGAGCAATCCGGTTCATGTTGCATCCATCATCGAATGCTCTTCTTAATTTTTATTGTGTGAAGCACCATTTGGAGGAGAGAGAAATACTAGATTTCTTGCAAAACATTCGGGCAGTCATTTCTCGCACAAAGCCAAGCAAGAGACTGAATGAATGCAAAAAATCATCGATCTAGTCTGATTGCCCCCCCCCCCGGGAGACCCCAAGGGTCACCCCCTTTTCCCCTTATCTATTTTGAGGTCTAAAAAATCATGCGCGTTCGTCTCAAGGTCCCGCACTGCCTGGCACTTCTCGGAGTCTCATCCGACAGTCGAAAAAATCATGAAAATTCACCAACCATCACTCAGTGGGTCTTCAAAGCACGTTTGGCACCCATTGGCTGCTTGCTGCTTAAAATCGAATTGATTGCCTATGCCGTCTTCGACAAAGTCTAATTTTCCCTTGAAATTCAAAAGTTTTGGCAAATTTTAAGCACTTTACGAAGTGAAAAATCACCGCTCATTGGTGACCATGGGGGATAGGGTGTCTTAGCCCATCGAATCACACGAACAGATCTTCACATAAACACAACCACAAAGAGCATCAAGTTGATACAAAATATACTCAACAAAACACATCATAGCTCTCACCCTACCCCCTGCCAAAACCAAGGCATGAAATCCACAAGGAGTAGGCTTAGCATAATCTGATAGAAAGCCTAGAGCTAGTTACTAACCTATTGTTCCAACACAACCAAGCTAGAAAGAACTATTAGGAGAGGTCATCCTAAGTGGTGGTTTGAACTACCTACCTAATTAAGGAAAACTCAACCAGGAGTTCTTACTAGGCGAGGACTCCTATAGCCTGATCAAGAAATATTGTCTTATAGGCACATTGTCCTTTTAGGCCTTTACTTTCCATCCTCAGGCATGTAGAAAGGAGGGAGCTGAGCGTAGTGACCCAAGGAGAATAGGGCATTAGCCTCAGGTCCTGTCTCGGTACCCAAGAAACTACCAAGCCCTCGCAAGGTGACATTTAATCCTTTTCTAATTCTCACTTTTATTTTCACTTCAACCTTCTTTGAATCTTAGTTTTTCCAAGTAGATGCCACCCCTAGGAAGACAAGGCATTGGCCTTGGGTCCTGGACTCGTCCCCAAGAACCTACTAGGCCTTCGCAAGGAGATAAACAACTGCTCAAGGATTTTTCTTCCTTTTCTTTTCTATTTTTATAGGGGTTAGAACCCCTTTTTACACACCTTCGTATATTTATTGTTAACTAGATTCAGAACTTGTTCTTCTCTTGATATTTAATTTCACGCTTCTCTAACTGCCTCACAACTAACAGAAACTCCTAGAACGACCGTCTAGCAAGTCAACAGAACAGGGTCACTAGGATTGCCTTCTAAAATAGGTCTTTCAGTGCCTGACAATGCCTTTGGAGGAGGGAATGACTACTCAGACCTCCCACAGACATACATAACCTAAACCTGGGACTTCATGCCTTAATCATTGGTCCCCAACAAACAAAAAGAAAGTATCCCTTACATACACATACATCATTATATGCTTAGGGAAAATACTCGAGAAGGGGGATGAAACCACTTGGAATGGCCACAAGAAGCTCCTCCATAGCAAAGGCTCCCTCCTGTGACTTTATCAACCTGTATGATGCAATCATTAACACAAAAAACCATTAAACGTACCTGCACCAAACAAACATATTGCCCTCTTGGCCTAATGAAATGAAATATTAAAACCGTAAAGCAACTGGACCTCTTGGCCTAAAGACATTAAGCAAACTAACTCATAGATATCCCTTCTTGGAAGAAGGCAGATATACGAAAATACACTCCATTCCAAGGGGAAAAATAGGGCTCTTGGCCCTAAACTAAATGCATCAAGTTGTGACCCATCCCTCCTGCATATACAGCAAGAGGTCTACGCATAACATGTCATCTAATCAACCTATGGGTCCAAAATAATAGTGGTCTTGGCGACTCTTCCCATTACCCATATCAACCATCGCCTACCATATAACGTGTGGTCTGATAAAATTCCCCACAACTGACTAGGTCCTGTCTCATTATCAAGAGCGACATCTGGACTAGGACCACAATTGAAGAAGAGGTCATCTTCATAAGCAAAATTGGCTAATGAATTCGCAAGCTGATTCCAAGAACGTGGAATCAGCTAAAGAGAGACGCTCTCAAAGTCAGCAAGTAGGGTCATAGCAATTCGAGGATACATACAAATGATAGGATTCTGAATTGTATATGTTTCATTTAGTTGATTTATGATCAGCTGGAAATCCCCTTGTACTAACAACCGCCTAATGCCACATTTCTTGGCAATGTTCAGTCCCATAATCAAGTCTTTATACTCTGCCATGTTGTTAGTGAATCCTACCCCGAGATAAACATCTAATTTTATTGTGACTCTACGTCAGGGATCTCAGATAACTACTCCAACACTCCCCTTTTATTAGGGCCCATGGATGCTCCATCAAAGTATAACGTATACGTCCACGATGGTTTTACATAACCATCCATCAAGTACTCCCCTATTCGTAATTATGATAGTCAAAATTCAGCATATTTAGAGGATGAACTGACGGCTCCATCCCACCTTCTTCATTAAACTCAATAGGGATGCTTGTCAGAATTTGTAAATAGTGATGGTAGAAAACTTTGATTTTCCTCACAAAGGTATCGTCTTCTTTCTCAATTACTTTGTATCCTTTGCTCCACCAAATAAGCTTCCCCTGATGATATCTTTGCTCTAGATATGGGTGCTCCAAATAAGGGATTAATTGCCCCATCAACCAATTTAAGCTCTCTTCTATAGGTCTCAGATCAACCCTAGCATGGACCTGCAATGCATTTAGCGTGTTAGCATACTAAAAAATAATAAGGTTTAATCTTATTAATATTAACCTTATTTTTAAATTCCAATCCTTGTAGATCAGCCACTAGAGCTATGGACTTATTTTTTCCTAGCCTAATGACCTTGTAAAGGGCCATCCCTTCTAGGTTCTAGCTTTCCGAGAAATAGCTCCCTACATGCATCATAGTATAAAACTAATTGTCATTTCTTAAATGTATATTTCTTCGATTTTAGATCATGTAGCCACTTCATTTTATGCTTAGCTACCTCCTGGTGTAACAGACTTTGCAATTTAAGCTTGTCCATGTGGGCTATAGTCGTAAAACACTAGAATAGGGCATCTTCCTCACGCAAAGAATGATTAATTACAAATCTAATGGTCGGAAACTCAATTTCTAAGGGACAGACACACTCCTCCCCATAAACTCATTTGAATGGGGTGTGGCCAGTGGCTTGTTTAAATGTCATGTTATACGCCCACACTACCACACACAATTTTGTATCCTAGTCTCGTTTCTTTTCGGAGACTATCTTTGACAGGATACCCACAAGTTGCTTATTAGTACTTTCAACTTGCCCATTTGCTTGCAGTTATAGGGGGTCATCTTGTTATGCCTAATTTTTCAAGTTTTAATTAGACTTTTAATCGCCTTATTTAAGAAGTGAGTTCCACAGTTCGATACTATTTCCTTTGGCGGACCGAAACGGCAAATGACATGCTCAAGTAGGAAACTGACAGTCTCTTTTGCATTGTCCTACCTCATTGCTTGTGCTTCTAACCACTTTGTAAAGTAATCAGTCTACTAGAATGTATCTCTTCTAAGTAGTAAACGACGAGGTAATAGGACCCACAAAGTCGATGCCCCACTTCTCAAATGGAAGGGTAGCTATAATAGACGTAAGTGGGCACTTCCTATTCTCTCTATTGTCATGTCTTTGACATGTATCACATCTCTTAACATACTCAAATGAATCCTGGAAGATGGATGGCCACCAATATCCAGCTCTTAAAGCCTTCTATATTGTCAATTTCCCTGCAAAGTGCCCCCCACAAGTAGAGTCATGGCACTCCTCCATGATAAATGGAACCTTGTCAAGCATCACACATCGATGATAGATATCATCAACACCTTGTCGATATAGTGTTCCTGCAATCAATGAAAATTTCAATCCATGCTATTTAATTTTCCTCTTCTCGGATTTGGATAGAGTAGTTCTAGCCTCTCTCGTAGATAGATAGTGTGTTATAGCAGCATACCAGGAGGGAATAGATGTTTTATCAATCTTAAACAATATTTCCATGACACTTCCTTCAGCCAAGACCACTTTTGGCTCTTTGAAATCCACAAGACATTCTACAATGCCCTGAAGCTTCAGTGGCTTTCTCTTAATCTCGTAATCAAACTCCTGCAAAGTGATTAACCACTTTGCTAAACGATCAGACGACTATAACTTGTTCAACAATAATTGGAGCCCTTTCGCCTTCATATAAAAAACCACCTTCTCATAAAGAATGTAGTGCCCGAACTTTTTGGTCGAAAATACCATTGCAAAGGCACAGCTTCTCCATATAGGTATAGTTGATTTCCGATATGCCCAACTTTCGACTAGCAAAGACTATTGGATGGTACCATTTTTCCTCGCAAATTTGGGATAAGTAGCAATACTATACATTGTTGCTACTAAAAATATATAAAACATTTCACCCCTTTTAGGTACTTTTAAAACAGGTGCTTTGACAAGCTCCTGCTTCACATCGTCAAACGATGCTTTACAAGCATCACTCCATGTAAACTGATAGTTGAAGGCAATAGATTCATCAGTGGCAACATTCTTTCTGTCAAGGCATTGATAAAGCTCCAATAATACCCTATCGATGATAGAAAGCTATGCACCTCCTTTGGAGTACGCGGCGGACTCATGGCGACTATGAACTTGTTCTTTTTAGGCTCAATTGTAATCCCTATTGAACTAACCACATGACCTAACAATAGCCCATAAGGCACTCCAAAGACACACTTCCGTGGGTTAAGAGCTATGCAAAATTGTCGGCAATGCTCAAAACACTTCTAAAAAATGATCAGTTGTCTATGTCTTATGGTGGCTGCCCCTAGGTCATCAATGAATACTTTCAACTCCTTTGGGGAGATGTCACCAAAGGTCCTATTGACTATTCTTTGCCATGAACCAGGTGCATTACATAAACCAAATGCCATCACATGGTACACAAAGGTACTGAAGATAGTAATAAATGTCATTTTCAGCTTGATTTGCTCAACAATTGCCATTTGGTTATACCTTGCAAAGAAATCCATGAACGAATATATTTTCCTACTTGCTAATTGATAAAAAATTTGGTCAATAAAGAGCAACAGATAGTTGTCCTTAATTATTTGCTTATTTAGCTCTCTAAAGTCTACACAAAGCTGGATTTGATAATTATTCTTCTTTCTAATAACAATTGGTATAGGGAAGATCAAACCCTCTTTTCGCAACTTTTGAAGCTTCTCAAATAGCATGTCCCTTAGTTCAAAAGGTATACGCCTTACTTTCTGACGTACGGACCAACTTCCTTCCTTTAGAGGAATGATATGCATAGCTAGGTTAGGAGGAATTACTCTAAGTTCATCATAGCTCCAAGTAAAGATGTCATGGAACTCCTGAATCAATGATATATAGTCCTCTCTCTCTTTCGAATTGAGCATGGAACCTAATTTGATTGGCCGCGAATCATTAGGCATACCAAGGTCCCAACTCAATAACGTCCGCATCTCTTATTCAATCTTGCGGGTCTATCGACTCATTCAATGTTATTTGATAAATGTCCTTTGTAGTGGACCCTTCTTTAGATCCATCGCTCGATGACATCTCACTACCAGATGAATCATCTGCTATTTCTAGTTCAGTAGAGAATAAAGGAGCTCTCTCACTCTGAGGAGACTCAGGGTAAGCATCCACTATTACGCGATTGGCACCTCTACCTAGAATCACTCGACTAGCGGGTATATCGACTTGACAGCCTGTTCATAAAATCCATGGCCTACCTAACAAAACTCGATAGCTAGGATGCCCTGCAAATCGTATTACCCTAAAGTCCATATAGCATTCCACACTTGCAATGGTAACATGGACTTTAGTGATGCAACCTCCTTGTTGCCTTAGACTATCATCAGCCATCTTAAGAAGTGTGGAGCTGTCTTTTTGAATTTCTAGACCTAGCCTCTCCATTAAGTCTGAACTCATGATATTGACAGAGGATCCAGTGTCCACGATGGCATGCTCTACTAAAATTCCATCCACGATGTTGGAACCCTAGGGCAATGCATTTCAGCATGATCGAACCAATATTCTCCCACTCGTGCTATGCCCAAAGGTTCTACAATATACCCAATACGTAATATTTTCTTGAATTCCTTGCATACTCTTGGAGATAGTTTAATCAATTGCAAGAGATTCACATCTGGTTTCACTTCGCAAAGAGAACTTGCTAGATCAAAGTCGTGATAGTTAGTCAAAATTTTCTTCTCTTTCCAAACCGTTCTCTCCTTTGGTCTTTGGATTGGCTTTGGTGCCTCTTTTTTAGATTTTTCCTTCTTTTTTGGCAATCCTTTATCCTTCTGGGGATCAACTTTACTATCAACAGACCTTAGATGTCCACCTTCCATATCATGAGATTCAAGACTTACTTTCCCCTAGCATCTTGCTTAGGGTTTCCCTCGACAGGTTTTACAGTTCCTTTGTCATCCTCTCTAGTATTTTGACCTCTTGTTATGACCCCTAGGTTAGAAGTTTCAGCGTCATTGACACGTATGGTCTCAATAAGACTGACTCCACTACCATGAGGCAACTCCTCTACAATAGGCTTTCCTCTTTGCAGTATTTGTCTTGGTCCATAGTCTTGCTAGAGATCATTCCCTTGTGCGCGATGATTAACTGGACCTGGCAGTTTACTCCCTTGTTGGAGAGAACTGATCTTACTCCAACACGTAGCAGCTAAGTGGCAAGACTTTCTACAAATATCGCATTTGACATTCTGACAATTCCTAGGGAAATGTTGGTCACCACACCACTTATAGCTAAATCTTTAGGGGGCACCCTCTTTAGGGTGTCGACTCCCTATCAAATTTTGTTTCTTCTTAAGGAAATTTACGTCCATAGCTATTTGTCTATATTGCTCAGAAATCATATCGGTGTAGTGCTTCATCATGTCCTTAACTTTGCCAAGGACATTATAGGCACTCGACTCATAGCCGCGATCGGCTGTTTGTCATCCCATCGGCCTAACCACTTGATTAGGAATCAACTGCTGACTTACTGGGACAACATTAGGACTCGTTGTTTGGCCTCCACCATTTGGTAGGCCCATTTGACTAGCCATAGGCATAGTCATGCTACAAGGAGCTGGTAACATAGGAAAATTCGGCATGATAGTCCCTCTTCCATTCGCATTTAACATGGGGTCCCTTTGACTCCCATTGGTCAGTTTCAAATTATTGCCATTCCAATTTACCCTTGCTACATAAGCTGGTTGCAAGCACAACTCTACTCCTTCTGCTAGGGTAATAGCAGTGTCAATGTCGGCCAAAGAGACACTACTCAGCTACACTTGGATGTTGAAATCTAATCCATGTAGGAAATATTGCAATTGTGTAGCCGTCGGTGGAATGGGGATATAAGTATTAAGTTTACGAAGAACTAGCTTTAGTTTCTTGGCATAGGCCTGGACATTCTCGTTTGGCTCTTGGCGTGTTACATTCAAGACATGCAACCAATACTATCCACCCCTCTCAGGAGCAAAATCTCTATAGAAGGCCGTGAAGAATTGGTCAATGCTAGTTATAGTTCCGGCCTCTAGACCGTGATTCCATACTGCTGCCCTTCCTTTTAATGTCATATTGAAGAACATCATTAAGTATCCTTTGTCTTGGATTCAATAGTTGAACATGAGTGTTTGAAACTCCTTAATATGGAATTCTCCATCTTCTTCTGCTAACCCATGGAAGATGGGCAAAGGTGCTCCTAATGCCAGTAAATCCGATGTCCCTATTGGAATTACGATAGGTTGTGTCATGGCTACAACATCGGATTGACAACAGGAGTTTGTGTAGGTAAAAATACATCGCCACTTGAAGTGGGTTGATTGAATGGAACAAGGGAAGTATTAGGACTTTTTCTTGCACTCAAAGGGCCACTTGTGACACTTAGGTTATTAGAATCACTACCGCTTATGCGTAGTGAGCTGCTTCTTTGAGGAGAATAACTAGACCTCTCAGCACGTTCTGCTTTTTCTATTTCGGCTTGACGGTCCTTGTCAAAGGACATAAACCAACTATTTGGTCCCTAGAAAACCCTAGATTCAGAACCACCACTTATTGGTGACTCTTGGTAGACACACCACTGATGGGACCTAAAATGGGCCGGCACTGGCTATAGCACTAGCTGGACCTCATGCACACAACAAAGACAACCCCATCACACAACCTCATGGGCCAAGAGCATCTAAGACTCACTCCACACTAAATGCTAATGTCGATTCTTTGTTTGTATTAGGTCATAGTCCAATGTTTACCATCCCTTCTCCTGAGAGGGAGATGCCATAGCATATAGGCATAGTATTTCATAGCACAAACATAAGGGAGCACCTCTCGGCTAACTGCGGCAGCTCCACTATGACTCTCTTACACCTCGGGGATTGGCCCCAAGACACATTGCTCCAACATAAAGTACACACGATACAAGCTCCACTCTTTCATTTTGAATGTATTCCAAGAGATACCATGTGTCCTTATCAAAAAATTTCCCAAAAACCAACCAACTAACCTACAACTTATGTCCTCTCTCACACTCTCAAGCGTAAGTCATCATAACAAAAATAGGTGCTATGTATCCAATTCTTCATATTTCGATACCTGGTTGATATGCACATGCAAAAGTGGATGATCCTAATGTGCTCAAACATAATTTCCAATCAAAAACCTGTCGTGCACAACCAAGCTTTCCAATGCTCATTTACTAACTCGTTGTTGCGACGATGTAAGGATAGCACTGACACAACACTCATGCTACTATCCTCTTAATTAAAACACTACAAACCCTATATCATGATATGCATCATCAAAATCAGCAATAAACAACTCTCGAATTGCATCATTCAAATACCCCAACCCCTATTTTAGGTAGTGCTTCCATTGCATAGGTGTAGGGGTTTATTTTGGCATGTTTTGATGTATATAAATTGATAAATCACGAACTTTAACAAAGAGATAGGGCAAAGTGAGGCTAAACCTCATGCTTCACCACAACCATTCATTCACACTCATTATATTTTTCCTTATTTTTATGAAGCGTATTTCTATTTTTTCCCTATTTTTCCTTATTTTTAAGTATTTATTTATCAATAATCACTATTATTTTATGATTTTTTCATACCAATCATTTCAACATACTAAAATTCAATTTTATTTTCCATTTACCCCCATAGGAACACATTTTCCCCATCCGAAACGACAAAACTATCATTTTACCCTTAAAAACCACATTTCGGGTTTTAAATTATTTATTATGACCATGTGCAACTACGGGTTTTGCATTTTTTTCATGTGCAGCCCTCAAACATAATGCAAACAAGGTTCATGTAAATTTTCTTTCCATGTGCACACCATTTAAGCCATCAAACAACAAAAATAAACAAATTTCCTTTATAAAAATGACGCATACTGCCTACTTGCATGTTGCGGGGCTTTTTTATTATTTTCTTGGGTTGCCAATGGATGACCAACATCAAATCTTCAATGCTGAACATCTCGCCTCAGCCTCCTCTCGACCGTGGAGCAATCCGGTTCATGCAGATGAACAAGCATTTGTCATTGCATGCTCTTCTTGATTCTTGCCGTGTGAAGCACCATTAGGAGGAGAGAGAAAGACTAGATTTCTTGCAGACCATCCAGGCAGCCATTTCTCATGCAAAGCCAGGTGATAGAGAGCGAAGGAATGCAGAAAATCATCGATCAAGTTTGATTGGGGGGTTACTCTGAACCCCCCCATAGCCTCCTCTTGCCAAATCATCGCCTATTGCCATAGCTTCTCTATTTTTTTTCCGTTTGTAAAAAAAATGCCCCCCCCCCCCTGGTGCCCCCTTCATGAAAAAAATCGGTGGTGTGGGAGACCCCAAGGGTCACCCCCTTTGCCCCTTAAGTTCTTTTCACACTTACTTTGCCCATTTGCTCAGTCTGGTGTCCATTTCGAGGTTTGGAAAATCTTGCGCGTCTGTCTCGAGGTCTTGCACTGCTTGGCACTTCAAATTCCCCAACCATCGCTCGGTGGGTCTTTAAAGCACGTTTGGCATGCATCGGCTACTTTGCTACTTAAAATAGACTCGATTGCCTATGCCGCCTTCAACAAAGTCTATTTTTCCCTTGAAATTTGGATTTTTGGCAAATTTTAAGCACTTCATGGAGTAAAAAATCACCACTCATTCCCTCTCTAGAATGGCCAAGCCACTTTTCTAGTTTAGAGTTTTGCATCCTCAGATCCTTGCTAGATGCCTTAGTATCCTTTGAGCCAACAAGATGTTTATAAAGGGAGTGTGTAACATTCTTGAAAATATGCATTGGATAAAGGAGATATGTAATCTTTAAATCTTTTCGATATTTCAAAGAATACCATATGGACAATAAGGGAGCTATTGACCATTTCCTTATGGCTTGTAAATATTCTTGGTCCTCATTGTTGCTCATGACCTCCCATCATGGACCTGGAAGTCACACAAGCTCTAGGAGATCAACCACCAAACTTTGTTGATATATGTAGAGAATATTCCTTAGGGGATAATGGAAAAATGAATGGAACTTCAATCCACATATTATACTAGTTTAGTGGAGTTTAATGTGCAAAACATAATCCAATTTTTGGCCTTCTCATTGAATTGCCCATGCATGTGCAATGCCACATAGTAGATGGCCTTTGAAAAATAAGCATCAATGATGAAGGGTATTATTATTTTTCAGACTTTTGCTCTAAACCAATCACCACACAATGGACAAGCCTTGTAGCTCTTGGTAGACAGATCTACACAAAAGCAATCACTTTAGTACGCATACCATGGAGTTGAATACAAACTTGAAGTTGATACAAACCAAATAAACATCATGCATACTTGAGTAAGGTCCATAACCTAAGAAGCTACGGATAGTCCAAGCTATGATACCACGGACTTTGAAGCTTTTCTTGCCTTGGGGCTTGGACATATCGACCACATCTATCATGTTCCATAAAACCTTTAGGCCATTACAAGAGGCTACGAATATATGTTTATGTCCTTTACTTGCCATTTACTTGGGATCAATAAAGACAACATCAAGTGCTCCTTTTTAATGAAAAGGAAAGGGGGCAAGTTGTAGTTATCACTATAATTGGCAATGTTGATCATTTGCTTGAGAGTATTGCTCCATTCCAAACTCTGGCCATGCGGCATCAATATGCTTGAAGGCTAGACAATTAGCCAAAATGACCAAGATCTCGTCTTTGCTTGCATTTTTAGACCCTCAATCCATAAGTTTTTATCATTCAAGGCTTTGAAAGACGTGCTTTACATGAGCAAGTGGAAAGTGAAAAATGTCGTAGTACTTCTTGCAGCACTTTGTTTGCAACATCTCTATATTAAGGAGTAGAGCACTTTGGAAAATTGATCAAATGCTTGCACTCACCATGAAATAAGATGCAATCGATGACTAGGAAACAAGTTGCAATCATTGATACATGCAAGAATTATATTGTAGTATAGACCAAGCTATGTCATCATCTTTCTTATCTCATCTTTGGACTTTAGGAGGAGATTGTTCGCAAGGAGAAACTTAGTTGAGAGACACCTATGAAGACGAGAGCATTTAAACATGACATTCAATCATCATAAATATGGTAGTTGACCACATTAAAAGCAAGAGATTTACTTTACTAATGTTGTTATAGATGCATTGCTCCAAGTATATTGATTTTTGAGATTAAGGATCAATAGGCTCTGTAATAGACCTAATTTTCTTTAATTAATTGCACATGATCGCTCCTATGTTCACCTCCTCGGCCACTTCTCATCAATAAGTTTTTGTATTCATATATATATTGATACACCCCTCTTGTAGAAACTTGAATTGTTTTAAACATCATCAATATATAGTGCCAAAATGATTATGCTATCACCAATGGCCTTCTTCGTGTAAAGACATAGATCCAAAGCATTGTGAGAATTACCTCTAAATACATAAAAGCATCAAAATTGTGGTACCATTCCTTAGATGCCTACTTAAGTCCTTAAAGACTCTTTTTCGACTTGCATAGTCGGTGTTCCCTACCATTTTTCACAAAGCTTATAGACTATTGTATATAAATATCATCATGTAGGTCCACATGTAAGAAATGTATTTTTACATCCATTTGATAAAGCTCTAGATTAAACTATGCAACCAAGGCCAAAACCAAGTGAAGGGTTGTTATCTTGACCATAAGGGAGAATATCTCATCAAAGTCAACTCCCTTTTCATGTTTACAATTCTTTGTCATGGCAATGCATATTTACCATCTAGCAAGGAAATCAAGTCCCACATATGTTTTTTCTGTAGTGAATCAAAGTTAGATTACATGGCCCTCTTCCAAGAGTGACTATCACCTCCATATAGTCTCTTTATATATATATTGGGGGTAAAGGTACCTGTGCCTAGGCTCCTATGTATTACTACACAAACAATACTTGCACCTACACACTAGAGGCAGTGTGTGCCCATCATTTTCACTTCATTCTTTATACTTTCAATGACATTTGAATAAAGGGAAGGCTGATCACACATTGTGACTATTGGAGTTCCCACATCTTGAGTCTCTCTCTTGCTCTCTTGCTTGATCCACCATAGCTCACACCACTCTTGCTTTCGCTTGCTCATGCTTCCACTTAGGCTTCTCCCTTCAATTGGTATCAGAGCCTTCTTCTTTGTGAGCTCGAGCTCATTACTTCAACTCTCATTTGAGTTACCTATAGTAGGGTTTCACCATTGGTAGCTGTAGGTCCACCTTTTGAAATTCATGTTGAGCTCTCATTCTCTAGGACTTCTCAAGACCTATTGGGGCTATCTCAAGGCATTTTTGAGCCTACATTGAACTTATTTCAAGGAGTATTTAGCTTAGTATTTAGGGCTAGACATACAAAAACGTTTTTTCAATTGTGGCTATTTTCAAGCACTTGTGCTTACTCAAGCACTCCTCGGCATTGGATAAAGGCTTTGGCATTGTTTATCACTCCTCTTGGCATTGACCATTAACATTGAGAATTGGTTTTGAGTCATTGAGATTTAGCTATTAAGTGTGCATACAAGGAACATGCTGTCATAAAATAGGGACATCCATATCTTCAATGTTTGGAGCTCATATATGCTTCCTGATGCCCATATACCTATGTTTTGTTGCCAAATACTTGGGGATCATATGTCATTTGTTTGAGATGCTATTGGAATGATCTAAGCACTCTTTTAGCTCAATTTTCTCATATATATCACTATTGTCATAACAAGGTTGAATGCTATTTTTTTGGGAAATGTCATGCTCATGGCTTATGTGATGCTCCTAGGATGCTCACTTGATGATGTTGGACACTTGGGGAATGTATGGCCAATGTATTGGAATGATTTGAGCCCATATTTGATTCAATTTTACTATCATTTTTACTATTGTAATAAACAGGGCTGAATGCTATTTTATAAGTAAAAGCATATGCCTATTGCTTGTTGATGCTTCTTGACTACTTGGGATGATACATTGATGCTATTTGAGCATTCTATCATATGTATTGGTGCATGCCATTGAAGATCTATGCTTGATTATGCTATTGAATGCATTTGAGCTTTGATTTGAGCATAGGACATTTGATATTGGTTGTTAGTTACTTCATTGGATGCTTTAGAGATCTATGACCTTAGGGGTTTGAAGCTTTTATTGGGTCTTATGCTCCTGACTATGTGCTTGATGTATCTTGGACGCTTGGATGCCATTCACATGAGGATTTGAGCTTTGTTTCTCATTTGGCATCTAAATTTTACTCTAGTGGGAGTTGCTTACTTGACACTTTAATGTTACATTGAGCTTTGGATTTTATTTGTAGTTGAGCTGGCCTACTTCAACTTCTACTCACGCGTTGCAGGTTGTTTTGTATTAGTGTTTCAACCTGTTTGGCATTGATTTCTTACTACTATATCTCATTTTTAGCATGCTATAATTGCAGAGCGTTGTATTATTTATGAGAGTAATCCCTTCCATTTGATGATATTTTAGTCATAGTTTGTGGATAGCTCATTATTTGGTCAGTACCTCTTGTTTTTAGCTTATTTTGCTAGTGATTTTGGGCTTTGCAGGTATTGTAAAAGTCTATTTGGTTTGTACTGTGCCTCTTTTTCCTATGGTATGGCTAGTCATTAAAATGACAATGCCATCTTCAATATTGAAAAGTTGGATGGCAACAAATTATGCTATTAGAAGACCCAAATTTGGCAGGTTTTGGTACATAAATCTAATATTAGGTTGATCAAATGTAAGAGCATAAAGCATGATGTTCAAGATCAAGATGTATGGGATGACTTAGATGAGCTTTGTAGGTCCACGATTATCTTGTCTCTCAACAAGCAGGTTTATTATAATGTTGTCACAGATGGGTAGTCTGCATGGGATCTTTGGAAGAAAATCCATAATCTCTATGATAAGCAGAGACGACTTCTTAGATGTATTGGCTAAAGCAGCTTATGGACCTTCATATGAAGGAAGATACAAATGTTTCTCGGAATTTGAGTGAGTTTTATGCTATCATTGGCCAGTTTTCATTGCAGGGTATTGACTTTAAATTTTAAGGAAAATCTTCCACCTTTGTTCTCGTTGGTCACACTGTTTGAGACTTGGAACACATTATATACTGCTATGTGTGCAAATATGCCCAATAATGGTCTGAAATTGCCTAGTGTAGAGGGTGCACTATTGACAGAGGATTTAAATAGGAAGAATGTGGATGTTTCTCATACTTCTCATGCTATGACTATTCAAGGTTGCCATGATGGAAAGAGTAGGAATGCTTGTGATGGTAGAGAATTGCAAAAGTCTCATTCTCAATCTCATGGACACTCTCACAGTTAGTCCGATTAGACATGCCATTATTGTGGGAAAGCATGCCATATTAGGCTGCACTGCCATAGAATGCATGATGACAAGCACAAGGAGCTGGGAAAAGGGAAAGTGCATGACAAGTCTGATGATTGTAACATTGTCCCTACCAAGTCCAGTGTTAAGATCGAAGAGATCAATGTAGTGTAGCAACTTGACTGTGATGATGATTACATACTTGCAACTTGTTTTTTGGATGAGTCACAACTAAT
Organism: Lygodium microphyllum; assembly: GCF_053477565.2. Lineage (NCBI taxonomy): Eukaryota > Viridiplantae > Streptophyta > Polypodiopsida > Schizaeales > Lygodiaceae > Lygodium > Lygodium microphyllum. Next base: position 108,354,812 of record NC_141157.1, read on the forward strand.
TGATGCCTCACCTAGTTTTACTCAGTGTTGGTAGATGGATTTAGGGGTTTCCTTTCATGTGACCCCTCATATAGAGTGATTCTACTCATATCGTAGTATGACTAGATTTGTCCATTTGGGGAATGACTTGGCATTGCAGATAGTTAGTTTTGGTATTGGTGATATCCAATTGTAGTTTGATTTAGGTAGTATATTTACTTTGCATAATGCTCGACTCTCACAAAGAGTCTTATCTCTAATGGCACATTGGATTATGAGGGTTACTTTGTTTCCTTTGGGGATTCTTCTTGAAAGTTCACTCATGGGAACCTTGTTTTGGCACATGGTGCCAAGTTTGGCACTTTATATCCCTTGGTTGTATTTGGATCCATAGATTATGTTTTGTTTGTGGCTGCAATTTCACAAGTATCTTTTTGGCATCATCACATTCAACACATATCCTTAAATGGAATGAAAATTCTTACTCATTTGTAGTATCTTCCACCCTTTGATTATAAGTGTTTTGAGTGATGTGATCATTGTTTGTAAGGCAAGCAAGCATGTAGTATGAATAATAAGTCTAGCACTTTGTGCATAGGTGAGCCTTTGGCTCTTGTTCATTCTAATATCTGTGGACCTAAGCCCTATTAGCTGTTAGGAGGTGTGAAGTATTTTGTCACATTCATTGAGGATTACTCACATCATAAGGTTTGGGCATATTCCATAAAGTTAAAATATGATGTTTTGGCTACCTTCTTTCAACATTTTCTTGCATTGGTTGAGAACCAGTTTGGGTACAGGTCGAAATGCCTAAGGCTAGGTAATGGGGGTGAATATATCTACAAAGCCTTTGAGTAGTTTTGCGATGAGAGGGATATTCAGCACTAGTTGGCTGCTCTATACACCCACCCCAGAATGGTATGGCTGAGTATATGAAAAAGACAATCTGCACTCTCGCTTTGTTTCGGGCCTGATAGGCTTGTTGGTCAATTTTTTGGCCGCCTTGACAGGGTTCAGGGTTTTTCTAATATGTTGCCTCGTTTGTTTTTGGCCAATCAGGTTTTAACTGCTCAGCGCTTTGCGTCTAGGTCTCTAGGTCTCGTTGCTGCCTACTTCAAGCTGCTAAGCGGTTGCTCCCTATGATTTCATCTATTGCGTATGCCAGAATCAAGTTCTGAGCGTCAGAAGAACTTTCAACAGTTTGTGCTACTGAGCTCTAGCCAAGTCAGGTCAAATTTCTGAGAATTTGATAAAAATTTACACTTCGCCCAGCTAGTCCAAATTGCAGGGTTCGAGTGGGTAACTCGGACGAGCCGAGGTACATTGGCCGAGGGCCAAATTCGTGACTCGAACAGGATAGACTCGGACAGACCGAGGCGCACTTGGACAAAGTTGCTCGGATAGGTTGGCTCGGACGGGCCGAATGGTCAATTCAGACGAGGTCACTCGGACGGGCCAAGGCACTTGGGCCGAGGGCCGAATATGACACATAGTTGAGGGCCAAATCCTATGGCTCGGACAGTTTGGCTTGGACGGGCCGAGTCAAAGGCCAAATTAGTCAATGGTCCGAATGGTCAACTCGAACGGGCCGAGTAGGCCTGGACCGAGTGGGCCGAACGAAAGAGGGCCAAGGGCCGATTCTGGGACTCGGCCCAGAAGTGATCGCTTGGACGGGCCGAACGCGGTGCGACGACAAGAGCAAGAGGTTGATTTTGCTCAATTCTTGTGATTTAATCAATCATAGCAAGTATAAACCTCCAGATCCTATCTAGGGGGATAGGGGAAGGGTTCATATACCTGAATAGAGCAATAGGCTTGTCGATGGTGAGATCGGATCAAATCGTGTGATGGCTCTCTCTCTCATTGAAATGGTCACAAATGAGCTCTCCCTTGGCCTCTTGGCTCTTATACCCCTTCCTGGGTATGATGTTGATACCCCCAATCACTCACTTGCCGATCTACGGTATCACAAGCAAGCTTTTTATCATTTTTTGCACAATTTTTGCCCTGTTTTGCCCTCGTTTGCAACAGTAAACCCTACCCTTCTCCTGTGCGATTTCTAATCCTAACCTACGCTAAATGCAACAAGAATCGAAAGCAAAAAACTGAAATAATTTCTCCATGTTTCCCAATCATCAAACAAACAAAATATCCCAAAATACTTACTTGTTTTGAAGATTAAAAACACCCAAACTTCCTACCTATCTCAAGCTCCGTTTCAGGGATAAATCTCTTACTTCGATGCTCGATCTAAGGTGCGCAAGTGCTCAAGCTTGAATCCATTGGTCCCGACAATGGAATCAAAATGTAGTGGGAGCTCACGCTCAACAGCCAAGACCCATGGACCGCTTATTGCTTCAAGCATTTCAAGTGATCTCTAATTGCTATCTCTCACCTAGCCGACGCGCCGTCGATCCTATGAGTGTAGTGAGCTTACCTTCATGTCGATCAAGTTGCCTCCTCTCCTGCACACTCCGGTAGCTCCACAATCCAAGTGCAAGCTTCAAGCAAGCTCGATCCTCCCGCTCCAAGCTCCAAGCTCCATTGCCGCGAGCAAGATAAGAGAAGAGAAGAGAAGAGAAGAAGAGAGGAAAAGATGAAGAGCTTCTCCACTCCACGGTCCCTCACCCTCACACACTCACTCCCTCACACTCTCACACTCCCTCTCTCAAGCACAAGCTCAAGCAAGCAAGAACAAGAAGAAGAAGAAGAGGAGGAGAGCTACTTTTGGCCACACACAAGAATGAGCTTCCATTCACTTTTTGAACTTTATATATACAAACCCTAAATCCCTTTTGGGCGGTCATCCCCTTTTCCCCTTTTTTACATGGCCAGGCCCTTTTTCCCATTGTCCTTCTATCATCGTAGCTTCCTTTCCATTGCCCGTCTACATTTACAAATTGCACGGGTGAGAGCCCGGGGCTCCTTGAATTAAACCATGATGCGCTTGCACTCTTTTACAAAAGTTTTGACTTGTGCTTTTTCTTGTGCGCCTTTCTCCCTTATTTAGGACTCTTCTCCTTGTGTGTCTTTGTCTTCTGTTTCTCTTTGCCTTGGCCTTTGTCTTTGTCTTCTACTTTAGCTTTTCAAGATTTTCCACCTTCGTTCATTTGAGGGTTAACAGCCTCACATCCAAATACTTTTAAATGTGCATATAAGGAAGGTTTACCAAACTATTTCTATGTTGCACCTCTACCACCAAGAGTAGTGCATGGGGATCTATTAATAAAATGAATTGCAGTAGTAACTACCTTAGCCCAAAATTGCTATGGTAAGCCTACTTGAATAAGCATACTATGTACTCTTTCCTGAATACTCCTATTCATGCACTTTGTAAAAGTATTCTAGGGTGGGGTGTAAGGGGAAATCAACTGAAGCTTAATATGCCTCTAATCACAAAACTACTCAAATACTTTAGATACGTATCCACTCCCATTATCGAATTGCACACATTTTAGCCTATGTCTAGATTAGTTCTCAAACACAGCAAGAAAGTGCTAAAAAGTGCATATCACCTTTAGCTTATGTTTAATAGGATAGCCCCAAATCTTATGCAAATAATCATTAATAATATTAATGAAATACTTTGCACCACCTGATGACTGATAAAGCATGGGATCACAAACATTTGAATGCACAAGAGCCAATGGCTCACTGATGCATGTAGAATGAGACTTTTTATGCAAGTTATGATTTTTTTGCCATATAAACAATGATCACATGAATCAAAACATGAGTAGTCAAGGGATAGTAAATATTGCAAATGAGTCAAGACTTTCATTTCTTTAAGAGGCATATGCCTAAGATGGCAATGCTAAAGTCATAAATGTGAAGGATCGATCACGAAACATGATCAATGGATCCAGATACAAGCAAGTGATATATGCTGCTAACCTTGGCCTCTCTAGCAAAAATCATATTGCCACATGTAATCTTCCATGAAAAATCACCAAAAGATAATGATACTTGTCATCATCCAACTTCTAAGTTGAGAAAATGCTTTTGATCAAAATCAGGACATGATGTATAGCATGCAACACAAATGGAGTACCGGAACCAAACTGAAACCTCATATCACCTATGCCAAAAATTTCATGTACATAATCATCACCTAGTCTAACAAAAATTGTAATAGTATAGTAGATATAAAACCAATGATGATGTAGTACAACATGGAAGGAAGATTGTGAATCATGTGGTGTCATTGGTGGGGTTGGGGGTGGGATCTACCATGGCTCTTGTATTGGGATGAGACAAAGAAACTTCTACCACCTAAGAAAAGAGTGGGTGAGCAAGATCAACAAGGGCGGGAGGGGGAAAGAGTAGGGTGAAGTGTTGGCTACACATCACCTTGATGGTTCTAATTGTGGATTGCTTACTAGAGAGGCGCTTGGCCTCCATGGTGATGGGATCTAAGAGAACATGAACCCATGTAATATGAGTATTAGGAGGGAGAAGAAAAGAGCAGTTACCTTCTGTGAGATGTTCAAGGATTTGATGTGCGAGTAGAGGGCCTCGAGTAGAAATTTGAGGGTGTCAAGCTTGCTGTTGTTACTTAGGTTCGTCATGTGATACTCCTTGTTGGCGATGGGATTGAAGATTTCCTCCATGGTGGTGGTGGTGAGGAATGGTGGGTCTTGTTTGCCATTGGCAAGAAAGTGGAGCATTCTTTGCACTCTTATGTGTTGCCTTGAATCTATGTAATGGAGCCATTGCTTAGCTACTCCAAGATGGATTGTGAGTCAGGGTGGACAAAGGTAAACCTCCATGGGAGGTTGGTGAAATGGGTGAGCTGCAAGGACTCCAGCCATGCTTTAGCATTGACAAGCACCGTAGTACTAATGGATGTAACCTCCTTAGGTAGTAAGTTGGAATGACACCATGGAAGAGAGGAGGAAAGGATACAAGAGATAGAAGGTGAAAAGAGGAAAAGAAGAGATGTGCACACATTTTGAGTGCAAAATGAGGGTGTTGAAGAGAAATTATTTCTTAAGTGTTGGTGCATTTAAGGGGAGAAGATAATGGCCAATGCATGTGCACCATGTCAATAAAAGAGACCATAAGCAAATATGATGAGGGTTGCTATGGCACTATTTACCACATTTGATAATGTGTGGGTTTCATAAATTAGCACCACTCAATGTTGGTAGGGACTCTCAAGAGCCATTTGATATGGAGGTGGGTGAACAATGGGCTAGAATCTGATGGGAAAACATGCACAAGTGAATCCAATATGATGGCAAACATGCACTAGAGGCCATCAGCATGATAGTGGCATAGTCAAAAACCATTGACACACTTTAGTAGCAACTGGCCTTGTAAATCTATCAAATAAAATGAATGAGTGCCACAATCATGAAAGACACAGAAAGGACCAATCCATTGGAATTTGAGCTTGTTGAGAAGTTTTCCCATCTAGGTCTTAAACACCAATATGAGTTGGCCCTTTTGGAATAGTGCTTTCTTGGATAATCAGTTTACTTAGTGTTTTTGTCAGGCTTGGACCTTGGACGTACATGTTGTGGTTTTGGACTTCTTTAATTTGGATATGGCTTCTGCATTTTTTAAAACTAAATGTGGCATAATTTAATTTTGTTAACTTTATTTTCTTGTCTATACTATAGGATCTTGACCATGTTGAGCCTTCAAAAAGTGTGGATCCTTCTAATATAGAATTGCCATCAAACTTGATACTATAAACTCAAGGGGAGTAATGGCTTCAAAGTTGAAGCTAGCTTGTATCAAGTCATGTTCGTGACTACTTTGAAGGATGTCTGAGAATCCCATAGTGCTATGGGAAGCCTAGTGTCCCAAATTTTTTCTATTTTGATCTACCAATTTGGTTAAGATTTACACAATACTTTGTTGGTGGACTTAGATAAGTCATTAGCTTGTTTGTAATATGGAGAGGATTTCTTATGTAAAATTTAAAAAAATGATGTGAGCTCCTTGATTATCTTCTTTATGAAATGGGAAACTTTGTTGTTGCTGAGACAAGCTTGATTGGAGTGCCATTTTGGTGAAGATGTTTTTAAAGAGGCATTTGGTGTGGCTACCTGTGCCTTATTGTCCACTAGGGCCCATGGTTTGGTCCATTTGGTGCAATAATATTTTCTCATCACTTAGGACATACTTGTTTCTTATATATGTCATAGTTGAATAGATGGGACTAATGAAGTCCAGTCCCCACTTTTGGAAAGGTTCCCAAGGTAGGATTGACTGGAGTGGCAAGCAATCTCTGGCTCCAGGAGTCCCTGACAAGAATCATAGTGTAGACCTAGTTGTGGACATTTCCATGCATAGTCAGCCATCATACTCCAACTTAATAGATTTTTTGAGTTGTCACTTCAATAGCAAAGTGACTGTTAGTAATTCCTTGATGAGCTACCTACAAGACAATCGGCTACTCCATAGGGAGAACTACTTTTTGCAATACTCCTTATCGTGTGTGGTAGTACGACTAGCCCATGATAATTTCAAAATGCTAACTTCAAAGAGCTAGTCATTTCCATTGGTCCTTTTGAAGATGAGGTAGAGGTACTCTAGTTTTTAAGAAAATCATCATTTCTTCATGCCACGACTATGAGGGGTCAGGCGCATTCACTTCTGATGCAAATTGTTAGTGGGGCATATCCATGAAGTCATCCTCGACATTAGTCAAAGGTTCTCTAGAGTCCAGGTAGGATAGGGAATCTTCAATGATGTGTTGGGTTCCAAGATGATGTAAAAATGTGTATTCAAACACCAATAGCATGAGAATCCATTCGGCAAGTCACCCAATGACATTTTGTTTCTTGACTAGATAGATTAGTGTTGAATGAGCCACATGAAAGACGAAGGCATGCCCTAGTAAATAGTGTCAGAATTTCTTGATGGAGTAGATCATGCCAATACATTCTCTTTGGTTAGATAAAACATAGCATTAGATAATATTCTACTAGCATAAAATACAAGTTTGAACCAACCATTAGTATCATATTGTATAAGCACGCTGCCAATAGCAATGTCAAATGCATCAACAAATGCATGGAAAGTCTTTGCCCAATCTAGTAGAATTACAATAGGAACTTTTGAGGGCAGGAGCCAAAGGCATTAGAATTCCAAGTGAGCATCTACATTTCATTAATATGTTGATTTGGCCACATGCGCCAATTTGTTGGGTGGAATAGCTAGATGCGCTAAAAGACATAGGTGGTGACCATGCCACTAGATTTGGCCTAAAAAGTGGAGTAGTGCATATGGAAAATTCAATATTATGCCTTGCATTATCATATCACCTTGGTCAGATTGATAGCCATGCTATTTTGTGAAATGATGTGACCTAGAAAAATACCACCTTGAACAAAAAATACACATTTGAGTGGATTTAAACTTAAACTTACCTCTCGGCATCTAGTGAGGCAAAGTCAGAGGTGCATTAGGTGAAGAGTGGCCTTTCCAAAGACATTGAAATCATCCAAGAAGACCCTCATGAAATCCATGAGGTAGGGGCAAAGATTTTCTGCATATCTCTTTGAAAGGAGGCTATCTTGATACCAAACCACATCATCGTGCATACATATACTCCCCATGTAGTGATGAAAGCAGCTTTAGCTTGGTCTTTTGGAGCAAGCCGCACTTGATTGTACCTAGTAGAACCATCAAAAGAAGAGTATATCTCATGGCCATCTATTTCATCCAATATGGTATCTAAGTAAGGGATAGAAAAAGAATCATGGATTGTGGCCACATTAAGCTTCTAATAATCCACATGATCCAGAGCTCCTTGTTTTCCTTCAAAGCAATGATAATTCAAGATATCCAATCTGTGCAATCTACTAGAGTGATAAACCCTACTTGAAGTAGTTGCTCCAACTCCTCCTTGACCTACTTAGCTACCATTGCATGTAGATTGGGATAACATTTGATTTTAGAGGAATTTAGTGCTGATAGAAATAGGAATCCAACCCTTTCATATTGGAATACTCCTATGAAAACACATTTTTAAATTTGGTCTCTATAAATTGATGAGTTGTTGATGAAAGGGTGGTTGCAATTTGGAACTAATGTTGACCAATTGGTTTTTTCGAACGTGAATAGACTATATCCAACTCATCTTCTTTGACTCTTGTTGCTTTCTATAGTTATGCTTCAAACTCGCACTCTTGGCTTAGGATTTCATTGATGTCAACATTAGCAATTTGATCAATGCTGGTGCTGCCTTTTGTGCAGTTCGGGCTCTAAGTTTCAGAATTGTCTGGATTATTGACCTTTTTTTGCTCTTTCAGGCCTTGAGGTTGCATGCTCTAGGGTTGCATGTACGATTTACTGATTTGAAGGGCATAATGTCCACCCAACATGCAAGCTCCATTGAAAATAATATTAGACCACTTGCAATAAGTCCAATATTTGTCGATGACTTTAGTCTTAGAGGTCCAATGAGCCAAAATGATAGTCTATGGCAACACCTTAAGAATCTTTTTCACAACAAATAAAGCTAATCTCATTACTTTTTCCCTAAGGTGTTCAAGACTAGCTTTTTCTTCTAAAACTAGGGAGGATACTTGACCCCAAGAGACCATAGGTGGCACTTTAACATCACCAAACATCCATAAATAATTCTTACAAAACACTTTAAGTTTATTTTATTGATATGAGATGTAGGAAACAACTACTCACTTTGGTTGCGTAAAGTGGAGTGTACCCTTAACACCTTCGATCTTTGGGAGTTTGTTATCTTGGTTTTTGATGCTTCAAAGGTATCTAGAATAATCGAAGTGCTTGGCATATTTCCTTTTGCTATTGTTGAATTATCTTCCTTCTCGTGACTTACACTACCACCAAGATTAACATCTGAGGTTGTACTCTACTTCTGTCGTCCTAGCTAATCCTTCGAATTATTCTTTTGGGCCTTGCTGAGTGGGTATCCAAAATCTGTCTATTTTTCTTACCAGGATGAGCTTCTAGCAACTTCCCTTTTTGACTTCCAGAAATACTACCTAGGTTCTTCTCTCCATTGGGTTATGGATCTTCTCTTACAACTTGTTTGTTCTTCTCCTAGAGTGGATTTGTTCTTTTGTGTGTCAAATCCAACTGCTGTTTGAACCTCATAGACTCTAGATTGATTCCCAAGTTCACAAACTACTACAATCCTTGAATAGGTGGGATATACTAAGTAGATTGTGGCTGCTAGGAGCTACTAGAATGATTGTTGGGTTGGACCTATAGACTCCATCTCAAGGCCAAATGTTTCATGGCCGCTAGTTTGCATGCAATCCATCCTACATTTGACTTTCTCCTACTTGGCCCACAAAGGGCTTGTGCAGCACAGCATCCTTGTAGGTCCTCTCGGAGTGCATAATGATATGCACCTCTAGTTTGGACAATTCCTTGATCTCCATAGTATTGGCTCTAGGATATGTGCTGGGCCTTGTGCTTTTCTTTTTTGAGAGTCATTTGAGTATCTTGACACTCAGCTCGCTAATGTCCATCCTACATGCAAAAAAATTAATGTTTAGTAGAGGGCTTGAAATTTCCTTGGCCTCTTCCTCCTCTATTATGCCCAAAGCGGCCATTATCAGGTTGCGGCTAACTAGCCCTGAGTGGTATATGCCATGGCTAGTGTAGGAACTAGATTAGCTTGGATGTTTGTCCATTGGCCAGAGGTGGTGACCTCGATGCCTTGCCATCCACTAGGATGGGTCATTTGGTACCTACTATTGTATTGGTAGTACTCAATGTTGTGCGTGGCCATATTGGAAATCTTCCACCATCTTTGGTTTCGGCCACATTCCAGCCTAGACATATCCAAGATTGTTGCACTATGTGCACCAAAGGTTTTTGCCCTCATTCATCTCGGTATTTTCTTATTTTTTTTCCCTTTGTCTTTTTTATTACTCTTTTGTTTCTTACTTTCATACTCCTTGGAATTAGCTTTTGTACTACTCGTTTTTCTTCCAAGTTAGAATCAGAAGTTGATTTGTTGCAATTATCATGTTGATGTTTTGTAGTGGACTTGTCATATTTCTTCCCTTTTTTGGACTTTTCTTTTGATAAAAATTATTTCAATCTGAGAGCTTTCATATAGAACGGGTCAATGGTGTTACCCAAGTACAAACCCTCTTAGGGGGACTTAGATCCATTATAGTGAGGGTCCTCTATCTTAAAGGATTTGAGTAGATTTGACCTATGGAGCTTGTGTGAGTTAATTTACCAGTCATTGGTCTTTGTTTTGATAGGACAACCATAGTCATTTTAATCTCAAGCTAAACAATTACTTCATTTTCTCACTCCCTTAGCTCAAACATCCCATTGCAACTCTGATCTACTATATCGTTGAAGTTCTAGCAAGTGCAACCCTCAAACTTAGCTGGAAGAAGGTTCAAAAATATCAAGCATCAACATTCAACATTAAGCTTCAAGATAATATCTCTTGATACTAAATAGTGTTGTTTAAACATTAATAGCTATTGTGTCTTTTGGCACAATTATTTTCCAACTCTCTTATTGGATGTACCTCAATTGTTGAAGCTGATTCTCAATTATTACAATGATGAACATGAAGATTTTTATGTGGGTGTTGTTCATGGTTACTCATTTGTACTGCACGGGAAGATTTTTTGCTCTACTTGCAAGAAGAAATGGAGTTTCTTATATTTAAGTGCTACTAAGGATTTTACTAAAAGAAAATGAAGATGTTTCAGCCACCTTGATTATCATGCAAAACTCAAAACTTGTGACCTCTTTTCTTGAGGGGGACCAGAAAATCAAAGCAAGAAAAGTGGAGAATAAGAACAATGGAAAGCAGATCAAAGCTATCAAAGGATAAGAAGACCATGAAAAGGAAGACTAGAATATCAAATTCAAAAAAGATTCAAGAAAAGCATTGAGCATCAAAGTAAAGAAGGACAAGTAAAAGAAGATTTGTCATGCTAAAAGAAAATCACAAAAACTTACAGTGTCATATTTGAAGATGAAGATTACAAGGGCCTATTGGTCCTTGTCTCCAAATTTTACTGGATTTTTTAGAGCATTGTATGACTTGTCTTCATGCTCCAATCATAAGCTTTGTAACCATCATGTAATTTGTGCACTATAGCCTTTGCACATTTAGTGAGGCCTTGTGATAGCCTCTAGCTTTATATGGTTGGTTTTTTCCATGTCTACACTTAGTAAGGTTCTACTCATGATAGCCTCTATATACTCAATGCTTTTTATGGTTGTGATTGAGGAGGGGTGTTGAGATTTATGCAACCACACTCCCTAAGAAAGCCTATTTATATAGAGTAGTAGGGAAAGTGACATGCAATAGCCTAGGAGAAGCTACCTGGATCACATAGGCATAGTGAGAAAAGAGGAACCATCCTTTAACTATAAAAGCATATGCTTGACATTGAGTTAAATTATGAATGCTATTGTACTTTGTACTTTCAGTCTTGTCTCTCTCTACTTAAGGTTGTGTTTATGAGTCAAAGCTAATCTATCTTGGAACCTAATTCAGTTGAGTAACAATCAGTGTCTAGTCTCAGTCATCATGCTTCTTGTCATTGATTTCCATGCTCCATAGCTAGACCTTGCTCAAGGATCTAGGTTTCTCAACAATTTGCACCTATTTGCAAGGCCTTGTCTCTTTGATCTATAAGTCTCTCTCTCTCTCTCTCTCTCTCTCTCTCTCTCTCTCTCTCTCTCTCTCTCTCTCTCTCTCTCTCTCTCTCTCTCTCTCTCTCTCTCTCTCTCTCTCTCTCTCTCTCTCTCTCTCTCTCTCTCTCTCTCTCTCCCATTGGATCTCACTTCAACTCTTGGATATTGGCACTTTGAATTCCATTTCGTTATCATTTGGAGTACTCTCATCTCAGTTATTGGGTCAATGTACTAAAGACTACTGATATTTGCAATGATTATGCACTTATGATACTATCATTGATGTTGATAACACTTAATTTGGTGTTGATGATTAGTTTCTTGATGACAATCAATTTATTCATGTTGGGGGTAAAGGAACCTATGTGTACACCACCCGATTCACTACACTGGTAGTACCCACACTCATGTAGACATAGGTGTGCCCTCCATGCAAAGGTCCACAAGTGTCTTCTACTTGACTCATGCAATAATTTTCATACTACTATGAGTGCTAATCCCCCTAAGGGTAAATTTAAATCCAGTGATGTAAAGAGTGCTCTATTGATAGAAAAAGTAAATAAGAAGCCTATTGATGCAAGTTTTACTTCTCATGCATTGATTTTTAAAGGTATAAATCATGGAAATGGTAACAATAAATGTGGTAGAGACTCCAAGCCCACCAAGGGCAAGTCCCAATCTCATGGGCAATCCCATGGTTGTAAGTCCTCTTTGACATGTTAATATTGTGGACAATAGGGTCATATTCGGTTGTAGTGCTATAAAAATATGTAATGACAAGCACAATGAGAAAGGCAAGGGGGAAATACAAGAAAATCCAAAGTTCGATAAGATTATCCCTAAGTCCATTGTGAAGATAGAGGAGATAAATGCACTAGAGTGTAGTTTTGATTACTACAATCTTGCAGCTTCATCTTTTGATGCAATTGACTAATGGACCATGTGCTTACTCTTAGTGTTGTCTTAGGCTTTGTTAGATTGGGAAATGACACTAAGTTGGATATTATTGGCATAAGTGACCTTAGACTCAGTTTGTTACTGATGCTCCATTTTCACTTCATGATGTATGTCATGTCCTAGCTTTGATAAAAAGCCTTATTTCAGCGGGATATTTGGATGGTGCCCAAGTACCATATATCCTTTGGTGATTCTTCATGGAAGATCACCCATGGCAATCTTTTTTTTGCTAGAGATGCCAAGGTTGGCAAACTCTACCCTTTTCTTGTTTCTAGGTTTGACCATGCATTAGTTGTGACCAATCTTTCACACGTATCTTTATGACATGGTCACCTAGGACACATGTTCTCAAAAGAAATGAAAGTATTGACCCACAACACCATATTAGAGAATTTGGGAATCTCCCAAGTCCCACTTTCAAATAAGGGGTAAATATTTGGCCATGTGGCTAAATCTTAACCCATGCTTCAAAGTGAGACTTGGAAAGACAACCTATATATAGTAATTAGGGTAGAATTCACTTTCAAGTAAGGGGACAAGATTTGATCATGTGGCCAAATATTAACTATATTGGGAATTACCAGGATATATAAGAATTCCCAAATTCCCTAATATAATGTTCAACTCACAATATCTCCTACCCTTAGATGACTCTTTTTTTTATTCATATGATCATTATCTTTATGGTAAGAAGACTCATAAGTCGCATAAGAAGTCTAGTTCTACATGTGTGGATAAGCCTTTTGGCTCTTCTATATTAAGATATTGATGGCCCCATGCCTTTTCAATCCTTGCATGGTGCAAAGTATTTTGTTACATTTATAGATGATGTTTCACACAAGATTTGGGCCTATCCCATTAAGTAGAAATTGGGTATCCTGCCTACATTTTAGTGCTTTCTTGTCATGGTTGAGAACATAAACACGACTATTCATGAAAGAGTCTGTAGTATACTTACTGCAACACATGTATCTTATTAATAGAGCCTCATGCATCGCTCTTGGATGTAGAGTTGCAAAGAATATATGGTTTGAAAAACCTCCCTCATATGCATACTTGCAAGTCTTTGGATATAAGGCTTTCTATCATATTTCCAAATATAAGACTATTAAGTTGGATAAGTTGCATCTTTCTTGGATATGAGGAGAAATGCGAGATGGGCTATCATCTTTGGGATTCGTGGCCCTAGAAAGTTATCTATAGCCATGAAGTTATCTTCCATGACTATAAGATGTATATGAGACCTCTATAGTTATTGACAATATAGTGGCCTTCAATATGCTTATTGTGTAGGATTGTAATGTTGGATAGAGAGGACATGTTGTATAGGCTATGAAGCCAATTTTGAGATGCTCTACTAGAGTCTCACATCCTCTTGATTGCTATGAGCCCTCTAAGAATCATGTCACGATGGCAGACTCTATTGACCCACTTGCCTACGAGGAGGCTATGCGTAGAGGTGATTCTTATTCTTGGGAGAGTGCTATGCAATCTAAGTTTGACTGATTGCATAAGAACCATATATGGGACTTAGTTTTCTTGCCTAATAAAAAGTATGCATTGCCATGCAAGTGTGTACACAAGTTGAAGAGCACCCTTGATCACCCTAAGTTAGCATATAAGGCTACATTAGTTGTTAAAAGTTTCTTCACGGGTGGTGAACTGAAGTAAAAGATGGATGAAGCTCCCTAAATGCATACTCTGATACCAATTGAAAGTTGAGTGAAAGGTGGAAGCATAAGTCGAAGCAAGAAGCATACAAGGGCTATGGAGGTTCAATGAAGAAGAGAGAGACTATTATGTGGGAATCCTAATCGTCACAATGTGTGCCCTACCTTTCCTTAATCTATATTTCACTAAAAGAATAGGGAATAAAGTGACAATGATGGGCACCCCCCACTTATAGTGTACAAGTGTGTGGGTCTATATACAAGTAAATGTTGACGGCTAGGCACAGTAAGCCTTTAAATCCCAACACTAGCAATAATGAAACCAAAATGTCTTTGCTTTCATAAGCTATTAATGTTGGACTTGATGGAATGCTTATTGTTTCAAGAACTTAAAGCAACACAACTATGGATACCTCTCATATAACAATTACACACTCTCAAAATAAACATAGTGAATGCATTAACATACCTTCTCATTATAGTCTATCTATAATGTTCCTTGATGGCTACACAATTCAAGCAATGCACCTCAAGTGAGCTCTACCTCGATGGCCTCAATCATCACATGAGATTTGTGCAGAAGAAGAAAAAGGAGAAGAAGAAAAAGAAAGAGGAAGAAAGAGTTGTGGCCACACTAGTCCATCACTCTACCTCACACACACACACACACACACACACACTCTCTCTCTCTCTCTCTCTCTCTCTCTCTCTCTCTCTCTCTCTCTCTCTCTCTCTCTCTCTCTCTCTCTCTCTCTCTCTCTCTCTCTCTCTCTCTCTCTCTCTCTCTCTCTCTCTCTCTCTCTCTCTCTCTCTCTCTCTCTCTCTCTCTCTCTCTCTCTCTCTCTCTCTCTCTCTCTCTCTCTCTCTCTCTCTCTCTCTCTCTCTCTCTCTCTCTCAAGAAATAAGAAAGAAGAGAGATTCAAAAGATTCTATACCATAAGAATGGGCTTATGTACATGGCCTTGATTTTTTAGATACCCTCCCATCTCATTGGCTTAAACCAGTCCTTTCCCACATTGTGCATCCTCTATTGGTTACAAATCCTTTATGGCTTGTTTCAATCGAGAGTGTTATACTCATGCCTCACTCAAAATATTTTTACAATTTGCATGGAAGTAATCCTAGGTTTCCTAAATAATTCACAAAATAGTTTTCTTGTTAAAATTATAAGCACTTAATAAACATTCTTATTTCCACTTCTCCCTTTCAAAATTCAGTAACTCTCATTGTGTGTCTCGCTTTGTCCCTTAATTTCTTAGAGAGGGTTAACACATATTTAATTTCATATTACTTTCCTAGAGAGGCTTAGCATTGTAAAAGGCAAGAAATATGAAATTGTCAATAGCCAAGAGTAAGGAAATGACACGAAAAACAGTGCTATATGCTAATCACATCTTGTATCATCACTTGCATGATCTATAGCATTTGATATCATAAATGGATTCTATTTTCATCATGATCTTCAAGATGATATCCATGTTATGGAATAATATAGAGTATTTAGAAATTTATAAATTTAGTTTTTTCCATCCTCCCTTTTATAATCACTAGTTCGTGTTTACATGGGGAGAGGGGGTGGGAAATGGAAGCATAAAGAGTGAAGATGACGAAAAGAAGTGTTTGTTGGAGCATGTAG
Organism: Lygodium microphyllum; assembly: GCF_053477565.2. NCBI lineage: Eukaryota > Viridiplantae > Streptophyta > Polypodiopsida > Schizaeales > Lygodiaceae > Lygodium > Lygodium microphyllum. Next base: position 108,370,673 of record NC_141157.1, read on the forward strand.
GAGTATTGAGGGAGTACATCAATAGTGTGATAAGACATCAATGATATTGCAAAGGCTTGTTATGACCCTTCATTGATATGAAACACACAAAAAATTTCTACATAAATATATAAGTAGTTGTTTCTTTTGCATAGTTTGGAAAAATATGGATCTTAAGAGTTCACATGGAATGAATTATTTTCTTTTTGGTTTTCATATCTCTCTATATATACTTTTCTAGAAAAGATTATTTTTATAATGAGAAATACAATCAAAATAGAGAAAATACTTTTTAAAATATCTAAAAATATACAAAAATATCAGAATATAGTAAGAAAACAATACAATGCTCCTAAAGTTTTTCTTCATTAAAAAATGCATTTGTTTGGTAAAAAAAATTAGTTCATAAACAATTAAGTGTGTATAAGATGGGTAGATAGCATGAGGGTTGCCTCGATGTCTCCCATCATATTAAAAAAAGGAACCATGAGAATAATGATCTATGCAAATGAAATATATGCGAGTCTTTTGTTGTTCATTTATCATGGTTAGGTGCATGCTTTTGTGTTCTTAAAGTCATGTTAGCACAAGATAGGAGATCTTGATACCTTAACTTAGTGCTTAAACACCGAATATTGATACCTCAACTTAGATAGCACAAGATAAGAGATTTCAAGATACCTCAACTTAGAAGCACAAGATAGGAGATCTTGATACCTCAACTTAGATTGCACAAGATAGGAGACCTTGATACCTCACCTTAGTGCTTAAACACCAAATCTCACGTAGTTGCATAGATTGAAAGAAAGAAAGAATTTCTTTGCATCTTCATCCTAAATTCTTCATTGTTTTGTGGGCACTCTTCATCCACAAATGCCTTATCTATTACATCTTGCACACATAGTTACATTACACTTGCTTTATGATAGACTACAAGTGTATGTGAGGTATCATGAAATGTAGTTAGACACATGCGATCTTAGTGTGGAATTAGGTGAGAAAGAGAAGTAATTGTTGTGATTATATGTGCAAGACATGGGCCCTTTTGGAGACCAACCCTAAATGGATAGGATGCCCATATTAAAGAGACCATGACATTCATTTGTGAGATAGATGCCTTATGTGTATGTGTTCATGGTGTTTATTTAACAAGTTTTTTGGGTAACTCCTTGTTTGGAGTTCTGGGAGTCGGAAATTAGAAGAGGACTACACAAATGCAATGAGTTCTGTTGTGCTTAAATTATATCTAGAGAGTGATAATTAGTCACTCATGGCCATAGGGCTGTGATGTGTGGTTTGACAAGGCATGATAGCACTTCTTTTTGAGAGAGTTGCTATTAGGTCCATTTTAGGTTTCAATAGGTGGTGCATTTGCTAGAAGTCCATTAGAATTCTCATTTGGGCCTAGACTTGGATCTTATGTGCATGCCTCTTTACTTAGTAGAGATAGACTTACTTAAACAAAAATGAGAATGCAAGTTAGAGATCTCTCATATTTAATGAGAGGAGAGAGAGAGAGAGAGAGAGAGAGAGAGAGAGAGAGAAATGATTAAGGTGACAAGCAAACATATATTGTAAGTATTCCTTAGATCATATAGTCCCATCACACTAAAAATTGGGGGTCTTATAGCCCCTCATACCAAGAAAAGTCCTAGTGTTTGAAAGAGTACTAACCTCTTCACCAATATAGCTGGGTATATTGCTCCTCCCAATCCCACTCTTAGTAGTGGATTCGGTCCACCTAGAAATACTTCAAGGTTTACTAAACCTATTTTTGTAGTGATGGCACAACAACCTCCAATAATGCCTACCCAAGCAATTTGATTCATAATAGGGACAATGGTTCTGCCCATTATAGGGTATTTGTTTGCTAATTTCTAATGGAAAGCCAAATGAAGCCACTAAAATGCACATTAAAGACTTCAAAAACAAATTATCGATACAAATAAGGTAGCACATCATATGATTTTCTTTAGCATTATACTAAAGTGTTACATAGCTCAATGGTGCTATCACATTGTGATAAATTCAATTGTCACTATGCATGAGTTCTAAACTTCTTTTTATAGGGTTTTTTTCCCAAAAAAGGTATGTAATACTAGTTGCTTATACTTAATGAGATACATCAAGAATTCAATGAAAGCATAAGGGAATACACTAAATAGTTTTAAGAGGTGTCTCATTGTCTAGATGCAACTATCCCATTACCTCATGCTACTAAGTTCCAATTTTTTGGGGGGAGTTGGCTTTTGCAATATGATTTCACTTAAGTAACACTATCCTTAATGATTTATACATTGCTACTATTGTTGCAAAAGGGTTGGATTCAAGGACTGAAGTGTTGAGATGGCAAGCTCAACACGTGCGGACATTGATGATGGACCGCGTGGCTAGATGGGTCCGCACATCTACACTTAGCATATTGGTAGTCATTATGATACTCACATGGCCACTGACTTATCACTTATTATATTCAGTTTGTTACATCTACCTACAGCTGGCAAAAGACATAGCGCCAGTCGATTAGTGTAGTCAGTTATGTACTTTTTGACTTAGTAGGCCACTTTCATTTATGTTGTATCTTATCTATACTTTGTATACATTGTATAGTCTGTGGAAGAAAAATAAGAAACTAGCAAGAAAACGTTTTGGCATCCATCTCTCTTCTTGTGTTCTTGAGTGAGCTTCCTCTTGTGTATACAGTGCGTGTTTGGCACAGCAGCTCAAGCAAGTCCCCCCACCACGCGATTCTTGACATGGTATCAGAGCCGTGCCACTGAGAGAGGCTGATTTCGAAGGCTGAAGTGAAGGAGAAGAAGCAAGGTTCGAGCAAGCAAGCAACGAGTAAGAAGCTCTCCCATTCTTCCACTCTCTCTCTTGGATAGTGCTTGTGGAGGCACCGGAAGCAGGGTCGAGTAAAAATCTCATTTTGTTGTGAGATTTGGTGTGCAAGCAGGTCATTGTATATTCTGCAAATGAGCCCTTTAGGACATTTCCGCAGTTATTTTGGGCGTCTGAGACCGTTTCAGGCCTCGTTTTAGAGCCGCAAGGTTGCGGACAACAGTTTCAGGGTACACTGTGATTTCGGCTATATTGACCGAAAGTGGGTGCGCAAGTTACAAATTGCGAATCTGTAATTTTTGAGGTGTTTGCAAGAAGCAAACATAAGGTTTATCTGCAAACAGGTTGCAGATTACATGTACTATTGAGCAATCAGTGAAAAAGGTTGCTTGATGTATTGTTGTGCATGTGTTGTGAAAGATTGCAGAAGACTAGCTTGCTGTGTTATATCCTTGTTTGTGATAATGGTAGAGAACAGTGGAACTCCTATTATTGAGAAGCTCGACAAGAACAATTACCCTTCATGGAAGTTCCGTGTGATGAACTTCCTCATTGGGAAGGGCCTTTATGAATTTGTTTCAGGTGAAGAAAAGGAGCCAGAGCTGGGTATCCCTCCAATTGCAGATGAGTTAAAAGCATGGAAAGAGTGAAATGCGAAAGACAAAAAGGTGATGTACTGGCTATCTACAGTCATTGATAATACTATGCTAGGAGATATCAGGAATGCAGAAACTTCACATGCAGCTTGGATAATTTTTGAGAGCATGTTTTCAGTAAATACAAAGGCATGAAAGATTCAACTCAAGCAATAGTTGAATGCCTTGAAGAAAGGGAAAATGTATGTCAATGAGTATGTGTTGAAGGTGAGGAGCATTGCAAATGCCTTAGCAGCGATTAATGTAATGCTGGATGATGATGATTTGGTTTCATCCACTCTGAGTGGCCTTAACAATGAGAAGGCATGGAAATCATTTGTTACTTCAGTACATGTACAGAAGCCATTTCCAAATTTTGATGTGCTGATCTCTCTCATGATTACTGAAGAGATCAATATGCAGGGTGATTCATCTGAAAGAAATAGTGAATAGGTCCAAGCATTTTACTCAAGTTCAGGAAGGGGACGTGGTAGATCCTCTTCGAGAGGCCATGGTATGGGACATACTAGCGATAACCAGCAAAATAGGTTCAATCAACAGTTTGGTGAAATGCAGGTTTCTGGAGGTAGAGGAAACTTTAGAGGCATGGGGAGCTCTAGAGGAAGAGGTGGATGGCATAATAGAGGTTCTGGAAATTCTGCTATTGTTTTCCATTATTGTGGCAAAACAGGCCATATTGCAGCCCATTGCTATGCAAAGAAGGATGATATTTGGAGTGGTAAATTGCAACAAGGAAACTATGCATCGTCTTCACAACAGAATGAAGACAAAAATGAGCATATGTTTGTTATGCAACATATGATGAATGCAGTTACAGGAAAGGGGACACATGATGATGTATGGTATGTCGATTCAGGTGCATCTAATCATATGAACAATCATGTTGAATGGTTTTGAGAGATGCAGGACGTACAAAACCCAGGTTATGTGCAGATGGGTGATGATTCATGCCACCCAATTTCACACATTGGAAAGGTTCCCTTGTCCTTGTATGATGCCAGACAAAGAGTCTGACAGATGTATTACATGTGCCATCAATTACAAAGAATCTAGTGTCTATTGGCCAAATGGTAGAGCAAGGATTGCAGGTCCGATTCAATGCACAAGGTTGTTTTGTAGAAGAGTTTAATGATAAGTGCAGGTTGGTCGCAAAAGGAAGTAGAGTTGGCCGAATGTTCACTTTAGATGCTGGAATTCTTGCAATGGATGCTGCTATGTATGCTAAAGAAAAAGAAGTAGTTGTAGATATTGAAATATGGCATAAACGTATTGGACATGCAAATGTGCAAAGGTTGAAACTAATGCAGTCCAGAGGATTGGTTACAAGGTTTCCTTCTTTTAGAGTTACAGAATTGCATAAAGTCTATGAAGCATGCCAGTTTGGTAAGCAAGCAAGACAACCCTTCTCGCATGATAGAGAAGTGAGTAGAAAAATACTTGATGTAGTACATACAGATGTTTGGGGGCCTACACAAAATGTATCTCTTGGTGGCAGCAAATAATTTATCACATTTATTGATGATTGTTCAAGGAAATTATGGGTATACTTCATGAAGGAAAAAGTGATGTGTTTGAGCACTTTAAATCCTTTAAGGCAGCTGTTGAAACAGAAATAGGCTTAAAAGTAAAGTGCTTGAGATCATATGGAGGGGGAGAGTATCTCTCTAATGAGTTCAGTGGCTTCTTGAGGACTCATGGGATAAAGAGCCAATTTACTTGCAGGTATACCCCACAACAAAATGGTGTTGCAGAAAGAAAAAATAGGAATATTGCAGAAGTTGCACAAGCATTAATGGTTGAAAAGAATATGCCCAAACATTTTTGGTCTAAGGCTCTCCATACTGCTGTTTACATTATGAATAGAACTCCCACATTTGCAATTCATGGGATGACTCATGAAGAATGCTTTACTGGGGCAAGAAGCCTGATGATCACACTTGAAGGTATTTGGCTATGTTACATACATTCATGTGCCAGATAAGCTACGGAAGAAGCTTGATCCAAAGGAATAAAAATGTGTTTTTATTGGATACTCTTTAGATAAAAAATGGTATCGCTGTTATAATCCTGACACAGGTGAGTTTAGAGTGAACAGGGATGTTATCTTTGATGAGATGGGAAGTTGGTATACACCTCTGCTGGTGATGTTTTGGATGATGATAATGATCAGGATAGCTATGTGCAGAAAGATAAACAAGAATTATGGAGTCTTAGTGGACTAGAAACATCATCTGGTACTACACCTATAGTGAGCCCTTGGTCTGGGAGACTAAGGAGTAGCCCCACACCTTCAGGTGGATATATAAGTGTTGCAGGGAAGAACAAAGGCAAGAAGAAAGTGTTGGATGGTAATGATACATCTACCAGCCATTGGGGAGTTGATGGAGATTCTAGTGGTTCGGAGAGTTTGGATGATGAGCTTGGCATTCTTTCAGTCAGGACACCAGGTGTATAGAGAGCTCATAGTAATGTAAAGGCTCCATTGAGTGATTCAGTGGTACGCAGATCTAGCAGGGTCAAATACCCTGTTAAAAGATTTGGTTTTGAAGGTTATGCAGCTCACCACTATGCTTATATGGTGAAACTAGTTGAGGATGTTGAGCCCACTTGTTTTGAGGATGCTGTTGGTCATGCTCATTGGGATGCAACAATGGATGAGGAGATGGCTGCATAAGAGGCCAATAAGACTTGGGATTTGGTACCTTTACCTAAGGGTAAGAAAACTATTGGCTGTAAGTGGGTTTACAAAGTCAATCATAATGCAGATGGTTCAGTTAGCAGGTATAAGGCTAGACTGGTTGCAAAAGGCTATGCTCAAACATATGGCATAGATTATGAAGAGACATTCAGTCCAGTTGCTAGGATGGCAGATGTTAGGTGTGTGATTGCCTTGGCAGTAGCCAAAGGTTGGAGTTTGCAATAAATGGATGTTAAGAATGCCTTCTTGCATGGTGAATTACAAGAAGTGTATATGGAGTAGCCAACAAGTTATGAGGATTTAGAGCATTCCACATATGTGTGCAGGTTAAAGAAGGCGCTCTATGAGCTCAAGCAAGCACCTAGAGCATGGTCTGACAAGATTGAAGAGTATCTTGTCAATATTGGATTTTGTATTTCTGATGCTGATCGCTCACTTTATGTGAGAAAGGGAGATGCAGGTTTGGTCATCATAGTCATCTATGTGGATGACTTGATTATTACAGGTGACAGTGACACTGGGATTGCTAAAGTTAAGGACTTCTTGAAGAAGAAGTTTAAGATGAAAGATTTGGGTGAGCTGAGATACTTTCTTGATATTGAGGTGATCAGATGTGATGATGGTATATGGCTATCCCAAAGGAAATATGGCTTGGATATGTTATCCAAGTATGGTATGACAGCATGTAAGTCTCTTTCAGTATCATTGGAGCAAAATGTGAAGCTGAGTGCTGATGTTGGGGATGAGATAGAAGACCCTACTATGTTCAGGAGGATAGTAGGGAGTTTGATATGTTATCCAAGTATGGTATGACAGCATGTAAGCCTCTTTCAGTACCATTGGAGCAAAATGTGAAGCTGAGTGCTGATGTTGGGGATGAGATAGAAGACCCTACTATGTTCAGGAGGATAGTAGGGAGTTTGATTTACATGACTATCACAAGGCTAGACTTGAGCTATGCTGTTGGCCTTGTTAGTTAGTTTATGCAGATGCCTAGAAAGCCTTATTTGGATGCAGTTAGACGTATATTGAGGTACGTGAAGTCCACTTTACATTATGGACTTTTTTATGAGGCAGGTAAGAATGTACAGGTCTTTGGATACACAAATGCAGATTGGGCTGGTAGCATGTCAGACAGAAGATCTACAAGTGGATTCATGTTTTCCCTTGGTAGTGTAGCAGTTACATGGAGCAGCAAAAAGCAACCTACAGTTGCTTTATCGAGTATAGAGGCTGTGTACAGAGATGCTGCTATGGTAGCATGTGAGGTGGTATGGTTGCAAAAGTTATTAGGTGATTTGGATGTGCAGGGAGATGGTCCAGTTGTCATTCATTGTGACAACATGAGCAGCATACAGCTTGCTAGGAATCCAGTGTTCCATGCTAGGACAAAACACATTAAGATGCACTACCACTTTGTGAGAGAGAATGTACTTGCAGGAGAGATTGACTTGGTATATGTCAGCACACACGATCAGATAATTGACATTTTCACAAAGGCATTGGGTATAGAGAAGCTTCGAAAGTTTTGAAGCTTACTTGGAGTTGCAGAGATAGAGTTTAGCTTGAGGGGGAGTGTTGAGATGGCAAGCTCAACACGTGCAGACATTGATGATGGACCGCCTGGCTAGATGGGTCTGCACATCTACACTTAGCACGTTGGTGGTCATTATGATACTCACATGGCCACTGACTTATCACTTACTATATTTAGTTTATTACACCTACCTATAGTTGGCAAAAGACATAGCGCCAGTCGATTAGTGTAGTCGGTTATGCACTGTTTGACTTAGTAGGCCACTTTTCTTTATGTTGTATCTTATCTATACTTTGTGTACATTGTATAGTGTGTGGAAGAAGAAGAAGAAACCAGCAAGAAAACGTTTTGGCCTCCATCTCTCTTCTTGTGTTCTTGAGTAAGCTTCCTCTTGTGTATACCATGCGTGTTCGGCGCAACAGCTTAAGCAAGTCCCCCCACCACGAGATTCTTGACATGAAGTGGATTATGTGGCAAGACAAACCCTCTCACTCCCATGTGTAATGCCTAATGTGGTATTGATGGGTTATAATGCATTGCAAGTGTTTCCTAGTAGCTTCAATGGACACATTTAGGGACCCTTGAATCAAGGGTTTCTACACTCACCCACTCCTTAAATACCTAAGGTAATTTAACCCATGTTGATGTTGTCCACAAGTAATGGACATGATCCTATTGTGAGCCATCGAACTATATAATTGGATGGCCCTTTGCAAATTGTGAAACCCAGTTTTGGGGTAGTTGCTACTGAAGTAGCTAGGTATGAGTCTCCTACATTAAACATTGCAGAGGTAGTAAAAGATATGATCAAACATTACACTAATTTGATTGAGGAACAATATCATCCAATCAATGTGGATGTGAATTTTTTTAAACATCAATCGAACTTGATGGGAATATGAAAGATTGATGAAGGGGGGATGGATGAAGGGGGTCCATCAAGATCTAGTTGCAAGTGCTGTGAAGGTTATCATCTCTTGCACAACTATCCTAAAGATAAATATGATATATGTGGGAAGTCACATCATATGTTGAACACTTGATAGAGCAAGATAAGTTCACTCTAGCAAAGGAGTCAATAGCCTAGGCCAATTAATCATAATAATAATGATGGAAACTCTTGAGGGGAGGGCCCCAAGAAAATTATGCAAAGGGGAAAAGACACCATTTAGGAGATGTCTAAACTTGTTAACCTAGTGGAGACATTTCCTATTAGTGAAAACTCCACTTCTACCAATATTAGACCTATTCACTAGAGGTCAAAAGGCAAAAGAAGATTATAAATACTCACCCTAGTACAAGTCCAATCTTAAATGGAGTATCATTGATAAGAAAGTTATGGATACAAATACCCAGGTAGGGCCTCTTAGACTTGTTGATCTAGAAGAGCATGAGGTTAAAACTAAGTGTAACACAAAAGCTAAAAAGGCTATTAAGGCCCCTATAAAGATAAAGGAAAGAACATATGGAGAGAAAAGAAGGTATTGCAAACCTTCTATTGACTTAGCTAGTGCTCTTTGTGAAGTCAAGCTAGATGTTAACCTCGATCAATTGATTCATTTGTCACTTGATGTTCATAAAGAATTTTAAAAAAGCATACAAGCATCTTGCATTATGGAGTATTTTGAGGCCTATTGAATCAGTAGTGAATGTTTAGATCACATTGAAAATCACCACCCTAGGGTTTAGGTTTACATGGATGGTATTATCATAGAAAGTGTATGGGTAAGGACCTAGGCTCTTCTATAAATATCACAAGTATTCTCAAAGAGAGTAGGGCTAGACTCACATTCTTTTGTAAATATCATGAGCATGGATTTATTGGAGAGACTAAGGCTGCTCGTTCAAAAGTATCTCACCACCATACTGAAGATAGTGGATGATACTTTAAGGTAGCTTGAAGGACTTGTTTCCCAAGTTCTTGTGATTGCTGCACATTTTGAATGTACGCTTTTACTTTTGAGTCATTAGATTTTTTGGGAGGTTGAGTTATCAGCTATTACTTGGATGACCATGGATTTTCTAGGTTGATTACTTGGTCGATATTCTAGCAAGCTTTGATTTTTGAACGTGGTTTAAAGAGGGTCATCCTTGATAATTTTCCTAAGCATATATTGAATGAAAGAGCTTTATCTCCTACCATAGAGTGAGAGGAACCTGAATGAACTTTGGTCAGTAAAAAATCAAGTTCAAGAAAACTTGATGAGGGTTCCACCATGGAGGAGATGTATCAAGTCATTTTAAATGAGTCAATTGGGGCTAAAGATTTCATGTGTGATGTTGATGTGGTGGAGTTGACCTTGGGACTCCAAATGATCCCCATCCAATAAAACTTGGCATTGTGTTATTTAAGGAAGACCATAATTACTATGTGTCACTATTGCTAGAGTTTAAGGATGTGTCTGCATTGAGCTAAATGGGATTATGCCCAGTACTTCTATGCATACAATTCCCCTAAAAGAGGGAAATAAAATAATCACATACACAACCAAAAGAATGTCATTTGATCTTTGAGAGCCTTTCTTTTATGAGCTTATGCATTTATGAAAGGTTGGATTGATCTTTTATGTAGAGCATACTAAATGGTTTTCTATGGTAGTAAGGAAAAATAACAATACAAAATCCATTTATGTGTTGATTTTAAGGAGATAAATAAGATGATATTGTGTGATTATTATTATTTTCCTTCATCAATCATATTTTAGATCAATTAGTCAGGTGAGAGATGTACACATTTATGGATTACTTTGCCAAGTATAATCAAATAACCCTGCCAAAGAGGAAAATTTGTAAACACATTTATCATCACAACCAATACTTTTATGTACCACATTATTGCATTTGGCCTATGTAATACCCCAAGATCAAAGGATGGTCGATAAGACCTTCAGTGACATTTCACCTAAGGGGCTCAAGGTATCTATAGATAGTATGGGGGCTACCATGATATAAAATCAATAGCTCATTGTATTATATAAATGTTTTGAGTGTTGTTGAGTATTGCATTGCTTTGAATCCATGAAAATGCATATTTAGAGTGCCTTATGGATTTCTTTTGGGTCATGTTGTGAGCATCCATGGCAAGGTAGCTATTATCAAGAGTGATGAGCCTACCTACTACCCCTAAGGGGTCCATATTTTCATCACATTGGTTAGATAATATCAAGGGCTCATTAATATTTTGGTTGAGAAATCATTTCCATTGACAAAAATTTTGTCGCATAGCCATGCATTTGAATGGGTTGAGCCATGTATGGTGGCATTTGAAGATGTGAAACTAGAATAATCTAAAGTTCTAGTTTTGAAGGCACCCAAAAGAGGGAAACTCTTTTATACCTTTAGAGTTGCGACATTGCACAACATAAGTTTTTTAAATCCTAGATGTGGAAGGCACAACTTTATAGCCCTATAGATTTGGACTTTTGAAATCCATTATAGTTACCTTGAGAAGATATATTTGGCCATGGATTTTTTTACCATAAACTTTAGATATTATATTAAATAAGAGAAGGTGAAATTATTTACAAAACTGAGGGATTACAATTATGGCCTAATAAGCTTCATCCCCTTGATTGATTTTCCAATTATTGACTTTATTGTGCAAGAGTTTGACTATAAGATTCATAATAAGCCACAGAGGCTGCAATGTATCATTGATTATTTGCTAGACTTTGTGCTAGATATGCTTAATGCCCCATCCTCATAATGTTCAACCTATGATCCATGGTGCTCTAAGTTGTAAGGTCCCCATTATGAGGAGAATATGAACAAACTTCAAGTAAGGAAAGACAAAGATGGAGCCAGCAGAGGTCAGGAGCTACATACTCTCCTCCTCTTCATTATTCTTCAACCATTTCCTAATCCTTCACAGTATCACTAATGAGACAAACTAGGTTATACAACTCAACCATGATTAACTAACTCGGGTCAATCTAATTACCCGACTTATTTATAGCACACACACACACCCCTACTAGTGACAAGCAAACTAGACAATTGTCATGTCGGGGATAGGATACTAGTGATGAGCTTGACTCTCTCAACACTCCCCTCAAGCTCAAGAAGGGTAGTGTACTTTAAATAGCTATTTGAAGTGACTAAACATATCTTTACCTAGTGACTTGGTAAAGATATCAACTACTTAATCATCTATCTTGACATGTAGGAGATCCACCTTTACTACAGGTACCGTCTCACATATGAAGTGATAGCGTACCTCTATATTTTTTTTTCTAGCATGATAAACAAGGTTTGTAGCCAAAAGTACACTATTCATATTATCGCAGTACAATGTCACTGAAGCCTCTATGTGCATATCCAAATTATCCATCAACTTCAACAACAACCAAGCAATCTCACACACTGCTAATGTGACACCTCTATACTATGCCTCAGTACTAGATAATGCAACTATTGGTTGCTTCTTGCTACTCCTGCTAATCATCCCTCTACCAAGGTTGAATGCATAACCACTAGTAGATTGTCTATTGTAAGGGCATCCTACCCAATTTGCATCAATGTATCCCATGAGCTTCACTTCCTTATCACTCTCATAAAAAAGTGCATAGTCTATCATTGCCTTGACATAATGCATGATCCTTCTTACTAGATCCAAATGAGTCTTTTTGGAATTTTTCATAAAATGACTGATAAGATCAATTGCATAACTAAGATCAGGCCTAATGATGGTTAAATATAGCCAACTTCACACATCTACCTATACATGGTAACATCTACAATTTAGCTCTAATGTTTGCATCCATTTTGATATTTTGATCCAATGGAGTCTCAAGTGGCTTACAATCTGTCATGCCATACTTCTTTAGCATTTCCAATGCATATTGTATCTGCATCAGGCAAAGTCCATTGGTTGAATTTACCCCTTCAATCCTCTCAAGAATAACTTTAGCTCACCCAAATATTTCATATCAAATTCAATTTTTAGCATAGTCATCACACTTTGTATTCCAATGTCATCATCACCTATAATAATGAGATCATTCATAGATGTCTAGCACAACCAAGCCTACATCAATATTTTTGGTAAATAAATTGTGATCAAATCTACCAACTGTAAAGCCAAGACTCTACAAGTAACTACTAATGTGTGCATGCCAAGCTATTGAAGCCTATTTCAATCCATAGCACCTCTTTCATCTTATAGACATAATCTGAATATTGTGGATGTAGATACCCTTTAGCATCTGATCCATCAATACCTCTTCTTCGAGATCACCATTGAAGAGCACATTCTTCACGTCCATTTGTTGTAATTTCCATATTTTTTTTGAAATCAAAGCAAATTATAGTTCTGATGGTTGCCATCTTGGCAGCCGGGCTGAATGTTTCATCATAGTGTAAACCATATTGCTAAGCATACCCTTTTGCTACTAACCTGGCCTTGTATCTTTCAATGCTACTATTTGTCAAACTTGCATTTAACAATATAATCCATTTACAACCAATAGTCCTTTTTCCATCAGGCAATGCAACGAGTTTCCAAGTTCAATTTTCAACCAATGCAGTCACCAAATGTAGCCGGTTCTTTGTATTCCATGACTTTGGTTGTGTATGCATAATGACTTGAAAAATATCCACTGTATGTGAATCTATCAACCTAGTATCTCATCCTCTGCAAGCATCTCAACTATAGTGCATTGCTTGATTCTCCTCTTTCATGAGGCAGAACATATCTACCCTACTTAACACACCAAGAGTATACACAAACAGAATTCCAAGCTCACTGTCCTAGCTTTTAGTCAACTCATATCTAGAAGTCATCATGTCGGACACATCATCAAAAGCTTTTCCTTGTCCTCTACTAACTTTTTCTTTTCCTCTACTTTCTACATCATTTCTCCCTCTCACTGACAGTGTTGTCAATGTGGATGGTGATGCATGGCTGTGATAAATCTGGTAGTCCAAAGAGATACACTTGGAGAAATATCACATGTAGGCCCGACAAAATAGTACTCTACTCTGCAGGACAACAATAGACTTGTGATCTAAAGACATATCAATAGGAATAATAGTTAGATTATGCATACCAAGATGCCAATTCATCAAAGATGACATTTCTATTGAACAATGTTTCCCGTGTAGATGGGGATCAAAACATTTGTAGGCTTTCTGTTCCTTAGCATAACCAATGAACACACTCTTGTGCACCTTAGGATCCAACTTCTCTTTTCATCTAGGATATGGACATATGCAATGCAACCAAACACTTTCAAGTGGTTGATTTCTGGCTTATGCCCATACAACTTATGATACTATGCCATTTCATGAATGCCTAGAGTTGGGGTTCAATTCAACACATACATTGCTATCATAATAGTCTCAACCTAGTAGTACAATGGCATGTTCTTCTCATTAAGCATTGCATGAGCAATCTCCATAAGTACCATGTTCTTTCTTTTAGCCACTCCATTTTCTGCTATGGAGTATAACTTTATGAGAGCTACCTACTAATGCCATTCTTTGGTTAAGTTTGCATCAAACTCATTAGATACATATTCCCCACAATTGTCAGATCTCAAACACGAGATGAAGTAATAAAACTCCTTTTCAAACTTCCACTTGAATTCCTTAAAGAGACTAAACACCTCATACTTTTCTTTTAGAAAAAGATATACCTAGGTATACTTATTGAATTGGGTTGTGTCCTGGGGGTCAGGTCTGTGGCAAGGTCAACTAAAGATCCTTATTTTTCCTTCTGGCAGGATGGTCTGATTCCCAGAATCGGACTGTCCGATTCTGAGAATCGGACAGGACTGGTCCAACTTTAGTAGTCGGACGGTCCGATTCTTGCAATCAGACAGCGTGGTCCGACTCCCTCAGTCGGACAGGGTGGTCCGAGTCCAGCAGTCGGACAGCGTGGTCCGACTCCCTCAGTCGGACAGGGTGGTCCGAGTCCAGCAGTCGGACATCGTGGTCCGGGTCCCTTAGTCGGAAGGTCCGACTATGATGGTGGTCCGAGTGCCACATGGCACGTCCGATCGGACTGTCCGATTCTGGGAATCGGATAGGGCTGGTCCGACTCCCTCAGTTGGACGGTCCGATTCTGGGAATCGGACCACTGAGACCTGGTCCGACTGCGTCTGGCGGTAGGCGCAATTCTAGCATGTTTCGATCCCTCTTGGCGCCTGCTGCACACAATCACAAGAGACTTTGCAGATCTAATTAGGACACTACTAAGAAACGCCAGACTCACCTGGAGCAGCACAAATCGATGGCACCCAGGATTGTGGTAGCGCTCCCTCTTCCTGGTAACCAGAAGCTCTCTCTCTCTCTCTCACACACAAAGCTAACCAGTGTAATGAGGTTTGTCCTGGCCTCCCAAGCCTCTTAAGGTCCTTTCCTAGCACTGCAAACCTTAAAGCCAATTCCCTTTTCCCTGTTTTACCCAGAAATTTGAATCTGGTCCCCTGTTTCCCTATTTCCAACAGTAGCCAAAACCTCTATTTTCTCTTTTCTTAACCTAATCTAACCTTAATCTAGTGCAGCCAAAATGCAAAACAGAGGTGCAGAATGGTAGTCCTACACTAATGCTTCCAACAAACCAAAATACTTACTTGTTTCATAGATTAAAACCTCCTAAATCTCCTAGCTATCTCGAACACCGGTTCGGGCTGCAAACCCTACTTCTATGCTCTATTTGATGCGCACAGCACTCAAGGCTCAATTTCGTCTATCCCGGCAACGGAACCAAAATGAAGGGGAGCTACGAGCTCTACCCCAAGACCTACGAACCACTTATTGCTCAAGTGTTTCGAACTGAGCAGCCATGGCTACCTATCACATAGCCAACGCGCAATGCCTACCTTACGGGTGTAGTGAGATTACCTTGATGCTTGATCGAGTACCCTCCTCTTTCTTGCACACCAATAGCTCCACGATCCTTGAGGAAAGCTCAAGCAACCTCAATCCCTCTCCCATGAGCTTCATCCTCCACTCCAAGATCCTTCACTCTCACACAATCACTCCCTCACACTCTCTCAATCCCTCTCTCACGCACAAGCAAGAAGGCAAGAAACAAGAGAAGAAGAAGAAGAAGCTTTGGCCACACACAAGAATGAGCTTCTCATTCACTTTTCAACTTTATATGCATGCCCTACTTTGTTGAGATATCGAGCTCCACTCGTGATACGCCAGGGTGACCGTTGTGTATTTATGTCACCGACTTGTCAGTTGTAGATGCGGTTGGTACACCGCCCATGAATAATAGCTAGATGACAGCTATCCTTATCTACTCTAGTTCGTGGCTCAGTTAGTATGCCACCTTAGTTAGTTGTCTTTGGTTTGAGACCCATATATAGGGTTCTTCTATTTCTTTGTATGAGAGTTCTTTTGGCTTACACAACTAAGAAGAGGAAAACTGTTTTCAGCCTCCACCTCTGTGTGTATTCCCCCATTGTGCAAGCAAGAAAGCTACAAGTGAGACTCCTTCCTTCTCTCCCACAATCTTGACATGGTATCAGAGCCTTGTTCGTGGTAAGGAGCTCAAGAAAGCAAGCCAAGCTCGCGGTGTTCTGGTAAGAGGAGCAGTGTTGCTTTCATTTTCTGTTTTGGGAGCAGATCTCTACAGGTAGCACAGCCGGAAATTGCAAGAGTGCATTGTCTCAGGTTGAGACGCCCTTCACGATGAAGCAAGAGGGCAGCATATGCTGCAGGATGGGGCTTTAGCCCTCGATGACCCTGTTTTTTTGATTTGAGGCCATTTCGGGGCTTGTTTTGGAGGCAGAAGTTTTCTACACGAACTCAGGAAAAGGCCATGTTTTATGCTGTGCGACCACTGTTCTACAGGTCGGTGAAAAGTTACCACAGAAATTGCATCGTATGCTTATGTGCAGAGACATTGGGAGTTACACAATCATCCTTGGTTCCTGTTTATGCAAAATCGTCACCAGGAAGTGACTGTGTGGTCAAATACCACTTTCGCCAGTTTTGCAGATTTGCCCTTGTGAGGGTGAAGCTGTGTTTTTTTGCAGTGACAGAATTTTTTGCAGTGTTCTGTAATGGCGTCTGATTCTCTTTCACAGATTGTAACTGAAAAGCTTGACAAGAACAACTTCCAAGCATGGAAGTTTAGAATGACGATTTTCCTTATGGGAAAAGGATATTGGGAATTTGTTGCAGGAAATGAAGAAGAACCAGTTCTTCCTGATGTTCCCAATCAACAGCAAATGCAGTCATTTAAAGCATGGCATGAGAGAGCCAGGAAAGTTATGTATTGGCTGTCTATCAGCATTTCAGACTCTATGATTGTGCATATTCAGGATGCAAGTACGCCAAAGGAGGCATGGGATACTTTGTCAAAAATGTATAGCACAAATACACAAGCCAGAAAAATGCAGCTCAAGCAAGAGTTGCATAATGTGCAAAGAGAAAATATGAGCATCAATGACTACCACATGAAGGTGAAGAAAATTGCAGATGCACTTGCTTCCATTGGGTCGCCAGTGGAAGATGATGATTTAGTTTCTGTGACCTTGAATGGTCTAGGAAAGGATTATGCCCAGTTCCGAACATCCATTTCTGTCCGTGAAAGATTTTCTAATTTTGAGGAGTTGATTGCTCTTCTAATTTCTGAGGAGCAGATAAATGGTGGTGCATCTTCTTCAGGAGGAACTTCAAAAGAAGCTGTCTTCTACTCAAATGCTGGAAGAGGTAGAGGCAGAGGTAGAGGAGGCCGATTTGGAGGACGTGGTAGAAATCAGAATATGCAGCAAACTCAAGAAAACCAGTCCTATGGAGGAGGACGTGGTAACTCTAGAGGCAGGGGGAGCCAAAGAGGTCGTGGTGGATGGCAAAGATGCCAAAATGCAAACAGTAATGTTGAATGCTACTATTGTGGTAAAATGGGTCATATGGCTAAAGACTGCTATAAAAAGCAGAATGACATCATGAATGGAAAACTGCAACAAGGGAATTATGCGTCGTCTAGTAGACAGGGTGATGACAGAAATGAGCATTTGTTTATGGTGCAGCACATGAATAATTCTGTGACAAGTGCAGAAGAAAGCAACGATGTATGGTATGTTGACTCAGGTGCGTCAAACCACATGACAGGTCATGCAGAATGGATGGAGGATACAAGGAAAATGGAAAAACCAAGATTTGTGGAGACTGGTGATGATACTGCACATCCTATTGTGCAGATTGGAAATATTCCTTTGTCTATGCAGGATGGGAAAAAGAAATACCTGTCCGATGTATTTCATGTCCCGAATATCACCAAGAATCTGGTTTCTGTTGGTCAAATGGTTGAGTAGGGCTTGTAGGTCAGATTTAATCCTCATGGATGCTTTGTTGAGGATATGAAAAATAAAGGTCGCTTGATAGCAAAAGGAAAGAAGAAGGGCAGAATGTTTACATTGGATGCAGACATGCCTAAATTGAGTGCAACAATGTTTGCACATGGGACCGCCGGTGTAGTTGCAGATATTGATATCTGGCATAAACGCATTGGTCATGTTAATGTACAGCGACTTAAATCAATGCAGGCCCAAAACATTGTTGCAGGATTGCCTAAATTCAAGGTTGCAGAAATGCATAAGGTATGTGAAGCCTGTCAGTTTGGAAAATAGGCAAGGAAACCATTTCCTAGACATGTTCAAGAGAGTAAGAAGCCATTGGAATTAATCCACTCTGATGTGTGGACTACTAAAGCTGCATCTCTTGGAGGCTGTCATTATTTTGTCACTTTTATTGATGACTATAGCAAAAAAGTTTGGGTGTATTTTATGAAAAAGAAAAGTGAAGTTTTTGGGCATTTCAAAACTCTTAAAGTTATGGTTGAAAAAGAAACAGGCCTGCAAATAAAATGCCTAAGGTCATATGGAGGGGGAGAGTACCTCTCAAATGAGTTTGCAAGGTTCCTGTAGGAGCATGGCATAAAGCAGCAATATTCATGCAGTCATACCCCACAACAAAATGGAATTGCAGAAAGGAAAAACAGGCATATTGGAGAGGTATCTCGTGCCATGCTCAATGAAAAAGACTTGCCAGATTTTTACTGGGCTGAAGCAGTTGCTATAGCAGTCTATATAATGAACAGGACTCCCACTGTAGCAATACATGGGATGACTCCAGAGGAGAGGTATACTGGTAGAAAACCAGATATTTCTCATTTGAAAATTTTTTGTTGCATTGCCTATGTACATGTGCCAGATGAGTTGAGATCCAAGTTGGATCCAAAAGCTGAGAAGTGCATCTTTATTGGTTACTCTCTGCAGCAAAAAGGGTATAGATGCTATAACCCTTCTACTCGTAAGTTTACAGTGAGCAGAGATGTAGTTTTTTATGAGATGAGTAGCTGGTATAAACCAGTAAATGTGATTGATGATGTAGATGCACAAAATGGTAATGCTGCACCGAATTCACAGCAGCAGTCACAAAATATTAGTGGACCTGGAGCGTCCTCTAGCAGTGGTTCACATTCTTCGCCATGGACAGGCAGATTGAGATCAGGAGAATCTTCTCAAAGCAATGTAGATAGTGGTATGCAGGTATCACGAAAAGGAAAAGAGAAGGTTGATCAGCCCATGTTTGATGTGAATGCAGGTCACTCTTATGTGGATGGTGAATCCAGTGGCTCAGAACAGAGCATTGATGATGAGTTGGGTATTCCTTCTATTGTTACACCTAGAGTAAGAAAGACCAGGGATGTTTTGAGAGCACTTGGGAGTGAACCTATTTTGCGCAAGTCTACCAGAGCTAGGTATCCTGTGGATAGGCTGAAATATGATGGATTTACAGCCATTTACTATGCATATATGGTCAAAGTGATACAGGAGCCAGAACCCACTTCTTTTGAGCAAGCCATGGGAAAAGAAAAATGGGAGAAAGCCATGGATGAAGAAATGGATGCCTTGGAAGCAAATGCTACATGGGAATTGATACCTTTGCCTAAAGGTAAACATGCAATTGGCTGTAAGTGGGTTTATAAGGTGAAGCACAATGCAGATGGTTCTGTGAACAGATACAAGGCAAGATTAGTAGTCAAGGGGTATGCATAAACATATGGCATTGATTATGAAGAAACATTCAGTCCGGTTGCAAGGATGGCAACCATAAGAGCAGTCATTGCTATGGATGCATCATAGGAATGGTCTTTACATCAGATGGATGTAAAGAATGCCTTCTTGCATGGTGATTTGCAAGAAGAGGTATATATGGAGCAGCCACCAGGTTATGTACATGCTGTTCACCTTGAGTTTGTTTGCAGGTTGAAGAAAGCATTGTATGGCTTGAAGCAAGCACCTAGAGTATGGTCTGACAAGATAGGACAGTATCTTGTCACTATAGGTTTTCAGATTTCCAAGGCAGATTTCTCACTTTATGTGAGAAAAACAGAGAAAGATATTATACTGCTTGTCATTTATGTTGATGATTTGATTATCACAGGTGACAGTGATTGGTATCTATGGCGGTAGAGAGGTTTCCCATTGGGTGGATGATGGAGTGTATGCATGCATACATGTCACATAGATGATCAAATGCACGCAAGGCAATTAAGAGTGGCACCTCAAAGCATGAGTGGTTAGATGTAGAGGATTGGTGGACTCAGGGAGGAGGCCACAAATTCTCTAGGACAATAGCGGTAACAACAGAAGGTAGCGAGGGCATGATTGGAGGCAGGGGGGTTGTGCATCATCTGGGGAGTAGCGGCGGCCACATGAATTATTTGGAGGACTTTGTAAGTTTTCTTTTGGTTCTTCTCACTTTTTTATGTGGAATATCACTTGTAATAACAATCTTATTTCTAACAATGCTATTCTACTTTCTTTGTAGCGCTCCATCACAAACCTCAATCCCATAAGTTTGTAGACTCTACATGCAAAGAGACACGGTCTCACAACACTTATCGATAGATTGTATGTACAGAGACCCAATAAGTCTATTCTCTTTCTTATATGTAGTCATTAGTTTTTTATGTGATGCATTATGTATGGTGGACTAATGTTTGGTTGTTTATTTTGCAAAGTCTATTCGACACTCCTTTACGTTGGGATAAGATTTCAAATAGCACACATCATTTTTCTTTTTTGGTCATGTGATCCATTCAAGCCTCTTTTATGTAGCATTCCTTAGATATACTTATCATCTTTTGTGTAAAATCACACTTTGCGATATTTACAGATAGATTTTCATGTTTATTTGGCTCTCCTCTCCATGGTTCTATGCAATTTCATGAGTTGTCATCACCAGTCATACTTATTTTATGAGTTATCAGTCTTGTGGCTTAAAGTAGTTTTTGCACCCGTCTTGATGGCGATTGCATATCCAATATGTAAATGCTTCACAGAATATTATCCAACACATGGTACTGTGGGTGGCAAAGCCTGAACTTTTAAGGTTGTCCTTGTGCTTTTGGCATTTTTTCCTCATATTTATTTAGCTGGATAGGCTGCCTTTTTTCACATTGCCCTGCCTCTTTTTAATTTTCTTTTTTCTTTCTTACACTAGGGTTAATATTACCCCCCTTCTAGCCGAGTGCTAGTCCCATGGCACTTGCGGGCACTTGTTGATAAGGGCTTAGGTGGTTGTAGGGTTGCCATGTGGATTGGTGATGGGGCTTCTTGGAGATTGCATAAGGAAAAAAAGCATCACAAAATGGATGTGAGATTGTGGAGGTCGAGAGTAGATAGAGTGGGTGGCGGGGGCCTCCGAAGTCGGTGGTCGGTGTCATGGATTATCAAATATACCTAAAAATTACATGAAAAGGAAAAGAAAGTGTACTACCTAGGGGATATGCCTACCTCATTGTGCAGTGTGGGGTGTTCATGGCAATGAAACTGGGAGTTGGGTCGAAAACCTCAACGAAGCCTGTGATATTGTCCCACGCTTGAGAACCCATTTTGTGTACAAGAGGAGGTGTTGTGGATGTGACTTAGGGAGACATGTCTAATCGTAGGTGAGCACAAAAACTCCCTAGGTGTGTCTTGCCCTTGATGTGCCCTAAGTGTGAAGTGGGGGGACATGGAGAGCTAGGAAGTTAGGGGGTTAGGCATGGAGCCGAGCCGGCTGACTGAGGCCACTGAACATATCTAACTTGAGAACCCTTAGGTGCAATGTTTGTGGCACTTTGATGTTACATGAGAACGATCTTTGTTCCTTTCCTATTGCTTTGCATAGGTCTTTTCTTTGTTTTCTCCCTTTTTTTCCTTTTTTTTTTGGAGCTGCATCAGGGGTACACTAAGCCTCCTCATGAGGCTCTTTAGTAGTACATTTTGGGGGGCCTCAAAGATTTGCTAAGAAAAGCATAGCCTTACATGTAGCCCTTATATAAACAGCCTATTTGTCACTATCAAGTGTGTGAGAGTGTACCCAAGTTGTAATTGTAAGCAACTTAGTAAAGAAGATATTGTTCTTGTACTTTGAGCTCTCTTCTCCCAGTTGTGCACACATTCCAATGCTGCAACTCTACTTCTCCACATGGAATTAGAGCCTCCTCTGATCCCTTCAACTTCCTCAAACCTTAGCTCCACTAAGTGCACAAAAAGAACTCCATATTTCATTCATCTTCTTCACCTGCATAGCCTATTTTTTGAACCCCCTGACCTTGGTGGACTTGCTGCATGCAAAGGAGGGCATTTTAGCTCCTGCCATCTTCTACAAACCTTCTCTCCACCTTCGGGCACAGCTGCATGGCACTTCAAAACATGACATTGGGTAGCATCAAGCACGGCATTGCATTCTATGTCAGAATGCGTAGTTCTCGACATGTGGGCAATTTGTATAGTAGTGTGGGGTGTGGGAGGCGCAATGATGGCGACCACCCCTAACTAACAGTCTCCTGGCAATCGTAGCTAGGAAGCTTCAAGCTTCTTCAACTTTTAGATTTCTCAATATTTGGTCATTAACAGTGATTTTAATCACTGAGACTCCTTCTGAGTCAGTTACTAATCTGGGAACCTAATCTTAGAGGTTAATGCACTTGAAAAGTCATCATCAAGCTTATCAAGACTGACATTTACCATCTCTAGCAACATGAGCTACAGATAAGTGCTTGTAAGCACTAAGGCACATTGCTTAATCATCATTGCTACTAATACTTACACAATCTGAATGTTTTCATCAAGAAATTAAAACAACTAAGTACCTTGCTTCAAGTTGTAAGGCTATGTGTACAATTATAAACACATAGACCATCATATACTAGAATTGTATTACATATCTTGAAGTGATTTTTCCTTAAGTACATTGGTCAATAAAATTAGAGGGACGAGTATCATTGTACTCTCCTCGGAATCATTAGCAATAAGGATTGAAATCATAGACTGTCTACAAGGGTCATCCACCCCACTGAGCTATACCACAAGGAGGAGCTTGAAGTCCAGTCTAGGTTCAGATCATTGAAGCCTAAAAAGTCCATTAGACCTCGGAAGAAGATTGCTCATAAGAAAGGACCACAAGTCATATTTTGAATTATTACATATGTATGATTTTCAGCCTTTCTCTTCATTACAGCTTTGATATCAAGTGTTTGATTTGCTTCCGCATTTAGTAGCAAGATTGTTGAGATGACAAGCTCAACACATGCAGACATTGATGATGAACCGCCTGGTTAGATGGGTCCACACGTCTACACTTAGCACATCGATGGTCATTATGACTCTCACATGGCCACTAACTCATTACTTATTATATTCAGGTTTTTACACCTATTTACAACTGGCATAGTTATAGCGCCAGTCAACTAGTGTAGTCGGTTATGCATTGTTTGACTTAGTAAGACACTTTCCTTTATGTTGTATCTTATCTATACTTTGTATACATGGAAAAGAGTGTGGAAGAAGAAGAAGAAACCAACAAGAAAACGTTTTGGCCTCCATCTCTCTTCTTGTCTCTTGAGTGAGCTTCTCCTTGTGCATTTTGTGTGTGTTCTAGCGCAACATCTTGAGCAAGTCCCCCCACCACACGATTCTTAACATGGTATCAGAGCTGCGCCACTAAGAGAGGCTGATTTCAAAGGCTGAAGTGAAGGAGAAGAAGCAAGGTTCGACCAAGCAAGCCATGGGTAAGAAGCTCTCCCATCCTTCCACTCTTTCTCTTGGATAGTGCATGTGGAGGCACCGGAAGTAGGGCAGAGCAAAAATCTCAGATTGCAGTGAGATTTGGTGTGTGCGAAGAGCGATGTGTTATTTTGGGAATCTGAGGCCGTTTCAGGCCCCATTTTAGAGCTGCAAGGTTGCGGACAACAGTTTCAGGGTACACTGTGATTTTGGTTGTTTTGATCGAAAGTGGGTGCGTAGGTTACAGATTGTGAATCTGTAATTCTTGAGATGTTTGCAGGAAGCAAACATAAGGTTTATCTACAAACAGGTTGCAGATTGCATGTATTGTTGAGCAAACAATGAAAAGGCTGTCTGGTGTATTGATGTGCACTACAGGTCGAGGGTTGTAGAAGATTTGCTTGCTATTTGGTATTAGTTTTGTGATAATGGCAGAGAACAGTGGAAGCCCCATCATTGAGAAGCTCGACAAAAACAACTACCCTTCATGGAAGTTCCATGTCATGAACTTCCTTATTGGAAATGGGCTCTACGAGTTTGTTTCAGGTGAAGAAAAGGAGTCGGAGGTGAGTGATCCTCCAACTGCGGAAGAGACAAAGGCACGGAAGGAATGGAATGCAAAAGACAAGAAGGTCAAGTATTGGCTGTCTGCAGTAATTGACAATAATATGCTGGGACATATTAGAAATGTAGAGAATTCATATACAGCTTGGACCATACTTGAAAGTATGTTTTTCGTAAATACAAAGGCACGAAAGATTCAACTCAAGCAAGAGTTGAATACATTGAAGAAAGGGAAGATGTCTATCAATGAGTATGCACTGAAGGTAAGGAGCATTGCAGATGCATTGGCAGTGATTGATGCAATGCCCGATGATGATGATTTGGTGTCGTCTACCTTGGGTAGACTTAACAATGAAAAGGCTTGGAAGTCTTTTGTAACTTCCGTATATGTCAGAAAGCCATTTCCAGATTTTGATGAGTTGGTCTCCCTTATGATCACTGAAGAGATCAACATGCAGAGTGAGACATCTGAAAGAAGTGGTGAACTGGTCCAAGCTTTCTACTCCAGTTCAGGAAGGGGACGTGGCAGGTTCTCTTCAAGAGGCCGTGGTACAGGACGTGGTAGTGACAACTAGCAAAATAGATTGAATCAGCAATTTGGTGATATGCAGGTTTCAGGAGGTCATGTTAACTTTAGAGACAAGGGGAGCTTTAGAGGAAGAGGTGGATGGCAGAACAGAGGTTCTAACAATCCGGTATTATGTGTCACTATTATGGCAAAACAGGTCATATTGCAGCCCAATGTTATGCTAAAAAAGATTATATTCGCAGTGGTAAGTTGCAGAGCAAGGAAACTATGCATCGCCTTCACAATAGAATGAAGATAAAAATGAACGTCTGTTTGTTATGCAACATATGTTGAATGCTGTTACAGGAAAGGGAACATATGATGATGTTTGGTATGTTGATTCAAGTGCATCCAATCATATGACCAGCCATGTAGAATGGTTTGGAGAGATGCAGGATTTGCAAAATGCGGGTTATATGCAGACGGGTGATGATTCATGCCACCCAATTTCACACATTGGAAAAGTTCCCTTGTCCTTGCATGATGGTAAGACAAAGAGTCTTTCAAATGTATTACATGTGCCATCTATTACAAAGAACTTGGTGTTAGTCAGTCAAATGGTAGAGCAAGGGCTGCAAGTCAAATTTAATGCAAAGAGCTGCTTTGTAGAAGACTTCAATGACAAGTGCAGGTTGGTAGCAAAGGGAAGTAGAGTTAGATATATGTTTACTCTGGATGCTGGAATTCCTACTATGAATGCTGCTATGTATGCTAAAGAAAAAGGTGTTGTTGTAGATATTGAAATTTGACACAAATGCATTGGACATGCAAATGTACAAAGGCTGAAATTAATGCAGTCCGAAGGGTTGGTTATAGGTTTGCCTACATTTAGAGTTGCAAAATTTCATAAGGTATGCGAAGCATGTCAGTTTGGTAAGCAGACAAGACAACCCTTTTCACATGACAGAGATGTAAGTAGAAATATCCTTAATGTTGTGCATACAGACATTTGGGGGCCTACACAAAATGTATCTCTTGGAGGCAATTCATACTTTGTCATATTCATTGATGATTGTTCTAGAAAGCTGTGGGTATATTTTATGAAGGAAAAGAGTGAAGCGTTTGAGAACTTTAGAACTTTCAAAGCTGCAGTTGAAAGAGAAACAGGCTTGAAAGTTAAGTGCTTGAGATCAGATAGAGGGGGAGAGTACCTCTCGAATGAGTTCAGTGATTTTGTGAGGTCTCATGGAATAAAGAGACAGTTCACATGCAAATATACCCCACAGCAAAATGGAGTTGCAGAAAGGAAAAACAGGCATATTGCAGAAGTTGCACGCACCTTGATGGCTGAAAAGAATATGCCTAAGCATTTTTTGTCTGAGGCTGTTCATACTGCTGTTTATATTATGAACAAAACTCCCGCAGTTCATGGGATGACTCCTGAAGAATGCTTTACTGGCAAGAAGCCTGATGTATCGCACTTGAAGGT
The DNA here is from genome assembly GCF_053477565.2 of Lygodium microphyllum. Taxonomy (NCBI): domain Eukaryota; kingdom Viridiplantae; phylum Streptophyta; class Polypodiopsida; order Schizaeales; family Lygodiaceae; genus Lygodium; species Lygodium microphyllum. Next base: position 108,396,964 of record NC_141157.1, read on the forward strand.
ATTTGGCTGTGTTGCATATGTTCATGTGCCAGATGAGCTACGGAAGAAGCTTGATCCAAAGGCAGAAAAATGTGTTTTTATTGGATACTCTTTAGAGCAGAAAGGGTATCGCTATTATAACCCTGTCACATGTAAGTTCAGAGTGAGCAAGGATGTCATCTTTGATGAAATGAGCAATTGGTATGCATCTAGTGGTGATGCATTGGATGATGATGATGATCATGACACTCATGTGCACGCTAAAAAGCAAGAATCACGGACTCTTAGTGGATCAAAGACATCATCTAGTAGTCCTTGGTCTGGGAGACTAAGGAGTACCTCTACATCTTCAAGTGCATCTAGTAGCACTACAGGTAAAGACAAAGGAAAGAATAAAGTGTCAGATGGCATCGACGCAGTTCTTGATGGAGACTCTAGTGGCTCAGAGAGCTTGGATGATGAGCTTGGTATTCCTTCTGTCAGGACACCAGGTGTACATAGAGCTCATAGTAATGTAAAGGCTCCATTGAGTGATCTGGTGGTACGCAGATCTAGCCGGGTCAGATACCCTATTAAAAGATTTGGTTTTAAAGGTTATGCAGCTCACCATTATGCTTATATGGTGAAACTAGTTGAGGATGTTGAGCCCACATGTTTTGAGGAGGTTGTTGGTCATGCTCATTGGGATGCAGCAATGGATGAGGAGATGGCTGCATTAGAGGCCAATAAGACTTGGGATCTAGTATCATTGCCAAAGGGTAAGAAAGCTATTGGATGTAAGTGGGTTTATAGATTAAGCACAATGTAGATGGTTCTATTAGTAGGTACAAAACTAGGCTGGTTGCAAAAGGCTATGCCCAGACATATGGCATAGATTATGAAAAAACCTTTAGTCCAGTTGCTAGGATGGCAACTGTCAGATGCGTGATTGCTTTGGCAGCAAACCAAAGGTTGGAGGTTGCAGCAAATGGAGGTGAAGAATGCCTTCTTGCATGGTGATTTGCAAGAAGAAGTGTATATGGATCATCCAGCAGGTTATGAATATTTAGAGCATCCCACATATGTGTGCAGGTTAAAGAAGGTGCTCTATGGGCTCAAGCAAGCACCTAGAGCATGGTTTGATAAGATCATAGAGTATCTTTTCAATATTGGCTTTTATGTTTCTGATGCTAGTTACTCACTTTATGTGAGAAAGGGAGATGCAAGTTTGGTCATCATAGTCATCTATGTGCATGACTTGATTATTACAGGTGATAGTGATAGTGGGATTGCTAAAGTCAATGATTTTTTGAAGAAGAAGTTTGAGATGAAGGATTTAGGTGAGCTAAGGTACTTCCTTGGCATTGAGGTGATCAGATGTGATGATGGTATATGGCTGTCCCAAAGACAGTATGGCTTGGATATGTTGTCCAAGTATGGTATGATAGCATGCAAACCACTTTCAGTCCCGTTGGAGCAGAATGTAAAGTTGAGTGCTGATGTTGGGGATGAGATAGAAGACCCTACTATGTTCAGGAGGATAGTGGGGAGTTTGATCTACATGACCATTACAAGGCCAGGCTTGAGCTACGCTGTTGGTCTTGTGAGTCAGTTTATGCAAGTTCCTAGAAAGCCACATTTGGATGCAGTCAGACGCATATTGAGATATGTGAAGTCCACATTACATTATGGACTTTTCTATGAGGCAGGTACAGATGTACAGGTGTTTGGATACACAGATGCAGATTGGGCTGGTAGTATGTCTGATAGAAGATCTACCAACGGATACATGTTCTCTCTTGGTAGTGCAGCAGTTGCTTGGAGCAGCAAAAAGCAATCTACAGTTGCTTTGTCGAGTACAGAGGCTGATTATAGAGGTGCTGCTGTTGCAACATGTGAGGTAGTATGGCTACAAAAGTTAATGGTTGATTTGGATGTACAGATGGAAGATCCAGTTGTCATTTATTGTGACAACATGAGCAGTATACAGTTGGCTAGGAACCCTATGTTCCATGCTAGGACAAAACATATTGAGGTACACTACCACTTTGTGAGAGAGAAGGTACTAGTAGGTGAGATTGACTTGGTGTATGTCAGCACACAGGATCAGATAGCTAACATCTTTATGAAGGTATTGGGTACAGAGAAGCTTCAAAAGTTTCGAAGCTTACTTGGAGTTACAGAGATGCAGTTGAGCTTGAGGGGGAGTGTTGAGATGACAAGCTCAACACATGCGAAAATTGATGATGGACCGCCTGGTTAGATGGGTCTACACGTCTACACTTAGCACGTCGATGGTCATTATGACTCTCACATGGCCACCACTGACTCATTACTTATTATATTCAGGTTGTTACACCTATTTATAGATGGCATAGTTATAGCTCCAGTCGACTAGTGTAGTTGATTATGCATTGTTTGACTTAGTAGGCCACTTTTCTTTATGTTGTATCTTATCTATACTTTGTGTACATTGAGAATAGTGTGGAAGAAGAAGAAGAAAACAGCAAGAAAACGTTTTGGCCTCCATCTCTCTTCTTGTCTCTTGAGTGAGCTTCTCCTTGTGCATTTTGTGTGTGTTCAGCGCAGCATCTTGAGCAAGTCCCCCCACCACGCAATTCTTGACAAAGATTGTAAGGGACTAGATACTGCCCTTGTTCTAGCAAGTGGTAAGACCTTCCCAATGGCCACAACATATGCTGATGTCCGTCCTCAAATTTGAAAATTTGATGGCAAAGATTTTCACCCGTGGTAGGTATTTATCAAGTACAAGATGATGGAGAGAGGGTATTGGCCTCTCATTCAAGGCACTAGAGCTATAAACTCTACAAATCTGGTTGATATAGAGGATGACCAACGTGCCCAGGCAATCATCATGTTACACTTAGATGAGTCATTGATTCATCATGTTGATCAACTAAATACTGCTAAAGAAAAATGGGACGAGCTTGAAAAGCTCTGTGGAGCCATTGGTAAAAATACTAAAATCTTCCTTAAAATTGAATTATTTAGCTTGGAATATAGATCAAGAGAGAACTTGGAAAAATTCATCTCTCACATGAAGGGACTTATGGCACAGCTTGCCTCAGTACAAGCTCTAATACATGAAGAAGATGCTATTGCTGTTCTTTTAAAAGCTGTAAAAAAGGTGTTTCCTACCCTTGTAACCACTCTTACCAACATTCCAGATCCTACATTGGCAAGCACCATCCAATTCTTGTTGGACGAAGAAAAGAGGAACCACAAAGAAGGTAGCACCAATCAAGCATCTTCAACTTCCCGTGATCAAATATTAGTACATACAATTCTCACTAGATGTTCTTTTTGTAAGTATATTTTTTCTCTATATCAAGTATATTTTTGCTCACTTCTCTATCATGCGAGAAGGGTTGTCTCGCCTGCTTACCAAATTGGCATGCTTCACAGACTTTATGAAATTCTGTAACTCTAAAAGAAGACAACCCTGTAACCAATCATGTGGACTGCATTACTTTCAGCCTTTGCACATTTACATGTCCAATACATTTATGCTATATTTCAATGTCTAGGACCACTCCTTTTCCTTTAGCGTACATAGCAACATCCATTGCAAGAATTCCAACATCTAAAGTGAACATGCGGCCAACTCTACTTCCTTTTGCGACCAACCTGCACTTATCATTAAAATCTTCTACAAAACAACCTTTTGCATTGAATCGAACCTACAACCCTTGCTCTACCATTCTACCAACAAACACTAGATTCTTTATGATTGATAGCACATGTAATACATCTGTCAGACTCTTTGTCTGGCCATCATATAAGGACAAGGAAACCTTTTCAATGTGTGAAATTGGGTGGTATGAATCATCACACGTCTGCACATAACCTGGATTTTGTAAGTCTTGCATCTCTCCAAACCATTCAACATGACTGGTCATATGATTAGATGCACCTAAATTGATATACCATACATCATCATGTGTCCCCTTTCCTATAATTGCATTCATCATATGCTGCATAACAAACAGACGCTCATTTTTTTCTTCATTCTATCGTGAAGACGATGATAGTTTCATTGCTGCAATTTATCACTGCAAATATCATCCTTCTTAGCATAACAATGGGCTGCAATATGACCTGTCTTGCCACAATAATGACAAATAATATCAGAATTTTCAGAACCTGTGTTCTGCCATCCACCTCTTCCTCTAAAGCTCCCCCTACCTCTAAAGTTTCCTCGGCCTTCTGAAACCTAGATTTCACCATATTGTTGATTGAACCTATTTTGCTGGTTATTGCTAGCACGTCCCATACCACGGCCTCTCAAAGAGGATCTACCACGTTCCCTTCCTAAACTTGAGTAAAATTCTTGGACCTATTCACCATTTCTTTCAGACGAGTCACCTTGCATGTTGATCTTTTTGATAATCATGAGAGAGACCAACTCACCAAAATCTGGAAATGGCTTTTGTACATATACTGAAGTAACAAATGATTTCCATGCCTTCTCATTATTGAGTCCACTCAAAGTGGATGAAACCAAATCATCATCATCGGACATTGCATCAATCATTATTAAAGCATCTGCAATGCTCCTCACCTTCAACACATACTCATTGTGACAGACATTTTTCCTTTCTTCAATGTATTTAACTCTTGCTTGAGTTGAATCTTTTGTGCCTTTGTATTTACTGAAAACATGTTCTCAAAAATTGTCCAAGCTGCATGTGAAGTATTTGCATTCTTGATATGCCCTAGCATAGTATTATCAATGAATGCAGATAGCCATTACATCACCTTTTTGTTTTTTGCATTCCAGTCTTTCCATGCCTTTAATTCATCTGTAGTTGGAGGGATACCCAGCTTTGGTTCCTTTTCTTCACCTGAAACAAACTCATAAATGCCCTTTCCAATGAGGAAGTTCTTCACACAGAACTTCCATGAAGGGTAGTTGTTCTTGTTGAGCTTCTCAATAATGGGATTTCCACTGTTCTTTGCCATTATCACAAAAAAGGATACAACATAGCAAGCTAGTCTTCTACAACCTTTCACAACAAGTGATCTTTTTGACTGATTGCTCAATAATACACGTAATCTGCAACTTATTTACAGATAAACCTTATGTTTGCTTCTTGGAAAACACCTCAAAATTACAGATTCAAAATCTATAACATGTGCACCCACGTTTGGTCAATACAACCAAAATCATAGTGTACCCTAAAACTCTCGTTCACAACCTTGCGACTCTAAAACGGGGTGTGAAATAGTCTTAGATGTCCAAAATAACTGCGAGCAAGCCTTGAAGGGCTTATCTATAGAATGTACAATGCTCTACTTGCACATCAGGTATCACAACAATCTAAAATTTTCACTCTACCCTACTTCCGGTGCCTCCACAGGCACTATCCAGAGAGAGAGTGGAAGAATAAAAGAGCTTCTTACCCGTTGATTGCTTGCTCAAAACTTGCTTTTTGTCCTTCACTTAAACCTTCAAAATCAACCTCTCTTAGTGGCACGACTCTGATACCATGTCAAGAATCTTGTGGTGGGGGGACTGGCTTGAGCTGCTGCGCCAAACACACAATGTATACACAAGAGGAAGCTCATCAAGAACACAAGAAGAGAGATGGAGGAAAAAACTTTTTCTTGCTAGTTTCTTCTTCTTCTTCCACACACTATACAATGTATAGAAAGTATAGATAAGATACAACATAAAGGAAAGTGGCCTACTCAGTCAAATAGTACATAATAGACTACACTGATTGACTGGCGCTATATCTTTGCCATCTCTATAGGTAGGTGTAACAAACTAAATATAATAAGTGATAAGTTAGTGGCCATGTGAGTATCATAATGACCAACAATATGCTAAGTGTAGATGTGCAGATCCATCTAGCCAGGCGGTCCATGATTAATGTCCGTATGTGTTGAGATTGCTATCTCAATACAAAGGTTAGGCATTCTTCAAGAATGGTGACATTCATATTGTAGATCAAAGGAAAGTCGTACCTGCCATGCTTTCCCTGGTCAAAATCCACACCGTGGCACCTCGAGTAAGCCACATAGGTGGGGTCATCCCTTTTGTATGGTAGTATGTTGCAAAAAGCCATCCATGCCTCAAAATTGGTGTCATTGACTCTTCAACACCATATAGGTTGGGCTTTATAGCCTTTGGTCTTTCTTGGCTCTTTTGTGACCTTATCGTCCCAGTATCTTACAGGCTCTCTTCTCCATGATGCAGGATTTCTAGCTCTCTCATCTAGCCACCACTTCCCAAGCCTCTTCACAGCTTGGATGGCTCCTTCAACCACTTGAGGGGATAGCACTCAATTTAGGAAAAAAGCATAGAAGTGAAAGGAGAGAAGGACCAAAGCTTGCTTGGAAGAGCTATGGTGGGAGAGCAAGAGTGAGAAAGAGAGAGAGAGAGATCAAATGGGAACTCCAATAGTAACAATGTGTGACTAAGCCTTCCTTTATTCAAATTGTCACTAAAAGAATAAAGACTAAAGTGACAGTGACAGATGCCCACCACTTGCAGTGTGTAGTAGAGGGTACTATCAGTGTAGTAATACATGGGTGGCTAGGCAGAGGCACCTTTACCCCCAACAACAAGGATGGAAGCTTGCTTGGAAGAGCTATGGTGAGAGAGCAAGAGCAAGAAAGAGAGAGACCAAATGGGAGCTCCAACAATCACAATGTGTGACCGGGCCTTCCTTTATTCAAACTATCACTAAAAGAATAAAGAATAAAGTGATGGTGACAGGCGCTCACAACCACCTACAGTGTGCACTAGCGGGCACTGTCAATGTAGTAATACACGGGTGGCTAGGCGGAGGCACCTTTATCCCCAACAACTTCCTACTTAAAGGCAAATCTGCCCCAGTGAGGAGTGAAAAAAAAAAGAAAAGACAGTACAATATATACCTATACAACAAGATGAGGAAACATGTCATCTCATCCAATGCCCATCAATCTCCTAAGGAAGGCAAAGTGCTCAGCAGTGAGGCTTTTCATGAGCAGATTTGCAAGATTTTTGTTAGTGGACATCTTGACAAGGTCAATAGACTTGTCCTCCACGACCCCACGAATGAAGTGATACCTCACCTCAATGTGTTTCGTCTTCGCAGCATGGAAGACCAAATTCTTGGCTAGATAAATAACACTCATAGAATCCAAATGCAACATAGGTATAGAATCAATCCCAAGGTCATGAACCAAATGGGCCAACCATATGGCCTCCTTGCAAGCCTTAGTGGCTACAACATACTCAGTCTCAATTGTAGAGAGAGCCGTACACTTCTAAACCCTGGTCATCCAAGAGACAGCACCTCCATCATAGGTGAATACATAGCTTGAAGTGGACTTCCTACTATTTGCATGTCCTGCATAATCGAAGTCTGTGTACCCCACAACTCCTGTATCCTGGTTGCCATAGCAAATACACATATTTTTTGTGTGCTTCAGGCACCTCATGGTACCCTTCACGACATCCCAATGCTTCTTGCTAGGTGTAGCCATATAGTGTACCACAACACCAACTACAAAGGCAGGACAAGTGGCTATCATGGCATACATCAAACCGCCCACGGGTGATGCATAAGGGATCTTGGCCATCTCGGCCCTCTACTCATCTATCTGTGGACTATGTCTGTGGAGAATCGGCCTGTGAGACCTTCACATAAGAAGGTAATGGATACCCACTAGGCTTCACATCCTGCATGCGGAAACTCTCAAGGACTTTATGAATATACTCCCTCTGTGAGAGGTAGAGTAGTCCTTGATGCCTATCATGCTTAAAGCATATACCAAGAATGTGAGAGGCCTGTCCCAAATCCTTCATCTCAAAGATCTTCTTCAATTGAGATTTAAGAGCATTAAACTCATCATGAGCTTGCCCTACTATCTGCATATCATCCACCTAAAGTACCAAAATAAGCAATGAGCCATCATGGGATTTCTTCTGTAAAGACATGAATCCATAGCACTCTTGCTGTAGCCTTGTGATTGCATAAAGGCATCAAACTTATGATACCACTCCCTAGGTGCCTGCTTCAAGCCATAAAGACTTTTCCTCATCTTGCACACTAGGTGCTCCTTGCCAAGTTATGCAAAGCCCTTAGACTACTCCATGTAAATCTCATCATGCAAATCCCCATTCAAGAAGGCAATCTTGATATCCATCTAATACATGTCCAAGTCAAGCTGTGCAAATAAGGCCAAAACCAAGTGTAGGGTGGTCATCTTGACCAAGGAGAAAAGACTTCATCAAACTCAAATCTATGCTCCTATTTAAAACCCTTAGCAACAAGTCTTGCCTTATAAGCCGGCTTGGGGTGTCCAGGGGTACTTTTCAGCATGTACACCCACTCTCATGGCAGAGCCTTCTTACCAGCAGGAAAGGAAACCAAATCCCAAGTCATATTCTTATACAAGGAGTCTATCTCAGACTGCATGGCCCTCTCCCAGGAGTGACTGTCACCCCTATGCATAGCCTCATCATAGGTGAGAGGCTCTCTTGCATTTGTAACCAAGACGTAATGCATCAAGGGCTCAAACCTATTAGGTGGATGTCTATCTCTAGTAGATTGGCTCTACATCCTATCCAACACCTTGGCCATGTGTACCAACTATTGTTGCAAGCTAACCATCTAGTTGTACAAGCTGTACTAGAGCACGTGGCTCCTCCTAGAATATAACCCTATGTATGTCTACCACCTTCTCAGGATGCCTATGCATCTTATCTTGAGGTAGAATGACATCATGGCTGCGGATGACTTTCCATGCCCTAAGGATCCTAAAGGGGCAGTAACCCATCTCGCCTGCATCTCCATAGCCAAGGAAAATGCATTTGAAACTCTTAGGATCCAGCTTACTATGATTGTCCTTGGGCATGTGGCAAAATGCATTACATCCAAAGACACATAGATGCGCATAATACAGTGTCCATACCTCCTTTGCAACCTAAAAATCAAAACCACTCGAAGGTGATCTATTTATGATATGCACAACTGTAGTGACTGCCTCAGCCCAAAATCTCTATGGTAGGCTTGCATGGCTAAGTATACTATGTACATGCTCCTAGATGGTTCTATTCATTTTCTCAGCCAAACCATTCTGGGGTAGGGTATAGGAGTCGATCAATTGACACTTTAATACCCCTCTAGTCACATAGCTGCTCAAAGGCATGTGACACATATTCTCCCCCATTTTCAATCCGAAGGCATTTCGGATGCCTATGCCCAATCTGGTTCTAAACGAATGCAAGCCATCTTTGAAAAACAGCCAAGACATCTGACTTAAGCTTAATGGGATAACCCCAAACTTTATGCAAAAAATCGTCAATAAATGTCACAAAATACGTTGCACCACCTATAAATTGATAGGGCATGGAGCCATAGATATCTGAATGTACCAATGCCAAGGGCTTGCCCATGCGTGTCCTACCAAACTTCTTATGTGTATTCCTAGTTTATTTGCCATAAAGACAATGCTCACATGAATCAACATGCATAGTCAAGGGACAGTTTCATTCCCTTCAAAGACATATGGCGCATGCCAAAGAGATACATGTGGGGTGGAACCCATAGACAAAACATGATCAACAGAGGATCCATCAACTACAAGATGATAGAGGTTGCTAGCCTTGGCACCTCTAGCAAGCACATATCTGATTATAGTGATAATATAAATTGTGCAACTAATTACAAGAATCTATTGTTAGTATCTCAAGCATACTTATAATTAGCGATAAAAACTAGGTATGGAAAAATGACTTTATTAGAATAGATTTTACTTCAAAGAAATCATCATATATATTTTTTTCACCTCATGATATTACTCTTGATTACATTTGACCACATGGTCAAATGTCTCTTTTCTTAAGACATCATTTATTAAGTAGTATCTATTTATGTATTTATCAATGTGAAGTTAAAATGCTTTAGTATTATATGCCAGTTTATAGCTCAAACATTAGGTAGAATGATGAGGAAGTAAATGAATCTAATGTGCTTCTTTTTCTTCTTTGTAACTTCAACTAAGACATCCATGGTTGGATATCTAATAGATTCAACAACAATAGAGCACGATGATGTGATTGATGTTTCCTTGATAAGAAATGCAACACAATTATGTGTAATACTTGATCTCAATGGTCTTCTTTTACAATGATGCTTTGCTAAGTCTAAAAGGTTTCAAAGCTTTCAAATGGGAAAGCAATGGCTTGTTCTTCGACCAAGATGTATGGAGTTTCTTGAAGCCTTGCAAGATTCCAAGTGGGAGTTTGGTCAACAGCTTTACATAAGAATGTCATGGCAGTCATTAAGTGCTTGGAGATCCATGCAAAAAGGAAGTATCCTTTCTTCATGATCTGGGGCCAAGAACAATGTCATAAACATCGACTCAAAATCATATATAGGCCAGATAAGATGGGAGTAGAAGCAATGTTCAAGCCTCTGAAGTATGTATGGGATCAATATGGAGATGTTTGTCAGCACACCAAGACTATTCTCATAGATGAGAGTCCTTACAAAGGATGTCCAAATCCTATTGAGAATTGCATTTATCCAAAAACATTTGATATTGATCGTGAAGACTCTATCTTGATCAAAGAACTTCTACCATACTTGACTCACTTAAGCAAATATCATGATGCACGTGAAGTCATCAAGTTTGATCGATATGGATAGGATCTAGTTCAATATGGATATGAATTGTATACTCAATTCAATGTTGTCACTAATGAATGGACTAGAGTAGAGAATGATGGTATTTCATCTTCATCATCAGCACCGCATGAGACCATGATTGATAAATATGGTATATATATTCAACCTTCAATTACTTCTTCCTTCAAGAGACCATCTATTATACAAACATCCTCAACAAATGCCTTATGTCATTCATCTCTTACATTGAACAGCTCTCACAATTATTCATGTTGAAGCTGACTCCTTTAATCTCTACTTTGAAAGATATGGAAGCAATGCAACTTGCTCATGAGTTAGGCTATCACAACATTTCATAAATGGTAGTGCAATTAAACGTTTTATACAAAATTTACAAAATTTGTATTTTCCCAATATACATGATGTAACAAGAAGGCGCTGACTCTATATGAACTAATTTTGACTTTCATAATAAATATATCCCTTACATTAAAGAATTTTGCATGGCTATGAAATATATGATTGTTAGAAATTTAAAGTCTTTTATGTAGTTACCTTGGTGTTTCTAAACACCACCAATATCAATGAGAGAATCTACTTGATATTTTTTATTCTTTCAATAACATTAGTTAATTGTGTTGAAATTTCTTATAAAGCGGTTTAAATCCTATTTTGTACTTTATGACAGTCTACTATACAAACGTACTCAAAAAATGCCTCACATCGTCTATCACTTACATTCAACAACTCACAATTATCCATGTTGAAGCAGAATCCTTCAGTCTCTACTTTGAAAGATATGGAAGCAATGCAACGTGCTCATGAGATAGGATATTACAAACATTTCATAAATGGTAGTGTAGCTAAATGTTTTATACAAAATCTAGAAAATTTGTATTTTTTCAATATACATGATGTAACAAGAAGGCACTGACTCTATATGGACTAATTTTGACTTTCATAATAAATATATCCCTTACATTAAAGGATTTTGTATGGCTATGAAATATATGCTTGTTAGAAATTTAAAGTGTTTTATGTAGTTACCTTTGTGTTTCTAAACACCACCAATATCAATGAGAGAATCCACTTGATGTTTTTTATTCTTTCAATAACATTAGTTAATTGTGTTGAAATTTCTTATAAAGTGGTTTAAGTCCAATTTTGTACTTTATGTCTTAGCTAACAAATAAGTCTTAATTGATAATAAAATTTATGTCTATTTCTTTGGAAACACAAACCATTGGTCAAAGGCTAAATCTTTAGTCTTAGAAAAATCATTAACTTCTAGCTTGGTATATAAATCTTCATTTTATGATATGAAAGTTCATTTAGCTAGTCAAAGTGTGAAGCTAGTTGATTTTGGCCAAAGCCAATATCCATCTTGTCTATATATTGTCAAGATAGATAGAAATTTTGAATAAAATATATTTATATATCATGCATATACATACAAAAAATGTAAATGGGGTGAGCAATTATTTGACATACTTGTGTCTATTGGTTTACACAAAAAAAGAACCATCACATAATAGGTTATCCAAACTTATTACTATATGGTATTAGATCAAGTTATTAAACCACACCTAGTTAGTGGTGACTCTTTTAAGGTCCTAGTTCATGAAACTTATACATGTCACTTTAAATGATGCTATATCTAAAAGAAAAAACTCGTATTATAATATCTTCAAATCCATAACATTATAAATTTTAGCCATGATAACATATTTTCATACAATGTTTAAGGCTCTTGTATTCTAAATTCTCTCTCCACTCCATCAAATCTTTGTATTCTTACATTAAACTTGGAATTTTCCAAGGTATATACTAGTTAAGCCTCCTTGATGTTTCCACCACCATACAACATCATATTTTGTTAGTATGCTAGAAAAGATAGAGGTGAAATCAAAATCTCCTAACGACCACACAGCTTACATTCATCATTTAAGCTCTCAAGATGTGTGATCTCATATTTGTAACATACAAAGTGCCCTTTAAAGATAAACATAAACATAATGCTCTCTTTCATTCACAAAAGTAAGACATTCATTCAAAGTGGGACTTGGACAATTCCCAAAATCTCTAATATGGTATTAAAACGAATGCATCAAGCCAACCGCTGACTGTCAAAGCATAACTAGCCTCAAGCGAGGATCATGCGATGGTCATACAAATATTGAGAAAACACCCAAGCATGTCAACTGACGCTTAATACCCCTCTCGTCACATAGTTGTTTGAAGGCATGTGACACATATTCTCCTCGATTATCAATCTGAAGGAATTTCAGCCTATGCCCAGTCAGGTTCTCAACCAATGCAAGCCTTTTCTAAAACACAACCAAGACATATATCTTAAGCTTAATGGGATAAGCCCAAACTTTACACGAAAAATCATCAATAAATATCACAAAATACTTTGCACCACCCACAGACTGACAGGGCATAGGTCCATGGACATCCAAATGTACCAATGCCAAGGGCTCACCCATGCATGTCCTACCAGACTTCTTATGCATATTCCTAGTCTGTCTACCATAAAGACAATGCTCACATGAATCAAAACATGCATAGTCAAGGGGTGGTTTCATTCCCTTCAAAGACATCTGGCACATGCCAAAGAGATACATGTGGAATGGAACCCACAGACAAAACATGATCAACATAGGATCCATCAACTACAAGAGGATAGAGGCTGCTAGCCTTGGCACCTCTAGCAAGTACAAGTCTACCACGTGTGATCTTCTAGGGAGGATCCCCAAAAGAGATATGAAAACCTAGCATCATCAAGCTGCCCTGCAAACATAAGACTGTGTAAGTGCAAGTACCTGATGTACATCCTATAAAATAAAAGTACTACCAATAGAGAACTGCAGCCCTACAACCCCAATGCCAACAATAGCAAGTGACTTGTCATCACCCAACCGAACTGAACCAGTGCACTAGGAATGGAACCACTCATGGAATGGTGTAACATGAAATGAAGCACCAAATTCCAAAAGCCAGTACTATGCATACATAGAGTGAACCTCGGTTAATGGCATAGCATCAAAAGAACTAACTGCAAGTATGTACTCCGCATCGTAGTCCTCAGTCTGCATGACATTTATATCCTTGATATTCACACTAGATTTTGCAGACACAATGTTATGATCAAAGGACCTTTCTTATACTTTGTCTTTCCCCTTCTCTTTGCTCTTCTCATTACACAACTCATGACACTCTAGGCATATATGACCCTTCTTGCTGCAATGATGATATGTCACATTAGCATTTCTCCCACGAGACTTGCTACGCGACTTACCACGCGACTTAGACCTAGTCTTCTGTGAGTCTCTGCCACGACCATTCCCATGGTCATTCTTTCCAGTACCATCTCTGCCTCTAACAATCAAAGCATGCGACACACAAGAGGCATCCAAGTTCTAGGACTAATCTCTTCCTACAGAAGAGCACTCTCTATATCAAGCAAGTTCAAAGTAGTAGCACAAGCACATAAGGTAGTGTGGAATACATCACATGACTCACTCATAGTCCCAACAAGTAGAAACAATGGAGTAACCTCATCATTGAAAAGAATGCCCTGCGAAGGCAACTTCTTGAGAATAGCATGGAAGTAGCTCAAATGAGTAGACATCGTCACATTCTCCTTCATGCGCAGGTCCATAAGTTGCTTCAGTGAATACATCTGACTTGCTGGACTTTTCTTGTCATAGAGATTCTTGATCTTATCCCAGCTACCACTCTGTACTTCCTCAACCACATTGTAATGTACCTATTCAGTGAGAGACAAGATGAGGGTGGACTTGCATAACTCATCAAGCTCCATCCATTCGTCATCAGTCATAGTTTTAAGCTTCTCTCCCCTCAACCTTAGTGGCTTTATCTATGATTTTTGCACCAATACCTGCGAAACTTTGCTCTTTCAATAGGCATGATTGGTACTATCAATCTTAATGATGTTCACTACTTGTTGTAATAAATTACACCAAGTACTATCAAAAGTACATAAAATCAGGATGATTCAGTATGAAAAATACATCACATTCCATGCATAACTGCTTGATGTAATAAATTACAACTAGGTACAATGAGAGCAAAATTTAGGCAAAACGAATGTATCAAGTCAGCCATTGACTATCAAAGCATAACGAGCATCAAGCGAGTATAAATCAGCACACAACAGTCATATGGGCATCAAGTAAACACCCAAGCATGTCAATTGATGCTGAATACCCCTCTTGTCACATAGATGTTCAAAGGCATGTGACACATATTCTCCCCCATCGTAAGTTCGAAGGAATTTCAGCCTATCCCCAGTCTGGTTCTTAACCACTATAAGCCATCTCTGAAACACGGCCAAGACATCTGACTTAAGCTTGATGGGATAAGCCCAAACTTTACATGAAAATTTTTTAATAAACATCACAAAATACTTTGCATCACCCATAGATTGACAAGGCATGGACCCATAGACATCTGAGTGTACCAATGCCAAGGGCTCACCCATGCGTGTCCTACCAAACTTCTTATGCATATTCCTAGTCTATCTGCCATTTAGACAATGCTCACATGAATCAAAACATGAATAGTCAAGGGCTAGTTTCATTCCCTTCAAAGACATATGGCGCATTCTAAAGAGATACATGTGGGATGGAACCCATAGACAAAACATGATCAACAGATGATCCATCAACTACAAGAGGATAGAGGCTGCCAGCCTTGGCACCAAGCACAAGTCTACCATGTGTAATCTTCCAGGGATAATCCCCAAAATAGACATGAAACCCATCATCATCAAGCTTCCCTCTAATTTTTTAAGTTTAACATGTGGACCTGCCTAATGTTCCCATCATAAGCTCCAATACTCCTCATGTAACCTCTACACACTACAACCTCTACACACTTAGTGAGGCCTTGTAATAGCCTCTAGCTTTGTATGGTTGTCTTTTTTTCTTCCATGTCTACACTTAGCAAGGTTTTACTTATGACAGCCTCTGTATACTTAGTGTCTTTCTTGGTTGTGATTAAGGAGGGGTGTTGAGAAATGTGCAATCACATCCACCATAGCCTCTTTGTATGGAACAAACAAGGCAAAGAAACATACTGCAAATAAAGCCTTAGACTAGGTCATTCATGCATGGTTTATTAAAACCATGGTAAGTGATTACTATGGTCCCTTTCCACTTTTTTCACCTACCAATACCACCTAATGTAAGCCTATAAAAGGCACTCATCCCCACACTCATCCAGTCAATCATTATCATTCAGTTGTACTTGCATTATGCTTGGATAATATTAGTTGTTATTCTTTGTCAATGCTTTTGTCTCATTACGATTGACTGTTTGCTCATTAGTGATCCTCCATAGCATGCATTCTCAATATTTTAACACTCATTGTGCAACTCATGACACTGTGGGCATATATGACCCCTCTTACTGCAATGATGACATGTCACATTAGCATTTCTCCCATGAGACTTGTTGCGCAACTTACCACACGACTTAGACCTAGACTTATGCGAGTCTTTGCCATGGCCATTTCCACGGTCATTCTTTCCAGTACCATCTCTGCCTCTAACAGTCAAAGCATACAACACACGAGAGGCATCCAAGTTCTTACGGTTGATCTCTTCCTTACAGAAGAGCACTCTCTACATCATGCAAGTTCAAAGTAGTAGTAGAATCACATAAGGTAGTGCGGAATACATCCCATGACTCACTCAAAGTCCCAAGCAAAAAAAATGGACTAACCTCATCATTGAAGGTAATGCCCTGCGAAGTCAAGTTCTTGAGAATAGCATGGAACTAGCTTAAATGAGCAGACATTGTCACATTCTCCT
The DNA here is from genome assembly GCF_053477565.2 of Lygodium microphyllum. Taxonomy (NCBI): domain Eukaryota; kingdom Viridiplantae; phylum Streptophyta; class Polypodiopsida; order Schizaeales; family Lygodiaceae; genus Lygodium; species Lygodium microphyllum. Next base: position 108,413,411 of record NC_141157.1, read on the forward strand.
TTATGTACAGGTCTATAAGTTGTTTCACATCAGACTTTCTAGAGTTTTCTTGTCATAGAGGTTCTTGATCTTATCCCAAAGCTACCAAGGAGTCTGTGCTTCCTCAACCACATTGTAATGTGTGAGAGACAAGATGAGGGTGGGCTTGCATAGCTCATCAAGCTCCATCCATTCGTCATCAGTCATAGTTTCTCAGGCTGCTCTCCACTCAACCTTAGTGGCTTTATCTGCGATTTCTATACCAATACCTACCAAATTTGGCTCTTCCAGTAGGCATAATTCGTAACATCAAGCTTAGTGATGTTGAAGATAGCACTGTCAGTGGAAGAGAACGCCATACTGCAAGCTCAAACAATGCAAATAGTTCAAAACTACTTCTGTGTTCTGTTATAAAGAGCCAAAATACCGTCAAAACCAAGGGAAAAATGACCATGAGTTGATAGCTAATGATGCTGTCCACCAAGTACCATCAAAAGTACATAAAATCAAGATGATTCAATATAAAAAATACATCACAATCCATGCATAATTGCTTGTTGTAATAAATTATAGCCAGGGACAATGAGAGCAAACTATAGGCAAAATGAATGCACCAAGTCAACAACCACTGACTGTCAAAGCATAACCAGCATCAAGAGAGCATATATTAGCATGTGATAGTTATATGGGCATCGAGCAAACACCGAATCATGTCAAATGAATCCTTCAGTAAGCCGACAGACCCCCTGTGTAATAGGGCAAAGTGTACACAACACTGGCAAGACTTGACAAAAATAGGTGCATGCTCAGGGAGTGCAAAGCCCCCAAATCACGCCAAGTATATCTGTGAGGACCACGGCATATCAACCATGCAACATCTAAGTGAAGATCCTAGTCTCAAGTATTTGAATGCTCAAGTAGCATAAACCCACTTGCTCTATGTTTGTCAAGAATATCAAGACACTCCCATTAGCACAAAAGTCATAAATGTCAAACAAGAAAGCTTGAACAAAGCATGTAAGAGTGCACCGGTGACAAGTGTCCAAGATCAAGCATCAATGAGACATTCCAAGCATATAGGCCATGTAGCATCTATACATAGCATACGTAGACATCAAGTACATCCAAACTGTAACTTTGGAAAGCCAAGAAATAGCCAAAGTAAGCTCTGGGCAATCAAATGTCAAGCCCAAGTAAGCCATAGTAGCAATCAACTCCAAGACAATGTAACTAGCATGTATAGAGATGGCATAAGTCAAGCATGTCAAGATCGGTCAGACATAAGCAAAGTACATGCCATAAGTACATCAAAGATGGAGATCCAAATGCTATGCAAAGTGATCTCAATCTCAACCAATGATTCGAGAGCAAATCCAAGATCTATGTTGACCCCCGAGAGTCACTATATCAATGTATACATCCAAGATATAGCCCGAATCCAATAGGCATATCCAAACATAAGCAAATGAGCATCAGCCCATGCCGCTTGTGTACAATAGTGATTGAGTGTCCAAAACTGAGAAAATAGTGGCTCAAATCAGCAACAAATGAGTGCCATCAATTAGGCATACATCCACTAACATTGGGCAAGCATTGCATAGGCATATGGGCATGAATCGATATAGGAGAAAGCTTCAAAGCTTCAATAAGCTTTAGTTGTAGACATAATCAGGTTGCTACTACACATACAATCAATGTGGAGCTCAATCTTAGTGCCCAAGGCCTCTTCAAGGCTCAAAACATGGCAAAGTTCATTGCCAAGAATGCCACAATGCGTAAGAAAACAACCATGATCATCAACAAGTGGAAGATGAGCTATCCAGGGGTTGCCATGAACTGGTGCAAATCATGCTGCCAAGTTGGAGGGTTTTTCTGCTACTGCTAAGGCTATCCAAGGTCAAAGGGGGCTCAATCATGAGCCCATGAAGGCCTAGTGCAAGCCCAAGATAGCCTACAAAGGCTATGGTTGCGCCTCCTCTTCCAAACCCTGCTGTACCTATGAATTCAATGAAACCCTAAAGAAAATGAAGAAATACCTATGATGCAATGCCTTGAGGGTGTCCAAAGGGGCCGAGAAGGTGGTCAAGAAGCTAGGGAGTGACGGGAGCTCGAGAGAGTCGGCTATGGCTACCGGAAATTAGACCCAATGAGTGTAGGGATTCAATAGGAAGCTGAAGGAGTCATGAACCAAGCTCGAGTATTCATGAATCCAAGCTCTAATACCAGTTGTGATAAGGAACAAAGCTTGCACTTGGAGAGCTATGGCAGGAGAGCAAGAGCAAGAAAGAGAGAGATAAGAAATGGGAACTCCAACAGTCACTATGTAGTGTCGGTGATGGGCACCTGCCACCTATAGTGTGTAGTGTCGGGTACTGTTAGTATAGTAATACACGGGTGGCTAGGCAGAGGCGCCTTTACCTCCAACAACTAGCACGAACACAATGTAGAACAACACAGTGAAGTAGACACACCCCCAGATAGTGCACTTCCTTTTTCTTTTTTGGGTATACTCAAAAATGGTAATCAACCACCAACATCAAAGGCCCCCACTACCTAGTCAAATCTATTATTACCTCTGCAATCTATCATCCACTTTTGATGCTTCTTCTCCCCATCCAATCTCCATAAAGCCCAATTATCAACCCACATGGCAACCCTTCAACCACCCAAGCCCTCATCAACAAGTGCAGCAAGTGCCATGGAACTGGCACTCAGCTAGGAGGGGGGTAATGTTAACCCAACTACAAAGAAATCAAAAAGAAAATTTAAAAGACACATGGCAAAGCGACAAAAGGCAGCCCGAGTTGAAGAAATAGAAGGATAAAAGGCCAAAAGTGCAAGGACAACCTTAAAAGTTCAAGGCAAGTGCAAAAGAGGAAAGGCACGTTTTAAATATAAAAGAACACTCTAAATCCTTGTAAAAGAGCACCAGGCTCCCTCCTGTGCAATTTGTAAATATAGATGAGCATGGATGAAGGCACAATGCAAATAGGAAGGAAACACGAAAAGAGGACCTAGGCTAAGATGGCTAGTCATGTAAAAAGGGATGGGTGCCCAATGGGGATTAGGGTTAGGGTTTTGTATAAAAGGTAAAAAGTTAACGAAGAAGCTCATTCTTGTGTGTAGCCAAAACTAGCTCTCCTCTTCTCTTTTTCTTCTTGTTCTTGATTGCTTGAGCTTGTGCTTTAGAGAGGGAGTGAGGGAGTGAGTGTGTGAGGGTGAGGGACTGTGATGGAGAAGCTCTCCATCTTCTCCTCTCTTCTTCTTCTTCTTCTCTTCTCTTCTCTTATCTCGTGTGTGGCAATGGAGCATGGAGCTTGGTGCTTGAGGATCGAGCTTTCTTGAGCTTCCACCTTGGATCATGGAGCTACCGGAGTGCTTGAGGGAGGAGACAACTCGATGAAGCATGGAGGTAAGTTCACTACACTTGTAGGTGTGAGAGTGTGTATGGCTATGTGAGAGGTAGCCGTTGCACTTGGCTTGAAATTCTTGAAGCAATAAGCGGTTCGTGGATCTTAGCAGTTGAGTGAAAGCTCCTTCAATGATGCATCCTAGGGCCAATCCCCGAGTTGTAGGAGAGCAACCACATCATTATGTCAGGGGAGAGCTCTTTGTGTATGTGAATCAAGGTGTTAATCACTAGTATATTTGGGGACTTCCTCTGTTAGAGTTGGGAAGGGAAAACCATTGGATTGTAATCGATACAAACATGTGATTTATTTAGACTAGTGTGTAACCTCTAGATACTCCTAGCTACAAGACCATGAGTGTGGTTTCGTGAGCATAGGATGCCCAACTAGAGCCCTAGAGCTAGTTTTAGGCTTGTTTTAGGTCCTGACAAGTGGTACATTTACCGGGAGTCACTGATAAGTGGTGGTTTTCAAATCTTAGTTAATAGGGACAAGTTTTTCAGTGTATGCCAAAGAGTGTTCAAATAGATCCATTATTTTCTAATAGACAGTGTCAAGTCGAGATTCAATGACAAGAAAGATCTGAAAGGGCTAGATGGGGAGTTGAGATTATAAGGAGGTATTCTCCTAAGCATAGTAGTATGATATCCTAGAGAAAGAGAGGCCTTGTTGACAAAATTAATATCCCAATCAATTTGTTGGGGGAGGAGGAAGCTCTAGTGTTACCCTTTCTTTGAAAAGTCAATCTACTTCAAGTGGAAGTGTAACCCTTCTGATACAAATCCCTAGAGAAAACTTGATCATTATGATGGTACAATCCATTGCAATATACCTGCAGGAATGCTAGATTTGCTAGTCTAAGGTTTCTCTCTACCCATTTTTTATGGGTTAGAAAAGGAAGATGAAGAACACATCAATGAGTTCTAGAAGCTAACATTCAATTGTCAAATTTAGTATGAGTGACATCTCATGATGTTATTTATCGATCCCTAATCAAGTGGTTAGGCCAACTGAATGGCAAGTAGATGATCACAGTTATGAGTCTAGTGCATCAAATGTTCTTAGTGAAGTTAAGGACATAATACTATATTAGGAAATAATGGTATTTTCATGCACTTTGGGAACCCCCAATACCTTTACTATTTGACCACATGGTCAAATCTTGTTGTCTTACTCAAAGATGGGGTCTACCCTAAATGCTATATAAGCTACCATTCTAAATTCCACTTTCAATTATGGATCAAGATTTAGACATGTGGTCAAATATTTATAAATTATTTGAAACTGAGACTTGGAAAATTCTCGAATTCTCTAATATGGTGTTATATAATGAAGCATTATACCGATATGATAATAGAATGATATAGACAAATAGCTGTAGATGTGAATTCCCTAAAGAAGCAACAAAACTTGATAGGAAGTTGAGATCCTAAAGAAGGTAATCCATCAAGATTTAGCTATAAGCGGTGTGGTGGTCCGCACTTTTTGAGAAATTTTCCTAATGTCAAATCTGACATATGTGGGTAGTTCGGCCATCTAGCTAGTACTTGCTAAAGTAAGATCAACTCTTTTCGGTAAGGGAGTAAGCATCCAAGTCTAATTAATCATCGAGCACAAGGAAACAACCTTTAGCAAGATGAGGGACCAAAGCAAATATTACAGAGAGGAAAATCTATCATAGAAGAGCTACCTAGTGGTAGTGGTGTCAACCTTATTGAAGCTATGTCAACACCATTGAGGCTTTCAATTTATGAGCCATTACAAGAGGATAGAAATGAAAAGAAGGTGATAGAGATCATGTAAAACTTATTGAGGTAAACCTTAAATAGGATGATAAGGGGATGCAAGTCCTTCATCTTGATGTGGAAGCTTACCCTCTAAAAGTTGCTTGGTAGCAAAGCTGACTCTAATAAGGAGCTACGAAAAAAGAAGGTAAAAGCCAAGAAAGAGCCACCTAAGCCTATTCATTGACCAAGAGAAAGAATGGTTTGGTGTGAGAAGAGAACCATTGCTAATTATCATGAATTTGACTTAGCCAATTCTCTTTGTGAGGTAAATCTTGATGTGAACCTCTTGCAACGACTAATGAAGTTGTCTCTAGAAGTTTGTAAAGAGTTTAAGAAGATTCTTTGTGTTGGGTATGAACCCTTGGGAATAGTCCTATGGGAGATTATTGGTTTTAACATGTAAAAAAACATTGCCTAAGGGTGGCAGAATATATTGATAGTGTATTGGTGAATCATGCCATTGTGGATATGGGATCCTCTGTCAACATTATGAGTTCATAATTGAATGGAAATGTTAGGACTACAAATCCAAAAGGGTGCCTCCACAATTCTTCGGATAGATAATGATAGTTTAAGATAACCAAAAGGTTGCATTACTAAAGTCCACATGATTGTTGCTAATGTAAAATGCATCTTGGAATTTAGGGTTATTAGGTTTGAAGGGCGGCCAAGCTATCAAGTATTATTAGGAAGGCCATGGATCTTGCAATTTTGCTGTTAAGTTGATATACTTGTTTTTCATCTGATGTTTGGTAGAGGTACCACATGCATAATAGTAGATGCATATCGTAAATCTCCTCAAAGTGAGAGAGTACCTTTATTCTCGACACAATTAGAAGTGAGACTTTGTCAAGCAATGAATCAAGAGACGGATCCACTATAGAAGATGTCTACCAGGTGACTTTAAATGAGCTAATAGAAGCTTAAGTCAGAATCACAGATGTAGATGTGATTGAGCTAGATCTCAGTACATTGGATGAGCCACGGTTGGTTAAATTAGGATCTACACTTAGTCTAGAAGAGAGGAAATACTACATGTCCTTGATCCAAGAATTCTATGATGTTTTTTCCTAGTGATGAGCTGAGGGGTATTCCTCCTAGTTTGGCAATGCATAATATTCCTTTGAAGGAAGGTAGCCATTATGTTTTGACAAAAAGTGAGGTGTATGTCCTTTGAGCTAAGAGATGGACTATTTGAGAAGCTTCAAAAATTACATAAGAATGGCCTGATATTTCTTGTACAACACACTGAGTGGTGTTCACATGTAGTTATCAAGAAAAAAAAGAATAATCAAATTTGGCTTTGTGTAGAGTTTAAGGAGCTCAATAAACAAATGGTTAAAGTTTACTATATGCTGTAATTTATTGATCAGATTCTAGATCAGTTATAGCAGGTAGGGGTATTCATTGCCGGTTATAACCAAATGGCTATCGTAGAGGAGGACAAGTTGAAAATGACATTTATAACTAAATTTGGTACCTTTGTGTATCATGTTGTGGCTTTTGGCCTATGCAATGCGCTACGGTCTTGGCAACTTATGGTTGATGATACTTTTGGTGATATTTTCCCAGAGGAGCACTAGCTAAAAGGACATCGCCATTGATAAATCTATGTTCCTTTAACTATCTATTTGTCACAACAAATCTTCTACTCTTGATATTCTTCATTAAAACCATCAAACAACCACCATGACACAAAAGAATGATCAACTTTGAATGGAATTCATCACATAGTATTCATATTTCATCATCTTAATAGGTTTCATGTTTTTCTCTCATGTAGATACAATGTTTTTCATATAAAATTGACAATCTCTCATACTCTATCTCTCTCACACATGATCTCTCTCAATAGTACATGAGAATAACAATTAATTACTGTCAATAATCCTCTCTTGGCCATGGATACCCCTCCCAAGAGATATGCCTGATATATGAAAAATCACCAGAGCCACTATAGTGTCCCTTTGAAGCTCATTACTATTACTATCACTTCAGCCTTTAGTTCAAATCTTCATCAACTACTTCTTCAAGCAAATTGAACTTGTATTATTTTTCTTCCAATATTAAAAAACATTCTTCAAACTAAACATCCATCCATCATAATACTTATGGAAGCAAATAGAGGCTTATAGAATAGATAAAGAAGCTCTACAAAATACTATAGAAGGTCAGAAAAAGGCATAAAAACCATATTGCTCCAATCAAAACCACTTCAAACCATCAAAAACCTTCCAAAACACTCTCAATCATCCTAAAAAGACTCAATTCACAATCCCAACATCACAAACAAAAAGAAATCAAATCAAATTAGAGGCAAAACAAACCCTATTAAAACCAAACAAACACATTATAGAACCTATTAGAACATCATATCTTAATCAAAACTCATCATGAGCTTCTCAAAGATACTCAAACTATCCCAACACACTCAAAAATACTTTCAAAATCAACAAAAATCAATCAATAAACCCTCAAAATCATCTGTTCAGCTTACAAAAACAACAAAAATCATCCCAAAAAACAAGTTAATTTAGCTCTCAACATATACCCCACACTTAATCAAGGAGCATCCTCATGACCTTGAGAGCAAGGAAGAATACTAAGCCCAAAAACTAGCTCAATACTTCTTTCTTGAACTTCGATCAATTAGCATAAATGAACCAACTTTGGCCCACATCAATCTCCAAAATTACTTAGATCTATCAAACAGATTGACAAAAGAGAAACACCATAAAGCATAAACCAATCTGTAGTTTTCAAAATAGAACCAAACAAATTAGTAAATGATATAAGAGGTTCTTCCATTACTTTGCAAGTCTTCAAAAATATAGCTAAATCCATAAGTCAACATCTTCAAATCTTTTCAACTTTCTCAAACCATATCGCCAGATAAATACAAATTAAACACACCCACACACTAACACATAACATAGAAAAATTTGAATGACACCCCAATAAGAGAGAAGGAAAAGAGATTCCATTAAAGCTCAATCCACTAGTTACATCTAGAAAGAAATCATCAATGAGGATGCTCTTTTTTAAAGGTGTAATGATTTTGAAATCTATCTATAGAAAGAGATTCATCTACATATAACTTGGAAGGGTTTTGAAAGAATTCCAAATAGCACATCCTCTCCACAAGAACAAGATATCTACTCGAAAGACAAAGAGCATGGAAATACAAGACATCCAACGAATGAGGATCAACATCCACATTAGCATTCATGCACAATTTTGGTACTTTCTTCTGATCGTTATGAGAATGCCGATGCATGTACACTAAGTACCAAGAAAAATGAGTAGTTAATCTAATTGAAGGATTAGGAGATTAATGATAGATCTGGGAAAATTGAAAATAATTTTGATAAGCTTGGATAGGAGTCTACCATTTCCTAGAATCAAAGGCCAATTAATATGAGATCATGTCAATGAATCAGTTTGGCTCCACCCTCTTCTTCTTTATATCTACAAATCAAAACTAGAGTGGCTACTAACCAATTGAGGGGGGCTAGGAATAAAAGATGTGGATGGAGGAAGTGGAACAAGTACTAAGGGTTGGATAGGAAAAATCATAAAACAAAGAAAGGGTTAAAGATGGAGATTCATGTAATTTAACTAAATTGGATAAGAAAGGAGTTAGAAAATATGCTGGAAAAGTGAAAAGGAGTGTGGTAGATGGTGGAGGACAAGGAGGAGTGAAAGAGAAAACAAAATCAACAATGAATGGGCAATGAGTAAAGATAGCAATTTGGGGGGCACCTTGTAGTTGGAAAAGAAGAGGAGAAATAACATGGGGAGTCATTTGAAGTATGGATAGATAAGAATCAAATCTATGAGCCATGTGTTTTGATAATAAGAAAGGGAGGGAATTAATGGACCTAGAACAAAGCAGAACATGCATCCACTTGGAAGAATAAGCTTGAAAAATCTCATCCATCTGCAACTCCAAGTGTTAGCCATAAAGAATAACTTGTAAGATAATGTCCCCGTTTCTTTGATTTGAATCAAAAAGTTTGTGAATCAGAGTCTCTTAGCTCAAGTTATAGCCAATTTTCTGACAAGGGGTACTTTAAGGCTGCACTACTATGGCAGGGCATAAAGGCAAGAATAAGGCCTAGGATGAGTATGCACAGCAAATGAAAGATTCCATGTTGGATAATATACCTCAAGAGGGCCTTGAATAGCCTCAAGTGCATGGAGAAATAAGTGCACTCAACAATATCATGTGTGAACATGAGAATAGGCATGCCCAACGCCATATGGAGCCATTATCAAGAGTGGAGGAGATGGTATTGTTTACTAGTCAAACGAAGTCTTCCATTGAGAAGTTAGTGGATTCCACTACCCAAACAAAGGCTTCCATTGACAAGTAGAATCTAATGCTCAAATAATGGCTCAGTTCTCCCAATGGATGCAAATGAAAATGGGATCCAAAGAAGCTAAGGAGAAAGCTCATTCAAACAATGAACCCTTAGTTTCCACTTCAGCCACCTAACCAAAATGGTCAAGGTCATGGAATCATTAGATAAAGGGATATTCCAAATAGCTAGTATAAAGTAGGTGAGACTTCACAAAGACATGATGCCTATTTGGGCAATTAATTCCCAAGCTTTTGGGCTGAATACCCAACTTCATAGAGGTCCTCTACCAATGGGAAGGTTTCATACTAGTTCTCAGCCACTTATTGGGAGAGTTCCATCTTATTTTGTGGGTTCCATGCTTAATACTTATGACCAAATCTATTTTGGGGAAACAACCCTTCCACGAAAGAGAGATGAAAGATAAGATCATCTTGGCAAAGTACAATGGTCAATCATCTTCACCATTTGATCTATAGGAATGGATTTCCAAATTGGAATCTTACTTTGATATATTCCCTAGAATTGATGATATAAAGATTCATTTTTCTTCCTTACATTTGGAGGGATTTGCACATACTTGGTGGAGATACATTAATAAGGAGAACATACTTGTAGAGAATTGGGATGCATTCAAGACACTTATGGTTGAGGTCTTTGTCTCTCCTCTTGAAAAAGAGAAATTGGCATAGAGGTGGTATGGATTAGAAAAAAAATGCCTAAGTATTCAAGAGTATACCAACCAATTCCTCAATCTTACCATGTATGTAGAGAGCATTAGTGATGAAGCTAAGCTCCACAAGTACATATATGGTTTAGAACCATCCTTATCAACAGTTAATGTTATGGTGCAAAACCATACCACTCTTTTCAAAGCTATTGAGCGTGCGGAGTGCTATGGAAGGAAATATAGAAGGGCGTTCCCATTTCAACATAGTTATAGATAGCCAAGGACTGTTTTAAAACCGGGACAAGTTGGCAGCCTTTATGGTAGCAATCATGTACCTAGTGGGAGATTAAGAGTGCTGACTTACCCATCATTCAATGCTTCAAGACCTCAAAGCAAATTTAGGACAGCAAAAAATCCAAGAGTAGATTTCAAACAAGGGGAAAAAAATCCTAAATCTATTTTAACCAATATGAATCCAAAGTCTATTCCTATGCACCTCTATAAAGAAAGAAAGAAAAAATGCTTATGCTTCAAATGTGGGGATCATGCCACAAAGTGTGTATACAAAAATGTAAAAGCTAAGGTTCATAGTATGTAAGTCTTTGAGGATTCTGAAGATGGCATTGATGAGGCCAAAGCAATTGTACTTACTACTAAAAATGATGGTCTTGAGGAAGAAGTTGGGAAATAATATTTTTATGATCCGGCTGACTATTTTCATTTTGATCCATGTGGGAGTATTCACTTCAACCTAGGAGGGATTTATGATGAGCTACTTGCTGCCACTAGTTGTTCCATTTCCATGGATGCTTGGGCAGGTTCTAAGAGCCCTAATACACTTCGTATGAAGGGTAATATTCATGGGAAGGACGTGTTCATCCTGATAGATAGTGGCAGTACACACAGTTTTGTGAATAAGTCCATTATGGACAAGATGAATTACATTTCCACTGACTTACAATAGCCCATAAGAGTTTAGGTAGCCAATGGTGAAGAAGAAATCAACACTCAAATATGCCCACAAGTTTCTTTACAGCTGGCTAAAAATTATAAGGCAAAAGTAAACCTGATAACCTTGGAAATGGGGCCCATAGATATTATACTCGATTGTGATTGGTTGATGACATTAGGAAAAATCACTATGGATTTCTCACAGATGCATATGGAGTTTATCTTTGATCATGGACAACTCATCCATTTACATGGAATTCCCGGTAGATTACGTTTTTAGCTTATCACCATTAAACAACTCAAAAAAGAGTACAAGAGGCACACAGATTTTTTTTTTGCATTTGAATAAAGAGGTTGAAGATCAATCCACAAATTTTGTAAGTCATCCAGTCTTGAAAGCTCTTCTTGAGGAGTGAAGGGATTTGTTTGATGTGCCTACTTCATTGCCTCCCAAGAGAGTAGTAGATCACCCCATTGATTTGGAGCCTAACTCAAAGCCAATCAATAAGCCACCCTACAGATTGCCCAAGTGCAAGTGGGAAGAAGTAGCCAAGCAAATCAAGGAGCTTCTTGAAATGGGATTCATTGAACCTAGTTCTTCACCCTATGCATCTATGGTCTTGTTAGTTAAAAAGAAATATGGATCTTTCAATATGTGTATTGATTATAGGAATCTTAACAAGATCATAGTAAAGAACAAGTACCCCATACCTAGAATTGATGATTTGCTTGATGAGCTCAAGGAGGCTAGATTCTTTATGAAGATTGACTTGAGGTCAGGGTATCATTAGATCTATATGTGAGAGGCTAGATTCTTTATGAAGATTGACTTGAGGCCAGGGTATCATTAGATCTATATGTGAGAGGGTGATGAAATCAAGATTGCTTTTAGGATTGATCGAGGGCTCTATCATTTCCTTGTGATACCATTTGAGCTTACAAATATTCCAACTACCTTTCAGAGTTTGATGAACAAGATTTTGCAGTCTTTCCTCTTTCAATCTGTCCTGGTCTTATTTAATGAAATTTTGATTTATAGTAAGACCCTTTAGAATCATTTATCACACATGAGGAAGGTTTTTGATGTATTGAGGCATCACAAACTCTTTGCTAAGGAGAAGAAATGAGCTTTCATGTTGACTGAAGTGGAATACTTGGGACATATTGTCAGTGAAAAAGAAACTCAAGCTAACCCCAAGAAGGTGTAGTGTATTAAAGATTGGCCAACACCCACTACCACTACTTCACTTAGAGGATTTCTTGGTCTATCTTCATTTTGTTGCCGATTCGTCAAGAATTATGCGGCTATTGCAGCTCCTTTGACTGACAGGTTGAAGAAGGAAGCTTTCTTTTAGTTTGCTCTTGCAAATAGCAGCTTCAATCAGATAAAGAAACTCCTTACTTTTGCTCCTATTCTAATATGCCCAGATTTTTCGAACGAGTTTACTATATTATGTGATGCGAGTGACTGAGGCATTGAGGCTATTTTGTTATAGGAGCATGGAGTGATTTCCTTTGAAAGCCGTAAGCTTACATATAAGGAAATGGCTATGAATGTTTATGACTAGGAGATGTTGGCTACCTTGCATGCAATAATGAAATGGCACCATTATTTGTATGGCAGTCATTTAAGAGTTCAAAGTGATCATAGGGTCCTTAAGTATTTTCTCACTCAGTCCAATCTTACTCCTAAGAAGCATAGATGGGTAGCTACAATGCAAAATTATGATTTTTACATCATTCATACAAGGGGAAAAAACAATGTAGTGGCTGATTCTCTTTCTTATATGTGGGCCTACAAATTTTTAGCAATGAATGAGCCACATAGTGACTAGATTGAAGAATTACACAAGGCTTATCTTTTGGATGAAGATCTCAACCATATTTTTCAAAAATTATAGCAAGATCTCATGGAAGATAACTCGCATTATCAGCTTCAAAATGGCCTAATCTAGTTAAATAGCAAGATTTTAATTCCCTCTACTTCTTTTACACGGAAAATTATGGAGAAGTTGCATTCTTTGCCTTTAGTTGGAAACCTTGGAGTTTTCAAAACTTATGATAGGATCATCAAAATCTTCGATTAGAAAGGACTATATAAAATATGTTAGAGATTTTGTCATGAAGTGCGTGCCTTGTCAGCAGAATAAGGAAAACACCCATAAGCCAAGTGGTTTGTTGCAACCATTCCTAGGGGGTTCACTATAGATGTTGTATGGTATCACGTGAGTGTAAGGGAGGGGGTTTTTTGGAAGGTGACACTTAAGCATATACATTAGAGGTAGACCCCTCTTAATTTCCTATATTGAACTTAAATTTAAGGAGGGGATAGAGGGAAAAAAGAAGGGGGGGATGCATTTGATCACATCTCTCCATAGACTGGTTTCTCCATGGCATACAAGAGACCTTGACAAGTAAGGTTAAAACCCTAAACCCACACATGGTAGGGTTATTGAATTAATCATAGTGTGGATGGTAGAGAGATTCAACTCCCCTTCTTCCAAAGAGAGCTTGGTGTCCTCTTGGTGTAGTCACTTTAAGTATAGGGTTCGATTCCCCTACTCTCTCTCCTCATGTGGTAAGGGGACACATGCATTCAAAAACATTGCGACACATACTTCGATGGTATCCAAGTGCCACCACATAAGTCACTTTGTGATATGACCATTTTGATACTTTTAATTGCTTAGGATAATTCCAACTTTTGAAAAGAAAGTTAGTATATGTTCTATGAAGACTTACATTTAAGAAAGGGGATACATAAAAAGTCATACATGTACATATCTTATAACCTTAAATAGGGGGATATATTAGTCTTACAAGCTTCATAAATAGGGATTTTTTAAGAAGTCCTTACATGCAAGTGACATGTCTTCTTTACTATGAGTGAACCCCCCATGCAGCCATTACCCATTCCTATAGGCAAATGGATGTGCATTACCATGGACTTCATTACTGGTTTTCCTACTACATAAATCGGATGGAATAGTATATATGTGATGGTGGATAAACTTACCAAGGCAACCCATTTTATTCCAACCAAGACCCAGTTTACTGCTTCCCAAGTGGCCAATCAGTTTCTAGAGCATATTTTTAGATTACATGGATTGTCATAGGTGATTGTTCATGATAAAGATTTAAAGTTCATGAGTAACTTTTGGCAGGCAGTATTCACATCCATGGGCACTAAATTGGTCCCCCTACAGCCTATCATCCACAAAATTATGGACAGGCAGAAAGCGTAAATAAGTGGTTAGAGACTTATCTTCACCATTTCTGTTATGATGTGTAGAATTCATGGGATTCTTGGTTACACTTGGTTGAGAATTTGTATACAATAACTCCACCCATGATAGTATTGGAGTTTTACCCTTTGATGAGGCTATGTATGGTTATAAGGTGCCCTTACCAACAGTCATGTTTAATGAAAGAATCAATCCTCATGGGAAAGATGAATTGGAAAGAATGCAGACCCTTCTTCAACAGTGTAAGATGAATCTTAGGAAAGCCATAGGCCAAATGAAGATGTATGTAGATGAGAAGAGGTGACCTTTAGAGTTCAAAGAATGAGAATTGGTTTTGTTGAAGGTACCTAAGTCTCGATATTCTACTTTGAAAGATGGATCCAGTACCAAGCTTGCTCATAGATTTTATGGCACCTACCGCATCATGAAGCGCATTGGAGACTTGGCATCTAGATTGGAGCTACCCTCTTCCACTAAGATTCATAATGTATTCCATGTTAGTTAGCTCAAGCCTTTCTATGGTGATCCTGTTGACACAGTTGATGAGCTGCTACCTATTGATAAAGAAGATCTTATTCAGTACATCCTAGAGGCTATCATAGGTCAGGCATGAGAAGAAGCTTCGATCTTGTTCTATCATTGAATATTTGATCAAATGGAGGGGTTTACTACTTGAGGAAGCTTCTTGGAGGATTGATTCTATATTAGATGAGTTTCCTTACCGACGGGATACATTGGTGGCTAAAGCTTATTGACTATGAAGCTAGTTATGGTGCAAGGACTTGATAGCATACTATTTTAGAATACCTTTTATTCTACCTAATTTTGAAAATTATGCCACCTACATAGGGTCAGAGTACTCTTTAAGAGCTACATTTTGACATGTGGCACACTTCGTTTGGATACTTCTACCAGAAGTTATGGCAGATTTGGTTCAGTAAGGTTTGTTTATATAGCAAGCCATCTACTTCATTTTGAGCTCATCAATTGACGACTTTAAGGCTTCAAGTACTTTTGAAGCATTCTTGATCATGTATATAGCTTAGGCCTACTTCCATTTGTTCATTTAAATCCATATATCTTTCATCTTTCATTCATTTTTTCATTTGTAAATCTCAAAAGAGTAGTGCTCTATTCTATCCATCCTTTTCCAATCTTTGTAAGTTTGTTTTTTAGGGCAAAAACCCTTGCGATGGGATGTATTGTAAGAAGTTGGGAAGAATAGGGATTAGTGTGTAAATAATAGTGATACCATATCACACTGACATAAGTAAAAAAGGAGGGGACATGTAAATTTTCTCATTTTTTTGACACATTAATACATTATTGTCCTTCTCCTCATTACCTTTCTCTTAGCTTCAATTGCTTCTTCCTCTTTTCTATCTTTGTCTCTCCTATTCTAGTATTTCTCTCTCCTCGTCACTCTCTTTCTCTCACTTCTGCAGTTCTAGATCTCTCACTTCTGTAGTCTTCTCTCTCCTATTTCTCTCTCTCTAGTTCACTTCTTAACATCTAGCTCCCAAAACCTTAAGTTGATGAATGACCTCTAGTCTATCCAATCATGGAAATCTTCCTCCATTCGGCCTAGATTTCAAACCTAGTCTCAATGCATCGTCACTACACCAATAATGAGCTAGTTTTCTCAAGGAAGTGTGAATTGCATTTCCAAAAAAATAGAGAAAAATACACATTTTAGAAAATTTTATAAAGATATAGAGAAACATGACCTCTACTTCATTTTTCCAAATCCCAAAGTTAAAGAGAAAATGTCATAAACATAAATTTATATAAAGGATAAAGGGCTTGGATCACTAAACGGCAATGGGACAAGGGTGACGACAATGAAGAGAGGGCATATAATGAGCACACTCAAAATGTTTTCAAGTAGCTAAGAGGTTTTGTGATGTCATTGAATGGAAGACTGGCCTAAGGCATGGCCAAATGACTCTCACAATGGGCTAATTAGACCCATATTTTGTGGAAAATAGTTAACAAGTAGTGACTACTTACTTGGTTGATATAATGTAGTGATGCTCAAATGTAGAGACAAAGAAGGGGAGATCAAAAGTGGGAAAGTGCTCCCATGAAGGCATTAAGAAGAACATTTAGTGCATAGCCATCAAGGTCTTCAAGAAACCTCTTCATAATGTCAACTTCCACTTATACCTAGCCAAGTTGTTATACATGCACTTCATGATGGACCCAATTGGTGGACTTCTCTTCAAAGGAGACCCACCATTCTACTAAGGACATATAGACACAAAGTGTGACCATCACAAGGGATGATTTGCAATTGGCAATGTAGGGTATGACATTAGACATGTACCTTATGAGAATAGGCCTTGAAGAACATTAGACTTATACCCATGAGAAGAGGCCCTAAAGAAGAAGATGTATTTTTGTTTTTTGCATTGAGGAGGACATTGAGATGGTCACATAGATTGTTGAATGTATGGAGTGCCATATAGCGAAGGGTTCTCCTCAAGGGGGCATTATCATGGGACCACCCCATGGACACCATAATCCATTCCCACACTGTCATTAAGTTTCCAAATGCCGCCACATGCTCAACCAATATTTATGTGGGATATTTTAACTCATTTGACAAGGAAATTGGCTCTTAATTTTTTCCCTACAAGCATCACATGCACCTTGCTTGGCTAGTGCAATAGATGATTCTATCTAATAAGGACCTAGCTACAAGTCCATGTTTTCTAAAGCATTGTATTAGTTATTTAGAATGGCTTACACACAACCTCATGAGGCCAAAAGAGACAGCACTCCCAATGTGATCTAAAACTTGAATTTTGATTTAAACCTAGTTTAAAGTTGCAATGTGATCTCAGTTGTATATTAGGGTCAAGGTACATTACTACAACTATTTAATTCTCTATTGCTTCTCACATCGCAATATTTATTAAATGTAGACAAAGAAAACTTGAAACTTCTTTTACTATACAAGTGTGCACTGCAAGTTAATTATGTCAATTGTCTAAGATTATGAATTTGCAATTCTCAATCATGTATAATGATAAAAGTTTTACAATGATAAATGTTTTTGAATTGTCAATCGTTTGCAATGCTAAAAGTCTTTTTATTTACTAAAATCACACTGATGTGGTTGATGTTTTTGCTACTAGTGCTAGTTACTTTAGAGCCTCAAGTAAGGCTCAATGAATCCCATGTGATCCCTAGAACAAGCCTTGATAGGTATGGAACAAGCTGAGCATCACTAGTTACCTTGGGAAGAAAAGGCAATGCATGCAATGAAACCTCAAGCTAAATCTTCTTCACGGGTGGTGAACTGAAGTAAAAGATGGATGAAGCTCCCTAAATGCATACTCTGATACCAATTGAAAGGTGAGTGAAAGGTGGAAGCATAAGTCGAAGCAAGAAGCATACAAGGTCTATGGAGATTCAATGAAGAAGAGAGAGACTATTATGTGGGAATTCTAATCGTCACAATGTGTGCCCTACCTTTCCTTAATCTATATTTCACTAAAATAATAGGGAAGAAAGTGACAATGATGGGCACCCCCCACTTATAGTGTACAAGTGCGTGGGTCTATATACAAGTAAATGTTGACGGCGGCTAGGCACATGAAGCCTTTAAATCCCAACACTAGCAACAATGAAACCAAAATGTCTTTGCTTTCATAAGCTATTAATGCTGGACTTGATGGAATGCTTATTGTTTCAAGCACTTCAAGCAACACAAGTATGGATACCTCTCATATAACAATTACACACTCTCAAAATAAACATATTGAATGCATTAATATACCTTCTCATTATAGCCTATCTATAATGTTCCTTGATGGCTACACAATTCAAGCAATGCACCTCAAGTGAGCTCCACCTCCATGGCCTCAATCATCACACAAGATTTGTGTAGAAGAAGAAAAAGAAAGAGGAAGAAAGAGTTGTGGCCACACTAGTCCATCACTCTGCCTCACATGCACACTCTCTCCCACACACACAAACACTCTCTCTCTCTCCCACACACACACACACACACACTCTCTCTCTCTCTCTCTCTCTCTCTCTCTCTCTCTCTCTCTCTCTCTCTCTCTCTCTCTCTCTCTCTCTCTCTCTCTCTCTCTCTCTCTCTCTCTCTCTCTCTCTCTCTCTCTCTCTCTCTCTCTCTCTCTCTCTCTCTCACAAAAGCAATAAGAAAGAAGAGAGATTCAAAAGATTCTACACCTTAAGAATGAGCTTATCTACATGGCCTTGATTTTTTAGATAGCCTCCCATCTCATTGGCTTAAACCAGTCCTTTCCCACATTGTGCATCCTCTATTGGTTACAAATCCTTTCTGGCTTGTTTCAATCAAGAGTGTTATACTCATGCCTCACTCAAAATATTTTTACAATTTGCACGGAAGTAAGCCTAGGTTTCCTGAATAATTTACAAAATAATTTTCTTGTTAAAATTATAAGCACTTAATAAACATTCTTATTTCCATGTCTCCCTTTCAAAAGTCAGTAATTCTCCTTGTGTGTCTCGATTTGTCCCTTAATTTCTTAGAGAGGGTTAACACATATTTAATTTCATATTACTTTCCTAGAGAGGCTTAGCATTGTAAAAGGCAAGCAATATGAAATTGTCGATAGCCAAGAGTAAGGAAATGACACGAAAAACAGTGCTATATGCTAATCACATCTTGTATCATCACTTGCATGATTTATAGCATTTGATATCATAAATGGGTTCTATTTTCATCATGATCTTCAAGATGATATCCATGTTATGGAATAATATAGAATATTTAGAAATTTAGAAATTTAGTTTTTTTCCATCCTCCCTTTTATAATCGCTAGTTCATGTTTACATGGGGAGAGGGGGTGGGAAATGGAAGCATAAAGAGTGAAGATGACGGAAAGAAGTGTTTGTTGGAGCATGTAGGAGTATTGAGGGAGTACATCAATAGTGTGATAAGGCATCAATGATATTGCAAAGGCTTGTTATGACCCTTCATTGATATGAAACACACAAAAAATTTATACATAAACACATCAGTAGTTGTTTCTTTTGCATAGTTTGGAAAAATGTGGATCCTAAGAGTTCACATGGAATGATTTTCTTTTTGGTTTTCATATCTCTCTATATATACTTTTCTAGAAAATATTATTTTTATAATGAGAAATACATTCAAAATAGAGAAAATACTTTTTTTAAATATCTAAAAAATATACAAAAAATATCAAAATATAGTAAGAAAACAATGCAATGCTCCTAAAGTCTTTCTTCATCAAAAAATGCATTTGTTTGGTAAAAAAAACATTAGTTCATAAATAATTAAGTATGTATAAGATGGGTAGATAGCATGAGGGTTGCCTTGATGTCTCCCATCATATTAAAAAAAGGAACCATGAGAATAATGATCTATGCAAATGAAATATATGCGAGTCTTTTGTTGTTCATTTATCATGGTTAGGTGCATGCCTTTGTGTTCTTAAAGTCATGTTAGCACAAGATAGGAGATCTCGATACCTCAACTTAGTGCTTAAACACCGAATCTTGATACCTCAACTTAGATAGCACAAGATAAGAGATTTCAAGATACCTCAACTTAGAAGCACAAGATAGGAGATCTTGATACCTCAACTTAGATTGCACAAGATAGGAGTGCTTAAACACCAAATCTTACGTAGTTGCATAGATTGAAAGAAAGAAAGAATTTCTTTGCATCTTCATCCTAATTTCTTCATTGTTTTGTGGGCACTCTTCATCCACAAATGCCTTATCTATTACATCTTGCATACATAGTTACATTACACTTGCTTTATGATAGACTACAAGTGTATGTGAGGTATCTTGAGATGTAGTTAGACACATGCGATCTTAGTGTGGAATTAGGTGAGAAAGACAAGTAATTTTTGTGATGATATGTGCAAGACATGGGACCTTTTGGAGACCAACAAGTAATTTTTGTGATGATATGTGCAAGACATGGGACCTTTTGGAGACCAACCCTAAATGGATAGGATGCCCATATTAAAGAGACCATGACATTCATTTGTGAGATAGATGCCTTATGTGTATGTGTTCATGGTGTTTATTTAACACTTTTTTCGGGTAACTCCTTGTTTGGAGTTTTGGGAGTGGGAAATTACAAGACGACTACACAAATGCAATGAGTTCTATTGTGCTTAAAGTATATCTAGAGAGTGATAATTAGTCACTCATGGCCATAGGGCCATGATGTGTGGTTTGACAAGGAGTGATAGCACTTCTTTTTGAGAGAGTTGCTATTAGGTCCATTTTAGGTTTCAATAAGTGGTGCATTTTCTAGAAGTCCATTAGAATTCCCATTTGGGCCTAGACTTGGACCTTATGTGCATGCCTCTTTACTTAGTAGAGATAGACTTACTTAAACAAAAATCAGAATGTAAGTTAGAGATCTCTCATATTTAATGAGAGAGAGAGAGAGAGAGAGAGAGAGAGAGAGAGAGAGAGATGATTAAGGAGACAAGCAAACATATATTGTAAGTATTCCTTAGATCATATAGTCCCATCACACTAAAACTTGGGGGTCTTATAGCCCCTCATACCAAGAAAAGTCCTAGTGTTTGAAAGAGTACTAACCTCTTCACCAATATAGCTGGGTATATTGCTCCTTCCAATCCCACTCTTAGTAGTGGATTTGCTCCACCTAGAAATACTTCAAGGTCTACTAAACCTATTTTTGTAGTGATGGCACAACAACCTCCAATAATGCCTACCCAAGCAATTTGATTGATAGCAGGGGACAATGGCTCTGGCCATTATAGGGTATTTGTTTGCTAATTTCTAATGGAAATCCAAATGAAGCCACTAAAATGCACATTAAATACTTCAAAAAAAAATTCTCGATACAAATAAGGTAGCACATCATATGATTTTCTTTAGCATTATACTAAAGCGTTACATAGCTCAATAGTGCTATCACATTGTGATAAATTCAATCGTCACTATGCATGAGTTCTAAACTTCTTTTTATAGGGGTTTTTTTCCCAAAAAAGGTATGTAACACTAGTTGCTTATACTTAATGAGATACATCAAGAATTCAATGAAAGCATAAGGGAATACACTAAATAGCTTTAAGAGGTGTTTCATTGTCTAGATGCAACTATTGCATTACCTCATTCTATTAAGTTCCAATTTTTTGGGGGGAGTTGGCTTTTACAATATGATTTCACTTAAGTAACACTATCCTTAATGATTTATACATTGCTACTATTGTTGCAAAAGGGTTGGACTCAAGGACTGAAGTGGATTATGTGGCAAGACAAACCCTCTCACTCCCATGTGTAATGCCTAATGTGGTATTGATGGGTTATAATGCATTGCAAGTGTTGCCTAGTAGCTTCAATGGACACATTTAGGGACCCTTGAATCAAGGGTTTCTACACTCACCCACTCCTTGAATACCTAAGGTAATCTAACCCATGTTGATGTTGTCCACAAGTAATGGACATGCTCCTATTCTGAGCCATCGAGCTATATAGTTGGCTGGCCCCTTGCAAGTTGTGAAACCTAGTTTTGGGGTAGTTGCTACTGAAGTAGCTAGGTATGGGTCTCCTACATCAAACATTGCAGAGGTAGTAAAAGATATGATGAAACATTACACTAATTTGATTGAGGAACAATATCATCCAATCATTGTGGATGTGCATTTTGTTAAACATCAATCGATCTTGATGGGAATATGAAAGATTGATGAAGGGGGGATGGATGAAGGGGGTCCATCAAGATCTAGTTGCAAGTGTTGTGAAGGTTATCATCTCTTGCACAACTATCCTAAATATAAATATGATATATGTGGGAAGTCACATCATATGCTGAACACTTGATAGAGCAAGATAAGTTCACTCTAGCAAAGGAGTCAATAGCCTAGGCCAATTAATCATAATAATAATTATGGAAACTCTTGAGGGGAGGGCCCCAAGAAAATTATGCAAAGGGGAAAAGACACCATTTAGGAGATGTCTAAACTTGTTAACCTAGTGGAGACATTTCCTATTAGTGAAAACTCCACTTCTACCAATATTAGACCTATTCACTAGAGGTCAAAAGGCAAAAGAAGATTATAATACTCACCCTAGTACAAGTTCAATCTTAAACAGAGTATCATTGATAAGAAAGTTATGGATACAAATACCCAGGTAGGGTCTTTTAGACTTGTTGAGTTAGAAGAGCATGAGGTTAAAACTAAGTGTAACACGAGAGCTAAAAAGGCTATTAGGGCCCCTATAAAGACAAAGGAAAGAACATATGGAGAGAAAAGAAGGTAGTGTGAACCTTCTATTGAATTAGCTAGTGCTCTTTGTGAAGTCAAGCTAGATGTTAACCTCGATCAATTGATTCATTTGTCACTTGATGTTCATAAAGAATTTTAAAAAAGCATACAAGAATCTTGCATTATGGAGTCTTTTGAGGCCTATTGAATTGGTAGTGAATGTTTAGATCACATTGGAAAGCACCACCCTGGGGTTTAGGTTTACATGGATGGTATTATCATAGAAAGTGTAAGGGTAAAGACGTAGGCTCTTCTATAAATATCACAAGTATTCTCAAAGAGAGTAGGGCTAGACTCACATTCTTTTGTAAATATCATGAGCATGGATTTGTTGGAGAGGCTAAGGCTGCTCGTTCAAAAGTATATCACCACAATATTGAAGATAGTGTATTATACTTTAGGGTAGCTTGAAGGACTTGTTTCCCAAGTTCTTGTGATTGCTGCACATTTTGAATGTACCCTTTTTACTTTTGAGTCATTAGATTTTTTGGGAGGTTGAGTTATCAGCTATTACTTGGATGACCATGGATTTTCTAGGTTGATTACTTGGTCGATATTCTAGCAAGCTATTTGATTTTTGAACGTGGTTTAAAGAGGGTCACTCTTGATACTTTTCCTAAGCATCTATTGAATGAAAGAGGTTTATCTCCTCCCATAGAGTGAGAGGAACCTGAATGAACTTTGGTTAGTAAAAAATCAAGTTCAAGAAAACTTGATGAGGGTTCCACCATGGAGAAGATGTATCAAGTCAGTTTAAATGAGTCAATTGGGGCTAAAGATTGCATGTGCGATGTTGATGTGGTGGAGTTGACCTTGGGACTCTAAATGCTCCCAATCCAATAAAACTGGGCATTGTTTTATCTAAGGAAGACCATAATTACTATGTGTCACTATTGCTAGAGTTTAAGGATATGTCTACATTGAGCTAAATGGGATTATGCCCAGTACTTCTATGCATATAATTCCCCTAAAAGAGGGAAATAAAATAGTCACATACAAAGCCAAAAGAATGTCATTTGATCTTAGAGAGCCTTTCTTTTATGAGCTTATGCATTTATGAAAGGCTGGATTGATATTTTATGTAGAGCATACTAAATGGTTTTCTATGGTAGTAAGGAAAAATAACAATACAAAATCCATTTATGTGTGGATTTTAAGGAGATAAATAAGATGATATTGTGTGATTATTATTATTTTCCTTCATCAATCATACTTTAGATCAATTAGCTAGGTGAGAGATGTACACATTTATGGTTTACTTTGCCAAGTATAATCAAATAGCCCTGCCAAAGAGGAAAATCTGTAAACATATTTATCATCACAGCCAATACTTTTATGTACCACATTATTGCATTGGCCTATGTAATACCCCAAGATCAAAGGATGGTCGATAAGACCTTCAGTGACATTTCACCTAAGGGGCTCAAGGTTGTAATATTTCTGCCACAAAATATTAAAGACCCGTAATCCACGCAAAAAGCAAACTAAAATAATCTCCCGCATCGGTAAAATGTTGGTGGTTAAGTGCTTATCCCGCGTGTGTGTCAATAAACTCTAGCCGCCATGCAGCACAAGAGCCGAGGCTTGAAACCCATAGTTCCACATGGGAACACCCTTCAAGGGAAAAGGCAAATGGATAATAGTTAAATTTTGTGCATTTTTTTTTAAATTTACCCCTCCCCTCAGCCGATGCATGCCAAGGAGAGGGAGTGTGGGAAGAGCATGAGATGGAGTGGTGTGGAGTGGAGAAGCATGAGGGAGGGGAGGCATGCAAACCAACCACGTGGGAGGCTATCCCCCCCCCACTACCTATAAGTCCTCCCCCCTAAAGCTTGGGAAGGGGGAGGAGAGAGAGAAGGGAGTCGTGTCGTCTGCCATGCCGTCGCCATTGCCACCATCCGCCACCACCGCCAGGCCACGCTGCTGCTGCCTGCATCATCACCATTGCCATCACCTTCATAATCACCATTGTCATCTTTGTCATCCTCGCCTTCTTCTCTCTCCACATCATCTCTAGTGTTCCAGAGGCTTGGAAGCTTCTATAAAAGCTTCACCATAGCCCCTTTTCACCCATGCCTTTCTCAGGGCTGAAAAACTAAGTCTCCAAGGCCCTGGTCCTGCGTGGGAGAGGGAGATTGCAGACTGTGAGACTTCAGGGACATGCGAGTAATCCAAGGGGAAGTTGCTGCAACAAAAGACACTGTATAAATGGCTCCGAAGCTAAAGACGCGAGGTGCACAAGCGGGAGCTTCCACTCCGAGTTCGCATGTGGATAACACCCCAAACCTCAATGCCCAGGTTCTTAAAAAATTGATTCCGCATGAAATAATGCACTAGGCATGTGCAATTCTCGTAAGCAAGTTTAATTACACTTGGAAATTTTAATTGATCGCCCGATTTTCAAAGATTTAGTTGCATGATGTGCATATGAGTTTGCTTGCATTTCCAAGTTGCAATCCTATTGCGTAGGTTAAAAGGTGGATTTGTCTAAATGCATCCTTGATTTCCTTGCGAAAAAGAACAGTGCATAATGCATTTAGATAATAATCTCCTAGTTGTGATTCATATGAGATAATCATCGACGTCCATTAGATGTTGTCCAAGTAGTTGCATTGCATGAAAGGGATTTATGTACCTTGTAAATTGCATGCGGTGAAAATTACATCCTAGGTTGGGCTAAGTGCTGAAGGATGAATTAAATCAATAATGGTCCCATGGCATTCATGCATGGACTTATTTTATTGAAGTTGGATTTGGGAATGGATGAAATTGTCATATTAAAGCCTGAATTCAATTGCATTAAACGAAAGGTTTATAGGCATAGTTCTTGATGTAAATCAACATAGGGTTTATACGAGTTAGCCCTAAATTGTCAATCATTATAGTCTAGGCAAGGAAAAGAAATGGTCATTGTAAATCTTATAGTTGCATAGAAGGAAAGAGTCTATGAATCGCATATTTTTGCATGGAATGTTGTATCTTGAAATTGTAAAATATTACACGGCGCAGCGAACAGAATCTGAGAAAGAGATAGAGAGTACACAACAGATAAGAGGAGAATCAGTAAATTCTTTAACTTCAAACAACTGATACAAAGATGGCTCTGTCCACCCGTGCGCTTCCACTGAGTGAAGCTTAGATGGCGATCTAGACAGAAGATAGGAGAAGAGCTTAAGGCTAGCTGGAACAACAACTCTGACTGGGTGAAAGATGAGTGTAAGATGGCTGCGAAGGGGTTTAGCTTTTATAGCCCGCGAAGGTCGTTAGGTCGGCCTGCTGACCGACCTACCATATGAGCCTCCACTAGTCGGCCAGGGAATATTCCAGGGAATATTCCCTTTACCATCGGGCCGGGGGCGCTGCCCCCGGACCCCCGCCAGGGGGGCCGCTGGCCCCCCTGGGACCCCCCAGCCAGGGGCCGCTTCCGCGGCCCCCGGACCCCACAATAGGGGCCCCTTTTAACTCCCTTACCACGCAACTCAATGCAATGTGCCTCGAGTTGCTACCAGCTTAACCACTCCGTCTAACCCAAAGATTAGACCCACAACAGTCACCTTTTTGCCATCCGGTCACATAGACCTCATCTGATATACAAGTCAGGACTCAACCAATGTCCGGGCTCACATTTGGCTTCTCCTCATAATGGGGGCCTTACAACTTTGAGCACCATGGATCATTGGTAGCACCTAATGAGGGTGGGGCATTGATCATATCTAACACCCCCCCTCAATGTCCACCCATAGGTGAACTATCTCCTCGGCCCAATGCCGAGTCTCTGAAGATGAACTTGAAGCAGATCCTTCGTAAGTGCTTTGGTGAAGATATCTGCTCCATTCTCCTCTGTTGGACAGTAGACCAATTCCACTATCCCATCCTCCATCAAATCACGCACATAGTGATACTGGATCTCTATATGTTTGGTGCGTGCATGAAACACTGGATTTTTGGCAATGGCGATGCAACTCTGATTGTCACATCTCAGCACAGTTGGTTCTTCATCCTGCACTCCCATATGCCATAGAATCCTTCTCAACCATACGGCCTCACATGCAGCAAAACAAGCTGCCTTGTACTCTGCTTCGGTAGAAGACAATGCCACTGTTGGTTGCTTCTTACTAATCCAAGAGAAAATTCCTGAACCCAAAGAGAAACAATAACCAGAAACTGACTTCCTGGAATCAATGTCTCCTGCCCAATCTGAGTCACAGTTCCCCACAAGAGAAGTTCCGAAACTGTATGTGATACCATAGTCAAGAGTTTTCTTCAAGTATCTGAGCACCCGCATCCCAGCCTTCCAATGACTCTCATGAGGTTTGTTTGAGAACCTGCTCAAAACACCAACAGCAAAACTGATATCTGGTCTGGTGTTACACAAGTAGATTAGACTGCCGACCAACCTCCTATACCTCCCAATGTCTGCTAGTGCTGATGTATCCTCAACGGATAACTTTACATTCACCTCCATAGGTGTAGCTATCTCCTTGCACTCGGTCATGCCAAATGCCTTCAAGATCTCCCATGCATACTTCTTCTGAGAGATGAAGATCTTTCCTGGCTCTTGCCAGACTTCAATCCCCAAACAATAGTGCAGCAAGCCCAAGTCTGTCATTTCAAACTCAGAACTCAAAGCCTTTCGAGTTTGGTTGATCATATCTTCATAGTCACCTGTAATAAGAAGGTCGTCCACATATAGGACAATCACTACAGACTCTTTACCATCCCTGTAAACATACAAGTTAGCATCTGAGGCACATCTTTTGAAGTTTAGGTTTAAAAAGAACCTATCTATCCGCTGGTACCATGCTCTGGGGGCTTGTTTCAGCCCATACAATGCCTTCTTCAGTTTACACACTTTGTTCTCAGAATGGGGGGCCTCAAACCCTGGTGGCTGAGCCACGTACACCTCCTCCTTGAGGTCACCATTTAAGAACGCTGACTTAACATCCATTTGGTACACTGGCCACTTCTTGTGGGCAGCCACTGCAAGTACCGTGCGAATAGTGGTCATTCTGGCAGTTGGGGCAAATGACTCTTGAAAATCAAACCCTTCAACTTGTGAAAATCCTTGGGCAACTAGTCTAGCTTTGTACTTTTCTAAGGTACCATCAGCCTTGTACTTTACCTTCCAGATCCACTTGGTGCCAATAATCTTCCGCTTTGCTGGCCGATCCACTAGCTCCCAAGTGTCATTCTTCATTATGCTGTCATACTCCGCCTGCATAGCAGCCTTCCATGATGGATCTGCAAGTGCTTCTTCTAAGTCAGTTGGCTCCTTTACTTGTCTCATAATCTCAACCATCAAGGCCATGTTGACTATGTGAGCAGAAGCCCTCCTTTGCTCCTCTATTCTTTGAGACCTCCTTGGTCCGTCTGCCTTCTCCTCAACAGATGCAGGCATAGGATTATTGTGGTCATAGAGCTGCTTCACCCAGCGCGGCAATGGCTTTTCCGGTGGGGTGATGTCAGGTTGGTGAACTTTTTCCTCATCATCTGAAGATGATGCTTCCTCCTCCTTAAGGATAGGGATAGCTCTCGGGACAGGTTCATAGTGGACTACTTCTTCGCTTGATGATAAAGTGGAAGACCTTGCCTTCTCCTCCTCCACTGTATGCGGCTCCTCCTTGAACACCACATCACGGCTCGCGATGATCTTCTTTGCCTCTTGGTCATATAACTTGTAAGCCTTCTGCTCATCACTATAACCCAAGAAGATACATTTTCTGCTTTTTGGTTGTAACTTGTTTCTCTTCTCATCTGGAACATGTGCATAACATTCACATCCAAAAATTCTGAAATGTGAAACAGATGGTTTCTTACCAGTGTAAGCCTCATGAGGTGTTTTTCCCTTGAGAGCCTTTGTGTAGCTCCGATTTAGAATGTAGACTGCAGTATTAACAGCTTCAGCCCAAAAATGGTTAGGCAATCCCTTGCCCTTTAGCATGCATCTTGCCATCTCCACAATGGTACGATTCCTGCGTTCCACAACACCATTCTGCTGAGGTGTGTGAGGCGTCGTCAATTGACGCTTGATCCCTTTGCTCTTGCAAAAGCCTTCAAACTCCTTTGAGTTGAACTCACCACCACCATCTGTTCTAAATTTCTTCACACTTTTCCCTGTTTCATTCTCAACAAGTATTAGCCATTCTTTAAACTTACCAAAAGCTTGAGCCTTATCACGAAGGAAGTACACCCACATCTTCCTACTGTAGTCATCGACAATCAACATAAAATAAGAAGATCCCCCCAAGGCCTGTGTAGGCATCTTACCACACAAGTCAGCATGCACCAACTCTAGAGGAGCATGTGCTCTATTCTTGCTTTCTTGTGGAAATGCCTTTCTCTGTTGCTTGCCCATCATACAAGCTTCACATGGTTCCTTCAATTCAGTTATTGTAGGTAGGTGAGCAACCATACCTTGCTTTTGCATCTCCTTCAATACTGCAAATCCGATGTGTCCAAACCTTTCATGCCAAAGCTTACTTGTGCCCACTCCAGCGGTGGCTGTAAGAGCACTTAGCTCATACAGGTTGTTCCTCCTTTCTCCTTTGCCAACAATTGTGCCAGCACTATCAATAATTTCTGCACCTGTCTTCTTGAACCTTACTTCATGACCAAGATCAGTTATGGCAGCAACTGATAAGAGATTTCTTCTGATTTCGGGAACATACAACACATTTGAAAGCTTTTTGACTTCACCATTTGCAGCAACAAAAGAAATAGTACCTGTGCCCGCAGCAGGGCATTTAGCATCATTTCCAACCGTCACAGTGATGGATTCTTGTAGAGGCTGCATAGAACTGTATAGACCTTTCTTGTTGGTCATGTGACGGGAGGCCCCACTATCCAACACCCAAGAGTCAGTGGTAGATTCTTCTTGCGCCGAGGAGCACACTTCCTCAATGGTCGCCATGAATAATTCCAACTCTGCTTCAGCCGTATTGGCTGTCTCTTTCCCTTTACTTTTAAGGGTACCATTCTTTTCATCTGCCTTCTTGACACGACAATCTGCAATTGCATGTCCTTTCTTCTTACAGTAGAAGCACTCTCCTTGAAACTTCTTCTTGCCGCCCTTCTTCTTTTTGTCACCATCATTTTTGGTGGAGGAAACACCTTTGCCTTTTGCATTGGCAGAGAATGCAGCATCTCCATTGTTGCTTCCTTCTCGGGCTTTCAGCCTCAACTCCTCCTCCATTAATAATGCACAAAACTCCTCAAAAGTCAAAGCTTGAGGTCTCACCTGAGTATTAAGGGCAGTTACTAGTCCATCAAACTTTTGTGGACAAATCCGAAGACACCTCCGAGCTAGCTCTTCGCTAGTCTTTTGTATCCCAGCGCCAGCCATCTGGTCGCGCAGATTCTTAATCCGAGTGATGAATGCTTCAACCGTCTCTCCTTCAGCAAACTTCTCCGCTGCTAGTTGATTCTCCAAGTTTTGAATCCTTGTTTGGTTTCGTGTTTCATACTGACTCCTTAGTACATTCCAAGCCTCTGACGCTTTGGTTGTATGCTGAATCAGAGTCAAAACACTGTCAGAACAGCTTGTAACTAAGGCACACAATGCATCTGCATTCCTTCGTTTCCAAGCTCGTAGAAGATCTGCATTCGGAGGAATCATCACACTAGGATTTGATGGGTCGGGGGTAGGCTGTGGTTCTGCGTCAGTCCCCAGCACAGTCTCCAGAAGCTCATAAGAATCAAGGATAGTAGTAATTTTGAACTTCCACAAGGTGTAGTTTGTACCATCTAACTTGCCTTCGCTGAAGGTTGGTGGACGAATCCTCAGTGTTTGAATAGCCGGTACAGCAGCACCACCTCCTGCACCGCTTCCTGATGCGCCAGAACTGCTTCCCGGAGTCGACATCGTTTCTCTTTGCTGTTGAAGCCTTTGCCTCTTGCACTCTCTCCGATCTCTAGAGCCCCCTGGGCTCTGATACCATGTAAAATATTACACGGCGCAGCGAACAGAATCTGAGAAAGAGATAGAGAGTACACAACAGATAAGAGGAGAATCAGTAAATTCTTTAACTTCAAACAACTGATACAAAGATGGCTCTGTCCACCCGTGCGCTTCCACTGAGTGAAGCTTAGATGGCGATCTAGACAGAAGATAGGAGAAGAGCTTAAGGCTAGCTGGAACAACAACTCTGACTGGGTGAAAGATGAGTGTAAGATGGCTGCGAAGGGGTTTAGCTTTTATAGCCCGCGAAGGTCGTTAGGTCGGCCTGCTGACCGACCTACCATATGAGCCTCCACTAGTCGGCCAGGGAATATTCCAGGGAATATTCCCTTTACCATCGGGCCGGGGGCGCTGCCCCCGGACCCCCGCCAGGGGGGCCGCTGGCCCCCCTGGGACCCCCCAGCCAGGGGCCGCTTCCGCGGCCCCCGGACCCCACAATAGGGGCCCCTTTTAACTCCCTTACCACGCAACTCAATGCAATGTGCCTCGAGTTGCTACCAGCTTAACCACTCCGTCTAACCCAAAGATTAGACCCACAACAGTCACCTTTTTGCCATCCGGTCACATAGACCTCATCTGATATACAAGTCAGGACTCAACCAATGTCCGGGCTCACATTTGGCTTCTCCTCATAATGGGGGCCTTACAACTTTGAGCACCATGGATCATTGGTAGCACCTAATGAGGGTGGGGCATTGATCATATCTAACAGAAATTATGTACATCTTTTAGGAAAAATATTAGCAGAAAAGATCACCTCTTGTTGCAAGACAATTCGATCAATTTAGGTCAATCTCTTGTAATGGCATAACCCACATGGGATTCATAAAAGCGTAAATAGTTAGTACGATGAAAACCTCAAAGTGCTAGCTAGGGTTTAGTTACGTTAAAAATTCTGCCTAGTATCACACTTGGGATGCCAAGTCAAGACTTTCGATCCCAAAGATCCTACCCACATTCACCGAATGTTAGGGTTAGCTGAACGACTATGCAAGAACAATCTAGGGTTCTTACCCTAAGGATCAAATTGACCCAAATACTAGACTTTCGTTTGAATTTAGAAACCCTAGGACCAAACGTTGTCGACCTAGTAGGGTTAGGGTTGGGTTGAGTCAAGAGGACTCCCAAACCCTACATCTTGACCAAGGTATCCTTGACCAAGGAATATCGTGCGATGGGAGAAAGAATCCCATAAGTCAGGTGCGACACCTATGCAACAAGTTGCAACATCACAGGATTTTGTGTTTAAATCACAAAGTAGAATTGCCGCTCCTTGGAACAAGGTTGGCGAGATCTAAGTGCAAGTCTAACTTGCAAAAGGATGAGTGGCCATCCTGCTACATCATCCTTCCTTGGGTTGATTTGCCAAGTGAGGGAAGTTATGTATTGCCTAGCAAGAAATTGACCAAATCAAGATAGGACAACGAGGTTGCCCAGGATTTACTGTCTTAGTTTAAGGAACCTAATGTGTTTGTTAATTTGGGTTAACAGGGTATAAACCCTAACCCAAGGAAAGAGGGTAAACTAGCAAGAATGAGTGCAAGTCTAACTTGCAAAAGGATGAGTGGCCATCCTGCTACATCATCCTTCCTTGGGTTGATTTGCCAAGTGAGGGAAGTTATGTATTTCCTAGAAAGAAATTGACCAAATCAAGATAGGACAACGAGGTTGCCCAGGATTTACTGTCTTAGTTTAAGGAACCTAATGTGTTTGTTAATTTGGGTTAACAGGGTATAAACCCTAACCCAAGGAAAGAGGGTAAACTAGCAACACAGCTTACGAAACCCTTGGGGATCTGCCAAGTCACAATTGATCCCGGATCGAATGTTGAATGCATTCAGAGAGAAGGATTCACACCTTAGCAGTTGGCCAAACAAACGACCACCACTGGATTGATTGTGTTTGTACAGTTAGGAGCACTGTTTGTACTTCTTTGCTCAAGGAACTAAAGATGGAAATATAATTAATGCTTCAGGTTGAAGGCCCGAATGGAGAGGCAGCATCAATTACCCCCACTATCTACTTGACCCTATCCAAGGGGGTTGTGGGATCACTATTCCAAGTTTCTGCCCGTAGACTAGTATGCGAGTCTCGAGATCCAATCTCAAGTCACGTCAGCCTCTTGTGTAGGATCCAGAGGAAAGGGATTTAAGGCCAGAGCCTCCCTGGCACCAAGCGTCCTCCTGCTCCAAGTAGCACCCATGGAGAGACCTCTCACGATGGGTTCGGTCCACGTACACTTGAATTCGATGGACCGTCCAAATTGATGTCGAGATCTGGATCGAATCCATGGAGGATTATTTCGAAGCAACAGGTACTGCACCACCCGTCGCTAACCAAGCGATGCTCGCCAAGCTGAAGCTTACCAACGAAGCAAGACTTTGGTGGAAGCAATGGTGCAGAGACCAAGGGATCTCAGAAGGGTCAGTTATGTGGGAAAAGCTTAAAAGAGCTGTGCAAGCGAGATATTTTCCACATGCCTACCGCACGCAAAAGATGAATGAGTTCTATGAACTGAAGCAGCTTGGTCTATCTCTTGATGCTTACTATTCAAAGTTTGTCGCTCTTTTGAAGTATGCGCCACAAATGGATATGACACAACAGGTGTCAAAGTTTTGTGCTGGATTAAACCCACCTATAAACACCCATCTCAAATCAATGTGCCCAATAGACCTTTAGGATGCGCTCATTTGAGCTGTGCCCATAATACAGGAGGTGCAGACCAGGCCAAGAAATAACAACACTTGGTCTTACAAAAATTAGAACAAGGGAGTGTATAGGTCTCAAGCCAAGAGAGTGTTGGGCCAAAATCCGGGACAAATGAAGAAAGCTCGGACCAACACTGTCAATAATTTCGTTCCTACCTAAGGTAATGGCCACAATCTCTATTGCTTCCATTGCAATGAGCTCCGTCATTTTAAAAGGCAGTGTCCCAAGCTTAACGGAGGACAACGTCAAGGACCATCCCAAGGAACTATCCATGGCCAAGGGGCCACCGTCATGGCTAGAGAGAGAACCTCTAGTGTTGCCAACAAGCAGCTGCATGATGAAGAAGACCCATCCATGGAAGTAGACATTGAGAGGGCAACGATCCATGCCGCTCTTCACAAGAAAGACCCGAATCGCCAATTCTCGGTGATTCAAACTCCATCGGATTATCAAGGTAAAAGCTTCAAAACCTTGATTGATTGTGGCAGTGCGCATTCCTTCATTTCACTAGTCTGTGCAAAAAGATTAGGAATAGCCACAATAGATACACCTACCTTACTTGTGGAATTAGCAAATGGTCATGAGGTCACTTGTACCAGGCAAACTGCTAAGGTGAAATTCCTACTGGGAGGAAAGTCAACTTCGGTCAGATTCAGGGTTATGAACCTAGGTTTCCATGAGTGTTTGCTTGGAATGGATTGGCTAATACCTAATGATGCCCACATTCACTATGGAACGTGCCAAGTTTCCTTTCAAAATTCTGAAGGGGAATTGGTCACAACTCAAGGAGAGGCTGGTAGGCCAAAAATTCAACTAGCCAAAGCATCTCGGATAATAAAAGGAGTTAGAAAGGGGCTACCTGTCTATTTGATTAAGCTAAATAAGCTAGATTAGAATCAGGAGTCTAGGGAAGAACCTTCATGGCTAAAGGAATATGCAGACATATTTCCTAAAGAACTGACAGAGCTTCCTCCTTAAAGGGAAGTCAATCACGAAATCAAGCTAGCGCCAAGAGCTACACCAATCGCAAAGAGCCCATACAAAATGTCCATCCCGGAAGCGATTGAGCTGAAGGAGCAACTCAAGCAACTGTTAGACCAAGGCTACATCCGTCCTAGCAGTTTGCCATGGGGAGCTCCAGTGTTGTTCCAAAATAAGAAAGATGAAACACTTCGGCTATGCATTGACTACAGAGGGTTGAATCAATCAACCTTTAAGAACAAGTACCCCATTCCAAGAATAGATGAACTTCTTGACCGTCAAGGTGCAAAGATCTTCTCCAAGATTGATCTCAGGTCTGGATATCATCAGATAAGGATCAAGGAAGAAGATATCTCAAAGATGGCATTCATCACAAGATATGGACACTTTAATTTCCTGGTCATGTCATTCGGGCTAACAAATGTTCCTACTACCTTCAATAGGTTAATGCATGATATCTTTAGGCCCTATCTTGATGACTTTGTACTCGTCTTCTTTGACGATACCCTAGTCTACTCCAAGCAGGAAGAAGATCATGAACCCCAGCTTTGCATCGTCCTTGAAACAATGACGGCACACAAACTTTATGCCAAAAAGAAGAAGTGTGCATTTTTCAAGCGACAGAGACATTCTAGAGTGGCCAATACCAACAACTGTCAAAAAAATACGAAGTTTTCTTGGATTGACAGGATGGTACATGGTCTTTATCAATAACTATGCTTTGATTGCAACGCGGTTGACCAATCTACTGAAGAAGCAAACATCAATTGTATGGTCACCTGCTGAACAATCTAGCTTTGACAAACTAAAGCAAAGCTTGGTATCAACACCCATCTTGAAACTTTTAGATCTTAGTAAGGAGTTTGAAGTGATAACCGATGCTAGCGCACTTGCCTTAGGATGTGTGCTTATGCAAGAAGGTCATCCCGTAGCATATTCCTCAAGGAAACTGAAGAGCCATGAAAGGAACTATGCTACCCACGATCTGGAGCTGTTAGCTGTCATCCATGCTCTCAAGCTTTGGAGACACTATTTGCTGGGTAATAAGTTTACCCTAGTGACAGATCAACATGAGGCAACGTTGATGGATTGAAGTGCTAGAGGAATATGCTTTTGAAATCAAATACTGGCCTGGAAAGGAGAATGTATTTGCCGATGCACTCAATTGCAAGGCATTTCTAAATTCTCTGATTTTGCAAGATCCATCAACAGCAAGATCTCTAGCCACAAAGGTATCCATGCTAAACAACCCAATTCTTGAGCTAGCTAAAGAAGAGGTATGCCATGATCCAACCTATCAGAAATTGCTAAGGGAGATCCCCATCAAGGATCAGGACCCGAAGCTACAAACAAAGTATCTAGAATTCTCTATCAATAGTGGACTTCTCTACTATAGAACGAGATTATGTATACCAACAAGCCAGTCACTCAAGCAGAAGATACTTTGGGAAGCCCGTGACTCCCCTTTTTCAGGTCATCGCGGCTATGCCAAGACCCTCAATGCAGTTAGAAAGAGCTATTACTGGGAGAGGCTTAAAGGTGACGTTCTCAAATATGTCACTGAATGTTTGTCTTGTCAACGCATTAAGGCCGAACATATCAAAATGCCAGGGAAATTGCAACCACTTGACATTTCCCAAATGAAATGGGAATTCATTAGTATGGATTTTGTTGTTGGCCTGCCCCAAGTTCAGGGAGGATACAACTCCATTATGGTTGTGGTTGATATGCTCACCAAGGTTGCACATCTAATTCCTGTTGAGACAAACTATAAGCCTCGGACATTGCAAGGTTATTCATCAAGGAGATATTCAAACTGCATGGGTTACCCAAAAGAATCATCAGTGATCGTGACTCTCTCTTGACATCACACTTTTGGAGAGCCATCTTCAAAGCCATTAAGACTCAACTTCGTTTTAAGTATAGCTTAGCATCCCCAAACTGATGGTCAAACGGAACGAGTCAACCAAGTCATTGAGGATATGCTAAGGGCACATTGTTTCTGCAAACCCAAAAAGTGGATTCAATATTTGCCACTGGTTGAGTTTGCCTACAATGCTTCCTACCAACAAAGCATTCAGATGACCCCTTTTCAAGCATTGTATGGGCATGACTATCGTAGTCCTTTAAACTTTTCAGATCCAACCTTGAGGATTGAAGCCTCAAAGCAGATGCTGGAAGACATGGATGACCAAATAAAGTCAATAAGACAGGACATCCAAGCCGCCAAGGATAGACAGAAGGCTTACATGGATCTAAAACGTGAAGATAGATCCTTCGCTCAAGGAGACACGGTCGTCATTCGCGTACGTCCAAAGAAGAGTTCCCTATCCTTGGGTGAATGCAAAAAGCTATGTCCAAGGTATTGTGGACCTTACAAGATCCTCAAGTGCGCAGGGCCTAATGCTTACAAATTGCAACTCCTGGAAAACCTAAAAGTTCATAATGTATTGCATATCAGTCTATTGAAAAAGTATGTGCCTAACCCTAGTCACGTGCTTGATGATCAACAAATTGTAATACCTAGCCAAGGAGTCCTTGAGATATGGCCTGATAGGATCTTAGATGTTAGGGACAAGGCATTTGAGATCCAAAACCTTGAGAGAATACCTTGTCCAATGGAAACATTATCTCGAAGAGGATGCCACTTGGATGGATGAAAGTATTCTCAACCAACAATACCCCCATCTCTTCTCGAGATGGGGACATCTAGATTCCTCTAAGGGGGAGGGAATATAATATTTGCACCACGAAATATTAAAGACCCGTAATCTGCGCAAAAAGCAAACTAAAATAATCTCCCGTATCGGTAAAATGTTGGTGGTTAAGTGCTTACCCCGCGCGCGCGTCAATAAACTCTAACCGCATGGAGCACAAGAGTCGATGCTTGAAACCCGTAGTTCCACACAGGAACACAACATGCAAGCCAGCCACTTGGAAGGCTATTCCCCCCACACACCCGTGCCTTTCCCGGGGAAAAACTAAGTCTCCAAAGCCCTGGTCCTACGCGGGAGAGCGAGATCGCAGATTGTGAGACTTTGGGACACGCGAGTAATCCAAGGGGAAGTTGCTGCGACAAAAGACACTGTATAAATGGCTCCGAAGCTAAAGACGCGAGGCGCACATGCGGGAGCTTCCACTCCGAGTTCGCGTGTGGATAACACCCCGAACCTCAATGCCCAGGTTCTTAAAAATTTGATTCCGCATGAAAAGAATGCACTAGGCATGTCCAATTCTCATAAGCAAGTTTAATTACACTTGGAAATTTTAATTGATCGCCCGATTTTCAAAGATTTAGTTGCATGATGTGCATATGAGTTTGCTTGCATTTCCAAGTTGCAATCCTACTGCGTAGGTTAAAAGGTGGATTTGTCTAAATGCATCCTTGATTTCCTTGCAAAAAAGAACAGCGCGTAATGCATTTAGATAATAATCTCCTAGTTGTGATTCATATGAGATAATCATCGACGTCCATTAGATGTTGTCCAAGTAGTTGCATTGCACGAAAGGGATTTATGTACCTTGTAAATTGCATGCGGTGAAAATTACATCCTAGGTTGGGCTAAGTGCTGAAGGACAAATTAAATCAATAATGGTCCCATGGCATTCATGCATGGACTTCTTTTATCGAAGTTGGATTTGGGAATGGATGAAATTGTCACATTAAAGCCTGAATTCAATTGCATTAAACGAAAGGTTTATAGGCATAGTTCTTGATGTAAATCAACATAGGGTTTATACGAGTTAGCCCTAAATTGTCAATCATTATAGTCTAGGCAAGGAAAAGAAATGGTCATTGTAAATCTTATAGTTGCATAGAAGGAAAAAGTCTATGAATCGCATATTTTTGCATGGAATGTTGTATCTTGAAATTATGTACATTTTTTAGGAAAAATATTAGCAGAAAAGATCACCTCTTGTCACAAGACAATTCGATCAATTTAGGTCAATCACTTGTAATGGCATAACCCACATGGGATTCATAAAAGCGTAAATAGTTAGTACGACGAAAACCTCAAAGTGCTAGCTAGGGTTTAGTTACGTTAAAAATTCTACCTAGTATCGCACTTGGGATGCCAAGTCAAGACTTTCGATCCCAAAGATCCTACCCACATTCACCGAAGGTTAGGGTTAGCTAAACGACTATGCAAGAATAATCTAGGGTTCTTACCCTAAGTATCAAATTGACCCAAATACTAGACTTCCGTTTGAATTTAGAAACCCTAGGACCAAACTTTGTCGACCTAGTAGGGTTAGGGTTGGGTTGAGTCAAGAGGACTCCCAAACCCTACATCTTGACCAAGGTATCCTTGACCAAGGAATACTGTGCGATGGGAGAAATAATCCCATAGGTCAGGTGCGACACCTATGCAACAAGTTACAACGTCGCAGGATTTTGTGTTTAAATCACAAAGTAGAATTTCCACTCCTTGGAACAAGGTTGGCGAGTTCTAAGTGCAAGTCTTATTTTCAAAAGGACGAGTGGACATCCTGCTACATCACCCTTCCTTGGGCTGATTTGCCGAGGGAAGTTATGTATTTCCTAGCAAGAAATTGACCAAATCAAGATAGGACAATGAGGTTGCCCAGGATTTACTGTCTTAGTTTAAGGAACCTAAAGTGTTTGTTAATTTGGGTTAACAGGGTATAAACCCTAACCCAAGGAAAGAGGGTAAACTAGCAACACAACTTAGAAACCCTTGGGGATCTTCCAAGTCGCAATTGATCCCGGATCGAATGTTGAATGCATTCGGAGAGAAGGATTCACACCTTATCAGTTGGCCAAACAAATGACCACTGGATTGATTGTGTTTGTACAGTTAGGAGCACTATTTGTACTTCTTTGCTCAAGGAACTAAAGATGGAAAGATAATTAATGCTTCAGGTTGAAGGCCTGGAGGGAGAGGCAGCATCAGTTACCCCCGACTATTAGATCCAAATGAGGCTTTCTGGAATTTTGCATAAAATGACTGATAAGATCAATTGCATAACTAAGATTAGGCCTAATGATGGTTAAATATAACGAACTTCCCACCATCTACCTATACATGGTAACATCTACAATTTTAGCTCTTATGTTTGCATCCATTTTGATTTTGATCCAATGGAGTCTCAAGTGGCTTACAATCTGTCATGCCATACTTCTTTAGCATTTCCAATGCATATTGTATCTGCATCAGGCAAAGTCCATTGGTTGAATTTACCCCTTCAATCCTCTCAAGAAGAACTTTAGCTCACCCAAATCTTCATATCAAATTCAATTTTTAGCATAGTCATCACACTTTGTATTCTAATGTCATCATCACCTATAATAATGAGATCATCCATAGATGTCTAGCATAACCAAGCCTACATCAATATTTTTGGTAAATAAATTGTGATCAACTCTGCCAACTGTAAAGCCAATACTCTACAAGTAACTAGTAATGTGTGCATTCCAAGCTCTTGAAGCCTATTTCAGTCCATAGCACCTCTTTCATCTTATAGACATAATTCGAATATTGTGGATGTAGATACCATTTTAAGGAACCTACTAAGAAAGCTTTTCCCTTGCATGTATCCTTTTAGGCTCATTTGAACATTGAGAGGGGTGGTGGACAAAAAGGGATGGTTGCAGCTAGTGAAACAATTGTCGCTCATGTCCTCTAAGAGGGTTACACAAAAATATGGAAAGAGGGCAATGCACGTCATTAGCCTAGCCATTGCACAGCTTTCTATGCCAACATTGAGATAAAAAAAGACTGGTGGGAGGCGGTATTCTTGCAGAGTAGGTTCTTGCCTTAATAATATTCTAAGGTGTTGAGAAGTAAGAATGTGAACTCTCCTTATACTAGAGAGGATAAGGGTAACTAGGTGTAAATGGACTAGAGGACAGGGGATCAAGGGGAAACCCTAACCCTAACTTCTCCAGAGGCTATATAAACTACCTAAAGTACACACTCACTATAGAGGAGAGTGTACTAGTTGTAACTTGAACAACTTACTAAGCAAGATCTTCTTCTTGTACTTGAGCTCTCTCTCTCCCTCTTTTGCACACTCTTTCATGCTTCCAACTCTGATTTTCCACATGGTATCAGAGCCATCTCTTATCCTTCAGCTTTCCTCAGCCTCTATACACACCTAAGTGCACAAGAAGAAACCTTGTCTTCTCATTTACCCTCATTTCCACCATAGCCAGCTTGACCCACCTCTATTGGAGAACGTGGGAAGAGCAAAGGAGAGAATTTCAGCTCCTGACTTCTTCTAGAGATATTCTCCTGAACTCAAGGCAACTTGGCATGGTACATCAGAGGCTGACATTAGGCATCGTGGAGGGCAGCGTTGCACAAATTGTAAATCTAGCGCAGTTTTGATAACGTGCTGTTCAAGATCTTCGTGCTTGCTGATGACTACAAAATCACGAGGGCCACCATAGGCCTTTCATTGCCCCCTTAGTGAACCATCTCCCTCTAAGAGGGTTTGGAGAAATTTCTCCTCTGGTAGCTGCTATCAGCAAAACCTTAACTGTGGGTGTTTCTGGCAGCCATAGCCAGCTTTCCCATTTTTCAAAAATTTCAATCTCTAAGCATTAACAGTGATTCTAATCACAGAAGCATATACTCTAAAGTGTGTTCCTGGTCTGTGAGTAGCTCCAAAACTTGAGGGACATCATAAGTTCACCGAGAAGCGTGACTTCAATCTCGGTAATAAGTCAAGTGTCTCACCAAGCTTGACAAGGTAATACCTAAACATCTCAATCTTTAGGTAAGTGCTTCTAAAACACCATATTGGGGAATATGGGAATTTTCCATAAGTTTGGGACACATGGTCAAATATTTGGATTTGTCATCATCTGAATATTATAACTCGAATCAAGCGCTCTATAGCTCAATAGATTCCATTTTTCAAGCGCTTTCCAATGATAGGTCATATCATATAGTTTTGAGAAACTTATGGGTATGCTATCCGGGTGCCACCGTTTTAGTATTCAAAAAATGGGAATTGGTGTAAAAATTACACGGCACAGCGAATAGAATCTGAGAAAGAGATAGAGAGTATACAACAGATAAGAGGAGAATAACAAAATTTGTTTATCTCCAAACAACTGATACAAAGATGGCTCTGTCCACCCGTGCGCTTCCACTGTGAAGCTTAGATGGTGATCTAGACATAAGATAGGTGAAGAGCAACTCTGACTGGATGAAAGATAGATAATGGAGGGCTGTGAAGGGGTTTAGCTTTTAGAGCTTGTGAAGGGGGTCATG
Source organism: Lygodium microphyllum (assembly GCF_053477565.2). Taxonomy (NCBI): domain Eukaryota; kingdom Viridiplantae; phylum Streptophyta; class Polypodiopsida; order Schizaeales; family Lygodiaceae; genus Lygodium; species Lygodium microphyllum. Next base: position 108,454,987 of record NC_141157.1, read on the forward strand.
ATGGATGACCTTCCATATGCGCCTGTGTCTGTTGATCTTCCATGTGCACATGTGTCTATTGACCTTCCATATGCACATGTGTCTGTTGACCTTCCATGTGCCCATGTGTTTGTTGACCTTCCATATGAACATGTGTCTGTTGACCTTCCATGTGCACCTGCACTAGTTGGCCAGGAAATATCATAGGGAATATTCCCTTTACCATTCGCTAGGGCCCTTGATAACTCTCTTATCCCGCAACTCGATGCAATGTGCCTCAAGTTGCTATGAGCTTAACTACTCTGTCTAACCCAAAGATTAGACCCACAACAGTCACCTTTTTGCCATCCGGTCATATAGACCTCATCTAACATACAAGTCAGGCCAGGCTCACATATGGCTTCTCCTCATAATGGGGGCCTTACAACTTTGAGCACCAGGGATCATTGGTGGCACCTTATGAGGGTGGGGCATTGAGCATATCTAACCCCCCCCCCCTCAATGTCCACCCATAGGTGAACTATATCCTCGGCCCAATGCCAAGTCTCTGAAGATGAACTTGAAGCAGATCCTTTGTAAGTGCTTTGGTGAAGATACCCGCTCCATTCTCCTTTGTTGGACAGTAGACCAGTTCTACTATCCCATCCTCAATCAACACATAAAAGATTATGGGTATGATTTCAAACTCAATAGGCTTTGCACTTTCCTAAAAGTGCATACGATTGGCCCCCAAAAGGGCTAAGTTTAGCAGTTGTGGGTTGTAGTTGTGGTCGGCCAATTTGAGCCCAATGATCGTGAGTTAAGATGTTGAAATCATCTCCCTCATCGATCAATGCATCAAAAGTATGTGCTCACTTGGCAGTGATTGTTATATAGAGGTAAGCAGGTTCCATTGCTTCTTCATCCTCATCTCCAAATTTTGTAATTGTGAACAACTTGGACTTTCATAGGGGACTCTAGCATGGGAGGCTCATGTGGATGTATGGGAGGGTAGTACTTATTTTTGCAACTACCATTGAAGAAGCATATGCCCTCTCCATATAGGATCTTGAGCTCTACATTGCTAGTTTGGCTAATGGTGAGAAGTCAAAAAGGCCCCAATCCTCTAAATTTCATCTTCTACTTGTGGCCTTTCACTGATTATAATATCCTAAGGTCACCCTAATCAAAGTCTCACTACTTGACATGCTTGTCAAACTAGGTCTTCCGTCACGCCTTCTCACAAATTAGTGCACGGGTAGCTAGAAGTTGAGTCTCTGATAGGCGTTCTAGCTCAACTAGGTATTCTATCCATGTCTCCTTCCCAGCCCATCTCTCATGAGTGCCCACTCTCAGGCTAGGGACAAAGAGTTCTACTAGTAAAATGACACTAGTTCCGTAGGTCATCCTAAAGGGAGTCTATCCTACAGTCATTTTATAGGCTCTTCGATAGGCCCATAAGGCTGCCATCAGCTTGTTGTCTCACTCGCTTTTCAAAGCAGAGACAAATTTGGTCAGGACATTCACTAAGATCTTATTTGTAGATTCTTCCTAGCCGTTTGCTCGAGGGTAGTAAAGCAAGGATTTCTGATATATGATCAGAAAGGTAGAGAGGAGGTGAGCAATCGCTTCATTGATAAAATGTGGGCCTTGATCACTAACTAGTTTGATGGGGTAGTCGAATCATGAGATCACCTACTCCCACATGAACTAATATGTTAAAGCTTTTTCCAAAAAGTAATTGAAGTTAAAACCATAACTAACTCTTGAGACCTCTTCTTTTACCAAAATACATTGGAAAATGGTAGGTATCTTGATGATGACTTGAGAAATTTTCCATCTTTCCTTCAACTTTGCCATCATGTCTTGAAATAGCATTCAATTAAGCTACCTTCCTAAGGTGATGGAATTGGATGACCTCTGATCTATCCAATAATGGGAATCTTCATCCATTTGGCCTAGGATTCAAGCCTACTCTCAACACATCATCGTTGTATGGATAGTGAGCTAGTTTTCTCTAGGAAGTGTGGATTTCATTTCCAACACCCCCCTAAAGCTACACCTTGGTTGAGGTCCTAGTGCCACCCAAGCTCAACAACTTGAGCTTGAATACCAAGTTAGAAACCTGGGTGGGGGCATTTGTACCTCCCCTTCCTAGGAGGTCACCCATCCTAATATTATTCACACCAGAGCATATGCTTAATCAAAAGTTTCCCATAATTGGGCTAGGCATGTAGCTCCCAAAAACCTTAAGGTGATGAATGACCTCTAGTCTATCCAATTATGGAAATCTTCCTCCATTTGGCCTAGGTTTCAAATCTAGTCTCAACACATTGTCACTGCACCGATAGTGAGCTACTTTTCTCTAGGAAGTGTGGATGTAGAGAAAAATACTTATTTTAGAAAAGTTTATAAAGCTATAGAGAAACATAATGTATTTCCTTTTTCCAAATACCAAAGTTAAAGAGAAAATTTCATAAACATAGACTTATATGAAAAATAGAGGGCTCTAATTGACAATGAAGAGAGGGCATATAATGAGCATGCTGAAAATGTTTTCAAGCACCTAAGAGGTTTTGCGATGTCATTGAATGGAAGAGAGGCCTAATGCATGGCCCAATGATCGTCACAATGGGCTAATGCATATGTTGTGGAAAGTAGTTAACAAGTAGTGACTATTGGTGTGGTCAATATAATGTGGCCACATTCAAATGTAGAGTTAAAGAAGGGGAGATGGAAAGTGGGAAAGTGCTTCCATGAGGGAATTAAGAAGAACATTGAGTGCATAGCCATCAAGGTCTTCATTGAGAAACCTCTTCACAATTTCAACTTTCTCTTATACCTAGCCAAGGTGCTATACATGCACTTCAATTGGCGGACTTCTCTTCAAAGGAGATTCACCATTTTACTAAGTACATATAGACACAAAGTGTGACCCTCATAAGGGATGATTTGCAATTGGTAGTGTAGGGTATGACATTAGACATGTACCTTACGAGAAGAGGCCTTGAAGAACATTGGAATTATATCCATGAGAAGAGGCCCTAAAGAACAAGCTGATCCAAAGGGAGATGGAGTTTTTTTGCATTGAGGAGGACATTGAGATGCTCACACTGATTGTTGAATTGGAGTGCCATGTAGTGGAGGGTGCTTCTCGAGGGGGCATTATTGTGGGACCACCCCATGGACACCATAATCCATAAAATGTGAGAAGGATCGAAGCACTCGAGAGCTATGGCAAGAGAGCAAGAGCAAGAAAGAGAGAGACAAGAAATGGGAACTCCAATAGTCACAATGTGTGACTGGGCCTTCCTTTATTCAATCTGTCACTAAAAGAATAAAGAATAAAGTGAGGGTGATGGGCGCCCGCCACCTGCAGTGTGCAGTGGCGGTGACTGTCAGTATAGTAATACACGAGCGGCTAGGTGGAAGCGCCTTTACCCCCAACAACCTCCCACTTAAAGGAAAATTTGCCCTAGTGAGGAGTGAAAAGAAAAAGAAAAAAGACAATACAACATGTACACATGTACAACTGGATGAGGAAAGACGTCATCTCATCCCACGCCCATCAACCTCCTGAGGAAGGAAAAGTGCTCTGTAGAGAGGCTTTTCGTGAGCAAATCTGTAGGATTCTGGTCATTCGAGATCTTGACAAGATCAATAGACTTGTCCTCAACGACCCCACATATGAAGTGATACCTCACCTCAATGTGTTTTGTCTTCACATGGAAGACCAAATTCTTGGCTAACTGAATAGCACTCATAGAATCTGAATGCAGTGTAGGGATAGCATCAATACCAAGGTTAGCAACCAAACAACCCAACCAAATGGCCTCCTTGCAAGCCTTAGTGGCTGCAACATACTCGGCCTCTGTAGTAGAAAGGGCCGTGCATTTCTACACCCTGGACATCCAAGAAATAGCACCTCCAGCATATGTGAATACATAGCCGGAAGTGGACTTCCTACTATCTGCATGTCCTGCATAATCAGAGTCCGTGTACCCCATGACTCCTGTATCTTGGCTCCCATAGCATATGCACATATCTGCAGTGCTGCCCTTCAGGTACCTCATGATACCCTTCATGGCATCCCAATGCTTATTGCCAGGTGTAGCCATATAGTGTGCCACAACACCAACTGCAAAGGCAATATCTCGTGAGTGGCTATCATGGCATACATAAGACTGCCCACTGCGGATGCATAGGGAATCTTGGCCATCTTGGCCCTCTGTTCATCTATTTGCGGACAATCAGCCTGTGATACCTTCACATAAGAAGGCAATGGACAGCCAATAGGCTTTATGTCCTGCATGCGGAAGCGCTCAAGGACTTTATGAATGTACTCCCTCTGTGACAAGTAGAGGAGTCCCTGATGCCTGTCGCGTCTAATGCGCATACCAAGTATGTGAGCGGCCTGTCCCAGATTTTCATCTCAAAGCTCTTCTTGAGCTGAGCCTTAAGAGCATCTAGCTCATCATGAGCTTTCCCTGCTATTCAACATATCATCCACATAGAGTACCAAAATCAATAAAGAACCATCACGGGCTTTCTTTCTTTGTGTAAAGACATGAATCCATAGCACTCCTGCTATAGCCTTGTGATTGCATAAAGGCATCAAACTTATGATACCACTCCCTAGGTGCCTGTTTCAAGCCATAAAGACTGTTTTTCAATTTGCACACTAGGTGCTCCCTGCCAGGTTCTGCAAAGCCCTTAGACTGCTCATTTAAATCTCATCATGCAAGTCCCCATGTAAGAAAGCCTTGACATCCATCTGGTATAAATCCAAGTCAAGCTAAGCGACCAAAGCCAAGACTAAGCACAGGGTGGTCATCTTAACCACAGGAGAAAAGACCTCATCAAAGTCCACACCATGCTCTTGCTTAAAACCCTTTGCTACCAATCTAGCCTTGTATGCTGGCTTGGGATGTCCAGGGGTACTTTTCAGCTTGTACACCCACTTTCATGGCAAATCCTTCTTGCCCTTAAGCAAGGAAAATAAAATGCCAAGTCTCATTCTTATGCAAGGAGTCTATCTCAGACTGCATAGCCCTCTCCCAGGAGTGACTGTCACCCCTGCGCATAGCCTCATCATAAGTGAAAGGCTCTCTTGCATCTGTAACCAAGACATAATGCATCAAGGGCTGAAATCTATCAGGTGGACATTTGTCTCTAGTAGACCGCAGGCTCTGTTGCCTTCCGAAATGCTTGTTCAACACTCTGACCATGAGCATCTGTGGCAGCTGTAGGCTGTCCAATTGGTTGTGCGGAAGCTCTCGACTCCTCCTGAAATATGACCCTGCGGATCTCAACAACTCTCTCAGGCTGCCTATGCATCTTGTCTTCATGGAAGACTACAGATGACTTTCCGCACTTGCGGATCCCAAAGACGATAACCCATCTCGCTTGCATCCCCATTGTCAAGATTGTGGGAGAGAAGGAAGGAGTCTCGCTTGAAGCTTTCTTGCTTGCACAATGGGGGAAGACACACAAGGGTGGAGGCTGAAAATAGTTTTCCTCTTCTTAGTTGTGTAAGCCAAAAGAACTCTAGTACAAAGAAATAGAAGAACCCTCTATATGGGTCTCAAACCAAACTCAACTAACTAAGGTGGCATACTAACTGAGCCACGAACTAGAGTAGATAAGGATAGCTATCATGTAGCTATTATTCAGGGGCGGTGTACCAACCGCATCTGCAACTGACAAGTCGGTGACATAAATACACAACGGTCACCCTGGCGTATCACGAGTGGAGCTCGATATCTCAACACTCCCCCTCGAGCTCAATCCCAATTCCTGCACACCAAGCAGGTCTCTGAACTTGCGCAGCTTCTCTGCGCCCAATGCCTTCGTGAATATGTTAGCTACCTGATCCTCTGTGCTGACATAAACTAGATCAATAAGACCTAGTAAAACCCTCTCTCGCACATAGTGATAATGCACCTCAATGTGCTTTGTTCTAGTATGATAGACTGGGTTATTTGCCAAGTGTATACTACTCATGTTGTCACAATAAATGACAACTGGTCCATCTGTAGACTGATGCATATCATAAAGTAGCTTATGCAACCAAGCTACCTCACATGCAGCCATTGCTGCACCCCTGTACTCAGCCTTTGTGCTCGACAAGGCAACTGTAGGCTGTTTCTTGCTGCTCCAAGTGACTGCAGCACTCCCAAAAGAGAACACATATCCACTAGTAGATCGTCTATCAGAAATACTACCAGCCCAATCAGCATCAGTGTATCCATGCAACTGTATCTGAACCCCAGTCTCATAAAATAGTCCATACTGCAATGTGGACTTCACATACCTGAGTATGCGTCTAGCCGCATCCAAATGCGGTTTCCTTGGAGCCTGCATAAACTGACTTACCAATCCAACAGCATAGCTCAAATCTGGCCTGGTAATAGTCATATAAATCAAGCTTCCTACTATGCGTCTGTACATAGTAGGGTCTTCCAGAAGCTCACCTGCATCTGTGCTCAGCTTCACATTCTGCTCCAAAGGAACTGAAATAGGCTTACAGCTTGTCATCCCATATTTGGACAGCATGTCCAATCCATACTGCCTCTGCAAGAGCTGTATCCCACTTGGTGATCTAATCACCTCAATGCCCAAGAAATAACGCAGCTCTCCCAAATCCTTCATCTCAAACTTCTGCTTCAATAGCATTTTCACATGAAGGATATCTTCATCACTGTCACCTGTCATAATAAAATCATCAACATAAATGACAAGTAGCATAATACCTTTCTCTGTTTTTCTCACATAAAGTGAGAAATCTGCCTTGGAAATCTGAAAGCCAATAGTGGCAAGATACTGTCCTATCTTGTCAGACCATGCTCTAGGTGCTTGCTTCAAGCCATACAAGGCTTTCTTCAACCTGCAAACAAACTCAGGATGAACAGCATGCACATAACCTGGTGGCTGCTCCATATAGACCTCTTCTTGCAAATCACCATGCAAGAAGGCATTCTTTACATCCATCTGATGTAAAGACCATCCCTTTGATGCAGCCATAGCAATGACTGCTCTTACAGTTGCCATCCTTGCAACTGGACTGAATGTTTCTTCATAGTCAATGCCATATGTTTGTGCATACCCCTTGACTACTAATCTTGCCTTGTATCTGTTCACAGAACCATCTGCATTGTGCTTCACCTTATAAACCCACTTACAGCCAATTGCATTCTTACCTTTAGGCAAAGGTACTAACTCCCATGTAGCATTTGCTTCCAAGGCATCCATTTCTTCATCCATGGCTTTCTCCCATTTTTCTTTTCCCATCGCTTGCTCAAAAGATGTGGGTTCTGGTTCCTGTATCACTTTGACCATATATGCATAGTGAATGGCTGTAAATCCATCATATTTCAGCCTATCCACAGGATACCTAGCTCTAGTAGACATACGCAAAGTAGGTTCACTCCCAGGTGCTCTCAAAACATCCATGGTCTTCCTTACTCCAGGTGTAACAATAGAAGGTATACCCAACTCATCATCAATGCTCTGTTCTGAGCCACTGGATTCACCATCCACATAAGAGTGACCTGCATTCACATCAACCATGGGCTGATCAACCTTCTCTTTTCCTTTTCGTGATACCTGCATACCACTATCTGCATTGCTTTGAGAAGATTCTCCTGATCTCAATCTGCCTGTCCATGGCGAAGAATGTGAACCACTGCTAGAGGATGCTCCAGGTCCACTAATATTTTGTGACTGCTGCTGTGAATTCTGTGCAGCATTACCATTTTGTGCATCTACATCATCAATCACATTTACTGGTTTATACCAGCTACTCATCTCATCAAAAACAACATCTCTGCTCACTGTAAACTTACGAGTAGAAGGGTTATAGCATCTATACCCTTTTTGCTGCAGAGAGTAACCAATAAAGATGCACTTCTCAGCTTTTGGATCCAACTTGGATCTCAACTCATCTGGCACATGTACATAGGCAATGCAACCAAAAATTTTCAAATGAGAAATATCTGGTTTCCTACCAGTATACCTCTCCTCTGGAGTCATTCCATGTATTGCTGCAGTGGGAGTCCTGTTCATTATGTAGACTGCTGTAGCAACTGCTTCAGCCCAATAAAAATCAGGCAAGTCTTTTTCATTAAGCATGGCACGAGATACCTCTCCAATATGCCTATTTTTCCTCTCTGCAATTCCATTTTGTTGTGGGGTATAAGTGTATGAATATTGCTGCTTTATGCCATGCTCCTGCAAGAACCTTGCAAACTCATTTGAGAGGTACTCTCCCCCTCCATCTGACCTTAGGCATTTTATCTGCAAGCCTGTTTCTTTTTCAACCATAGCTTTAAGAGTTTTGAAATGCCCAAAAACTTCACTTTTCTTTTTCATAAAATACACCCAAACTTTTCTGCTATAGTCATCAATAAAAGTGACAAAATAATGACAGCCTCCAAGAGATGCAGCTTTAGTAGTCCACACATCAGAGTGGATTAATTCCAATGGCTTCTCACTCTCTTGAACATGTCTAGGAAATGGTTTCCTTGCCTGTTTTCCAAACTGACACGCTTCACATACCTTATGCATTTCTGCAACCTTGAATTTTGGCAATCCTGCAACAATATTTTGGGCCTGCATTGATTTAAGTCGCTGTACATTAACATGACCAATGCGTTTATGCCAGATATCAATATCTGCAACTACACCGGTCCCATGTGCAAACATTGCTGCACTCAATTCAAACATGTCTGCATCTAATGTAAACATTCTGCCCTTCTTCTTTCCTTTTGCTATCAAGCGACCTTTATTTTTCATATCCTCAACAAAGCATCCATGAGGATTAAATCTGACCTGCAAGCCCTGCTCAACCATTTGACCAACAGAAACCAGATTCTTGGTGATATTTGGGACATGAAATACATCGGACAAGTATTTCTTTTTCCCATCCTGCATAGACAAAGGAATTTTTCCAATCTGCACAATAGGATGTGCAGTATCATCACCAGTCTCCACAAATCCTGGTTTTTCCATTTTTCTTGCATCCTCCATCCATTCTGCATGACCTGTCATGTGGTTTGATGCACCTGAGTCAACATACCATACATCATTGCTTTCTTCTGCACTTGTCACAGAATTGTTCATGTGCTGCACCATAAACAAGTGCTCATTTCTGTCATCACCCTGTCTACTAGAAGATGCATAATTCCCTTGTTGCAGCTTTCCATTCATGATGTCATTCTACTTTTTATAGCAGTCTTTAGCCATATGACCCATTTTACCATAGTAGTAGCATTCAACATTACTGTTTGCATTTTGACCTCTTTGCCATCCACCACGACCTCTTTGGCTCCCCCTGCCTCTAGAGTTACCACGTCCTCCTCCATAGGACTGGTTTTCTTGAGTTTGCTGCATATTCTGATTTCTACCACGGCCTCCAAATCGGCCTCCTCTACCTCTGCCTCTACCTCTTCCAGCATTTGAGTAGAAGACAGCTTCTTTTGAAGTTCCTCCTGAAGAAGATGCACCACCATTTCTTTGCTCCTCAGAAATTAGAAGAGCAATCAACTCTTCAAAATCAGGAAATCTTTCACGGACGGAAATGGATGTCCGAAACTGCGCATAATCCTTTCCTAGACCATTCAAGGTCACAGAAACTAAATCATCATCTTCCACTGGCGACCCAATGGAAGCAAGTGCATCTGCAATCTTCTTCACCTTCATGTGGTAGTCATTGATGCTCATACTTTCTCTTTGCACGTTATGCAACTCTTGCTTGAGCTGCATTTTCCTGGCTTGCGTATTTGTGCTATACATTTTTGACAGAGTATCCCATGCCTCCTTTGGCGTACTTGCATCCTGAATATGCACAATCATAGAGTCTGAAATACTGATAGACAGCCAGTACATAACTTTCCTGACTCTCTCATGCCATGCTTTGAATGCCTGCATTTGCTGTTGATTGGGAACATCAGGAAGAACTGGTTCTTCTTCATTTCCTGCAACAAATTTCCAATATCCTTTTCCCATAAGGAAATTCGTCATTCTAAACTTCCATGCTTGGAAGTTGTTCTTGTCAAGCTTTTCAGTTACAATCTGTGAAAGAGAATCAGACGCCATTACAGAACACTGTGAAAAATTCTGTCACTGCAAAAACTCACCTTCACCCTCACAAGGGCAAATCTGCAAAACTGGCGAAAGTGGTATTTGACCACACAGTCACTTCCTAGTGACGATTTTGCATAAACAGGAACCAAGGATGATTCTGAAACTCCCAATGTCTCTGCGCACAAGCATACGATGCAATTTCTACAGTAAATTTTCACCAACCTGTAGAACAGTGGCTAACCAGCATAAAACTGAGCCTTTTCCTGAGTGTGTACAGAAAACTTCCGCCTCCAAAACAGGCCCCGAAATGGCCTCAAATCAAAAAAACAGGGTCGCCGACAGCTAAAGCTCTTTCCCGCAGCATATACTGCCCTCTTGCTTCACCGCGAAGGGCGTCTCAACCTGAGACAATGCACTCCTGCAATTTTCGGCTGTGCTACCTGCAGAGATCTGCTCCCAAAACAGAAAATGAAAGCAACACTGCTCCTCTTACCAGAACACCGCGAGCTTGGCTTGCTTTCTTGAGCTCCTTACCACGAACAAGGCTCTGATACCATGTCAAGATTGTGGGAGAGAAGGAAGGAGTCTCGCTTGAAGCTTTCTTGCTTGCACAATGGGGGAAGACACACAAGGGTGGAGGCTGAAAACAGTTTTCCTCTTCTTAGTTGTGTAAGCCAAAAGAACTCTAGTACAAAGAAATAGAAGAACCCTCTATATGGGTCTCAAACCAAACTCAACTAACTAAGGTGGCATACTAACTGAGCCACGAACTAGAGTAGATAAGGATAGCTATCATGTAGCTATTATTCAGGGGCGGTGTACCAACCGCATCTGCAACTGACAAGTCGGTGACATAAATACACAACGGTCACCCTGGCGTATCACGAGTGGAGCTCGATATCTCAACACCCATAACCAAGGAAAATGCATTTGACACTGTTAGGATCCATCTTACTTCTCTTGTCCCTGGGCACATGGCAAAATGCCTCACATCCAAAGACACGGAGATGCAAATAAGAGGGAGGTTTTCCAGTCCATACCTCCTTGGCAACCTGGAAATCCAAACCACTAGAAGGTGATCTGTTTATGATATGCACAGCTGTACTAACTGCCTCAGCCCAAAAGCTCTGTGGTAGGCCTGCGTGGCTATGCATACTACATACATGCTCCTGGATGGTTCTATTCATCTGCTCATCCAAACCATTTTGGGGGGGTGTAGGGGGTGGTCAACTCATGCTTAATACCCCTCTCATCACGTAACTGCTCAAAAGCACGTGAGACATACTGACCCCCATTATCTGTCCTTAGGCATTTTAGCCTATACCCAGACTGGTTCTCAACCAATGCAAGCCGTCTCTAAAACATAGCCAAGACATCGGATTTCAGCTTAATGGGATAAGCCCAAACTTTCTGTGAAAAATCATCTATGAAAGTAAGGATCGAAGCTTGCACTCAAGAGCTATGGCGGGAGAGCAAGAGCAAGAAAGAGAGAGACAAGAAATGGGAACTCCAACAGTCACAATGTGTGACCAGGCCTTCCTTTATTCAAACTGTCACTAAAAGAATAAAGAGTAAAGGACGGTGACGGGCACCCACCACCTACAGTGTGCAGTGGCGGTGACTGTCAGTGTAGTAATACACGGGCGGCTAGGTGGAGGTGCCTTTACCCCCAACAATCCATCCCCACAATGTCACTAAGTTTCCAAATGCCCCCACATGCTCAACCAATATCTATGTGGGCTTCAAATCATTTGACAAGGCAATTGGCTCTTACCTAGTATCCATGTAGTGGAGGGTGCTTCTCAAGGAAGCATTATAATGGGACCGCCCCATGGACACCATAATACATCCCCACATTGTCATTAAGTTTCCAAATTCCCCCACATTCTCAACCAATATCTATGTGGGCTACTTTAAATCATTTGACAAGGCAATTGGCTCTTACTTTTTTCCCTATGAGCATCACATGCACCTTGCTTGCCCAGTGTGATAGATGATTCTATCTAATAAGAACCCAGCTACTACAAGTCCATGTTTTCTAAAGCATTGTATAAGCTATTTAGAATGCCTTACACACAACCTCATGAGGCCAAATGAGACACCACTCCCAATGCAATCTAAAACTTGAATTTTCATTCAAACCTTAATCTCAATTGTATACACATTGAATGATAAGTAATCGTAAAAATTATCGGGGTCGCGTTACATCACTACAACTTTTTAATTATCTTTTTCTTTTCACATTGAAATATTTATCAAATTTAGACACAAAGAAAATTTGAAACTTCTTTTACTATACAAGTTAAGTGTGACACTACAAATTAATTATGTCAATTATCTAAGCTGAAAATTTTGCAATTCTCAATCATGCATAATGATAAAAGTCTTACAATGCTAAATGTTTTCAATTGCCAACCATTTGCAATGCTAAAAGATTTTTTATTTATTGAACATATTTTAGCAATACCTTCCTTTGAAAAGTCTTGAAAGGCTTTAATACTACTAGCAAACCAAGTTGTATCCTCCTTTTCATACCAATCTTTAAACACTAAATTGAGAAAGTGGGTGTTGCAACCACTATAGGTAATCTAGGAATAATACTCTTATACAACTCTCATAGCATTTTTGCAAGTCATTGCATTGTCCATAACCACTTGCACCACATGGTGAGCTCTTATCTCTTCAATGTATTTCAATAAGATCTTTGTAATTTACTCCCCTAATTTTATCTTTGTGCTTTCTATGGATATTAAGAATATCTCCTCCCTTGGCCAAATCAAAATGATGTTTACTATCGGTCATTGTTGAGCATTAGACAACCATCTAATACAATGGTGCATCATGTCATCTCCAAGTTTCCTATGACAACCTTCTCAACCCACTATTTCACCTTTGAGTAGCACTTTTTAAGAGCTTCATATTGTTTTGAGACAATAGGGAAAAGCTAGCCCCGAATTCCCCACTCTTTGTCCATGCATATGTCTAATATCATTATCCACACTTGTCATTACATGGCAAGAAAAAAAGATATTATTACCCAATTCCATTTACATTTCTTCTAAAAGTATCACACATGAAAACTCTTATGAAGGGAGGTTTGATGGACCCTCCCTTTGTTCTTATGAAGGGAGGTTTGATGAAAACTCTTATGAAGGGAGGTTAGATGGACCCTCCCTTTGTTCTTAGATTAACAACTTCCCCCATCACGTTGTACTTGAAACTCTCGAGTTAGAAGTAAGGGGTGTGTAGCTAAGAGGCATTTGCATGGTTGAAAATGTCACTGTGTGAGTCAAAGGTATCATCCTTAGTGCATGACACTCTTCCAATGGAACCCCTCTTTCTTTCATAGTGCTCCCAAATGGCTTTTTTGATACATACACATAGACTTCTTCATACTACCAGGAAGTGATCCCTAATGCAAGTCACACCATAAAACTTCACAATCCAATAGAAATTACACTCCCAATGTGTATATCCAGCTAATAAATTTTTTGCACATTGCTACTCGATCCCCGTGACTGTTTTAACAACTAGGACCTAAGTTTGATTTATGCTAGTTAAAGCAAGAAGCATCAAATGTCTTTGAAAGCTTGGAAATTAGTGCTCTCTTATTCTCAAACACTATGGTGCACATGGAATTGATAATGAATAATTGATCAATGATCACTTATATGTGTGATGCTACTAGCCACATAGCTCACATCAAGTGTTTATAATAGCACAAAACATGCAAATAAGAAATACATCAGTCCATGAAATGATTAATTGTTTAAATGTCAACCATAAATATACAAAATTAAGTGCAATTATATAGAGTCACATGTTAATGCTAGCTATGTACACACATTGCTCATTTTTTTAATTGAAGTGAGATTTAATAATCAATCAATGTTTTTAGATAACATATGGGTTCAATTCAAATATTTTATCTAATTCTAATGAACACATAATGCATATGACACAAATTGATTGTGAAATACACAAGTAATTAAACATGCAATAATAATTTGGCTCACTTTATTCCTTTTTTTCTTTGCAGACAAAGTAACTTAAAATGAACCCATACCGCTAACATCTTTGTTTAATTTCCTTTAATTTTCAACTCTCATTGCATAAAACCAACTAATAAAACATTGCATATATTCACTTATAAAACTAGCAAAGTCTCATTAGCTTGTCTTCCATCTTTAATAGCAAGACAATAAATTCAAATAAGCTGGCTAGAGGCCCCCAACATGCTAGGCAAATACTTCATTGTCAAATTATGTCATGTTACTTTTACAACATGCTATGTTCTCTATTTTATTATTAGAAGGTTGATAAGTTGCATGCTCAGAACACAAAATCAATTTAATATGTTCATAATTAAAGGTAACTACTAGACTGCCCAACTAAACATACCAATAGTAACAACATTTATAAATGCTACAAGGACTAGGCAATAATATTTTTAGATCGATTTGTTTACTTATATGCAACCAAGCTTTGGATATAATGTGATTCAAGTCCTAATAATTTGCAAACAAAATGATGAAATTAAATGCAACTTTCTTATTGTTCTCCAAATCTAGGAGAGAAATGCTCATTACTTGCAAGTTGCAATGTTAGTTCATGGTTTTCTTGCTTAGACTTGGAGGATTTCTATTGGACTTGAGAGTGGAATTTTGGTGTCGAGAAGTGCTTAAAAATAGCTAAAAATTACGAATATCAAGGGAAAAATATTCAACGTCGAAGGCGGCGGCTCGATCTAGGACGATTTTAAGCGCCAAAGTGCTTTAAAGGTGCCCGAGCGACACTTGTTGATTTTTCATAATTTTTGAGACTGTCGTGCGGGTTGACAAGAGTTACTGGCCAATGCGAGATACCGAGCCGGACGCCCAGGATTTTCTAGAGCTCAATTCAGAGTCCGGACGGGGAAAGGGCCAAGAAGCCGGTCAAGATGCGAAGAGGTGGACAAAATTTGGCCAAAATGGGCAAGTGATCCTTGGGAGCCCAACTTTTAATGTAGCATGAAACTTTCATGCAAATGGAAGAGAGGAAATCATGGAGGAGGGCGTGAGGAACAGGTGCCGAAATTTGCGCCCAAATGTTGATGGGGCTTCTCCCTGCCTGCAAACAGCCCACATCACTGATCATTGCCCTTGCTTCCGTCCTGGATGCCAATCATATCGCCGCCTCTTGCCCAAGAAATGGTAGTCTCTGTGAAGAATTCTGATTTCAATATTTCTCTCTCCTCCCTCTCTCTCCTCTAAGGGCAGATTCATGTGGTGAAGAAGAAGAAGAAGAATGGATGACGGATGCTTGTCCAATGAAGGCCGGATTGCTCCATGGTTCAAGAGGAAGGAAGATTGCTGATTGTGGAGTGTCACGAGCATTAATGGTAGCTGGAAATCAGTCCCAAGATATGACAAATAAAAACCCGCAACCCGCAAAGAACGGTAATCTCATTTTTACAAAGGAAATTGATGTTTTATGCAATTTGCTTCATGAATACTTGTTCCCATGGGATGATTATGCATTATAATATTGTTTGCAATGTCTTCCAACTGTTTGAAATCAAAAAATCAGAAAATCATAAGTGTTGTGATTGAAATTAATGGTGTAAAACCCGTAAAACACGCGAAATATGGAAAAATTGGATGTTTTTGATATATCAATGGAAAATATACTAAGACACACCAACTAAACTTGTGTTTTTGCTGCAAAGGAACCTAAGGGCCACAGCCCACAACTCATTTTGTATTTTTAGTTATTTAATATTGCAAAAAATACAAAGAAAAATAGGAAAATGGAAAAAAATAGGGGAAAATGGATTTTGAGTGCCGAAAATTAAGGAAAAATAAGAACCATGTTTGTGGATGTATGGGGGGTCTGAAGTATGAGGTTTAGCCTTAGTTCAGTCCTACCTTTATGTTTTAGTGAGTTTTTATTTCTTTTCATACAATAAAAATGTGGAAAATGAACCCTAAACCTATGCACCATGCACAACCTAAACAGGTGAGGGGGTAGAGTGTATAAAAGGTGTTTAAATGCTGAATGGAATGATGAAAAGCTTGCTCGTTTTTATGCATACCATTTAGGTTGGTCGATAATTAAAGATTAAGAACCTAGTAGCACGGGGTCTTCTCAGTGCTAGGTTCATGCAACGCTGCATACGAGCGATAGTCAAAATCATTGAAAGAAATGTTTTCCACATGTACACCAATGCTGATTTTATTAATTGCTTGAGCACGTGGACATTCATCATTTGCATGAAGCATGAAGTTTAAAAGGTATCAAACAATACCTCCTGGATGCATGGCAATTGCTTTCTAGAGGAATATGACCAACGTTGAGTGAGTAAGGTTGTCCAAGCTCTAGGCTAGGCATTGGACCTAAGGGAAAGAAAGTGAGGTATGGTACATTCCTGGATATGATCAATTGGTACCTTGAGTGGAAATGTGTGTGATATTGTGTCATATATGTTTAGCGACGCATCGAGGGGCCAATCCCCAAGATGTAGGAGAGTCACAGTGAGGTAGCAGCAATCAGTCGTGGGAGGACCTCCTATGTTTGTACTTCGTGCTATTTGGCAATGTGCTGGGACTCCCTCTGAGGAGTGTTAATTGGCTAATTGGGTTAGAGTTGGACTAGTGAGACGTGATACAAATGCAAGATGTTTAGGAAGATTATGTATGTGTCATCCACGCTCCTGGCCACGAGGCCGTGGGGTTGTTGAGCGCATGATAGAGGTCCGGCTAGTGCATGAGCCAATGCCAGCCCGTTTCAGGTCCCATCAGTGGTGCATCTACTGGGAGCCGCTTAGAAGTGGCGGTCCTCGAAGGAATAGGCTTTTTTAATGGCAGCCGCATAAAGAAGTACTATCCTCCTTCCCATCCATTAAATGAGCCGCCCATGCTAGAACCCCCTTTGAACGTCTGCATGGCTACTATAACCGACCTTACAGATCAGGACGAAGAAGCAGTGGCACCGACATATCTACAAATCACAATCACAGCAGGAGGGACGTATTCTTTCGATGCCTTGATTGATGAAGGTGCCGATTACAACATCTTGACGCATGACCATTGGACACACATTGGTCAACCGAAACTACAGCCCACTAATGCCAAACTCACCCCGTTTGGGGGTAATGCTTATTCACTCCTAGGGAAGTGCAAGGTAGTCGTTTCTATCGAGTCTAAAAGTTTACCAGCTTTCTTCCATGTGTTGGCTGACACTAAAGGAGCCTGTAATATATCACTATTAGGTCGTACTTTCAAGAAGCAAATGAACTGTAATGTGGATTACAACCTAAACCGTATTCATCTTGCTATAGGCAATGTGCATATAGTGACGACTTTCAACAAGGGCTGTCCTGACTCGTCCACCATTATGAAGCCACTGGTAGAAACCCCTACGACCACGTTTCAGCCCAAGTCTAAACAGAAGAAAACTAAGGCCTCATGCCAGGCTCTCGACCCTAGGCCCAAACCCACCAAGAGTGCTCACAAGGCCAAGGAGTCCAAGCTTATATGGGTGCCAAAATGGCAACAACCACATCCGGGTAGACCACCCAAACGTGATTCTAAACACCAAAATAATCAGCCATCACGGCCTAAGAGGCAGTCTAGATGCTATCGACGAAGACACACAACCACGCCGCGATGGATCCCCAAAGATCTCTTGCGAGCACAAGGATACTACGAGGGCAACCCCTGGATTTGGGCGCCTAAAAATGGCAAGTTTAAAAGCTCATCTACAAGCATTCTCACCCCAGTGAGGGAGGCTTGCACACATGGTACCTAGGGCATAATCAGCAAAACATTGCCCACTGTGGCTAGTAAGCCCCAGCTCATCTATCGACCAAAGCAAACGCCACAAACCTTAGACTTACCTAATCCAGAGAACTTAAATACCCCCATGGCTGCTCACTCAGAACCCAGCACAACTCCCATGCCCCCAGAGCTTCCTACAGCATCTCAAAGTGCTTTGGAATGCAAAGCCACACCTGTGATACTAATGATGGAGTCACGACTATCCAGTCCATTTGCACCATTCCCACCAGCAGGTCTTAAACCTTCCTACGCGGTACGACCTTTCCTTTCCTTGGCTAAAGACCTCGCCGCGACTTCTGGGGATGACTTAGTAACCTGCATCAAGATGTTGGACAAAACTTTCACTACATTCGCTAGGAGTTATGAGAGGCTAGACCTAGGTCTTCTTGACAAAACACTTGCTTCGAATGTTCGTGCATTACCATGCATTTGGGAAGAATACGAACTTATGACCACTAAATTCCCCAAAATTGATGCTGAACTAATAGCAAATGACGAAATCTCAAAGGAGCAAGCTGCCCTCAGAAGACTAATCACTTCATATCGTAAGCCTCCTCGTTCTGTTCCTAAGCACGAGTTGCAAGAGCTCACGCATATGGCAAGCTTGCCTTCCACGTTCTTGCAGTAGTGGTTTGCTCTGAGAATTCAATGGGAGAAAAAAGGTTTCCGGATAATGACCAATGTTGAGCAACGCAGGGCAATTAAAACCGTCGAATATGACCCTACTTATGTGGCACCTATCTCGTTTAGGGTTTTGGCCATCACCTGCAACCAGCATTTAGACGACCATGTACTCGCTCACCCTTACATTGACCAATTCCTTACGAAGGAGGAATTACATGTTGCAAGCCGCCTTAATACTGGAGATCTCTTTCACGATGTCTTGACCTACATCTCCCAAGTCTCCATCCAACCATCTGCTCTTAATTGTCATGCCCAACTTGAATACAATCCAAGCTTCTATGATTGGTTATTGGCTAAGTAAGTCAATCTACAAAAAACAGCATTTGCCTCGTACTTCCTGTGCTAATCCTAGGAAGGATTCCTTGAAAGATCCAAGACGGGGGGAGCAATGGGAGCAAGAGCTGAGCAAAATGAGAGTCATGCTATCTAGCAGAATGTTATGATTAATTGAGTCTCAACGGAAGATAATGCAAAGGGAAAACAATAGCAATTGCTGCTATGAGCCTATCTCTAAAATTCAAGCTCTAAGCAAGTAAACCAATTTTTGGCACATACATTTTTCTCTCAAAGTTGAGTTTTGTTATAAATAAGCCGATTTTTAAGCATTAATGTTGGCATGGTGTATTGACAGGTAACCACCATGGCAGGGCAAGACAAAGGGGGCAAACTCCCATTTTCTGAAGAAGAGATAACCAAGTTCGGCATCAGCATCGAGACACGAGGATTCAGTCAATTCACCTTCAAGCACACGTTGAACCTGGATGAGGCTATCTTGGAGGAACCTGCAGTCAAAGAATTGGTGGAGAGATGCCACCTCCACAAGTATGTGGAAAAGGTGGGGCAGGCCATGGATTACGGCATGTGTGCTGAATTTCTAAGGAACTTTGACAAGGACAGGAACTGTGGCACTATCACAGTGAGGACAGGGGAGCAAGAAAGAAGAATTGAAGTGCCCCTCAATGCGGCAATCGTAGAGAAGGCCTTGGGGCTCGTACCCAAGAAAGAGAGACGGCCGAGAAAGGATGTTTACGCCATGCTGGGGGTAAAGAAAGAAGAGGTGCACACCATGGATGGAATCATCTTGGCTGTGACATCCCGGATCCAGCAGTGAAATTGCAAGCGAATATGATACACACACTCTTCTCGGGCCAAAGGTACAATGCATTGATGAACAGGATCGGGGTCCCGTTGTTCGAAAGCATCGCAGCAGGAGTCCCTGAGGAGGTAGACTGGAATTGGTTCTTGCAAAAAACCATTCAAAGCTGAGCTGCCCTTCTCACTCCAGCGGAAGCACCAGCAGGAGGAGAATCCCCTGCCTCAACTGCATGCTCCGAAGGATGCTGGAGTCAGGGAAGCGCAAGCTGCACATCAAAGCCCACCTCACCACGAAGGAGAAGAATCAAGCAAAAGAACGATAAGTGACAAGGGAGAACAGGAGGTGCCACCTACACAAGCAAGCAAACCAGAAGAACAAAAGAAAGGGGACAGGAGGCAAAAGGAAAGGAAAGAGAAATTAAGCAAAGAAGAACGAGCTGAAATCAAGAGGGCTCGAAGAGAGTCTAGGAGGACCGAGGAAGAAAGAAGGAGGAAAGAGGAGGAAGAGCTTGCAAAGATAAGAGGAGAGTCAAAGAAGGTAGAAGAGGACAGGAAAAGAAGGGCGAAAGAAGAAGCTGAAGAGCAGAGACTGAAGGAGCTGGCCGAGTTGGCACAGGCTACACAAAGATCTATGGAAGAGACCCACAGGGGTGGAGAGCTCAAACTCGTGAGCCCCCATCATAAAGCCGAAGCTAGTGCAAGTGTGGAAGTAGCTCCAGTAGCTGTAGGCAAGGGCAAGTCCCTACTACATCCACTTCCTTCCTCTTTTGTGCCTGCAACGACTGAAACCACGACTGCAACCACCACACAACCCACACCTCCCCTCAACACGGCACAGCTAATGAACATGGTGCAAATGCTAGTGATCAAAGTGGCCAAGGTCGTGCTAGAAACCGGATTGAAAAGGCTCGCTGCCGCCGCAGATGTAGAGTCACAGCAAGACCCTAAAAGACAAAGGCTGGAGGCATCAACCACCACACCCCATACTCCCATGCCTACTGACACTGACTATGACGCATATGTGGCTGAGCTACTGGCACAACTGGACAAGGCAAAAGAAGAGAAGAAAGTGGCCTTGATGGAGCTAGAAAAAGAAAAAGAAACATCAGATGCCCTTAAGCTAGAAGTCTCAAGGCAGGGAGCCAACCGACGAAGAGAAATAAAGGCCCTGCAGGACTAACTAGTAGCAAAAACAAAGGAAGCCCAGGACAACGAAAGCCGCCTTAGACAAAGGCTGGAAGATGAAGAGCAGAGCCTAGTGGCAAAGCAAAGGAGTCTAAAGCTACTAGTGCAGCAATACAATGATCTACAGCAAAAGGTCGCTCAAGTGGAAATGCTAAAACAGGAGGTTTAGAAAGGCGAAGCCAGTATACTACAAGAACATGCCACGGAGCTCCGGTTGTGGTAGGAGCTAGAAGAACAAAACAAATTAATAAGTGAAATCGAGTTTCTGAAGAGTGAAGGGCCAGGAGTCTTAGCAGCAAAAGCAAAACGGCTACAAGATGAAGTGCAAAGATTACAAGATGCGCTGGAGACCTCCCAGGAAGATGTAGAGGCCCTCATGGCCATGGCTTTCAATCAAAAAAGGTTATTCCTTGCTGAGATCCAAAGCCAAGAGCAGCTGGTGCAGGAAAAATCAGAAGTATTGGCTGAGGTGCACCAAAGGCTCAGCATTGTAGATCAAGCCAAAGGGATTGCTGAAGAGCAGCTGGCTCAGAAGTTAAGAGAAAGAAACCAGTTGTGGTTTTTAACAAATGAGCAGCAACAGGTAGTGACCACCCTGGCGAGCCAACTGGAGGAGGAGAGAAAAAGGATGGAGGAAAGAGCTATGGATTAGGAAAGGAACAATTTTGATAGGATGAGGGACTTGATTGAACGCTTGACAGTGGTAGAATGCGAAAGAATGCTTGCAGAAGCCAGGGTTGAAGCTGCCGAAATAACTACTAAAACACAGTGGCAGGCCTTCCTCAACATGGTACTCCATGTCACACAAGCTGAGGGTGATGATCCAGTGGAAAAGGTGAAATGAAATTTGGAGCTAACCGCCCGAGCTCTAAGATATGGTCTTCAAGAGCGGGAGCTCCCAACGAGTAGAGGGATCACTAAGGAGCAACAATACCGCTACTTACGTTGTACGGGCCTTTCCACTGCTGAGCTCAAGGAGCTAGGTTTTGAGGAGCATGAACAGCCACCACCACCACCGCCAGTCATCCCATCTGTGGTTGAGCGACATGTCGAAGAGGGTCTGGATTTCGAGCAAGGTGATGAAGAAGAGCAACAAAGAATGCCGAGTCCGCCTCAACCCGATCTCCCACAGGAAGAACCGACAGATGCCCATCTGCCTGAGCGTATAGTTGCAGCAAGGAGAAGAAGACAAGAATTAGCTGAGGAGGCCCAACGCCGAGCACACACAATTCCAAGACAACTTCCTAAAGAGCCAATGCCACTAAGAGATGATGCACATCCTGTAGACTGGCCCCAGGAGTTGGTCATCTAGCGTCGGCAAGAGTTCCATAAAAGGTCGTTTGAGCTTTCATTTGCTTTCTCACACTCTCTGGACTGGGCCCTGCCTCTAGGAGTCTTAGCCAAGATCAAGGATCTGGCTAATGAACTTGCAAACAGGTGGATAGAAGAGAGGAGCATGATAATGACTACGTGGCGACAAGAGCCACAGGATTACTGGGAAGATAAGGTCAATCTAGTTCCCAAAACCGTCCAAGGCTAAGAGGCACAGCCGAAATGGCGGAGGAGGATTTGGGACACCAATTTTGATGCATGGACCGCCTTTTGCAGTTCACTCCCCGAAGAGCGCAATGATCCTATCTACATGCCCTACCCCCGTAGGCATGGAGTGGACTATGATAGAGACTTGCATGGAGATTGCGACTTTCCAAAAATATATAATGTAAATGCTAGGAGCCTTGAGGAATGCTTAGTGTTTAGGTTAGAAGATATACTTCCTTCTATAAATCGTTTCCTTGTAGACTTCTCTTCCTGCCCAGATCCAGTGTTTTTGACCACTTGTAATTACCTCCGACTTATTAAATTCCTACTACTCCAAAAACCCACAACAAAGGAAGCCCATCTCCCCCCACTCTTCTTTGATATCAACCTAGGAATAGATAGTAGAGCTATGACTAGGTTAATGATGTGGGCTACTCTCCTTCCTTCCTTCTATCTAGAGCTCTTAGAAAATATGAATGACACCCACTTCACAAGGTGTAATCACCCTTTCTTGTCAACCACTCCTCTGAGAGCTAAGGCCAATATTAAAGAATACCTACAAAGTCACGCATTCTTATCTCAATGCCTGCAACCGCCCCGTGATTAAATGTACTCCCCCTCTCATTCTTTTATTTTTATTTTTATTTTTTTTAAAGGAAACAAAGACAAGGTGACTGAGAGAAAGACAAGAGCAAAAAATAGCACAGCTGAAAGATGAATCTACTACTAAGCAGATTAACAAGGAGAACACTTCACATGTGCTTGCAGTCTCCCTTCATTGTTATTGTGCACCACACTCACTGCATCTAGGGTTCTCCCTAGCCCCTTCCCCACTTTACACTTAGGGCATATCAAGGGCAGGACTTCCAGACCTATCACCCTAAGTTTTGCACCGCACCTTCAACGACGCACAAACTGGGTCCTCAAGTGTGGGACATTACCAAGGGCTTGCCCAAGGTTAGACCCATCTCCCAGTCCCACTAGCACGGGCACCATGCACTACACAGTGAGACAGACACACCCCCTAGGAAGTGCACAACTTTTCTTGCAGGTTATGTTCGTGTTTCAAGAACTGGCTGCCTGGCTAAAGAAGATCATCCACTACATCCTCCAATGACAAGGAATTTTTCCATGAGTCGAACATGACTCCATTACTGCAACTTCAGGAGCTTCGCTGTGAAGGTTTAAATGGCTCAACAGATTTCATGTTGCCAATCATCCCTCTACTGATGGCTGCCATGACTGAACCAAATCAAGCAGAAAGAAAACCTAGTGATGGATTTGCCATTGGCATAGATCTTGGAACCTCATCATCCAATGATCCATGCCCAACGCCTCAAGATCTACGGATCGCTTATTGATTCCACAAGCCTGAAGACCTTCAACTCAAAACTGAAGACCTTCTACTCAAAGAAAAGGATCTTCAACCAGGGCCACGGATTTTCAAGGCAAACAGCGTTCGGGGGGTTTCTCCAGAATAAATCCCTCCAATACCATCCTCCTAAGGGATTGCTTATTGCTTCAAGCATTTCAGATACTCAAAAGACGACCAGCTACATAAGAGGCGCCACAACAGTGTGAAAGATGTCGAGCATCTTCATGGAGCCTAAAGCACACTGGAATCTCTTGTGGTCATCGTCATCAAAATCCATCACTTCTCATTCACAAGCATCAGTGTCATCTACCCACCAGTTCCACCTAGCAACAGCATCATCTATCCCACTATTTCCCACCACAGTGCCATGGGACTGGCACTTGGCTAGGAGGGGGATAATGTTTACCGCAGCACAGAGGAGCGGAAAATGGAAAAAAGGAAATAGCAAAAGGCGCAGGACAAAAGGAAGAAAAAGATGCCTTAACCGGTAACTAGACCCTGAAAAAATTAAAAGCACGGGCACGACCCTTAGGAAGTCTTAGAGTCGCCCAAGGGAAGTAAAAGAGTGAAAAGCACGCCATTAAGTGTGAAAGCGCTCCCGAATCCTTGTAAGAGAGCACCAAGCTCACTCCTGTGCAAATTGTATGCATTAGTTAGAATAGGATAGACTAGAACGGTGGGAAATGAGAAATGGGCCTAGGCTAATGGCCGGCCATGTAAAAAAGGGGATGATGACCCATGAAAAGTAGGGCATGTATATAAAGTTGAAAAGTGAATGAGAAGCTCATTCTTGTGTGTGGCCAAAGCTTCTTCTTCTTCTTCTCTTTTTTCTTGCCTTCTTGCTTGTGCTTGAGAGAGGGATTGAGAGGGAGTGAGGGAGTGAGGGAGTGAGGGAGTGAGGGAGTGATTGTGTGAGAGTGAGGGATCTTGGAGAAGAAGCTCTCCATCTTCTCTCTTCATCTTCCCCTCTTCTCTTCTCTTCTCTTCTCTCGCGCGTGGCTATGGAGGATGAAGCTCATGGGAGAGGGATTGAGGTTGCTTGAGCTTGCCTCAAGGATCGTGGAGCTACCGGTGTGCAAGAAAGAGGAGGGTACTCGATCGAGCATCAAGGTAAGCTCACTATACCCATAAGGTAGGCATTGCGCGTCGGCTATGTGAGAGGTAGCCATGGCCGCTCGGTTCGAAACACTTGAGCAATAAGTGGTCCGTAGGTCTCGGGGTAGAGCTCGTAGCTCCCCTTTAGCCAATGAGAGAGAGAGAGAGGGAGAGAGAGAGAGAGAGGTAAAGGAAATGGAGAGGCCTTTGAAATGGATGGGAGGTACAAGTGAACCACTAGAGGAGATGGTGGGGGATGGGATGGAACCTATGGGAAAAATGATGCACAATCAAGAATGAGGGCAGCTGTAGAAGGATGCATAGGAGGGCCCTGCACAAAGGAAGGGAAAATGTGGACCCTGGATCAAAGAGTATCAAAACCCGTTGATTATTGAGTGTCCCCCAACCCTTTAAGAGTTGTCCCTTCTTCTCAAACTCAAGAATATATAGGGCATCATAAATGGAGCTTGGGATGGTGATACAATAGAGGCAAGGTTCCAACACCACTAATAGACACACACAAAAATCACCAATAGTGACGATACCCTCAAATAGATAGAGAACCTATAGCACATCACCTTGGGGAGTTATAAGACTCCAGGATCCACTGTCAAAGAGCCAAGGTTGCTCAGAATATAAGGCATGCGAAGAAGGATCCTCCACTTGATAAATGTGTAGAAACACGAACTCAGTAGAAATAGCGGGTGAAGGCTCCACCCTATGCTCCTAGATGAGGTTGAGGGTATATCCTCCAACACTTCTTCTCAAGGTGCGAGGCCTTTCCACAATGACAATATGTGGGATATCCTCTATTCTTCCCCACAAAAGTTGTATTAGAGTCAAAAGAGGAGTCCAACTTCTTCCTTTTCCCATTCTTTTGCTTGGCTTGTCCTATATATGTAGATAAAATAGCATAAACATAGCCATGTGCATGAGCTCTGAATTCTTCAAGCTCAAGCAGTTGGAATTAACCCTGGAAGCTTACTACTCAAAGTTTATAACCCTAATAAAATATGCACCACCTATGGATATATGGATATTGCACAGTAAGTATCCAAGTTTTGCCATGGCCTGAACACTCCTCTGAAACACCGTCTTGAAGCAATGTGTCCAACAGACTTGCAAGATGCATTACTCCGAGTAAATCCAATCATCCAAGAACTTAAATTGCTCAATTGTAGCAAAGATGACTCTCGAGATCAGGGTAAGAGATGCCATACATGCAAAGAGATAGGGCACATCCATAGGAGATGTCCCTACTGTCAATGCTTCCATTGTAATGAGCTAGGACACATCCAAGCAGACTGCCCTGATCTAAGTCCAAAAGACATTGAGCTGCCAAGAAAATGAAGCTACACATGTGTAGTCTATGGATATATAGAGGAATCAAATGAAGATAAAGACCTAGAATCCACTACACCTTATTAGGAGGACTAAAAATCCTAGAAGCTTAATCAACATGTAACATAACTTATATTGAGAATAAATCCTACTCTTGTAATAATATGAGTTGCACTACCTGAAACATTAAGAGTAGCGCAGCGGATGCATGGTGGATCCTAGCCCATAGGCCCTAATCCCCATTAATGCTTGTCTTCCCAGTTTTTCTTGAGATGAGGACATCTCGATTTCTCTAAGGGGAAGAGGATGTAATATTTCCACGCATCTGATGGAAAGATGATGGCAAATGATTGAAATATGTTTTTTTTTGTTTGAAATTTCAAAAATTTATGCATTGTCCTTCTCGTACATTAAAAACAATAAAACCACAAAATTTGAAACATGAGATTTAATGGAAAATGGTATTGTTCATGTGTTTTGGAGATAAAATGATGTTCATATGGCATCAAAATGAATATGTTGATGGATTACACTTCATATACATTATACAAATTAAAAAACTCAAAAAAATCAATAATTCATGTTGAATAAATGAAAAAAATAGAAATAATCAAATAAAGAGAGAAAAGTAAGAAAAAATAGTTTTACATATGAAAAATTTACAAAAAATTAAGAGAATATTTGTGAATGTGTAATGAAGGTAAAGCATGAGGGTTTGTCTCCGTTTTTTTAATTTATATATTAAACTGTATGTTTTAGGACTCGTTTCTATGAAAATTATCATGAAATATCTATACATTTGTGCAAGCAATCTAAATGTAATGGTAACAGGTGTAGGGCTAAAATGGAAGATGTTTGATTAAGGTGTTGATTTCTTTGCATGTTTTAACATATAGGCCGTGGTTTGTATAATTTTTAAGAGGTTCAGTAGCATGAGTTAGCCCCATGTTATTTCTTAACAATGCAGCACGACGCTAGTAGAAAGAAACCATGAAAAGATTGTGTGTGCACTTCATGTTGGTTAGTTAAGTTGTTTGAGTAGAGAGTGTCATAAACTTTGCATGTGCAATCTAAATATGGTATCAGAAGATAAATTCTTGAATGTATTGCAATTGTAAGTCTAGGTGACAACCAATGTTGAGAGTGTAAGATTCTACTTTGATATAGGGTAGTTCAATATCTTGGGGAAATCGATTAAGTGAGGAATATATACAGTCTCCTAGATTGTTACATTTATATTATGAGAGGACTCTATTATGTTCATGCTCTATGTGTAAGATGGTTGTTAACCCCAGTACAAATAAATCAAAAAGAAAATTTAAAAGACGTAGGACAAAGTGACAAAAGATGGCCCCAGTTGACGAAATGGAAGGAAAAAAGGCCAAAAGCGCAAGGACAACCTTAAAAGTTCAAGGCAAGCGCAAAAGAGGAAAGGCGCATTTTAATTATAAAAGCGCACTCTAAATCCTTGTAAAAGAGCACCAACCTCCCTCCTGTGAAATTTGTAAATGTAGATGGGCATGGTTGAAGGCACAATGCAAATAGGAAGGAAATAGGAAAAGAGGACCTAGGCTAATATGACCGGTCATGTAAAAAGGGATGGATGTCCAATGGGGAATAAGATTAGGGTTTTATATAAAAGGCAAAAAGTGAATGAAGAAGCTCATTCTTGTGTGTGGCCAAAACTAGCTCTCATCTTCTCTTCTTCTTCTTCTTCTTCTTGCTTGCTTGAGCTTGTGCTTGAGAGAGGGAGTGTGAGGGAGTGAGGGAGTGAGTGTGTGAGGATGAGGGACCGTGGTGAAGAAGCTCTCCATCTTCTCCTCTCTTCTTCTTCTTCTCTTCTCTTCCCTCATCTCTCGTGTGGTAATAGACATGGAGCTTGGTGCTTGTGAGGATCGAGCTTGCTTGAGCTTGCACCTTGAATCATGGAGCTACCTAAGTGCTTGAGGGAGGAGGCAACTGGATCAAGCATGGAGGTAAGCTCACTATACTCATAGGTGTGAAAGTGTGTACGGCTATGTGAGAGATAGCCATTGCACTTAGCTGAAATTATTGAAGCAATAAGCAGTCTTGGGTCTTGGAGGTTGAGCAAAAGCTCCTTCATTTTGGTTCCATTGTCGGGACCAACGAATTCAAGATTTGAGTGCTTGTGCACTCTGAATTGAGCATTGAAGTAGGGTTTGCCCTAACGACTAGTGCTTGAGATAGGTAGGAAGCAAGGGAGTTGAAGAGGTATTTGATCTCTTTTGCAAGTTTTTTTTTTGTTTTTTGGATTTATGGAAATAGATTGGAGTAGTGTAAGTTGTTACTTGTGATTTGAATGCATTTAGGTAAGAAAAAAATTGGAAAATTTTAAGAAATACATACCATGGTGTTTCTTGTAATAGCAAGCCCAAAACAAGCAAAAAACAAGGCAAGGAGAGATTTGATTCTTGTGAGACCGGCCACATTTGGAGGCTATAGGTGAGTTGTTTTGATTGCTAACACTTCTGGAGCTTGCCAGAGACTAGGAGGAAGCATCGACTATGATATGTTTAATTTTATTTGAGTCTACACACATTTTCACCGTCGTAGTCGAGTAGTCTGATTCCTAGAATCGGACAACCAGAATTGGACAGCCTAGAATCGGACAACCTAAAATCGGAGAGCCTAGAATCGAATAGCCAGAATTGAATAGTCTAGAATCAAACTTCCATAAGCAGATAGCCAGAATTGAATAATCCAGAATCGGATGCACCAAGTCAACCACCATTGACTGTCAAATCATAACCAGCATCAAGGAAGCACAAATCAATCTGTGACAGTCATATGGGCATCGAGCAAACACCAAAGTATGTCAACTGACGCTTAATTCCCCTCTCATCACATAGTTTTTCAAAGGCACGTAACAGATATTCTCTCCCATTGACAGTCTGAAGGCATTTCATGCCCAATCTAGCTCTCACCAATGCAAGCCATCTTTGAAACACAGCCAAGAAATCTGACTTAAGCTTAATGGGATAAGCCCAAACCTTACAGGAAAAATCATCAATAAACGTCACAAAATACTTTGCACCACCCACAGACTAACAGGGCATGGGCCCATAGACATTCGAATGTACCAATGCCAAGGGCTCACCCATGCATGTCCTACCAGACTTCTTATGCGTATTCCTAGTCTGTCTGCCATAAAGACAATCCATAAAGACAATGCTCACATGAGTCAAAACATGCATAGCCAAGGGGCGGTTTCATTCCCTTCAAAGACATATGGCCCAAACGGGAATGCCAAAGAGGTACATGTGGGATGGAACTCACAGACCAAATATGATCAATAGAGGATCCATCAACTACAAGAGGATAGAGGTTGCCAGCCTTGGCACCTCTAGCAAGCACAAGTCTGCTACGTCTGATCTTCCAAGCAGAATCCCCAAAAGAGACATGAAACCCAACATCATCAAGCTACCCTGCAAACATATGATTGTGTGTAAGTGCAGGTACATGATGTACATCCTGTAAGAGAAAAGTATTAGCAGTAGAGAACTGTAGCCGTACATCCCCAATGCCAACAATAGCAAGTGTCCTATCATTACCCAAGCGAATTGAAACAGAGACAGTGCGGTAGGAATGGAACCACTCACGGCATGGTGTAACATGAAATGAAGCACCAAAATCCAAAAGCCAGCACTACACATACATAGAGTAAACCTCGATCGATGGAGTAGCATCACAAGAACTAGCTGCAAGTATGTACTCCCCATCGGAGTCCTCTGTCTACATGACACTTATCTCCTCGATTTTCACACTGGATTTTGCAGGCATAATGCTGCGAATCAAAGGACTTTTCTTGTACTTTGTCTTTCCCCTTCTCTTTGCACTTCTCATTGAGCAACTCATGACACTCTGGGTGAATATGACCCTTCTTGATGCAATGATGACAAGTCACATTAGCATTTCTCCCACGAGACTTGTTGCGTGACTTACCACGCGACTTGGACCTAGACTTCTATTAGTCTCTGCCATGGCCATTCCCACGATCATTCTTTCCGGTACCATCTCTACCTCTAACAGTCAAAGCATGCAACACACGAGAGGCATCCAAGTTCTTACGATTGATCTCTTCCTATTGTAGAAGAGCACTCTCTACATCATGCAAGTTCAAAGTACTAGAAAAAGAACATAAGGCAATGCGGAATACATCCCATGACTCTCACTCAGAGTCCAAAGAAGCAAAAACAATGGAGTAACCTCATCATTGAAAGTAATGCCCTGTGAAGTAAAGCTCTTGAGAAGAGCATGGAATTGGCTCAAATGAGCATACATCATCACAATCTCCTTCATGCGCAAGTCCATAAGCTACTACAACCAATACATCTAACTTGCTCGACTTTTCTTGTCATAGAGGTTCTTGATCTTATCCCAAATTTGCCAAGCACTTTGTGCTTCCTTAACCACATTGTAATGTACATGTTCAGTGAGAGACAAGATGAGGCTGAACTTACATTACTCATTAAGCTCCATCCATTCATCATCAATCATAGTTTTAGGCTATTCTCCACTCAACCTTAGTGGCTTTATCTGCAATTTCTGCACCAATACCACCCAAACATGGCTCTTCCAATAGGCACATTTCGAACCATCAAGCCTATGATGTTGAAGATAGCACTATCAATGGAAGAGGATGCCATATTGCAAGCTAAAACAATGTAGATAGTTCAAAACTGCTTGATGTTTTCTGCTGTAAACAACCACAATACCACCGAGACCAAGGCAAAAATGACCACGAACTATTAGCTAATGATGATGCCCACCAAGTACCATCAAAAGTACATAAAATCAGGATGATTCAGCATGAAAAATACATCACAATCCATGCATAACTTCTTGTAGTATTAAATTACAACCAGGTACAATGAGAGCAAACTGTAGGCAAAACGAATGCACCAAGTCAACCACTAACTGTCAAAGCATAACCAGCATCAAGGGAGCATAAATCTGCATATGTGATAGTCATAGGGGCATTGAGCAAACACCCAAGCATGTAGCTGATGCTTAATACCCCTCTCGTCACATACATGTTCAAAGGCACGTGACACATATTCTCCCCCATTGTCAATCCGAAAGCATTTCAGCCCATGCATAGTCTAGTTCTCAACCAATGCAAGCCGTCTCTGAAACACATTCAAGACATCTAACTTAAGCTTAATGGGATAATCCCAAACTTTACACAAAAAATCATCAATAAACATCACAAAATACTTTGCACCACCCATAGACTGACAGGGCATGGGCCGACAGACATCTGTATGCACCAATGCCAAGGGCCCACCCATGCATGTCCTACCAGACTTCTTAATGCGTATTCCTAGTCTGTCTACCATAAAGACAATGCTCACATGAATCAAAACATGCATAGTCAAGGGGTGGTTTCATTCCCTTGAAAGACATATGGCCCAAATGGGCATGCCAAAGAGGTACATGTGGGATGGAACCCACATACAAAACATGATCAACAGAGGATCCATCAACTATAAGAGGATAGAGGCTGCGAGCCTTGGCACCTCTAGCAAGCACATGTCTACCATGCGTGATCTCCCAGGCAAAATCCCCTAAAGCGACATGAAACCATCATCAAGCTGCCCTGCTTGAGATGTAAGACTGTTTGCAAGTGCAGGTACATGACGTACATCCTGTAAGAGAAAAGTACTAGCAGTAGAGAGTTGCAGTCGTACATCCCCAATGCCAACAATAGCAAGTGACCTGTCATCACCCAAGTGAACTGAACCAGAGATACTGCAGTAGGAATGAAACCATCACGACATGGTGTAGCAGGAAATGAAGCACCAGAATCCAAAAGCCAGCACTGCACGTACATGGAATGAACCTCGATGTCACTTAAATTGATTTCTTATTACGCATTCTCTATGTAATAAATTTATGTCAATAAATTAGTGACTCTCTTTTCTTTAAGTGTTGATGATGATGATCTAGCATGGCCATGAGACCATTTAGAGACCAGTATTCCTAGTACATCACTCAATGGGGTAATCAAAGCACTGTGATGGGGATATCTGGTACTTGCAATACAAGTTATGAAGGGGGAAGGACATGTCTACCAAGTGTAAGAGTGTACATAAGAACTAAGGAGTTACACATAAATGAAGATGGATTGAGTTCTAAGAAGAGGAAGTGCATTAGCATTGTGTATATGTATTTATGTGTACATCCGAGGACGCCTGGGAACATTTACTTGTGTGTAATGAGTATTGCATTCATTTGGGGTCATCTTCTCCCTTACAAGTCAAGGTTTAAGGTCTTTTCTTTCATTAAGAAAGATGAGAGAGGTAATTCTCTCACTAAGAAAGACAAGAAACATGATCCTCTAGAAGTGAGGAGAGAAGTGATTTTCTCTTTCTAAGGTCTAAAATGACACAAGCTTTTGTGGCAAGTCAATCTTAAGGTTGAGGCCCAAGGCAATCTAATGAACTCTCCTTATCTATGACTCAAGGTGGTTGCATCGACCATAAGTTAAAAGTAGAGTTTAAAAAGCTGTTTATCTTAAAATAGACATGGTGAATCCATTTTTAAAATATCTCATGATAGAAAGATGATATCAAAAAATGGCCCTCTTAGGTTATGGAAAACAGTGAGATCTACAACCTTTGTGTTGGATGTTTTTCCATCCGAACAACGTACAAAGAGATATCTCAAAATTGGTGATGCAGAGCAAGTCTTGGAACAGTTACATCTTGCATGAAGATCATCCTTTCCAATCTTGGCATTCAAGTCTCTCTCCAAGAAGAGAAGCTCTTGAAAGCCTATAAAAGAGGAGGCTCTCCTTAGGTGTGGGGGAGGTGAAGGAAGCATCACTTTGCATGCATCCAAGAGGAGAAGAGAAGGTGCAAATGTTGCGGAAGCCCTGCCGAAATCAAGTTCCAAGAGAAGGAGAGAAGGTGCAAGTGCTACGAAAGCTCTACTGGAATCAAGTTCCAAGAGGAAAAGAGAAGGTGCAAGTGCTACGGAAGCTCTACTAAAATCAAGCTTGCCCTACACAAATTGTGTAGGAGAGAAGGAGAGACTCAAGAAGGATCAAAAGGTGCCAACTTCCAAGTTGTGCAAGTGTTAGCCGGTTGTATACCGTGCAAGGAACCATGATCTTGTTCCCAAGATCTACAACATAATATTTACCATATATCTTTTAAGTATATAAGAAAGTTGAGCGTGTATCTCAGATCTTATAACACTCGGTCAACGACATAGCATCACAAGAACTAGCTGCAAGTATGTACTCCTCATCGAAGTCCTCAATCTGCATGCCATTTATCTCCTCGATTTTCACACTGGAATTCACATGCACAATGCTGCAATTAGAGGACTTTTCATGTACTTTGTCTTTCCCCTTCTCTTTGCGATTCTCATTGCGTAACTCATGACACTCTGGGCGTATATGACCCTTCTTACCACAATGATGACATGTTGCATTAGCATTTCTCCCCGAGACTTGTTGTGCAACTTACCACATGACTTCGACCTAGAATTTTGCGAGTCTTTACCATGGCCATTCCCACGGTCATTCTTTCCAATACCATTTCTGCCTCTAACAGTCAAAGCATGCGACACATGAGAGGCATCCAAGTTCTTATGGTTGATCTCTTCTTGAAGAGCACTCTCTACATCATGCAAGTTCAAAGTAGTAGTAGAAGCACATAAGGTAGTGCGGAATACATCCCATGACTCACTCAAAGTCCCAACAAGAAAAAACAATGGAGTAACCTCATCATTGAAAGTAATGCAGTGCAAAGTCAAGTTCTTGAGAATAGCATGGAGCTGGGTCAAATGAGCAGACATCGTCACACCAAGCTCCATCCATTTGTCATCAGTCATAGTTTAAGGTTGCTCTCCACTCAACCTTAGTGGCTTTATATGTGATCTCTGCACCAATACCTGCCAAACATGGCTCTTCCAATAGGTATAATTCATACCATCAAGCTTAATTATGTTGAAGATAGCACTATCAGTGGAAGAGGATACCATATTGCAAGCTGAAAAAATGCAAATAGTTCAAAACTCCTTGTTGTTTTCTACTATAAACAACCAAAATACCACCAAAACCAAGGTAAAAATGACCTCAAACTATTAGATAATGATGCTGCCCACCAAGTACCATCAAAAGTTCATAAAATCGGGATGATTTAGCATGAAAAATACATCACAATCTATGCATAACTTCTTGCTGTAATAAATTACAACTAGGTACAATGAGAGCAATTTGTAGGCAAAACGAATGCACCAAGTCAACCATTGACTGTCAAAGCATAACCAGTATCAAACGAGCATAAATCAACATGTGACAGTCATAGGGGCATTGAGCAAACACCCAAGCATGTCATTTGATCCTTAATACCCATGTCTTCACATAGTTGTTCAAAGGCACGTGACACATATTCTCCCCCATTGTCAGTCCAAAGGCATTTCAACCTATGCCCAGTCTAGTTCTCAACCGATGCAAGCCATCTCTAAAACACATCCAAGTCATCTGACTTAACCTTAATGGGATAAGCCCAAAATTTACACAAATATCGTCAAGAAACATCACAAAACATTTTGCACCTCCCATAGACTAACAGGGCATGGGCCCATAGACATCCAAATGCACCAATGCCAAGGGCTCACCCATGCATGTCCTACCAAACTTCTTATGCATATTCCTAGTCTGTCTGCCATAAAGACAATGCTCACATGAATCAAAACATGTATAGTCAAGGGGTGGTTTCACTCCCTTCAAAGACATATGGCCCAAATGGACATGCCAAAGAGATACGTGTGGGATGGAACCCACAGAAAAAGCATGATCAACAAAGGATCCATCAACTACAAGAGGATAGAGGTTACCAAACTTGGCACCTCTCTAGAAAGCACAAGTCTGCCACATGTCATCTTCCAAGCAGAATCCCCAAAAGAGACTTGAAACCCAGCATCATCAAGCTGCCCTACTACAGACATAAGATTGTGTGGATGTGCAAGTACATGACATACATCCTGTAAGAGAAAAGTACTACCAGTAGAGAACTACAGCCCTACATCCCCAATGCCAACAATAGCAAGTGACCTGTCATCACCCAAGCGAACTGAACCAAAGATAGTGCGGTAGGAATGGAACCACTCATGGCATGGTGTAACATGAAATGAAGCACCAGAATCCAAAAGCCAGCACTTTGCATACATAGAGTGAACTTCATTCAACGGCGTAGCATCACAAGTAGCTGCATGTGCTCCCTGCCGGAGTCCTTAGTCTGCATGACATTTATCTCCTCGATTTTCACATTGGATTTCATAGACAGAATGCTGCGAGATCAGAGGACTTTTCCTGTACTTTGTATTTCCCCTTCTTTTTGCGCTTCTTATTATGCAACTCATGACACTCTGGGCATATATGACCCTTCTTGCCACAATGATGACATGTCACATTAGCATTTCTCCCACGAGACTTGCTACGAAGCTTACCACATGACTTAGACCTAGAATTCTACGAGTCTCTACCATGGCCATTCCCATGGTCATTCTTTCGAGTACCATCTCTGCCTCTAACAGTCAAAGCATCTGACACATGAGAGGCATCCAAGTTCTTCTGGTTGATATCTTCCTACAGAAGAGCACTCTCTACATTATGCAAGTTCAAAGTAGTAGCAGAAGCACATAAGGTAGTGCAGAATACATCCCATGACTCACTCAAAGTCCCAACAAGAAAAAACAATGGAGTAACCTCATCATTGAAAATAATGTCGTGCAAAGTCAAGTTCTTGAGAATAGCATGGAACGGGGTCAAATGAGTAGACATCGTCACATTCTCCTTCATGTGCAGGTTCATAAGCTGCTTCAGCCAATATATCTGACTTGTTGGGCTTTCCTTGTCATAGAGGTTCTTGATCTTATCCCAAAGCTACCAAGCACTCTGTGCTTCCTCAACCACATTGTAATGTACCTCCTTAGGAGAGACAAGATGAGGTTGGACTTGCATAACTCATCAAGCTCCATCCATCCGTCATCAATCATAGTTTAAGGTTGCTCTCCACTCAACCTTAGTGGCTTTATCTGTGATTTCTACACCAATACCTACCAAACTTGTTGAAAGATAAGCATAGGAAATCTCCTTACATTGGAGAGGATAAGGATAGCTAGGTGTAAATGGACTAGAGGACAGGGGAAACCCTAACCCTAATTCCTCCAAAGGCTATATAAATAGCCTAAAGTACACACTCATGTAGAGGAGAGTGTACTACTTGTACCTTGAACAACTGACTAAACAAGATCTTGTTCTTGTACTTGAGCTCTCTCTCTCCCTCTTGTGCACACTCTCTCATACTACAACTCTGATTTGCAACATGGTATCAGAGCCATCTCTGATCCTTCAGCTTCCCTCATCCTCTTTACACATCTAAGTGCACAAGAAGAACTCTTGCCATCTCAGTTACCTTCCTTTCCACCATAGCTAGCTAGACCCCCTGACCTTGGAGGATCTGATGTATGCAATAGAAGTAGTATTAGCTCTTGATTTCTTCTAGAGACTTCATCCTCGGCTTAGGATGCTTTAGCACGGTGCATCAATCCCTGATATTGAATGACGTGGTGGGCAGCATTGCAACAAATGCAAAAAATGGCACAGTTCTGACAGCATGAAGTTCCCAAGCTTGGCATGGCCTGTAGCAGGCATAATAATGGCATCCACCATGGGGCTTTGATAGTTCCCCCAAGTAGGCTATCTCCACCCAAGAGGGTTCTCAAAAATTCTTCCTCTGCTGCTCCCACAAAGTCAAACCCTAATTGTGGTTTCATGGCAGTCATAGCCACAAGCTTGAAAGCTTGACTTTTTGGCTTTTTTCATCTTTTGCTATCACTAACAATGATCTTAATCACTGAGTCATCTCTCTAAGAGTTAGTTACTAATCTGGAAACTTCATTTTAGAGGTTTTTTTACTTGGAAGGGCATCACCAAGCTCATCAAGACCAACATCTACCATCTCTAGCAACATAAACTAGAGATGAGTGCTTGTAAGCACTAAGGCACATTGCTCAATCATTATTGCTATTGGTAATTACACAATCTGAGTTTTTTCATCAAAAAATTAAAACAATTAAGTGCTCCACTTTATTTTGAAAGGCTATGTGTACAACTATAAACACATAGACCATCCTATCCTAAACTTGTATTGCATATCATGTGTGGTTTTTTCAAGTACCTTGGTCAATGAAATTAGAGGGATGAGTGTCATTATACTCTCCTCAGAGTCATCAGTAACAAGCATTGAAATCATAGATCGTCCTTGTCCAACATAAGGTTCATAGACTAATCCATACCACAAGGAGGAGACCAAAGTCCAGTCTAGGTTCACATTATTGAAGCCTAAAAAGACCATTAAACCTCGAAAGAAGATTGCACATAAGAAAGGACCACCAAAGTCATATTTTGAAATATTACATATGTATGATTTTCAGTCTTTCTCCTCATTACAACTTTGATATCAATTGTTTGTAAGGGTGTCCTTGATTTGCTTCCGCATTCATTGGCAAGTTTGTAAGGGACTAGACACGGCACTTGTCCTAGCAAGTGGTAAGACCTTCCCAATGGCCACAACATATGCCGATGTTCGAGCCGTCCTCAAATTTGAAAATTTAATGGAAAAGATTTCCATCCTTGGCAAGTCTTGGTCAAATACAAAATGATGATAAGAAGATATTGGCCCTTCATAAAAGGGACCAAAGTAATTGACCCATCCAATCCCCTTGATGTAGAAGATGATGAACGGACTCAGGCCATCATCATGCTTCATTTAGATGAATCTTTAATTCATCAAATTGACCAACTCTCAACTACAAAAGAAAGGTGGGATGAGCTTGAAAGTCTCTACGGTTCTACAGGGAAGAACTCCAAGATATTTCTCAAGATTAAGTTTTTTAGCTTGGAATACAAACAGGGAGAAGATCTAAGCAAGTTTATTTCACATATGAAGGGGATTATGGCACAGCTTGCCTCCATTCAAGCACCCATCCGTGATGAAGATGCCATTGTCATCCTGCTAAAGTCTGTGAAGAAGGTTTTTCCAACCCTTGTGACTACCCTAACTAATATCTTGAACCCAACTTTAGCAAGTACAATCCATTCATGCCTGGATGAAGAGAAGAGAAACTATACAGAAGGGTCTTCAGCATTTACTTCCTGTGAGCAAGCGTTAGTCCATACAACTTCTACTAAGTGCTCATTCTGTCACAAAAAGGGGCATATTTTGAGCAACTGTTGGAATAAATATCCTGACAAAATGAAGTGCAATAAATGTAAAAAGGCCAGCCATATCATCAGTAAGTGTCCCAGTGTTCCAAAAGTACCTAAGGAATTGGAGACCAACTTTGCCTCCCAATCCACAGATGACCGACTCTTTTGAATCTTGTAACACTCTCTACCTATAACCTTCTCTTGTAGCCTCATTTATAAACACATCTTATTGTGTATTAAGGGGAGGCATCCTATCATGCTTTATCCAATGCCACCTGGAATTGAGGGGGGGTGTTGAAAGATAAGTATAGGAACTCTCCTTACACTGGAGAGGATAAGGGTAGCTAGGTGTAAATGGACTAGAGGATAGGGGAAACCCTAACTCTAACTCCTCTCCAAAGGCTATATAAATAGCCTAAAGTACACACTCATGTAGAGGAGAGTGTACTAGTTGTACCTTGAACTGGCTCCTCCAATAGGCATAATTCATATCATCAAGCTTAGTGATGTTGAAAATAGCACTGTCACAATGGAAGAGGATGCCATACTACAAGCTGAAACAATGCAGATAGTTCAAAACCGCTTGCTAAAATACCACTGAAACCAAGGCAAAAATGACCATGAACTGATAGCTAATGATGTTACCCAGCAAGTGCCATCAAAAGTACATAAAATCAGGATGGTTCAGCATTAAAAAATACATCATAATCCATGCATAACTTCTTGCTGTAATAAATTAAAACCAGGTACAATGAGAGCAAACTATAGGCAAAACAAATGCACCAAGTCAACCACTGACTGTCAAAGCATAACCAGCATCAAGCGAGCATAAATCGGCATGTGACAATCATATGGGCATCCACCAACGAACACCCAAGCATGTCAATTGATGCTTAATACCCCTCTCGTCACATAGATGTTCAAAGGCAAGTGACACATATTCTCCCCCATTGTCAATCCGAAGGCATTTCAGCCTATGCCCAGTCTAGTTCTCAACCAATGCAAGCCGTCTCTGAAACATAGCCAAGACATCTGACTTTAGCTTAATGGGATAAGCCCGAAATTTACACGAGAAATTGTCAATAAACGTCAAAAAATACTTTTCACCACCCATAGATTGACAGGGCATGGACCCACAAACATTCAAATGCACTAGTGCCAAGGGCTCACCCATGCGTGCCCTACCAAACTTCTTATGTGTATTCCTAGTCTGTCTACCATAAAGACAATGCTCACATGAATCAAAACATGCATAGTCAAGGGGCAGTTTCATTCCCTTCAAAGACATATGGCCCAAATGGGAATGCCATGTTAGAATATCAAGCTCCCACTACTCTTCAATAAGTCTATCTTTATGTGTGTGACCGACATCAATTGTACATGTGTGTGACATTCAATAAGTCAGTGTAGTTAGTGAGTTAACCATAGTTAGTCTTGGTTAGTCATACCTATGTGTGTAAGTCTCTTTTAGTTAGTATGATGGAAGAGTAATGAAAGTAGAACAACAATGAGATGAGGCTCATATTCTGCTCCACTCTTTCTCTCTTCCTCTCTTCCAACATGGTATCAGAGCTTGAACACCTAAATCTTGAAGGCTTGGCAATAGCCATTTGACATCAAGACATCATATCTGAAGAAAACATCATCAAAGGAAACTCTGCCTGCATCATCTTGTTTTTTGCAGAAGCTATATCTTACTATAGAAATGGTTTTTGGAGAAACAACCCACGAGTCTCCTAATCGTTTCAACATGGTCTACAACTTTGTAGAAGAATTTTTTTTCAAACTCCTCACAGATTTGGTGTCTCGAGGCTTGTGCAACTTTAGGCCTTGACACATTGTATGGCTGGGTATGGTTAAGCGTGAGGGTGGCGTTTGGTGCCATTGGTTGTTTTAGCCTTAGGGATCCATATCCAAGCATTACCCTCATAATAGCTTACTCTTGCAATAAGGTCTTAGGAATCCATCGCAGCTTGACTGTATGTCGATGTCTATAGCTTTGTCTTAGCCTCCTAGGTTTTGAGGTTGGGTTCTTAGCCTTGCGAAGGCATGGCCGATTGCTCCTCGATGTGGCAAGCTCTGGTGTTTAGGTACCCATCTAAACTGGGGTTCATGGGCATTGGCTTTGGCCATAGCGAGTTCCTGGTGTAGAGGCTTGGCAGGTTATAACAAGTCACAATCCCCCTCAGACTTGCCTGCATGTGTTTCTACCAGTGGCCTTGCGGATCTCGTAGGAATCCCGCAGCCCTTGTTGCTGACAACTACAACTATGCAAACATTGCCAATGGCTAGGTGAATACACTGCAACTCATAATCGACATTGTAGTGAGCTTTCTTTTTAAAGGTTTGACCTAGTAACGACTCTGTGCCTCCATCTTTAGTGTTTGGAAACACATAAAAGATCATTTGTATGCTCTCAGACTCAATAGAAACTGTGGCTCTACACTTCCCTAGGAGTGTGTATGATCGGCCCCCCATATGGGCTCAGTTTGGCGGTAGTGGGCTACAACTGTGGTTTGCCAATGTGGCTCCAGCGATTGTGGGTTAAGACATTGAAGTCTGCTCCCTCATCAATCAAGGTGTTGGAAGTGCATGTCTGCTTGGCAATGACCATGATGCAGAGGTATGCAGGTTCTACGGATTCCTCATTTTCATTGTCAATCTCTGTGATTGTAGCTACTTGTACCTTGACAGGGGGTTCTAACATTGGTGGTTCATGTAGAGGATGTGTGGGAGGGTAGTACTTCTTGATGTGACTACCATTGAAGAAGCCGATGCCCTTGCTTTCCAGAGTCTCAAGTTCAACATTACCAATTCGGCTGATGGCACGAACCTTGAAAGGCCCTAGACCTTTAAACTTCATTTTCTATTTATACCCCTTAACGGAGTACAAGAGCACTAAGTCTCCCCATTCAAAGTCGCACTGCTTGACATGCCTATCAAACCAACTTTTGCGTCGTGCTTTCTCGTATATGAATGCACGGGTAGCTAGAAGTCGAGTTCTCGAGAGGCATTCGAGTTCAACTGGACATTCCATCCATGCTTCCTTCCCTTCCCATCATTTGTGAAGTGCAATCCTCAGGCTAGGAACGAAGAACTTTACAGGTAGAATTACTTCATTTCCATAGGTCAACCTAAAAGGCGTTTAGCCTACAACCATTTTATAGGCTGTGCGGTAAGCCCACAAGGCTACCATCAACTTGTTATCCCAGTCACTGTGCAAAGCGGAGACTACCTTGGTTAGAACGTTTACTAGAATTTTATTTGTGGATTCCGCCTGGCTATTTTCCTGAGGGTAGTATGGCGAGGATTTTCAATGGATAATTAGAAAGGTGGATAGAAGATGCGCAATCACTTCATTAATGAAGTATGTGGTATGGTCACTAACTAGTTCGGTAGGGCAGCCAAATCGTGGGATTACCTGCTCCCATAGGAACTTCGCAGTTGTTCTATTGTCATTCTTTCTCGTAGCTCTTGCTTCTGCCCATTTCGTTAGATAGTTAGTGACTATAGTGATGTACTTGGCTTGCGAGTATTGTGCCACAGCACTAATGGGTCCTATGAAGTCAATTCCCCATTTTTCGAAGGGTTATCGTGTAATTATTGTGGTTAGCTCCATCTAATCCTTGCGAATCGGGACCTTTGTTTGCTGACACTCGTCACAGTGCTTAATGAATCATGCCGCATCATGAAAAAGCATGGGCCACCACAGTTGAGATTGCAGCACCTTGCAGGCTATTGTATCTCCGCTAAAGTGTCCTCCAGCAATTACGTTGTGCATCTCTAAGAGTGCATCATGCATCTCATGCTCGCATATGCATCTACGCAACAATCCGCCTTGCCCTAGCCTATATAGTTGGCTTGCTATCAACTGATAGGGTTGGATTTTGAGGATAAGTCACCTAGTTCAGGCTTTCTCTATGTCGTGCCCTTCAACATGGTGGAGATGGCATCGAAGTCGACATGTGTCATTTTCCATGTGTCCATCTCCACTCTTACGGCCTCCATTCGAATGCCCAGGAAGATAAGACCATTGCCCCAGTCCTCTACGACTCTCGTGTTGCACATCCAGGTTTAACCTAGCAGGATATCATAATCTACTCCCTTCATAACTATTAAGTCAACGGAGAATTGGATTCCCGCGATCTTCACTCGCCGATTTTTCAACACTCCGAATGGTTTCACCTTCATTCCATTAGCCAGTGTGACATTGAACCTAGTAGTCTCGACCGGTGGGTTACCCCAAGTTTGGAGTATCTCATGGCCTAGCACACTCACTCTTGCCCCCGTGTCCACGATCCCCTTTTTGGTGACATCCCCCAATGCTAAGACCGGTAGGATTGCATGCATTTCTGTGCCTTCCCAAAAGGCATTAATGTGCAAGGATCTAGGTATGGAGTGCAGCATCAAACTTGATATTTGAGTTTTTGCATCGTGCTTAGGCAAGTATGTGGTAATTTTCTCATTTGGTTCTTCAACCCACTGTTTCCGCTCTAGCCATAGCATTGGATGAAGTAGGTCGTTGCCTAAGCTTAGAGTTATAGGGGAGGTCACCAGTGTATTGAGTAGATTGCTAGTCACTTGCCTCCTCGCTAAGTCTATGGTTCTTGGCCAATGGCCTTGACTGGTTTGCTGGTTCGGAGCATTTAGACTTTGTCTAGGCGGCCCAACTTGTGGTAGCATCACCTCCCTTGATCTTGGTCATGGGAGAGAGATTGGTGTGGTTATGCTTGAGAGATCATCGATCTCGTCTTCTAGTATGGGCTCAGTATCCTTTAGGTGCTCTTGGGCCTCCTTCACCCATTCTTTCACCTTCTTGATGGCTTCGAGTTGGTGAGCTTTGGGTTGTGGTACTTCCCAACCCTAGC
Organism: Lygodium microphyllum; assembly: GCF_053477565.2. NCBI lineage: Eukaryota > Viridiplantae > Streptophyta > Polypodiopsida > Schizaeales > Lygodiaceae > Lygodium > Lygodium microphyllum. Next base: position 108,498,274 of record NC_141157.1, read on the forward strand.
TTCGGGTTGTGGTACTTCCCAACCCTAGCACTTTTCTTTTCAGCCATTTGTGGAATTGATGTTTCTTCCTCTGCATCAATGACTTTCCTTCCAACCAATAGTGTTGTGGCACTTTCAGTTTTGAGGGTGATCTTGGTATCTGGTCTTTTCTTCCTTCATGTCCGGCTCTTCTTTCCAACTTAGGTAGCATCAAGGTTGCTAGACCCTGGCAATGATATGACGGCTTGCTTCATTTGTGCGCAGGTCATGACATGCAACAAGATAGGCATGGCCTCCCCATCGAGTGTCTTGACACCAAACAACCCTAATGGAACCAATGGATTGTTTTCTGAACTAGAGGATGGCCTCCATCTAGAGTAATTAACAAAGAGGTGAGTGATTCCACAGTCAGCGCATCTCAGGTCAGCCTTATCTCTATTTGCTTGCTCCCTCTCAGGGCAGCGCAAAGAAATGTGTCCTGGGTGACCACATGTCCACTCTTGGGTCTATGCTCCTAGGCCTCTACCTCTCCCCCTACCTAACACCATCACCAATACAAGTCAGTAGTCCAGAAGGATTGTGTTGCCTTCCTCATCGTATGACATGTATGGGTGCTCGTCGCCACTAGGCTCATCCACATAATGGACTAGGGTGTCACTCGGTGGGTGGGTTACGTAGGGTCCAGGTGGTCTAGGGATACCTATAGGATTTATTTTCATCCTAGGGATTTGTGGCTTAGCATCATTAGGTGTCGAGAGAGCCAATGGGACTCCCCTTCCAAAGAAGTTTGGTGGCCTATTCTCAAGGTAGGGTTGACCATAAGGCTACGGGTATGGGAGTCTCCAAGGTAGTCTACAATGCATGGCATCATGGTTGAACCTACCACAATTAGTGCAAGGTCATGACCTAGGTTCTTGGAACTCAACTGGCAAGTGGTTCCCACCACAATGCATACATTAGATATTTGAGCACATTGGTTGTCTCATCATCTCCTATAATTTGGTTATATCTATCCTAATCTTATTAGCTCTTGTCCCAAGTCGATGCCCTTCCCTTTGTCTTGCGTGCTTGGCCTTGCTCTCTCACTCAACGTTGAGGCCCTCTTGGAACTCTTGGTACTGGACTCTTCTCGATTCAAGCCTCTGGAGCTTCTTTCCTTGAGCTAGTCATCCACTCTAATAGCTTCCTCAAAGACCCTTGCTAGTGCATCTCACTACAAGCTCGAATTGCCGGCCAAGGCTTTGTAAAGCTCTTCACTTTGTATTCTGCTGATGAATATTGTGGATACTGCTCTTTCAATTGGTCTCTCACCCATTGGGATTCTCTTGAAGAGGCTCCTCACCTAGGTCATGTAATCTCGAATATCCTCTTTCTCTCTCTGCTTGACGTTCATGAGTCACACTAGCAAGAAGTACCCAGCTTTGGATGAAGAGATTTTTCAAGCCATTGAAATTGGCATGCTTTGTAGCATCCAAACTTCTGTACCAAGTCCGGCCCTTGTCACCTAAGCACAGTCTGAAAGCTTGGGAGCGTTGAGTAGGATCAGTAAGACTGTTGGCCTCGCAAACTTGCTCAAACTGTTCCACAAAGCTATATGAATCGTTGGTATTTGTCCAGTTGCTTCACCACCACAGGGATTTTCAATGTTAACCCCTATAACCCTACTAGTAGTGATGTTGCTAATGGTCCAGCACTTTGCTCTGCCATCGTATTATCTAGTAGTCGCTTCATCAAAAGCTTGCTCAGTGTGAGGTCTCCCTCTAGCGCTCTCTCGCTCTCTGATCGATTTCTGCCTATTAGGGCTAGCACTCTGTGGATCTCTTGCATTTCCAAACTCTAGCGCAAGATCCTAGTTTGCTGGTCATGGTTGTACACAATTAGGCCTTACAAAGCCCTACAAACCAACTTCCTCTCTTCCTTGAGGTCAGCTATGATGTCCTCCATAGGTCTATCGTGGTGTTCTAGTCGGGTTTGAACATATAATTTGTGCACTAACTGTTGGATGGTCTCAGGAAAACTGCCCAAGTCTAGCTCTTCATTGCTTCTACAGCCTGAGCTACCCTCTTCCATGTCCAAAGCTTCATGTTCTGCCAAGTTTTCAATCAAGTTGATAAGACCAGGTAGATCCACTTTCGCAATAGTGCCTGTCCTTGTTGCATCTAGCTTTTTGGTTGTGTTCTTTGCTTTGGCCTACCTTTGGGGATTCAATCACCCTTCTATGTCTTTGGGTCTTCTCTTACTGGTGGGTTCCTTCAAGTTCTTAAGTCTGGGTGAGTTCCTTGTTAATTACAACCAATCCTCAACTTACCCTCACTTTGTGTATTGTGCGTATGTGTGTGTTCTTTTCCATGCACTATGCGAATCAAGCCTTTAGCTCTTTTCAAGTGCACTTTGAGTGATGGAAATTAGAGTGAGTGAGAAAATAAAGTGTGTGTAGCTCGGACGCTCTTGTCTATGGGTTGGCTTGATAGGGTTGTGTGTTCTATTTCTAGTTGTTCTCGTCAGCTTCTCGATTTTTTTGCTGCGCTATCCCGTTCAGTTCGTTCAGGATCGAGTTGGGGTCTTGCAATCATCCCACAACACCAGACACCATTCCAGACTATTTAGCCACAATTTCTACGTCTGCAACTACTTGTGAGGCGTTCGATGGGTTCTTTTGGTGCGGGTCACGCTTCTCGTTAGTCAGGGTTTGTCAAATTCCCAGATTTTCTTTCTTAGGCTGTGTCGAATTTTGAAAATTGAACGTCTGATTTACCAATGTTTGATTCTAGGAATCATACAAGGTCAAGTTCGATTGTCATAATCGAACATGGTGTGTCCAACCGGACAGTTCGAGTTTGTCTGATTTGGGATACATCCAATTCTCAAAATCGGATGAGGATGCTTGGTCAGATTGAATGTATGTCCGATTGGATAGGATACTAGGTCTGATTCTGTGGTCCAATTGTGGTGATCGAATGGCCAAGCATCCAATCCGACGAGGTAGTGTGTCCGATTCCTTCTTGTCCGATTCTCGGAATCGAACAGAGGTGGTGTGTCCAATTAGGGAGATGTTTCCATTTTTCAAAATCGGGCAGGTATGTCCGATTGAATGAAATGGGCTTATCCAATTCCAATTCCAAGAATCAAACCGGTCACTAAGTCCAATTCTGGGAATCGGACACTGTGGGAAACGTTCGATTTCGCTAGTCAAAAATGCCCCAATCGTGTTTTGCCCAAAAATCTTCACTTAAATATTGCTAGCACCTACAATGACTTCCAAGAATAAAGGAGGGCTGTAGGCCAAGGGCATCCTATACCTAAATCTCACTAAAAGCTCTGATACGCTTCAATCGATTCGACATAGTCTTGTGACTTGCAAGCTCTCTCTCTCTCTCTCTCACAAAGCTAGGACTGCAAGTAAGGTCTTTCCTTGTCACTCAAAACCTTAAACCTTTGCTGGTCAGCATCTTAGCCTTCTTGATCACTCCACTTGCAACTTCGAGGCATCTGAGCACTCTTTTTTTCCCATTTTTCCCTGTTATTGCCCTGTTCATGACTGTTTTATAGCAGTGAACCTTAAGCTTCCCACTCCTATTTTTCCCTCCTATCCTACTCTAAGTGTGACAAAAATCAAAAGCAAAGCAGTAAACTGATTTCTCTTACTCAAACAATCACCAAAAACCAAAAAATACTTACTTGTAGCATGGATTAAAAACCCAAAACCTCCTATATATCTCAAGCTCCGGTTCAGGGATGAAACCCTTACTTTTGATTCTCAATTTGAAGCGTGCAAGCGCTCAAGCTTGAATCCGTTTGTCCCGACAATGGAACCAAAATGTAGAGGTGAGCTCAAGCTCAATCGCTAAGACCCACGAACCATTTATTGGTAAGTGTTTCAAGCGAGTACTAATGGCTACCTTTCACATAGCTGATGTGCTATCCCTCCCTATAAGTGTAGTGAGCTTACCTTAATGCCCGATTGAGTTGCTTCCTCTCTCAAGCACTCTGATAGCTCCACAATTCATGATGCACGCTCGAGCATCCTCAAGCCTCTTCCTTCAAGATCCATCCTCCATAGCCATGTGTGAGACGAGAGAATAGAAGAGAAGAAGAAGAGATGGTGGAGGGCTTCACCTCCAAGATCTCTCACCCTCACTCACTCTTACTCCCTCCCTCAAGCACTCACAAGCAAGCAAGCAAGAGAAAAGAAGAAGAGAAGAAGAAGAGTCCACTTTGTCACACACCAAAGAATGAGCTCTCATTCACTTTTTGAACTTTATATACAAAACCCTCTTTCCCTTGGGTGATCATCCCCTTTCTACATGGTCGGCCATGGCCTAGGCCCTTTTTTCCATTCTTCTCCTATCTTCCTAGCATCCTTCTTACCGCCCATCTACCTTTACAATTTTCATGGGTGAGAGCCCAGCACTCTTTTACAGAGGTTTTGGCTGCACATTTATATTTAAAGGTGCACCTTCTTGCTTTCGGCTTATTGTGGCTTCCATGGTTGCGTCTTGTACTCCTGGTGGTTGTTCTCATGCTTTTAGATTTCTTCCAGGCCCACTTTCTTATAGGGTACCTTTTTCTTTTTTCCGCCTTATGCTTTTCCTCTTGATACCTCATTTTCTACTTCCTTCGCTTTGCAGTAAGTAGCTTTAATAAATTACAACCAGATACAATGAGAGCAAATTGTAGGCAAAATGAATGCACCAAGTCATGACTATCAAAGCATAACCCAGCATCAAGTGGGCATAAACAGCATGTAACAATCATACAGACATCCAGTAAACACCCAAGCATGTCAAATGAATTCGTTAGTAAGCCGGCACACCCCCTATGTAATAGGGCAAAGTGTACACAACACTAGCAAGACCTGACACAAATATGTGTATGCTGAGGGAGTGCAAAGCCCAAATTAGCCCAAGTACATCTGTGAGGACTACGAGATATCAACCATGCAACATCCAAGTGAAGATCCCAGTCTCAAGTATCTGAATGCTCAAGTAGCATAAACCGCTCACTCAATATCTGTCTATCAAGCATATCAAGACACTCCCACTCGCACAAAAGCCGTAAATATCAAGCAAAGAAGCTCAACAAGGGCATATGATAGCAACAGTGCCAAAAGATCCAAGATCAAGCATCAATGAGACCTCATGAGCATATAGGTTGTATAGCATTTGTACATAGCATCCATAGACATCAAGTACATCAAAATGTAACTCTGTCAAGCCAAGAAATAGATAAAGTAAGCTCCGAGCAATCAAATGTCAAGCCAAAGCAAGGCTCAATAGCATCCAACTCTCGAAAATAATGTAACGGACATGTAGTAGTGGCATAGGCCAAGCATGTCAAGACCGGTCATGTCAAGATCGGTCCAAGCATGTCAAGACAGGTCGAACATAAGTAAGGTACATGTCAAGACCGGTCGGATATAAGTAAGGTACATGCCACATGTAGTAGTGGCATAGGCCAAGCATGTCAAGACCGTGGACATAAGTAAGGTACATGCCACAAGTACATCAAAGATGGAGATCCAAATGCTATCGAAGCGAGATCAAGCTCAACCAATGATCCGAGAGCAAATACAAGCTCTAGATCCCGGAGAGTTACTACGTCAATGTATATAGCCAAGATATAGCCCAAATCCAAGAGATATTAAATATCCACTGAGAAGTACAATCAGCCTTACTGTAAACAGCTTGAAATCACTGTCCAAAACTGAGCTAAACAATGCTCAATCCAAGATCAAATCAATATCCAAGTCAAAGGCAACATGTGGCATACTCCACATACATGGGTACATCATGAAGCTCCCAAACCATATCCATAGGCATTAGGCATAAACTCCCCTGTAAATGCTTGCTATCCAGAACTATATACAGCCATAAATCCTATGAAAAATGAGCTATCAATGACTCAAAGCATCCTACAAGTGCTCCAAAGCATCAACATAAGGTCCAGACATAATAATAGCATTCCCGTAGCATAATACAAGCCATAGGCATAACAAGACACATTGTCCTAGAAGTATAACAACAATCTGCCATGTTTTCACAATCAAGGGTTGAAGCTCAACATGTCAAAACTGCTCAAATCCAAAGGATGAATGCTGGGATGGTCAGAAATCATTGCCAAGGTGCAAAGGACCATTTCCAAGTTGTAGAGGGGCCTAGGAGTGAGGAAATTTGACAGGGGAGGCAGCAACCCAAACAGTTGCAAACACACCAACTATTTTTGGGTTTGTTGTTGCATGCGATGAGGGTTATGGGGCATATGGGGGGCACTAATTATGCTCAAAGAAGCCCACTCAAGTGGCACATCAAGCCTATTCAAGGCTAGTGCAAGCTGAGAAGTGATGGAAGCATATGAACATACCTAGGTGGAACAAGCCATGGCTGCCCAGGAAGGAGACCCAATGAATGTAGGGATTCAACAGGAAGCTAAAGACTCCATGAACTAATCTCGAGTAGTCATGAATCCATGCTCTGATACTAGTTGAAGGAGATAAGGATCGAAGCTTGCTTGGAACAGCTATGGCAGGAGAGCAAGAGCAAGAAAGAGAGAGAGAGAGACCAAATGGGAACTCCAATAGTCACAATGTGTGACTGGGCCTTCCTTTATTCAAAATGTCACACTAAAAGAATAAAGAATGAAGTGACGGTGATGAGCGCTCGCCACCTGCAATGTGCAATGGCGGGTACTATCAATGTAGTAATACATGGGCGGCTAGGCGGAGGTGCCTACCCCAACAAGAAGAATTCAAATTCAAATGGCTTGCACCCATTCTCCCACTGCTCCCAATGGTTTAATTCTAGTATCCAACTGATAAGCAGTTGTTCCTCAGTTCACAGCATCTAGACATTAGGCATGTCTTGTATTCTGGCATTAAAGTTTCTCCTCATGAGGTCAACTAGCTCTTTGCATTTTCTTTTGGCCTTGATACTTCTTTCTGTAATGGAGTGGTAGAATCTTCTTCTTCTTGGCCTTTTTCTTCTATTGATGGAGGTGGGGAGAGCTCTATCCATCTGGCTATGCCTCGATATCGGCAAGTTTCTCAAAGTTGGGCCCTTTGTTCCTTAATGGTTCTACGTGGGGAGTTGCTATGGTTGGCTACTCTTGGTGCTCCTATTCCCCAATTCTGAGCTACTCTAACTCCTCTATCAAGAGCCCCACTTGCATCAAAAAGCTGCCTCTATTGTGCCAGGCTTAGGCTAGTGGTACTAGTTCTTGGGGTGTGCTCTTGAGGCCCATATTTTATGACTCTCCTTGAGACCTCTAGCTTCCTCTTTAGCTCTTCCACAAGGTCATTATCCCCATCTTGAGTTACATGGAGTATTGTATTGAGGAAGGCATGTTGTTGTACTTCTAGCCCTACTTTCACTGCCTCGGCCCTTGCTTTCACCATGATTCTCTTGCTTTCTACTAAGGCAAGGCATTTGTCCATATCCATGACTCTTCCAAGGTTCCTCTCTCCCCAGGCCTTAGTCTTCTCATCCATCTTGCCTTAACCGTCATAGCTTTTGACAATGTTGTCACCTCTTCTTGTTCTTTCCGTATTGACAGCATATTTTCCATGTTGTGTTTGTGGTGATTCATCTCACCTTTTAGCCACTCCTACTCTAAGAGGGTCTCGAGAAGTCAGATCTCTAACTCCAATGGCTTTTTTGTTAACTTTGTGTCCTTTGGGCCCTAATCTCTTGCGATTCCTTCATCAGTAGTCATTCCTTTTGCCTCTTCTCCTTCCAGAACTCTGCATGGCCTTGTGTCTCTACCCTCTTCAGCTCCTTCTTGAGCTCCTCTCCTAGGTTCTTTAATTGTTCAAATTGCTCCTCCATATCCTTTTGGCCCTATATGAAGCTTGAAAAGTATGTTTTTAGCCCCATTTCTCTCTCTACCTTTTCCACTTGTAGCTCTTTTGCACTTTCTTCTTCCTTCTATATCTTCATTTCTTCCTTGTTTCTAATTCCTTCTTTAGGTCATTCACTTGCCTCTAATAGACAGTTACCTACTTTGTCTTCTCTAGTTGGTAGGCAGTGAGCGTGTCCTTTTCCACCTCTAACTCTGCCATGGCGACCTTCCTGTCTTCCTTTATCTTTTCAAGTTGGCCTAGGAGCTCCTACACATACTCGTCATAGTTGGTCATTGCCGGTATGGACAATGGCATAGACATTGTGGATGCTTCAATTCTGGACGTCTTTGCATCCACCATGGAAATAGGTCTTTGTCCCTATTATTAGGGCTCTGCCCCACTAGCCACTGGGCCAAGCTGCTTTACCGAGTTCAATAGGTACTACACCCATGCCACCAAGTTGCTTTGGTCCACTCCCCCTTCTAAGGTCTCCTGGTGGGTGGTGGCTAGCATGGCGATTGGGGTTGGTGGTGGTGAGTTCATGGGGGTCTTTCTCTTCTTCGTCACAATGGGCCCTGGAGCTCTTTCTTCCGTTGCAATGCTGGAGCTTGGCTCATTATTTGGGCTTCTCCCTTGTGAGTTCTTTGGGTCGAGAGGCTTGCTCTATCGACAACTGCAAGGCTAGGGCCATTTGCTCATCTTCTTCTCTTTTTATCCTTTCTTATTTTTCTATTTGATTCCTTCTTCATTCCTCTTCCTCCCTTCTTGACTCCTCTTCCACCTTTCTTACTCAATCCTCTTCCTCTTCCTGCTTCTCTCTCTGTTCATCTTCTAATTCTCTTGATTCCTTCTGTGCAGCTTCTACTTCCGGGTCTCCTTCTGCCATGGTACTCTTACTCTTCCCTAGGATGTTCAGTTTGATTTTTATTTTTGTGCCTTGGCTTGATGGAACTGAGTACATGTACGTGTAGGAGCTTCTTCCGTGAATGGGAGCTTGCTGCCTTTATCGTGCCCATCCATCTTGGGTTCCTATCATGATGTAATGGCTCACTATTACTTTACTTGAAATGACTTTTTGCAAAAAGATGAGGGGATTATGAATATATGCTTTGGAAAGATGAAATGCTCAAGTACAAATGAAAATTTTTGCTTCAATCAATCCACATACTTCAAACTAGAATTTCATGAAATATTTCCTTAAGTACGAATTGACTTTTATTAATCCTTTTTGCTTTTTTAAAGTTCAACTTAAGATTCAAGTCGTGTTTTCTTTTCCACCTTACCCCCCCTCGAGAATGATGAAAATCCTTTCGAGGATTGGAGGACGAAGGGTTAAGGGCATAAAGTGCATGCATGATATGCATTACTTCGTCATGAGCCAATCGTAGAAGTTTGGGTTATACTCCTAGAGGCATGACTATCTGTGTTTTGAGGCCTAATGCCTATTTGTGTAATGTAGGTTAGGACATCGATTAGGAAGTCTCTAGAGTTCATCCTACTATCAACGTGTAGTTCTTCCTCACAGTCAGGAGTCGATCTAAATAGGGATGGGCCATGATGTGTTCCTCTAATGGTCATTTGCACATGATGCCCAAGACTCTAAACAAGGTAGGAGCCACATAGATAGGGTCGTACTCAACGATCTTGATTGCACATCTCTGCTTGGCATTGGTCATAATTTGGCAACCCTCTTGTTCCCATTGGAGATGCAGAGCATACCATTTTTGCAGAAAGGAAGAGTCTGATTCGGCTAACCATTCTAGCTCTTCTAGCTCTTGGCTTGTTGTAGAGACTTTGCTCCTGCTATAGGATGTAACCAACCTCTATTTGAGAGCTTGTTTCTAAGAAAGCTCATTGTCAATCAAGGTTTTGGCCACCTTGGGAATCTTAACACACAAACTCATATTCCTCCCAAGTGCATGGCAAGGATTGCCCTTCTGTTGCTAATGTCTCATCAAGGAGGCCTAAATCAAACCATTCATAGCTTCTAGTTAGTATGGTGAAGGTGGCATCCAAGCATCTGATGTAAGTGATAAGGTCATCCCCCATGTTTGCGATGAGGTCCGAGGCCAAAGTAAAGATAGGCAAAGTAAAGATAGATCTACACTCATATGAGGGTCATAGGCCTACATGAGGTTAAGGTTTGGCTGGATTGGATAACTTAAGAACTAATGCTTGTGGCATGAATTGGTCAGCAAGGTATTTAGCAGCCACTTATGCGATGGGTTGGTCTTGGGTCTCAAATGATGCACTGCTTTCTGCTTGTGGACCCATTGGTCAGCAAGGTATTTAGCAGCCACTTATGCGATGGGTTGGTCTTGGGTCTCAAATGATGCACTACTTTCTGCTTGTGGAGCCATTGGTCAGCAAGGTATTTAGCAGCCACTTATGCAATGGGTTGGTCTTGGGGCTCAAATGATGCACTGCTTTCTACTTGTGGAGCCATTGGGATGCTAATAAGAGTGTCAAGTTGAGTTAGTCTAGGGGCAACTGGTTGTGGTTCTGGTTGATAGACTCGTTGAGGTTCTATGGGTTTGGTGCTTTTTGGGTCAATTGGTTTCTCATGCCTCGTAGGCTTAGAGGTTTGTTCAGATGGGCTAGAGAGCCCAGATTGAGGGGCATGCATGCCGCTCGTAGTCTTGGGCAACCAAATCCAGTTGTTGCCTTCATAGTATCCCTGAGTGCACAATAGGTCTTTGGACACCCATCACAACTTGACCGTTCATCTGCTTTAGTAGTACCAATTTTGCCTGCTAGGCTCAGGGCGTGATGTTCTGTGGTTATGAGTTCATGTGATTTGGCTTCTAGGTAAGTGTGGTTGACATTTGGGCACCCATTTGAGTTGTTTCTCAATGGGCTTAGGTGTGGCTTCTTTATGTTGCGGGTGGTTTGTCTTGGCAAGGTGTAACAAGTTACGAACCCCTCCTTAGACCCTACACTTGGTTCCTCTATCAATGGCACTGCAAGCTGCGATGGAGTTGTGCTGCCCTTGTTGAAAGTCATCACTATCGAAACATTGCCAATGGTGAGGTGAATGTGCTATGAGTCAGACTCGACATTGCAGTGTGCTTGTTTCTTGAATGCGTGTCCTAGCAATGATTCCTTACTAGCAGCCTTGGTGTTAGGCATCACATAAAATATCATAGGAAGGCTTTCAGTCTCGATAGAGACAGCTAATTTGCACTTTCCTAGAGCAGTGAGTAGGACTACCCCCCAAATGGGTTGAGTTTAGCATTAGTAGGCTATAGTTAGGGTTGACTAATGAGGGCCAATGGTCATGTATAAGAATATTACAGTCAGCTCCTCACCAATGAGCGTGTAAAAGACGCGTGTCTTCTAGGCGGTCATTGATATGCATAGGTAGGCAGCTTCTACAGTTTCCTCATCCTCCTCCTCAATCTTGGTGATAATGGCAACTCTCACATTTATAGGGGATTCTAGCATTGGAGGCTCATGCACTGGATGCGATGGGGGGTAGTACTTCTTGAGGTGACTACCATTGAAGAAGCCTATGCGGACCCTGAAAGGCCTCGATCCTCTAAACTTCATCTTCTACTTATGGCCCCTTACAGAGTATAGTAGCACTAGGTTGCCATGCTCAAAATCACATTGTTTGACATGTTTGTCAAACCAGCTCTTACGTCTTGCATTTTCGCATATTAGCGCATGGGTAGCTAGGAGTCATGTCTCAAAAATGTGTTCTAGCTCTCTAGCAAGCATTTCGTCCATGCCTCCTTGCCATCCCATCTCTCTTGCATTGCCACTCTCAAGCTTGGAATGAAAAACTCCACCGGCAGGATCGTTTCAGTCATGTAAGTAAGCTTGAATGGTATTTGCCCTACGGCCATCTTGTAGGCTTTCTATAGGTTCATAGCACTACCATGAGTTTATTGTCCTAGTTACTATGTGAGGTAGAGACTATCTTAGTCAGTACATTCACTAGGATTTTGTTCATAGATTTTGCCCAACCATTAGTTTGAGGGTGGTATGGTGATTATTTTCTATGGATGATCAAGAGTGTAGATAGTAAATGGGCAATCACTTCATTAATGAAGTGCATGCCTTGATCACTAACTAGCTCAACTAGGCAGTTGAATCATGAGATCACCTTCTCCCAAAGGAACTTAGTCATGGTCCTAGCATCATTCTTCCTGGTGGCCCGAGCTTTGGGCCCATTTTGTGAGATAATACATTGCTACAATGATGTACTTTTCTTGTAAGTACTACGCTACAGGGCTGATTGGCCCAATAAAGTCGATCCCCCACTTTTCAAAGGGTTGTCTCACTATTACCGGGGTCAACTCCATCTTGTCCTTATGGATGGGTACTTTGGTCCTTTGATATTTACCATAATGCTTCACGAACTTAGTAACATCATGCGGAATAGGATAGGCCACCATAGCTAAGATTGCAATACCTTGGATGTTGTAGTGTCTCCACTAAAGTATCCTCCAACAATTCCACCATGTGCTCCAGCAAGCACCTCATGTATTTTGTGCTCATACATGCATCTTTGCAATAACTTGTCCTGTCCTAGTCTATAGAGTTGGCTAGCAATTAACTGATAGGGCTAAATCTTAAGGATAAGAGGCTTTAGCCTACTAGCCTTCTCTATAGGTCTCTTAGGCAATCCATTCTCCAGGACTTGGATTATGTCATCTGCCCAATATGGCATTAGATCGGCCCTAAAATGTCTCTCTCACTGGACATGCTAAACAAGTGCACATCTGGAAAGTCATTTACATTGCCCCATCCAGGGGCTTCTCCTATGGGTATGCGGGATATATGGTATGGCATGTAATGCTGCTTACCCTTGCATACAACCATAGAGAAGTCAAATTCTAGAAGCAAAAGCAACCACCTAGCTATGTGTCCCCTCTGTAGCGCAAGGTTTGTTCACTAGGTAGGGCGAGGCTTGATGGTCAATGAAGAAGACAAAGGGCATAGCCAAAAGCTAATGACAAAACTTCTTTAAAACAAATACCATGGTTAGGCCTTCCCTTTCTATTGTGAAGTAATTCATCTCCATATCCTGAGTTATCTCTAGCAAAACTCATAGGATAATTGAGATTATGTTCACCATATTCACACAAAATAGCTCCCATAGCAAACTTTGATACATCAATGTGCACGTGGAATGTTATGTTCTAATCTAGGGCTCGTAGAATCGTTGCGATCATGAGAGCCGTTTTTAGTTCCTCGTAGATGCATTGGTGTGGGAGCTCTCACTCAACCGCTAAGACCCACAGACCACTTATTATTTCAAGCATTTCAAGTGAGCTCTAATGGCTACCTCTCACATAGCCGATGCGCCTTCGAACCTAAAAATGTAGTGAGCTTATCTCGATGCCAAAATGAGTTGCCTCCTCCTTTGCACACACGGGTAGCTCCACGATCCTAGATGCTAGGTCAAGCATCCTGAAGCCTCCTCCATCAAGCTCCATCCACCATAGTCATGCGTACACGAGAAAAGAGAAGAGAAGAGAAGAAGAGAAGAGGAGATGGTGAAAAACTTCACCCTCTTGATCCCTCACTCCCACACACTCACTCCCTCACACTCTCATACTCCCTCTCTCAAGAGCACACACACAAACAAAGAGAAGAGAAGAAGAGAAGAAGAGCGGTCTCTTGTTAGCCACACACCAAAGAATGAGCTTCTGTTCACTTTTTGAACTTTATATACAAGCCATAGATTTTCATGGGCGCCCATCCCTTTTTACATGACCGGCCTTTGTAGCAAAGTCATTTTTTCTATTTCCCTTTTCTTGCCTCATGCCTTACGCCTACACCCATCTATTCCTTTACAAATGGCACAGGAGGGAGCCTGGTGCTCTTTTTCAAGAGTTTTTAGAGTTTTTTGAGACGCCTTCTATTTAAAATTGTGCTTTTGCCTCAACTTACCTTTTAGGAGCCGCCTCTACACCTTTGATCTTTTTTTGTTCTTTTTCTACTTTTTGCTTCATTTTTCTGCCATCTTGAACTGAGGTTAACATTATCCCCCTTCGAGACGGGTGTCAGTCCCATGGCACTTCAAGGTCTCTATTGTGGAAGGGTGGAGTCTGGGCAAGGGCTGGGGGACTCGTTTGATTGGAAAGCTTCAATAATGATTTGGATGGAGGAAGGTGTGTCAAGTAGATGATGGGGACCGGGCCTCCGAAGTTGGTGGTTTGCAGCATCTTGTTGTACCTGGAAGGAGAAAGTGCTCGACCTAAAGGAAGTGTCTACCTTGCCATGCGGTGCTCAATGCTCATGCTAGTGGAACAGGGAGGTGGGTCTAACCCTAGGTAAGCATGGGTGATGTTCGATACTTGAGGACCTTGTTCATGCAAAGGAAGGTGCGGTGTAGGTAGCTTAGGTTGACATGTCTAACCATAGGCGAGGGTTATGTCCTTAGGTGTGTCATGCCCTTAGGGTGCTCTAAGCGTGAAGTGGGGAGGCAAAAAGGGCTAGGGAGTTAGGAACGGGGCCGGTCAACCGAGGTCATCAGACGTGCCTAACTTGAGGACCCCTAGGTGCAATGACTGTGAGCTATGTGCCACAACTTGCGTATGGACATGTCGCAGGCTTCTCTGCTTTTTTTTTTTTTAAATTAGCCCTACTGAGGTACAGGATTCAGGCAGTAGCTAATTGCTAGTTCTCATCATCATAAGATGGTGGTGAAGGGGATTTAATGGAGTGGCTCAAAAATTATCGGCTCTACATGAAATCCTTAAGGTTCAATTGAACTTGGAGAGGGGTGATGGAGAGGAATGGGTGGTTGCAGTGGGTGAACCAACTATCACTCATGTTTTCAAGAATAGCGAGGCAAAAGGAAGGTAGAAGGCTAGCTCGCATCATTAGGCGGGTCATCGCGCAACTATCAATGGCGTTAGGGTCAAAAAAGGGTGGGGGGAGGCCATGTTCTATCGGGGTGGGGTCTTGCCAAAGTAGGATTTTTAATAGCCTAAGATAGTTGCATGTGTTAATGAAGGCGGGATCTAGACAGGAGGAGAAGTCAACAGTAAAGCGAGTCATGGTGGCATCTAGGCTGTTGGAGGTGAAGGTGAGGGTTTGGGCTAAGGTGGTAGTACAGGGGTCATATATGATGGGGAAGTCGTAACGGCCATGGGTGTTTGCATCAAAGTCTACCCCTACTACACCATGTAAGTGGGGTCGTTTCTCTCAACAGGGAGGGTATTACTAAAAGCCATCCATGCGAACACATTATCGTTGCAGATGCATCTCCGCCACCATAGTGACTGGCACTCGTATCCGGGCACAGATCGAGGCACTTTAAAAACCTTATTTTTCTAGTACTCCGCATCCTCGGAGCCCCAGAGGGTGGGATTCTTCACTCTTTCTTCCAGCCATTGTTGGCTTAGCCGGCTTCCAATCACCTCATCCACTATTTTAGGGGGAAGAACTCTGCGTAGGGCATTGGGGATGAGGAAGCTGAAGTTGAAGGGATGTTTCTCTTTTTCTTGTCTTTCCCAGACTATGAGCTCCGCATGGAAACTGGCTGGCGGGTCATTTGGGCATGGGGAAAGGGGTACATATGGTTGTGCCATAGGGTTAGCCCTTAATCTTTGTCTGGCTTCTTCCACCATCTTCCTTCTCTTCTCCCTCAAGGTGGTTTTTCTTTCCGCAGACGCATCTGCTGGCTACCCCTACCCTTCAGAATGGGGTGAAGGGGGTTGTGGGATCACTTCTTCTTCAAATTCGCCTAGGTCAAGTTGTAGTTCAGCTTCACTTCCTAGGCACTCTTCCTGTTGTACCTTCTCTAAGAACCCCAGAGCATCAATCTCCTAGGGGGTTAGGCTAGCCAACAACAAGTATTTACATTGTTCATCAAGGCTCAGCCCAACGGCAATGGGTTGGGAGGGCATGTGTAGCCTTGCTCGCATAGCTCTGCGTGCTATGCTCAGCTTCTTCTTTACCACCTCCAAGGACTCCCCTTACTCTGTGTGAGTGGCATCCATTAGGGTATTCAAGAAGATTCTTTGTTTGAGTATTGAAAGCCACTTGGGTTGCCTCTACTCTGCTTTCTGCTATGACTTTTTCTTTTTCCACAAGAGCCAGGTGATGCGCCAAGGTCTTCACTCTTCATTCATTTTGGCCTACCTACTCTTTGGATCTCTTTTTTATTTCATTCATACCTTCTCCTTGTCTTTGTACCAGGGCCATGAGTCTCTGCTCCTAGTTTTCCAATTCCCTGCTCATTCTCTCCTACTCCTCTCTTTCAAGGATCAGCTTTTCGATCATGGTTTCCAATTTCTCTGTGGTGTTGTTCCTCTTCTCGCTTCCTTCCTTCTTCCCCTACGGCAAAATCTTTCATGCCATGTTCGATCCGACCTATTTTTGCTACCAGATCCTCATGTTGCATGATTAGAAGCTTATACTCTCTCTGCATTTTCACTAGCTCATGATTTTCATCTACAAGTTGTTGCCGCCAGCTCTGCTCCCTTTCTTCTTTGGCTTTTAGTTCCCGTTTCAAATCAATGATTTTCTTTTGTTGCATAGCCATTTGCCTCATCTTTTCGAGCCGGAAGGCTGCCACTGACTCCTTTTCCACTTCCAACCTGGTCATCACTATCTTTCTTTCCTCCCTTGCCTTCTCTTACTGAGAGAGTAATTCATCCACATATTCATCATGGTTTGCTGGTGGTGTCATAGTGGTAGGGATTGGGGTGGTTGAAGCTTCCATCTTTTGGCGTTTCGGATCTTACCTAGACTCGTTATTTGTGCCTGGCCTTTTTTGCCTGGTGGCCATAGTCTCCCCACTCTTTCCTTGTGCTAGTTCCTTATTGATGAAATACTGCATCTAGGCCACAAAACTATTCACATCGATGCTGGCTGGGATGCTTGGGGTGACAGTGGTGGCTGCTCTGCTGACGAGCACCAAGAGGGATGAAATGGGATGGATGGGAGCCTTACCCTTGCCTTCAATAACCACGCGCGGCATGACTTCGGGTACGTGAGTGCTTGAGCTGGGTCTATCCTCCCTGGGCGGACTTAAAGTGCCTAGGCCATCTAGTTGGCTTTGTTGTTCTATGGACTGGTGAGTTACTTCGGCCATGTCTTCCTCCTCCTGCCTCCTCAACTCCGCCTCCTTTTCGACAGCTCTTCTTTCTCTCTCTTCCTCTGTTTTCCTTGATTCTTCTACCAGCTCTTTAGCTTCTTCCTTCTCCTTCTTTTCCCTCTCGGTTGCCTCTCTTATGGATTCCCTTTTGGCTCTCTCTAGATCTTCTTTTTCCTTCTTGCTGCCCCCATTCTGTTTCTTCTTCTGAGCTGTCTTTTTAGTGGGCTTCTTTGTTTTTTTTGTCCGGATTGAGCCTCCTGCTCCTCCTTCTCTATCTCAATTTTTTTCATGTCGCTTGATGGCTCTTTCCCTTGGTGGGTCAGCGAACTATGTGGGATCTCATCCGCTCCTTCGTTTCCTTGTTGGGCTTCTTTTACAGCCTCCTAGATGATGGCCATCAACACACTTTCATACCCAATGAAGGAGGCTTTCGAGGAAGGTTTTTTCCTCTCTGTAATTTTAAAGGTTAGGGATTCTCTACCTGCATGTCTGCTTCCTAGGGCTAGTGCTTTGACTGCTTGGTCTATAGTCTTGCATATGTAGCCATTCCAGTCCACCTCATCCAAGGTGTGGGCTGCCACATTCTCCAGCATAGGCACACTGATTTGATGCATGAGGGAGTTATAGCGTTGGCTGGAGAAAAGTGAGTGTACCAACTTTGCCTACATGCGGATCTCAACATCAGGGATATCTTATATGCTGATGCCATCATTTGTCAAAACATCCTCCCTCTTCATCTTTAGCATAGCATACACATCTCTCTTACATTTCTTCTCCACCTTAGGCTCCAGCCCTAGTGCCTTCTCCACCAAGGCCTCGTTTAATGGCACCTGCACCTATCGAGCATTGTCCCCTCTTCCCACAATCACCGTTCTACATTCTTGGTCAGGGTTGTATGTTCTCAAAAATTCCACACACTTCGTGTGGTCAAGTTCCTGCACAAACTTCTCTAAGTACTTGGAGAGGTTACAATGTTTCACTACTCTCCTTGTGGCCTGCTCCTTGGCTACCACCTTCTCAAGGTTGTGAATGCTGCGGAATTTCAGCTAACTATAAGCACGGTTTTCTAGTTCTCTCCTCCTTCATGAAAGGGAGTCGGTGAACGCGATCTTGCTACGACATCTTTCGTTCCTGTCATGGACTATCATTCCCATTAGTGCTTTCGAAAGAGTTATTTGTTGAAAAGAAAGGCTTCGTGAATGAAAATATTTAAGCTCCAACATAAACTTTCCTTTCAAACTTTTTCACCCTTTAATTCAACATTTTCGTGACATTTTTCCTCAATCGCAAATTAATGTGTTTCTTTTCTTCCTGCGTTTAAATATCGACTAAGGTTTTCATAGCGATGTGTTTTTTCCTTATGTGTTTATGTGTTTGCTTGATTTTATTGGTTCCGATTTGACTCACAACACATTACCTTATTCCCTCCCCTTCCGGATTTGGGGAGAATCCTTCCTAGGATTGAAAGCTAGCATGCCCAAGGTTGTCAGCTTACGATCGAGTGTTTACTTTTGCATGAGCCAAGCATAGAAGTCTGGATTGTACTCCAACTGAGTGTCGTGGTCCAAATCGAAGGGTTAGCTACCTACGTGTGTGATGTAAGTAAGGAGATCTATTAGGACATCACCGGAAACGATGCGACCATCAATATGTAATTGTTCCTCTATCAGGAGGCAGTCAAGGTAAGGGTGTCCTTTGATATGCTCTTTTAGGGGTCGGTCACGAATAGTTGTTAACACCCTATATGAAGTTGGGTTGTATTCGATGTCTTGATGGTGCGTCGTTGCTCAACGTTGGTCATTATTCGGCACCCTTTGAGTTTCCATTGCAATCAAACAGCATACCAGCTCCGTAAGAATGGGGATTCGCATTCAGCAAGCTTTTTCAACTCCTCTGATTCTCAATCAGTGATAGTAGAAGAGGCTCGCTTATCGTATGACGTGATGAGCCACTATTTGATGGATTGCTCTATAGATATCTCAATGGGGAGCAACTCTGCGTGCTTTGATGAATGCAAATTCTAGTGTGTCCCACGAACAAGGCATTGTACGAACTTCTGTCACAAAGGGCTCTTGCAACAGGTCCAAATCTAAGTGGTCATAGCTCATAGCCACAGCGACATGAATGTGGTATCTAAGCGTCTGAGGCAAGAATGACATCATCCCCTGTGTCTTCCGCTAGATTTTCAGCCAGTAACAAGAATGATTCCCGCTCATAGGAGGGTCTAAGGCTTGCAGGTGGTTGAGGTTTGACAGAACTAGAGAGTTTGGCAGCAAATAGTTGTGGGCTCGGTTGTTCGTGAAATTATGGTTGGGTCACTTGTCCAACGGGTTGGGATGACTAGACTGCCAATGGGGCGTCACTACTTGCAGATGCGGCTTCTTGAGTCTTGATTGAGTTGCGTGGGGCTATTTTGGGAACATCAGGCTGAGGTTTGGGCTGGTAGACCTGGTCAGTCTCCATGTGCATAATCAATTGTGAGTCAATGTGCTTGGTGTCTCGATTCTTCTGTGACGTTAAGCCTTGACACGTTGTATGGTGGGGTATGGTTACGTTTGAGGGTGGCACTTGATCGATGCTCTTGGTAGCTGCTTTAGACTTAGGCATCCATATCCAGGCATTACCCTCATAATAACCTTGCGCTTGCAATAGGGTCTTAGGAACCCATCACGGCTTGACTACCTGTCATTGTTTGTAGCTTTGTTTTGGCCTCCTAGGTTTTGAGGTTGTGTTGTTAGCCTTGCGAGGGCATGGCTGATTGCTTTTCAGTGGTAGGTTCTGATGTTTAGGTACCCACCTTAACAGGGATTCATGGGCATTGGCCTTGATTTCAGCAGGTTGCTGGCATAGAGGCTTGAGAGGGTGTAACAAATCACAACCCTCCTCCTTGGACTTGGCTGAATGTGTGTCTACTAGTGGCATTGCAAGTCTGGTGGGAGTCGTGCAGCCCTTGCTAAAAGCCACCACTATGTGGACATTGCCAATGGCTAAGTGGATACGTTACGACTCATAATCGAAATTGTAGTGAGCTTTCTTTTTAAAGGTTCTACCCAATAGCGATTCGGTGCCTACATTTTCAGTGTTCGGCAACACATAAAATGTCATTGATATGCTCTCAGACTCGATAGAAACTATGGCCCTGCATTTCCCTAGGAGTGCATATGATCGACCCCCATACAAGCTCAGTTTGGCAGTAGTGGGCTATAGTTGTGGTTTGCCAATATGGGTCCAATGATCGCGGGTTAAGACATTGAAGTCTGCTCCCTCATCGATCAAGGCATTGACAGTGCATGTTTGCTTGGCAGTGATTGTGATGCGGAGATCGGGAGGTTCTACGGTTTCCTCATTTTCATTGTCAATCTTCGTGATTGTGGATGCCTGTACTTTGAGCGTACTTTGACCGGTGGCTCTAACATTGGTGGTTTGTGCAAGGGATGTGTGGGGGGATAATACTTCTTAATGCGATTGCCATTGAAGAAGCCTACGCCCTCGCCTTCCAAAGTCTCAAGTTTGACATTACCAGTTCGGTTGATGACACGAACCTTCAAGGGTCCTAGACCTTTAAACTTCATTTTCTGTTTATGCCCCTTAACGGAGTACAAGAGCACTAAGTCACCTTGTTCAAAGTTGTGCTACTTGACATGCTTGTCAAACCAGCTTTTGCATCGTGCTTTCTCGCATATGAGCGCATGGGCAGCTAGGAGGCGAGTCTCCAAGAGGCATTTGAGTTCAATTAGATGTTTTGTCCATGCTTCCTACCCTTCCCATCTTTCATGAAGTGCAATCCTTAGGCTAGGAATGAAGAAATCTACATGTAGCATTGCTTTAGTTCCATAGGTCAACCTAAAAGGTGTTTGGCCTACAGCCATTTTGTAGGCTGTGTGGTAAGCCCACAAGGCTGCCCCATCAGCTTGTTATCCCAGTCACTGCGCGAAGCAGAGACTACCTTGGTTAGCACGTTTACTAGAATTTTATTGGTGGATTCCGCTTGGCCCTTTCCCTGAGGGTAGTATGGCAAGGATTTTCAATGGATAATTAGAAAGGTGGATAGAAGATGCGCAATCACTTCATTAATGAAGTGTATGCCTTGGTCGCTAACCAGTTCGATGGGACAGCCAAATCATGAGATTACTTGCTCCCATAAAAACTTAGTAGCCGTTCTCGCATCATCCTTTCTGATAGCCCTTGCCTCTGCACGTTTCGTCAGATAGTCCCTTGAGTTCTTCTAAGGACCAGGCAAATACGTCTATATACCCCTTCAGTTCTTCTAAGGACCAGGCGAATACATCTATATACTCTCGTAAGAGGATAACGAGACGTGTCTCCTTCTCCTCCATCAAGTCATCGGCAATAAAGATAGGTCGGGGTGTCTCCCTGGTCGGGGTGTCTCCCCTTCCTGGGCTAGGTTCACCTCCTTGACCTTGGCGGGTCCCTCGATGGGTTCATTTGTTTGCCCTTGACGTTTGGCACCCAACAAGATCACTACCATATCACCCTTTTTTAACTTCATAAATATTTAGGTGGTCATGTGGTTTTTTTTGTTCGTCCACTCTTGCATCCTTAGACTGTTCTACCCTTTTTTCTTTCAAGCATTTGCGCCTCAGGTGGACGGGCAGGTCCCCCCTGGTACATCTAGTCTTGGGATGCCTCAGTATTTCACTCAAGACGCCTTTAGATCAACCTTGTCTCTATTTTGTTGCTCCCTTTCGGGACAGCGTGATGAGATGTGTTCCGAGTGACCACAAGTCCAACACACGATTGGATCTTGAGTCTGCCCTCCTAGGCCTCTACCTCGTTCCCTACCTAATGCCATCGCCGGCATTGGTCGGTAGTCCATAAGGACTGCATTGCCCTCATCGTCATGCGTTGCCCTCATTTGGATCTTCCACGTAGTGGATTGGAGCATCGCTCGGTGGATGTGTCACATAGGGACCAGGTGGTCTAGGTATTCCAGTAGGATTTATATCCATTCTAGGAACAACTGGCTTAGCATCGTTTGGCACGAGAAGGGCCAATGGCGCCCCCCTCCGAAGAATTGTTGTGGCCTATTCGCTAGGTAAGGTTGACCGTATGGTTGTGAGTATGGAAGTCTCCTAGGTAGACTACAATGCACATCATCATGACCAAACCTACTGCAATTAGCACAAGGTCATGACATGGGGTCTTGACACTCAGTCGGCAGGTGATTCCTGCCATAGTACACGCATTGGAAATGTAGGCACATTGGTCATCTTACCATTTCCTGCATCTTGGCTATTTCCATTTTCTTGTCAGCCAATTCTAGGTTGGTGTCTCTGCAACCTGTCCCTTATCTTGGGTACCTGCACCTGATCACTCGCTAGATGTTGAAGCTCTCTCTGAACTTCTTGAGTTGGTCTCTTCTTGGTTCGAGTTCCTAGAGCTCCTCTCCTTCAATTGGTCATCAAATCAAATGGCCTCTTCGAACACCCTAGCTAGCGCATCTTGCTGCAAGCTCGAGTTGCCCGGCAAGGCTTTATAAAGCTCCTCATTTCGTATTCCACTGATGAATACCGTCGACACTACTCTTTCGGTCCCGTGGGGATTCTCTTGAAGAGACTCCTTACATGGGTCATATAGTCACGGATGTCCTCTTTTTCCTTATGCTTGATGTTCGTAAGTCGTACTAGCAGGTTGTCAGAGTATCCAAGCTTGGAAAATCTCTTAATGAAGAGGTTTTTCAGTCCATTGAAGTTAACTCGCTCTGCGGTGTCTAGACTTGTGTACCAAGTCTGACCCTTGTCACCTAAGCAAAGCCCGAATGCTTGAGAGCGTTGAGTCAAGTTGGTGAGACCGTTGGCCTCGTAGACTTGCTCGAACTACTCTATAAAGCTGTACGGATCATCTTGGGACTGGTACTTATTGAGCTGCTTAGCGACAACTGGTATCTTAGGCTAGCTCTTAGAGCCTTGGTTCACCCCTAACCCCGCTAGTAGTGACGTGGCTAATGCGGCAGCACTCTGCTTTGTTGTTGTGTTGTCTAGCAATCGCTTCATGAGAAGCTCACTTAGCGTCAAGTCTCCTTCTAGCGCTCTCTCATG
This sequence comes from Lygodium microphyllum, assembly GCF_053477565.2. Lineage (NCBI taxonomy): Eukaryota > Viridiplantae > Streptophyta > Polypodiopsida > Schizaeales > Lygodiaceae > Lygodium > Lygodium microphyllum. Next base: position 108,521,204 of record NC_141157.1, read on the forward strand.
GTTAGTTCGATTCTTGCCTAATAGATTCAACACTCCTGTATCTCTCGCATCTCTGCGTTCTACCTCAAGCTCCTAGTCTACTAGTCTCGGTTGTATTCCACTATGCCTTGCAGTGCTTTGTGGGCTAGTTTCCTTTCCTCCTCTAAGTCAGCTATGATGGCTTCTGCTACTCTACTGCGGTGCTCATACCTAGTTTGAGAGTCGTAGCTACTCACCATGTAAACGCCTCGAACAACGTAGTATGCTTAACAATTATGATATTCGCTTGTTTTCGAGATTTAATATAAAAGAGAATGAACACTTAAAGCTGAAAATGAAAATTACTCACAAAATTACAGCCATGAAAATGTAAAAGTAATGGAGACAAGATTGAGGGTTGAAGATGGGCAACCCCCCCCCCCCCCCCCCCCCCCGAAGGAATGCATTTCTGCTCAACCCAAGTCCCTTAGGGGAGCTCAGTTACAATCAACCTGAGAGTGAGAAGAAGTAATTCTCACTCTCACAAGATCATGCAAAGATGTACAAACACACATGCATTATCTATTATGCAATGATAAGAACTGATTTCTTTACAGTATGAGAGAAGAAAAAGGGAAATTCAGCCTTTCTCCATCGTTGATCAGCAGTACATGGATAGGGCTTGCTTCTTGTAGCTAAAATGGAAGAAAAAAGCTCGAGAAGGAGGTGCTGTAATGAATTTACAAGCTTGTTGTCTTGTAAAACAGCAGTGATAGAAGAGGGAATATGGAGGAATTTGATAATGGAGAAGTGGGGGATGATGATGGGGATGGATGGGGCCAGTTTCTGGCTATCTGTGGGTTCTTTACATGAGTTTACAGCAAAGAAAAATGATGTTGAATGAAGAAAAACGAGCTCTTATTTATAGGAGAGGGGAGAGCTAGTACAAAAGGGGAAAGTGGAGTAGCACAAGACAAGTGTCCAGCCACATGTCATGAGATGTGACAAGTGGTGGGACACTTGGAAACTTGTGTGACAAGTGTCTTGACACTTGTCTCTTCTCTATGGCCTTCCTTTTTGGGTTGAATATTGTCAAGAATAGAAACAACCAAATTTAGTAAGCACAGTCTGAGTACAGAACTTACTATTTTTAGAATGACATCCCTATTTTTTAGGACTAGCATTTTTAGGCTAATTCGAGGCTCCTAAAATTTAGGGACCTCCTAAAATTTAGGGATCTCCTAGAATTTAGGGACCCCCCCAATATGGGTATCATATGAAAGCTTTTTTCGTGTACATCGCAAAAATGGTATCCGAATCTTCATGTGACTTTCCTATGCAAAGAAATGTGCATTTCAAGCTTTCAGCCCACACATGCACATTATACAAGCATTTCATGATCATGCCATCTTGTTGATTATAACTGTCTGTTCTAGTGGATCTAGCCCACACTTCAAGGCATCAATCCTTTCTGTGTGCGAGTCTAACCCTGATATGCGTGAGTTCTAGTCACAGGCGCCCAATCGGATCATATAGGTGGAAGTGTGAACTATCTTTTCTTTAACCCACCGTGTGGGTCCACCATAACCTGTGACCACTCATCAGTGGCCAGCTCCAATGCACTTTTCTTTATATCTAATTAGTGCAAAGGAAATAAATTTAATAAATCATTATATAGACAAATTAATGAAAAAGGATACAAATTCTGTTTCTATAGAGTTGTGACACACCAACTGCTGGATTGCTTCTAGAAAAACTCCTAAGTCAAATTCCTCGTTCTCCTTACGGTCTGAGCTTTCCTCCGACATGGTTGTGTTCTCTTGCTCCACCAAGATGTCGATAAGGTTAAGGAGGTCGAGTAGATTCACATCTCTATTGTTATTTGCTTAGTCCTACGCTGGGCTCCACTTGCCCGTCTATGTCTTGGGATCTCCTTCTATTAGTGGGTTCCTTCACATTCTTTTATATGAGAGAGTTCCTTAATTATTGCATACAATCCTCAAGTTACCTCCACTCAGAGCGAGTGTGTTCTTTTCCATGCACTTATGCTCAATCAAGCTTTCGGTTGTTTTTAGGTGTACTTCAAGTGCTGGAAGTCAAGGTGAGTGCGAAGAGAAAGTGTCTAAGCAGCCTGGGCATTCTCGTCTTGGATCAATTTCCAGCCGTCTTCGTAGGTTTTAGGGTTTCTTGCTATACCGTCTTACTCAGTTTAGGTTCGTTTGGGGTCTAGGTCTCCACTAGCTGTTGTGAAGGGGCTCACTCTCTCGACAACCTACTCAAGTTGCTAAGCAGCCACGTCTTGCGAATTTGCATATTCCTTGCACCAGAATCGAGTTATGGTCACGCATCAGGATGGCTCACAAAGGTTGGCGCCATTGAGATCTAGCTAGGTCTGGTGCAAACTTCCACAAAATTTGCAAAAGTCTGACTCGGTCCAACTCATCTGAATTGTAGGGGCCGAATGGTAGAATCAAAGGGACTGAGGGTCAAATAGGAATATCGACCAAACTTGCAGCTCAAACTGCCAAACAGATGTGGCTGAGGGCCGAGTGGTTCGAGGGCCAAGTCACATTAGTGGGCGAGTCGAAAAGAGCCGAGCCAAGTTGGCACAGGCCAAGTGGTCCAAATGGTTAACTCGGATGGGCCGAGCAATACATGTCCGAGTCGAGTGGTCCGAGTTATCCGAGGGCTGAATGGATTGAGTGGTCCGAGGGCCGAATGGTCTGATTCTGGGACTCGGCCCAAAACCAAGCCACTTGGACAGAGACCAAGTTGCGTGCAACGACGGCCGCACCGAGGATGATCTCATTGAATCCAACAATCCATGCAATCACCAAGCACGCCGACTTCCAGATCACAACAAATACATAGTAGGAAGGTTCTAATATATCTGAATCGTGTGACGAACTCCCCAATGGCAAGATCAAACCGAATCAATGACGGAAACTCTCTCTCACTGCTAGGGTGAAAAATGAGCTCTTCTACGGTCTCCTGGCCCTTAAACCCCTTCTCAAGCAAGGTCTGGATATCCCCAATCACTCCCTTTCTGACATTAATCATTCCAACCACTCTTTTTTTCCATTTACCCCGATTTGTGCTTATTTTACCCTATTTTACAGCACTAAATGCTATGCTTCTCCAATTTGATTTCTTAATCCTAACCTGTGCTTAATGCAACAAGAATCAAAAGCAAATAATTGAAATGATCTCCCCTTCTTTCCCAATCATTAAACAACCAAAATAACCAAAATACTTACTTGTATCGAATACCAAAAGCCCCAACTTCCTACCTATCTCAAGCTCCGGTTCGAGGATGAATCCCTTACTTCAATGCTCGATATGAGGCGTGCAAGTACTCAAGCTTGAATTCGTTGGTTCTGACAACGAAACCAAAATGTGGGAGCTCTCGCTCAACCGCCAAGACCCATGGACCGCTTATTGTTTTAAGCATTCCAAGCGAGCTCTAATGGCTACCTCTCACATAGCCGACACATCTTCAAACCTATGAATGTAGTGAGCTTACCTCGATGCCAAAATGATTTGCCTCCTCCTTCGCACACACCATAGCTCCATGATCCTAGATGCTAGTTCAAGAATCCTCAAGCCTCCTCCATCAAGCTCCATCCATCATAGTCATGCACGCATGAGAAAAGAGAAGAGAAGAGGAGATGGTGAAGAGCTTCACCCTCTTAATCCCTCACTCTACACACTCACTTCCTCACACTCTCACACTCCCTCTCTCAAGAGTATACACACAAACAAAGAGAATAGAAGAAGAGAGATCTCTTGTTACCCACACACCAAAGAATGAGCTTTCATTCACTTTTTAAACTTTATATACAAGCCCTAGATTTCCATAGGTGCCCATATCTTTTTACATGGCTGGCCTTTGTGGCAAGGTCCTTTTTCCTATTTCCCTTTTCTTGCCTCATGCCTTAAGCCTACACCCATCTATTCCTTTACAAATGGCATAGGAGGGAGCCTAACACTCTTTTTCAAGTGTTTTTTGAGTTTTTTGAGGCACCTTCTATTTAAAATTGTGCTTTTGCCTCAGCTTAGCTTTTAGGAGCCGCCTCTGTGCCTTTGCTCTTTTTCTGTTCTTTTTTCGCTTTTTGCTTCATTTTTCTGCCATCTTGAACTGAGGTTAACAGTTGGCATTCCTTGGTCCACTCTAATATAATCAACGATTTGTAAAGGGACCTAGCGATCAATGCATAGTTCAAACCAATCACTAATAGTACCCTATGTATCCCAAGAAACATTGAACTCCCTTATAGTTCGTGGGCATGGGGGATTCACTAGTAGTAATAAGGAGACGTCACCTACATGCAAGAAATATATGAAAATACCCCTTATCTAACCCCTATTTATGGGACCTTACCTTATAAAATGTACCTTCCTTCCCTTAAATAACCCCCCTCCCTTACACTCATGTGGTACCATACGATAAACCCTAGTGGACCCCCCAGGTTTGTGGGTGGTGGTAGATCGATAATGACTCTGACTTTGGAGAAGTCAGTGACAATGTCATTCTTAGACACCACATGCCCTAGGATACATCCATGCTTCACCCAGAACTAACACCTCAAGGGGTTCAAGAAGAGGCTATATAGCATACACCACTCAAGGATTGCGCGAAGTTTATTTAGGTGTTCCCTCCAACTAGAGTGAATGAATAGATCATCAATAAACACCTCCAATAAGTTGGTTCACATGAGGTGTTGAAAGGTATTGGTGCATTCATCAGCCCGAATGGCATAACTATGTAAGTATGCATGCCCCATTCCATCGCAAACATTGCCTTATGCCTATGGTTAGGGTCTACTTGCACCTGGTTATAACCTGAGAAGTGTTTTAGGAAACTATAGGCCTTTTTTCCTGCTATTCTTATGAGCATGGGCTCCATGTAGGGCAATGGATAGTTATCTCTCTTTGTTGCAACATTGACCTTTTATAATTCTCACATACTCAAATCTTTTTATTCTTCTTAAGGACAATCTGTCAAGATTGTGGGAGAGAAGGAAGGAGTCTCACTTGTAGCTTTCTTGCTTGCATAATGGGGGAATACACACACAGGTGGAGGCTAAAAACAGTTTTTCTCTTCTTAGTTGTGGAAGCCAAAATAACTCAAGTACATAGAAATAGAAGAACCCTATATATGGGTCTCAAACCAAACTCAACTAACTAAGGTGGCATACTAACTGAGCCACGAACTAGAGTGGATAAGGATAGCTGTCATCTAGCTATTATTCATGGGTGGTGTACCAACCGCATCTGCAACTGACAAGTCTGTGACATAAATGCACAACGGTCACCCTGGCATATCACGAGTGGAGCTCGATATCTCAACACAATCACTATGGGCAATACTTAGTCCGTGCGCTCAATTTCTTAGATGAATTCGACCTTCAACAACTTATCTATCTCATCCTTGATGGCATGTGCCTACTTTGGATTCATTGGGTATGGCCGATGTTTAACTGGTGTTGCATCTAGAGTCATTGAGATGTTATGGGTCACGACCCTCGGATTGGCTCCTTTGAGTTCATCTAAGGACCAAGTGAATATACCTATGAACTGTCACAAGATAATGATGAGATCAGCCTCCTCTTACTCAATTAGGTTGTCAACTATGAGCACAGGTTGAGGCTTTCCCCCTTCCCCTTCCAAGTTGGCTTCCTTGACCTTAGCAGGCCCTTCTATTGGTTCATTTGCTTGTCCTTGCCTCTTAGCTCCTAACAAGATCACTACCCTATCCCCCTTTTTGAATTTCGTAAAGCGCTTAGGTAGGTCACTGGGCTTTCATTGCTCTTCTGTTTCCAATCCCCTTGGATGCTTCCTCTTGTCCTTCTTCAACCACCTTAGGTGGACTAGGAGGTTCCCTTTGGTGAATTTGGTCTTAGATGGTCAGCGGGTCACTTTTAGAACTCGCTTCTGACTTGGAGTCAAACTCACAACCTTCACTAGAAGAAGGAGTTTCCCTTGGTAGTTGTAGCTCTAAGGTCAATTCTATTCTAAGAAGTGATGCGGTACTTAGTTGAACTGTTCCACCTTGCTTGTAGTCTATCACCCCTAGGTGGTCCAACCAAGTGTGGTCGCATTCTATTTTTAAGACTTCTCTTTTAATCCTAATGACATTGGTTTTCCATGGCTTGGAGTCTACTCATATCTGTTCAATCACTTGGCAGTCAATGTTATACTCTATTGTCTCAACCTCTTTCTTACTTTCCTCATTTATAGAGTAGTAGTCTTCATACTCATCATTTGAATATTTATCTTTTGAGTGATTGCTCATCATCTCCTAGGCTTCTAGCCTCAACCCTCTTCTCATCCGTGATTAGTGCCCAATTTTACATCAGGTTCAAGTTGTGTACTTGGGTCCACTGCCACTTTGGCACGTCCATGAGATTCCTTAGAGGTTTGAGATTGGCAGTTGGGTTACCTGCTGCCAGCCCTTTTGTCAAGTATCCAAGGGTCCCCTGGAGTTGGAGTTTGTTAGAAAAAATGTGGAAAGGGATAGGTGTTTATTGTCTGTTAGGGCTCTTGGCCATCATGCAAGCCATCATGCAAAGTGATACCGATGGCAAGGTCTTACCCTTTGGCAACTGAGATGGTGTAGATTTATGGGACTCATTGGCTGTCCTTGCAACCTACTTATAATTCTCTTTGTCATCTGAAAATGGTAGGTCGATGGTGGCTAGCACATGCATCCAATCTCACTTGTCCTCCGGGCAAGGGATATACTTCTTTAATGGCCCATAAGAATTCCTAACCTATGAGTCTCCTTTCTAGACGGTAGAGATAACATCTAGGTTGACTAGCGTGGTCTTCCAGGTATCCATCTCGACTCTTACAGTCTCCAATCTATTGCCTAGGAATATAAGGTCATTGCCCCAATCTTCTATTACTTGTGCCTTTCGCATCCAGGGTCAGCCTAGCAGAACGTTGTAGTCTACTCCCTTCATGACTATATGAAGTTCACTGAGAACTGGACTCCCGCTATCTTCAAGGGCCAGTCTTTTAGTACTCTGAATGGTTTGACCTCCATTTCATTAGCCATCATGACATTAAACCTTGCAGTCTCTCCACGGGTGGGTTACCCAAGCTTGCAGGACTCCATGGCTAAGCACACTCACTCTAGCTCCCATATCTACAATTCCCTTCCTTATAGCATATCCTAATGCATTGACATGCAAGACTACATGCATCTCTGTGCCTTCCCAAAAGGCATTTATGTGCAAAGACTTAGGCATTGAGTTCAAGGTGAAGCTTGGTATGTGCGTTACTATGTCATGGTCAGGGAAGTCGATCACTCTAAGCTCATCATATCATTCTACCCACTGCTTCAACCCTTGCCATAGCGTTAGGTTCTGCTCAAGCAGCTCTCCCAAAGGTAGGGTCACTCTCAACGTCATGAGCAAGTTGCTAACTACCTACTTTTCATTTAGGCTCTACACTTTTTTGCCAATGATCTTGAGAAATCTACCCACTTGTGGCATCTAGGTTCTATCTATGTGGTGTTAAATGGGATGCAAATGCATCTCTTGATTTGGACTGAGTAGGCAAGACCGGTGTGCTCACACTTAAGAGCTCATCAATCTCGTCTTCATTCAATAGTGGGTTCCGCATCCTTTAAGTGTCCTTGGGCTTCTCTCACCCACTCCTTGACCTTATCCACTAGTTCCAATCGGTGCCTTGGATCAGGATACTCTCCAACCCCGGCACTTTCCTTTTCTGTTATCTTAGGAGCAAATGTCTCTGCTTCTACATCTGTGACTTGCTTCCCCTTTAGCAACATGGTGACATTGTCTGTCTTAAGCGTAATCTTCATCTCAGCCCTATTTTTTCTTCTTCAACAGCTTTTCTTCCTTATTGAAGCTACATTGAGATTGCTAGGTCCTGGTAATGAAATACCAGCCTACTATGCCTATGCTCGGGTCATCATGACATTCAGCAGAATTGGCGTGGCTTCACCATCAAGTGTTTCAACTCCAAACAATCCCAATGGTATTATGGATGGCACGATAGTTGAACTAATGGAAGGTTTTCACCTAGGGCACTCGGCGTATAAGTGTGTGATCCCACACTCAGGGCATCTTAAGTCGGCGGCCTTATCCCAATTGGCTTACTCCCTTTTGGGGCATTGAGATGAGATGTGTCCTAGGTGACTACAAGTCTAGCGTGCGACGGGTTCCTGGTTCTGTCCTCCTAGATCTCTACCTCTTCCCTACCAAATGCCATCATTGGCACTAGTTTGAAATCCATCAAGATGAGATTACTCTCTTTGTCGTACAAGATGTAAGGGTCTATGTATGCTTTGTCCTTGTTTGGCTCCTCTATGTAATGTATCGGAGCATTTCTCAATGGATGGGTCATGATGAGTCCAAGTGGTCTAAGTATCCTTGTCGGGTTGATATCCATCCTAGGGATAGCTGGCTTTGAATCGTTGGGTGCTGGGAGAGCTAGTGGAGTCCCCCCTTCCAAAAGGTTGCGGTCTATTCCCTAGGTAGTAAGGCTAATTGTATGGCTATGAGTATGACAATCACCTTGACAATCTGCAATGCATTGCATTGTGGCCAAACCTACCGCAATTGGCATAGGATTTAGATCTAGGATCCATGCACTCAGCTAGAAGATGGTTTCCTTTGCAATGCATGCAGCACTATACGTGAGCTCGTGCGAGCCTTCTCATCATCCCTTAAAGCCTAGCCAACTCTAGCTTCATGTTCGTCTTGGCTCTGGTTGATACTCTTTCCCTTATCTTGGGTGCTTTGGTTAGATCTTTCACTAACGATCGTAGCTCTTTTTGAGATTCTAGAGGTAGTGCTGTCTCAAGTTGTGGATCTCGAGCTCCTCTCCTTGAGTAGGTCATCCACTCATATGGCTTCTTCAAAAACTCTAAATATAGCACATCCCTTTGTAGGGTTGAGTTTCTCACCAAGGCCATGTAAAGCTCTTCGCTTCGAATCCCCCTTATGAACACAATAGAGACCACTCGTTTGCTAGGTCGCTCTACGATTGGGATTCTCTTCAAGAGACTCCGCATGTGGATGAGGTAGTCTCAGATATCCTCCTTGTCCTTTTGAATGACATTCATCAACCTAATTATGAGGTTGTAAGAGTATCCCACCTCAAAGAATCTATTAATGAAGAGACTCTTAAGATTATTAAAGTCTATCAATTAGTCAGGGTCTCCATCAAGACACGTGGTTGAGGTCAGTGGTCACAGGCGTTCTCTTGGCCATTAGATCATGATTCGTGAGTCTAGTGGCCCTACAAGCCATTCTACGCATTTGGAGACCTATGGGGGTGTCGTCTAGCTTGGGTTTAGCCTCTGCTTGGGTCCAATTTGCTAGGGTTTTGCACAGCTTGTCATCCAAATGACATTGTTTGAGTTGCAAAGTTCGAGTTGCAAACTCAGATGTCCGAGTTAGGTTCCTGGCCGTTTGAGTCTGACTTGTTCTAGTCCAAGTGGTTTGGTGCTCAACCGTCCGAGTCTGTGTGGATGGCCATTCGAGGCTGAACAAATTAAGTCTTAGACTCAGATGGTTTTGTGGTTGCCCGAGTGGACTTGTGACTCAAACTGTCCAAGTGGTAGTGGGACTCAGACGACTGTGGAATCTGTTCCAGTGTAGTGGTCAGTGGTCTAGAATGACAAAAAATCACTTAAATACTCATGTCACTTATCCTAACATTGCAACCAGGGTCCTGACTAAGATCAACAAGCATCAGTTTGACACTTAGAGCATACTTGTAAGGTTTGGGGATGCGAGAATGCGAATCAATGAAGGAATTTGTGCTCTTGCCCTGTAGCTCTCTCTCCCTCTCTCAAGCTCTCTCTTAATCGAATGCACACAAATGAGCTCTCTCTCTGCCGTCTTGGCTTCTTAAACCCTTTCGCTCTTGCCCTGTTACTTCCCCCTTCTCTCTCTTTGCTATCCTAATGCCTTGAAGCTCTCTTTTACCTATTTTTTCCTTGTTTTGGGGTAGAAACCCTATTGTGTGTTTCTCTGTTTTCCTTGTGTTTTTCTTACCTAAATGCATCCAAATCACAAGCAACCACTTAAACTAATCCAATCTACTTACTAAGTCCAAAAAACCAGAAAAACTTACTTGCAAAGGAGATCGACAACTCCCTCGCCTCCTACCTATCTCAAGCACTGGTTCGGAGCAAACCCTACTTCAATGCTCGATTTAGAGTGCGCAAACACTCAAAGCTTGAGTCCATTGGTCCCGACAATGGAACCAAAATGTGGGACCCTCTCACTCAACCACCAAGACCCACAAACCACTTATTGCTTCAAGCATTTCAAGCCAAGTGCAATGGCTACCTCTCACATAGCTATACGCACTCTCACACCTACAAGTGTAGTGAGCTTACCTTCATGATCAATCAAGTTGCATCCTCCCTCAAGCAGTCCAATAGCTTCGCGATCCAAGGTGCAAGCTTGATCCTCAAGCTGCAAGCTCGATGCTCCATTGCCGCGCGTGAGATGAGAGAAGAGAAGAAGAAGAAGAGAGTAGAACATGGAGAGCTTTTCTACCACAGTCCCTCACCCTCACACACTCACTCCCTCAAACTCTCTCTCTCTCTAGCACAAGCTCAAGAAAGCAAGAACAAGAAGAATAAGAGAAGAGAAGAGCTAGTTTTGGCCACACAGAAGAATGAGCTTCTTCATTCACTTTTTGCCTTTTTATACATAACCTTAATCCCTTTTGGTCACCCATCCCTTTTTTACATGCCCGACCATTTTAGCCTAGGTCCTCTTTTCCTATTCCCTTCCTATTTACATTGTGCCTTCACCCATGCCCGTCTACATTTACAAATTGCACAGGAGGGAGCCTGGCACTCTCTTACAAAAATCTAGGGTGGGCCTTTGCATTTAAAATGCACCTTTCCTCTTTCGCGCTCACCCTAAACTTTTAAGGTTGTCCTTGTGCTTTTGGAAAATTTTCCTCCTATTTCTTTAGCCCAACAAGCCATCTTTTTCCACTTTGCCCTACATCTTTTTAATTTTCTTTTTGCTTTATTGCACTGGGGTTAACATCAGTATATTAAGATATTAATACTCTCTAAAAATATGTGTGTAACTACAAATGGTTGGGTAAATGATTGTGGTTTTGGTAGTTGGATTCAAGGGATTAGGGGTGGGATAGGTATTGCAGATGATTATGATACGTTGTAGATTCCATTTAGCATCATGTTGAAAACACAATCTATTCAAGCGTTGGTTTATAGTGCATACTAGTAAGTGTTCACTGTGATTGATTTTGGAACATATTTTAGAGAGCATGCCATCCTTGCATCACGTAATTGAGAGGTTGCCATGTTAAATAACTATGCATTAGTATTATAGTGCAGATTCTATTGTTGCAGAGACAGATGTTAACTCATTTTTGTACTTTTTAGAGTATTTGAATACGTTGGATTTGGAAGGTGGATTTCCTCATTATCTTTTATTATTAAAAATTAATGTACCTATAATTCTTCTACGAAAGTTTAATCTAGGAAAGGGCTTGTGTAATGGCATGAGATTGATATGCAAGGCTTTTAATAGAAAATTAATAGATGTAGAAATAATAATAGGGACAAATATAGGTAATAGGGTTTTTATTTCTAGGATTATGTTCACCCCTAGCAATCTGCATTTTCCATTTACAATGAAAAGAAGGCAGTTTTGCTAGCATTTGCTATGACAATCAATAAGTCTTAGGGTTAAATTTTGACTATTATTGGCCTTTACTTGAGAGCACTGGTCTTTACTCATGGCCAATTGTATGTAGCACTTTCTAGGGTGAAATTATCATGTGGTGTGAAAATCTTGCTAGAAGAAAGTGTAGATGATACAAATGTCACTACAAACATTGTGGATAAGGATGGACATTAAAAAGTGCAATGATATGAAATGCTTCTTTTGAGAGATGTATTTTGTTCATATCCCTTTATAATTACTTGCCTTGGGCATTTTACTATTATTTATGACATGTCCAGAAAGTGGTTTCTTAATTGTGGTCCCTCTCTTTATTAAGTTTTTGCTTGACTTTTGCATATGCCTACTCAAAGTTATGGCTACTATCTTGCCTTTGAGTATCTCAAGTATCTATAACGTACTTTGCAAATTGTTACTAACAATGTTATTACGAGCATGTGGAGTTTGATCCCAATATAGATATTATATTTCCCCTATTTGTTAAGATCTCACACGTAGGTTACATTCAATGTTTTTTGTGTTCACTTGGTTGCCCTTGACGAGAACCACAAGTATAAATGATCTCATATGGATAAGGCTTCGTGACTATACATCAAGGACACATAACTCCTATCAAATGGTCTAGGAATATTTGACTGTGTATTTTTATTTTGTGATGAGTACACAATGTAATGATCTTTATTAGTTTTATACTATCCTTATTATTTATAATCTATGGCGTTTAAATTACATTGTGTTTTTTGTTGATTATAAGTGCAAGAAGGTGGGGAGAGACTGGCATATCATCCGTTATGCCAATGTAAGAGCATGTTGTGGCTTCACCTACCCATGTTAGGTGTGGAGATCAAAATATTTCGAATCATTCAGAGAGGAAGAGAAAGCTTCACTTTGATGAGCTAAACTAGAGAAACTCTTATATTTTATTCACATTAGAGATCTTCTACATCACTTAAACACATTTTGATCTATATATTTTTGTTTGTATCATAAATTGGATAAATGCTTTTGTATTCTAGCTATGTTATACTTTTACATGTGGCAAGTCATATTGTTTGATTCTCATCGAAATGAGAGAGAGAGAGAGAGAGAGAGAGAGAGAGAGAGAGAGAGAGAGAGAGAGAGAGAGAGAGAGCAAATGAGGCAAGATTTGCATGGCCAACAAATAATATAGGCAAAGAGTAGGTTTGTTCCTTTCTCAAGGTTGTCTGAAGTTCCTTGCTAATGAAAAAGGGAAAAGCAAAATATAGTATGTGGGAAAGAAGTGAGGAAAGCAAAGTTTCTCTAAGGGCAAGGGTTAGCATCTTGAGAGAGTAGTGCAGATCTTGGTTTTGGGGTTAGAGAGAGAGAGAGAGAGAGAGAGAGAGAGAGAGAGAGAGAGAGAGAGAGAGAGAGAGAGAGAGAGGGAGAGGGAGAGGGAGAGGGAGAGGGAGAGGGAGAGGGAGAGGGAGAGGGAGAGGGAGAGGGAGAGGGAGAGGGAGAGGGAGAGGGAGAGGGAGAGGGAGAGGGAGAGGGAGAGGGAGAGGGAGAGGGAGAGGGAGAGGGAGAGAGAGAGAGAGAGAGAGAGAGAGAGAGAGAGAGAGAGAGAGAGAGAGGATTTGTTGTTATAAATGTTGTAAAAGCATATTGATACCAATGTTGTACATCTTGAGAGAATTGGAGATGTCAGATGCATCTTCAGATGTTAATGAAACCAGAGATGGGAAAGGTTGACAAAATTGCCAAGTTGCCATGGAAGTTGTGGATGGGAAAGGTTGACAAGATTGCCTAGGTTGCCATAGAAGTTGGTATTCCCAGGGTTAACACGTGGGAATATCATTATGGTGATATCAAAACCTTTCATGGATGATTGGAAGAGTTTAATCCATGATGAGAGAGAGAGAGAGAGAGAGAGAGAGAGCCTACATGTGAGAGAGATGGGGGGTTTAATTAAAAAGGGAAGGAGGAAGAGAGAGGGAGAGATTACATGTGAAAGAGGGGGGTTTTAATTAAGAAGGGGAGGTTTAGGTAAGGGGGTAGGTTGGGGAAGCCCTTTGGAGGTTCGGGGCTTTCCAAACCCACAATGAAAATAATATAGTGGTATAGAGTATTAATAATAGAATAATGCATGGCTTTAATTTCTTATTTATTTTTTGAGGCCACCTTTTTTTTTTGGATAAAGTATATGCAATATGCATATATGTAGATGGACATGTGCAAACGTGATGTATTGGCCATATTTGTCAACCTCTCTTTATTAAGTTTTTGCTTGACTTTTGCATATGCCTACTCAAAGTTATGGCTACTATCTTGCCTTTGAGTATCTCAAGTATTTATAACGTACTTTGCAAATTGTTACTAACAATGTTATTACGAGCATGTGGGGTTTGATCCCAATATAGATATTATATTTCCCCTATTTGTTAAGATCTCACACGTAGGTTACATTCAATGTTTTTTGTGTTCACTTGGTTGCCCTTGACGAGAACCACAAGTATAAATGATCTCATATGGATAAGGCTTCGTGACTATACATCAAGGACACATAACTCCTATCAAATGGTCTAGGAATATTTGACTGTGTATTTTTATTTTGTGATGAGTACACAATGTAATGATCTTTATTAGTTTTATACTATCCTTATTATTTATAATCTATGGCGTTTAAATTACATTGTGTTTTTTGTTGATTATAAGTGCAAGAAGGTGGGGAGAGACTGGCATATCATCCGCTATGCCAATGTAAGAGCATGTTGTGGCTTCACCTACCCATGTTAGGTGTGGAGATCAAAATATTTCGAATCATTCAGAGAGGAAGAGAAAGCTTCACTTTGATGAGCTAAACTAGAGAAACTCTTATATTTTATTCACATTAGAGATCTTCTACATCACTTAAACACATTTTGATCTATATATTTTTGTTTGTATCATAAATTGGATAAATGCTTTTGTATTCTAGCTACGTTATACTTTTACATGTGGCAAGTCATATTGTTTGATTCTCATCGAAATGAGAGAGAGAGAGAGAGAGAGAGAGAGAGAGAGAGAGAGAGAGAGAGAGAGAGAGAGAGAGAGAGAGAGAGAGAGAGAGAGAGAGAGAGAGAGAGAGAGAGAGAGAGAGGATTTGTTGTTATAAATGTTGTAAAAGCATATTGATACCAATGTTGTACATCTTGAGAGAATTGGAGATGTCAGATGCATCTTCAGATGTTAATGAAACCCGAGATGGGAAAGGTTGACAAAATTGCCAAGTTGCCATGGAAGTTGTGGATGGGAAAGGTTGACAAGATTGCCTAGGTTGCCATAGAAGTTGGTATTCCCAGGGTTAACACGTGGGAATATCATTATGGTGATATCAAAACCTTTCATGGATGATTGGAAGAGTTTAATCCATGATGAGAGAGAGAGAGAGAGAGAGAGAGAGAATGTGTGTGTGTAAGTGAAGAGAGAGAGTGTGAAAATAAGTAAATTGAGAGAGTAAAATTAAAGGAGAGAGAAAGAGTGTGTGTGAAAAGGGGAGAGAGAGAGACAGAGACAGAGACAGAGAGAGAGAGCATAGAAAAAAAAAGAAGAGGAAAAAAGAAAAAAATGTGTGTGTGTGTGTGTGTGTGTATCATTCATTCATCTATACATATACACATGCACACACACACACACACATATGAACGTGTGTGCTTCCAAAGATTTTGGAGTTAAGATTATGTTCCTTATATCAACCTCCCATGAACCCTCTTACCACTTAACACATGGTTTTGAACCCCAATGTGAAGCATTAGGGGAAAATAAGTACAAAGAAGCACTAGGAGAATCTAAGTATGGAGTGCCTAGTCTAAGTTACTAAAGCTTTCAAAGTTTGGATTATGTTTCTTGTATCAACCTATTATGAACCCTCTTGCCACATGAAACATGCTTTTGAACACCAGTGCTTGCGAAGCACCAAAAGAACATTGTCATGAAATGCTATGAGAATCTAGGTGTAGAGTGCCTAGTGTTTAATTAAAAAAGAAATTAATCTCTCTCCC
Organism: Lygodium microphyllum; assembly: GCF_053477565.2. NCBI lineage: Eukaryota > Viridiplantae > Streptophyta > Polypodiopsida > Schizaeales > Lygodiaceae > Lygodium > Lygodium microphyllum. The sequence continues at coordinate 108,536,871 of NC_141157.1, forward strand.
CTCTCTCTAGCCACATACGATTTTTCAAAGACTTACCTTTTCTCTTTCCATGATTATATTCTAAGTTCAATAAAAAAGGAGAAAGAGAGAGTGTGTGTATTGGATTGAGAGAGAGAGAGAGAGAGAGAGAGAGAGAGAGAGAGAGAGAGAGTGTGTGTGTGTGTGTATGTGTGTGTGTGTGTGTCTCTCACTTTTTCTTCTCTCCCCACTTTTCTTCTTCTTCTCTCTCTCTCTCTCTCTCTCTATCTATGTCCCCCCTCTTTGTCTCTCTTCTTCTTCTTCTCTCTCCCTTCCGTCCCTTGTCTCTCAAAGTATGTGAGAAAATGTTAAATTAAAAAACTTTTAAAAATATTCAATTAAAATAGAAAAAAGAGTAAATAAATAGAGAAGTTTAAATCAAAAAGTTTAATCTAACACACACACACACACACACACACACACACACACACACACACACACACAAAGTGAGAGAGACTTTTGATTTAAAAAGGGGGAGAAAGAGACGTTTGTGAAAAGTTTGATTTGATTAGGAGAGAGAGAGAGAGAGAGAGAGAGAGAGAGAGAGATGGGGGGTTTAATTAAAAAGGGAAGGAGGAAGAGAGAGGGAGAGATTACATGTGAAAGAGGGGGGGTTTAATTAAGAAGGGGAGGTTTAGGTAAGGGGGTAGGTTGGGGAAGCCCTTTGGAGGTTCGGGGCTTTCCAAACCCACAATGAAAATAATATAGTGGTATAGAGTATAGATAATAGAATAATGCATGGCTTTAATTTCTTATTTATTTTTTGAGGCCACCTATTTTTTTTTGGATAAAGTATATGCAATATGCATATATGTAGATGGACATGTGCAAACTTGATGTATTGGCCATATTTGTCAACCTCTTTCCCTAACCTCTTCTCTCCCTCCCCAAGATTACTATGTGTTTTACATTCAAGTCTTATATATACTATTCTCCAATCAGTATATATAATACAATCAATATTCTTGTAAGTGCAATGTGGAAGAGGAGTTTACACCTTTAAGCATATAATCCACACCTATACAGATATACATACATGCATTCTTTTGTAAAACCCACACACGTGCACAAACATGAGTGCACACACGTATGTGCATGTGCATCCACACACATAATCTTTTGTGAAACCCCCCCATACACATGCATATAGACATGACTAGACATATGTGCGTACACACACACACACACACACACACACATCCACAAGAGTCCTTGAACACCTTAAATTGCATGCATACAACCTTGCACACAGAGAGATTACACACACTCTTTCTTATTAGGGGCATTGACACACACACAATATCATGCATGGAGCACACTATTTATTGCCATTCATCCTTTTTTCGTAAGCAAAGGTAAGTGCACAACTGTTTGGCTTTCCTCACAAAAACACGAAGTGAGCGAGGCGTGGATTTGTGAGCTTTGTAAGTCTACAAACCACAGTTAACGGGTTGGCTAGTAGTTCCTCACAAAAACATGAAGTGAGTGAGGCATGGCTTTGTGTGTAGGCTCGCATGCATGCATTTTAGGGTGTTTAAGGATCGTTGTAAATGCATGCTTGCATGTGTGTGTGTGTGGTGTACGCACATATGTCTACTTATGTCTATACACGTGTGTGTGTGGGGGGGGGGGATTTCACAAAAGATTATGTGTGTGGATGCACATGCACATACATGTGTGCACTCATGTTTGCGCATGTGTGTGGGTTTCACAAAAGAATGTGTGTATGTCTATCTCTATAGGTGTGGATTATATTCGGGTTTCACAAAAGAATGTGTGTATGTCTATCTCTATAGGTGTGGATTATATTCTTAAAGTTGCAAACTCCTCATTCACATTGCACTTACAAGAATATTGATTGTATTATATATATTGATTGGAGAATAGTATATGTAAGACTTGAATGTAAAGCACATAATAATCTCGGGGAGGGAGAGAAGAGGTTAGGGAAAGAGATTGACAAATATGGCCAATACATCAAGTTTGCACATGTCCATCTACATATATGCATATTGCATATTCTTTATCCAAAAAATTTAAGCAGCCTCTAAAAATAAATAAGAAATTAAAGCTATACATTATTCTATTATCTATATGCTATATTACTATATTATTTTTGTTGTAGGTTTAGAAAGCCCCAAACTTCCACAGGATTTCCCCAACCTATCCCTTTACCCAAACTTTTCCTTTTTAATTAAAACTCGCTCTTTCACATGTAATCTCTCCCTCTCTCTTCCTCCTTCCCTTTTGAAATAAACGCTCTCTCCTTCCTCCCTCTTCCTTTTCTAATTAAATCAAACTTTTCACAAATGTCTCTTTCTCCTCCTTTTTACATCAAAAGTCTCTCTCTCTCTCTTTCTCTCTCTCTCTTTTAGATTAAACTTTTTAATTTGAATTTATTTATTTTTACTTTTTAATTAAATATTTCTAAAGGTTTGTTAAATTAAAAATATTCTCACATACTTTGAGAGACAAGGGAGGGAAGGAAAAGAGAAGAAAAAGGAGAGAGAGAGAGAGAGGGGAAGAGAGTTTTATAGAGGAAAGATAAAATTAGAGAGAAGAAAAAAAGAAAAAAGAGAGGAGAGAGAGAGAGGGAAGGAGAATAAAATAGAAGGAGAGAGTGAGAGAGAAAGAGAGTGTGTGTCTCTCAGTGCTCACCTTTTCTTCTCTCCCGCTTTCTATAAGCAATTAAAAATTTAAACTCTTTTTCAGTCAGTTTTTCGAAAATAGGGCGTGGGGGGTGTAAATGCCCAGAATTTTGTTTTAGGCGATCGAGGAAAAGGACGGACTGATGAGAAAGGAGTCAGGGACATGGAAGATCAAGCTGGGGCCCGCCGGCGGCCTTGAAAGGACGGACTGAGAAGGGAGTCATGGACATGGAACTTCAGGCTGGGGCCGGCCGGCCGCCGTTGATTGGTTCCTTTGTCACTTGGGGACGCACCCAAAAAGAAGAACCTGGTGGAGGGCGACGCGTATGGGTGGGCCCCTTTCCTGGGTCGCTTTTGGACAAACGTGCCAGCCGTTCCAGCAACTGAGACTTCTCATAAGGCATCTTTCATCGCATCCCTTGTGTCTCTGTGTGTGTGTGTGCCTCTCTCTCTCTCTCTCTCTCTCTCTCCATATCTCGATCAATCGAGACACGGACATACAACAGAAGAGAGGAGGACCAGGCTCTCATCTCCAGATAGACACACAGACAGAGAGGAGAGAGAGAGAGAGCTTCTCCTCGCTCTCCTTCTGTCTGCGGAACAATCTTATCAGAAACAGAGGAGGAAAAGCAAGAAACAGGGGAGGGCCGCAGCCTCACAGAAGAGACCCATCGTTGTAATCCGCCGATTTGCCCATCTCAAGGAAGCGAAATATACAGCCACACATCTCGCAGAAGACCCGAAAGGATTCGCATCCCCAGGAAAGGATTTGATTTGCAGAGCACATATACACTCCCCGCTTCCGGCTCGCCCCAACCTTTCCAAACCATGCTGCCTTTCTCCAGCCTCTCTGAGGCACAGGCCTCTCTCAGTCGCCCCCTCACCGCTGCCGAGACACTCTGGTTTCGCTACACTGCGTCTGTCCCTGATAGCTGGCTCTACTGTCTCAACGTGCTTTTTCTTTTTATCATCTTCAACCTTGCACCCCTTCCCTCAGTCATCCTCGATCTCTACCACCCTCAGGCCTTCCGTCGCTACAAGCTCCAGCCCACCATCTACAACAACACTTCCTCTATCTTCCACTGCTATAAAACTGTCATGTTCACCTTCTTCATGGTCGTTATGCCCTTGCAACTCCTCTCATTTCCAGTTGTTAAGGTAAACATCTTTCCTTTCTTAAGAAGATTGTATTTCTAGCTTGGAAGTACATTGCTCTCATCCCAATGCACGATCTAATTTTGGCAGCTTATTGGCGTAAGGACAAG